>NC_086155.1:160302022-160902984 GCF_035149785.1 Candoia aspera
AAATTCTATTTGATCCCCAGCTCCTCTGGTCTAGTGAATATTTCCATGATTTTATTAAAAAAACATAGAAAAATGTCAGGCTGCAAAATTGCCTGCCAAAGAAGAGAGTTAATTTTTTATTTTTTTTTAGGATCTGCAGGTCCCTTGGTATTGAATTGTGACCTTTCCAGATGATTAGAAATCATCTGAAAGTACTGTGCAGGGAATTTGTACCTAAATTAGCAGCCGTTGATTGGGTGAGAATAATACATTAATATTGTGAGCAAAATGTTAGAGCAGCTTTTTATTACTTACTTTTAAGTTCTTCTTATATATCTCAGGATTGGAAGAATTTGAAGACAAATCATACAGTAGCATTAAAGAAATATTATAATCATGTTTCAAACCTTAATCCATCTGACGTTACTGCTTTGATAGATTGTAATAATAATGTTGACAAAGAAATTAATCTATGGAACTATGATAGCAGTTCATCATGCACTAACGTATTTAATTCAATAATGGTTTACCGATTAATTTCAAGGCAGGGAAAAAGCATAAAGTTGTTTTGCAGGTGTGTTATATGAGAGTGAACCTACATATAGCCATTAAGATGTTCTTCAGTTAAAAGGCTACAGTTAACTGAATCAGCATGGGATACATTCAGCTCTGAATTCTTACTTCAAATAATTTATTTGATGCCAATACTTCAAGAGTAAAAGGAAGACTGAGCAAATTCTGGATCAATAGATCAGTCAGAAACAAAACTTCTGTCTTCAAGTCCAAACAAGCAAACACAATAGAGCTTTTATTTCTCTAGCAAAACATCTAGATTATGTGCACAGTATATTCCCAGTTTTCAGTATTTTTTATTATTGTTTATTCCAACTATTTTCTAGTATCATTTCTCATCAATGTCACTGACTTCTTGTTTCTTTTTCTCATATTTAACACATTTCTGATCCCATGTGATGGATCATGTTAATAGGATGCCATGAGAATGTTACACAGTCAGTTAGATTAGATTATTTCACTCTGAATATCAGTTTTAAAAAATCCAGAATATTGAATATCACAGTATCTGTTAAAAAAAAATACAGAAACAACTTTGTTCAAAAATGGACCAGATAAGGTCTGTAAAAACCAGGGAGTAATTCTGTCTCAGGCCTACATATCACACTAATATTCAAAATAATTTCCATTTATTAGATGCTATCTTCAGATTTGTGAAGCCAGCATGGATATTTTTGTTACTGCTTTGCATCAACGTTTTGATCCTGCAGTGTTCGGGATCAACATTTTAGGCATCTAAGCAATTCGCTGCCTGGGATTTTCTAAGCCCCTGTTTATATGTGCCTAAGGCAGGACTAGAACTCATGGTCTCCCGGTTTCTAATCCAGTGCCTTACACGAAACTGGTTCTATGTAAAAAGCAAGATCCCCATTAAATGTGACTTTGAGCAATCGGTATTTTGTAAGTCATTTATTCTTAAGAAGAGTAAACTATAGGTAGCTCTGCTGATTTTTAATAGGACAAAGATGTATACATCAGAAAATGTGCCTGGGCTACATTTCCATCATGTTTAATTTAATGTTTTTCTTTAACAAGTTAAATATTTTTACATAAACTTATTTTTTTGGCCTGGAAGTACAGGCTTCAATATTGCATTAAAAAAAAATATATGTGCATAATTTTTGTAGATGAACCAGTGTATTTTTTTCTTAAGAGGAGAAGAAACGTATGTCTGGATTGACCTGAGCTTGAAGTTGTCAAACACAAAAGGCTTAGCTACTCTGGCATAAAGAAACAGACTAGTAACCAATGGATACAATGTTTTTTTAATAAACACGTTCCTAGTGATCCAGTTCTGAAGGACCCCAGAAAAGACAACGCTTCTTGAAAAGGTTGCCAACTGATGTAATACGAGTGCCAGGCAGCCAGATTGCTGCACACCCCTATTCCTTCACTCTCATGAGTTTAACTCTTTCACTGCATGCAGCCTCACAGATTATACATCAGTCTTGACACGTGAGAAAGGATAAATTCCCCTCATGATATTGTTCCTGTAACTCTGCCAAACATACTGTGCTAAAACAAAGAAAAGAGCCAACATGGTTGCACTCCAAGTCTCTACAACAATATGTGTCACAGAACCAATGTTTTCTAGGCCACTTTATTCTGTTCAGATATACTTCCAGTCTGCCACTTTTTTGGGTCATTCATTTGTTTTGATTTCAGCCATGTCTTTGCTTTTAGAGATTCTCAGATTAAATCTGGCAGCACATAAGCATATTTTATTCCATCTTTGCAAAGCCCAAACTGGAGCATCTGTTAACTGAGCATTGCCTGTTGTTTTTATTAAAGCCGCTATATTTTAACACCTCAGCTCAGGTGCACTGCAGCATAAAGAGCCATCTCTCTAATGTTATTTTCTCCACAAGGGCAATCAGGCGAGGATATGTGCTTGCTCCCTTACTGATCAATCTCTATCCGGCAGATTTATCCCGGGCTCTTAGCAAAATTGATGCATATCCACTAAAACTGTCAACATGGAAAATCTGCATTTTAATGTACAGTATTCCAGTGATGTAATGTTATTCTCTCAGCCAAAGCTTGGTTTATGGCAGCCACTGACCTATAGCTGAACTTGCCAACAATTCTAAAAACAACTTATTATCTACCAATTAGGAGAAATCCAAGGTCTTGATTTTTTTTCAAGGCAGCAAGTCTATGGTGTTCAATAGAACTTACTCCCTAGTAAGTGTGTGGAGAGTTACAAATTATTATTTTTTATTTGAAAATGTCTTGATTTTAGAACAGAGAATAGCCTAAGAGGAATGTATTGTGCAATTTAAATTCCCAGACTTGTCCAACTCAATTACTCTGTGTAGTTTTAAACAGCTTCAGAACCATGCATAAAACATTATGGTCAATAGTAGTGTTTTCTGGAACACATTAGACCTCAATGGATTAAAAGTGCACTCAAAAATATATAATAGATTCTAATCAAGTGATATTGGCATTGAGTTGTGGACATGTAATTGCCTTAATACAGTAATTAATATGGTGGTTATAGATCAAAAAGTATACTTCAGTGTATGGATTGTCTTTGCCTATGGTCCCTTAATTTTATCAGTGAGTAATAAAATGGACAACAAATATAAAAAGATATTAGCATCAATGAGGGAACTCATTTTCTGAGAAAGATAATAATTTTTCACACAATAGCACCAAACACACATGTGTTTGTTTGTTTATTTATCAAATTTGTCACCGCCCAACTTCTCCGACCGGAGGGACTCTGGGTGGTTTATGATATAAAACAATAAATACACAATAAAATTTCAATATAAAGCACACTATAAAACAATTTCACAGAGCTACCAAATATAATAAAATCCAGATGGCTGTGGTCTCTGTCATGAGTAAGGATGGCGAGCAGGGGGCTCCCATCCAGGCTGTAAAGTGCATGCGTAGTACTGAGGAATTAGGTAGCCATTCAAAGAGACACAGATCGGGCCCGCCTTAGTCTTTGGGGTTTATATGTCTGAGTTTTTCCCACACTTCTTCAGTTTGTTAGGATTTTCTGTTATGTAGCAGTAATAAAACACTAGAGACCTATTCCTTGTCTCAGCGTGGTTCCTGGCTGTTAGGACAGTCTCATTCAGTCATTGAGTAGGAGGGACACTTCAAGGCACTAGCCAACCCCAAGTATGACTATTCTCCTCCCTGACCCAAGGCCGGTGGCAAAGCCAGGTCTTCAAATTCCTCCAGAATGCTAGGAGCGATGGGGCTAATCTCACCTCCGGGGGCAAGATGTTCCAAAGGGCGGGTGCCACTGCAAAGAAGTCCTGCCTCCTGGACCCCGTCAGATGGAATTCTCTTATCAACGGGGTCCGTAGCATGCCCTCTCTGCATGATCGGGTGGGATGGGCTGATGAAGCAGGGGAGAGGCGGTCCCTCAGGTAACCTGGTCCCATGCCCATGTAAGGTTTTAAAGGTGATAACCGACACCTTGAATTGGACCCGGAAGCAGACTGTTATCCAATGCAGCTCGCATAGCAAAGGTGTTATGTGCGCCCTTCTAGGGGCGCCAAAAATAGCCCACGCAGCTGCATTCTGGACCAGCTGAAGCTTCCGGATACTCTTCAAGGGTAGCCCCATGTAGAGCGCATTGCAATAGTCTATATGGGAGATAACAAGGGCATGAGTGGCTGTTCAAAGGGCCTCCCGATCCAGGAAAGGGCGTAACTGGTGCACAACATGAAGCTGTGCAAAGGCCCTTCAAGGGCCACGGCTGCCACCTGCTCTTTGAGCAGTAGCTGTGAGTCCACGAGGACCCCCAAGTTATGCACCAGGTCTGTCTGGGGCAGTGCAACCCCATCCAGAACCAAAGATGACAAAGTCCTGGATATGGAAGAGCCCTTAACCCACAGCCACTCCATCTTACAAGGGTTCAGCCAAAGCCTTTTGTTCCCCATCCAGACCCCTACAGCCCCCAGGCACCGAGAGAGGACAGTCACAGCATCACTTACCTCACCTGGGATGGAGATATACAATTGAGTATCGTCAGCATTTGATGATACCTTATGCCATGGTGATGGATGATCTCACCCAGCGGTTTCATGTAGATGTTGAATAGGACAGGAGAGAGAACTGAGCCCTGTGGCACCCCACAAAGGAGGGGTCGAGGGTCGGATCTCTCACTTCCTAACACCACCAACTGGGACTGGCCCTGGAGGAAGGAGGTGAACCAGTGTAGAACCACGCTGCCAACCCCGAACTCCCCGAGCCAACCCAAAAGGATACCATGGTCAATGATATTGAAAGCTGCTGAGAGGTCAAGAAGAGCAAGGATGGATGCACTGCCACCATCCCGCTCCCACCAGAGATCATCCGTAAGTGTGACCAATGCTGTTTCCATCCCATATCCAGGCCTGAAACCTGACTGAAAGGGGTCTAGATAATCCGTTTCCTCCAGAACCCTCTGGAGCTGTAATGCCACCACTTTCTCAACCACTTTCCCCAAAAAGGGGAGGTGGGAGACTGGATGAAAATTATCCAGTACAGTAGGGTCCAGCGATGGTTTCTTGAGGAGGGGTTGTACCAGCACCTCCTTAAAAGGCAGTTGGAAACACCCCCTCCCTCAAGGATGTATTGACCATCGCCTGGACTCACCCACATGTCACCTCCTGCTTTCACCAGCCAGGAGAGACATGGGTCTAGATGACAAGTAGTGGCATCTACTGTCCGGAGGATCCTGTCCACTTCCTCGGGTCCAAAAGGATCAAACTGTTCCCAGATAACATGGTAAGTACTATCCCTTGGTATCTCTACAGACCCTGCCTCATGCTTGGAATAAAACATAGAGCGGATCCGAGCAATTTTGTCTTGCAGATGCTCCAAAAACTCCTTTACATGGCCCTGTAGGTGGGTCACTGCGCCCACCTTCCTCAAAAGGGATTGAGTGACTTTAAACAGGGCTGTTGGGCAGCATTCTGCAGACGCAATAAGGGCAGAGAAGTATTGAGGCTTCACCACTCTAATTGCCACCAGGTAGGCCTTAATAGCAGCTCTAACCAGTGTTCAGTCAGATTCAGTCTTTGTCTTCCTCCAGCATTGTTCTAGACGTCTCTTAATCCCCTTCAGAACCCTCAGCTCCTCTGTAAACTACGGGGAACATCAGGTATGATGAGATAAGAGAGGTCACACAGGTGCGATCCTGTCCAAGGGCCCAGCCGCCTCTCTATTCCAGGCAGCAGCCAGGACCTCCACTGGACTGTGCAGCAAATCATTGGGTATAACCCCAGCTCCCTCTGAAACCCTACCGGGTCCATCAGTCACTGGGGGCAGACCAATCGAATGGGTCAAGCCTCCCTGAGGAGGGGGGCAGCATAAGAGAATCTCAGGGCCACCAGGGCATGATCTGACCATGACAATGGGGATAGCTGTAAATCTCCCCTCAGGTCACATTGCCACTGCTCCAACAAGAAAACTAAGTCTGGGGTAAGGCCATTGTCTCAAGTCGGGTCCCGAATAATCTGAGTCAGGCCCATGGCTGCCATGGTAGCCATGAACTCCCGAGCTACCTCTGAGGCATGCCCCAGGGACAGCAGGTTGAAGTCCCCCAGAACCATAAGCTTGGGGAACTCCACCCTAAGATGGCCTCCAGCAGCTCAGGCAGGGAGGTTGCTATGCAGCAGGGAGGCTGGTACAGCAGCAACACTCCCAACTGCTCTCGGGCACCCAACTTGAAAAACGGTCTCACAGCCAGTTGTTGTTGGTTGGTTTACTGGCTTTTTTGCTCTTCCAATCTCAGTGGACTCTGAGCTACTAAATGCCCAATAGAGTAATCAGATTAAAGATAATATATGAAAATTAAAACCCAAATATCCCCCACACTGTCAGCAAGCACTCACAAAGAAACATTATTCTGCAGAGAAGAACAAGATATCAAGTCTTGAAGGCATGCCAAAAGAGCTGGGTCTTCATAGCTTTTTGAAAATTCAGGAGCATGGGGTCAATCTTACCTGTAGGGAATACTATTCCAGAGATTTGGTGTTCAGGAAGGGACTGAAATCAAGGCATCTGCAGGAAGGAGGTAAAAAAATCAAGATGGTAGATGGGACTGCAGGATTGAAGCCATGCCCCTTTGTTATGTGCACTGAAAACTTTTGTTTTTGGGAAGGGTGACTTGTGGATGAACATTGGTGGCCTTGCTTGGATATATTTTAATGGTGGTTTTATATGTAACTTTTTTTTAGCAGAATTTTTATGTTAACATTTTATTGTGCTTTATTATTCATCATGCAGTGCCTTGAAAGTGGACAGTATAACCTGTTGTCAATAAATAAACAATGGAACTAATCTTGAAAGTTGTAACTGCTTTGCAGGCTACATCATTACTGTACTACATAGGCAGGAAGCTATGAAAATCTATTACCTTCTGCAAAGCCTAAAGATCAAATAACTGCACTCTTAGCCTGTACACAATATATGATTTCATGTGCAGCATTGTTGCCAGTCATTATCAATGACAAGAATCCATACCAGTACAGATTTTGCATTAATCACTTCTAATTGACTAATATATTCTTCCTTTATGATAAAACTTTATATCTTCAGAGAAAAGATGATAATACATTTGGGTTTAGTACATTAATTTTTTTCTAATGATTGCCACTATTGCATCACCTTTGACAAGAGTTCAAGTCCTTCTTGAAGAAATCCAGGTACCAGCTGTCCTGATCCCACCATCAGAGAGGGCACGTCAAGTGGTGACACGAGACAAGGAATTTTCTGTGGTGGATTCTGAAATGCACCATCTCTCTGTTATTGAAATTTTGATGCCTGGCAAGCACACATTTGTTTCCTTGGATATCTATGAGAAATTAGAGGCCTGTGTGTCAAATGATTGGGTAGTTTCTTCTTTCTCTCCCTCTTTTTTTTTTCTGGTTTCGCTTATTGATAATATTAAGACATTTTATTGTTGCTTTAACGTTGTTATTTTCCTTGGGATTTTCTTTTAAGGGTAGCAAATTGTAAACATAAGTAAATGGACAAAAAATAAAGATGACAAATCAAGTTATATAATAACACCTTAGAATGAACTGCAGCTTGGCTCTCTAAATTAAAGAAATGTCATTGCAGCTGATTTTAGGATTTTATGTTGCAACAAAGTCAGTGAATTATTAAAGATTGTTAAGCTGCTTAATGAAAGTGCTTTGTGCTAAGTATACTTTGTTCTCCAGATACTCATAAACAGAACCATTATACCAGTAAAAACAGCCGGTAAAATCACAAAAAAACCAGCTGCAAAAGAATATTCAGCAAGTCTAAAATGTTTACCAAAGTGGGTGAGAAAATAAAAGTCTTCACCGACTGCTAGAAACCCCATGATCCCCCAAATGAGACATCACTGCTAAAAAGGTTCTTTCCCTTGTGGTCACTGGCAGCGAACATTAGTGTTGCCAGAATGATGACACATATACATATGTTACAAATACATACTTGCATTCTGACATATAATACAAATATATTAGTTGCAGCATTTGCATGATGCCATCCTCATGTGTCTGTTTTCATTTACACCACCCCCTCAACCACCAATTCTGCTGATATAATAAGATCTGTCAAAGGGATGGATACAATGCTACACTTTTAAAGGATATTTATTGTACTCATTCAGTTCATTTGTTCTGATATGGCAGAAGTTTAAACGTATCTTAATTCTTTGTGGCATTTAATTAACAAATGCTAGAATGTAGAGGAATTAGCATGACTGCTGCCTTGTTTTATTTTATTGTCTTGGTATCTGTGATATATTCTTTGATATATTCTTTTTGAATAATAGTGCCACCAGGATGCAAGCTAACAAAATCCTCTGAACATGTACAATTACTGAAGCACCAGAAGATCAACCTACCTAGTTTATTTGGCAATTTTTTCCTCCTGTTATACTTCCATCTACCCTTTCCTAATTTTTCTGAGGGAGCCCTATTTACTTTAATAACAATAGCTTTATAAACCATCCTGCAATGTTGGCCCTTTCAGCTTCCAGCTGGGGTAGGATGGCAGATGTATTGTAAGTTCTGACCACATTCCACATATTTTGCATTAACAAGAAATCATTATTTCCATTGGGCTGCTTGTTGTGCATGCCTCATTTGATTTGTAAAGGATGTCAGTGTGCACCAGAATTACTGGTATAGCTGATGTTTCCTCCTCCTCCTCTTCCTCCTCCTGCTCCTCCTCCTCCTCCTTGTTTTAAGTATGGTATATCCTATCTTGGAAGGATTTACTCAAAAACAGGGTTAGCCAAAGCTACCCTTGGATACATGTAACTCCCAGCCCTTTTTAAGCCTAAAAGGAAGTTTATAAATCTTTTTATATATTATACAAAATTAGCACCAAACTCCTAACTGATATAAGGGCAACCTATTCCTTAAACCTCTTTGAAGCACAGAGTCATAATATGGCTTCTGCTTAGGCAGGGTAGAATTCTACATCACTATAAAGATGGAGTCTGAGGACTCCGAAGACAGAGTGGAGGAGGAGAACCGGATGACAGTTGGTGAGGGGTGGAAACCAAAGAGCCTTCAGAGCCGCTGATTGGTGGAGTCTCCGCTGATTGGTGGAGTCTGGTTGTACTCCTGTCTTGCTGTTGGTGATACCAGCCAGCCAGTTCAGTCTGCCATTGCCTTGCCGCTGTGCAAGCCAGTTCCAGTCCAGCTGTTTCGACCATCCTGCCTCTGGTGACTCCGTCTGTGAGTCCAGCCTGGCTCCCTGTCTGGCCTGAAACAATGCCCGTCCTTGACTCCAACCACACTGACTGAATTCTTGCCCACACACTTCAGCCACTGCAGTTGCGCATTAATTTGTAATAAATAAGACCCGTTAATACCTCTTCCATATTCAGTCTAGTTGGTCAGAACAATCACCACCTACCACTTCCTGTTCTAAGTCCTTGTAAGGCTGAGCTATACCCACTGGAACAAAATATGTCTAGTTATCTTTTCACCAGCAACTTCAGTATGAGCAATGCCCAGAGCTAGTTAACTTTATGGCATCTTCCAAATTAATTCAACTTGTTCAGGTCTACCCCATAGCTAGGACCATTGCCTCAGTAATGATCTGGCTTATGTCTTAAAGATAATGTCTTTAGTCTGAGTGTTCATTATCTCATCGATAGTTATCCAATGTAGTTTATCCTCTAATGCTAGCAGAGGCTCCATACATCCTGTCTCTCAACACATGCACCAAGAAGCATAAAATGGCTAATGTACCTTGTATGCTCATCTTCTTGTGGGACCTGCCACAAATGCTGACTCTCCCTTCCGTACGATGACTTTACTCTAGAATGGGAGTGACTTGGGCTATCTCAGCTAGGTGATCTCAGTTTACACTTTTTCTATATCAGCCCTGTGCAAAGCCCACAGTACTAGGCATGTTTCACATGTAAAATGAATACATTTTTATAAATCAATAAATAAAAATAAAATACCAGTCACAGCTATAATATGCTAGAGGTACATTGGCTTTATTGAAGAAGGTTTTAGAACATGGCTAACCCCAGAAATAGCATTATGCTGGAATAATCCAGTTTAATCTAATTTGTTCTCAACATCTTTTTGTTTTCTCTATTTCATTTTCCAAATAGGCAGGCAGGCAGACCTTCTTAAATGCTCTATCGTTTGACCACTGAGGTCAGGCTCTGAGTTTCTGCCACCATGACAACCAGATAGAACTATGCTTACCATGATCAGTGCTGGCCATTAATCAGATGAACAGGTCACTTTTGCACAGTATGCAGGGCACAGACTGGAATATAGTGAAGCTACATGAATTGAATGATACCTGATTTTAAAAATCCAGCAGCATTAAAACATGTGCTTGTTTATTTTTAAAACAGATTTCTTTTTTCCACCTACAAGGTCTGGGCTTCTTTTGAAAGAAATATACATAACCAGCATCAATCTCTATGCCACATTTTCAGAGGAATAACAATATTATTTTTCATTTTGCAATAGTTGGAGAGCTGTTTATTTAGGAAGATAAGAGGTGACAGACCTGTTTGTGACAAGCATATTAATTACTTGATGAGTTGCTTGCCTGGAGCAAAGGTTACAGACATCATGCATCATGTAGATATGCCTTTAGTTCATGCATGAGAATGACATGAAGAAGTAGAATCAGTCACAAATCCTACAAGCAGTACAAGATGTCAAACAAATGTCATACACAGAAAAAGAAATAGGCACAATTGACCAATATCAATATGTACAGTATATGAAGTATAAGTGTTACTGGAAAATACTTCAACTACTAGAGAAAAATTGGGGATATGCTGAGCTTGCACAAAAGGGTACTGCTTGAGTAATAATGAAACCAGGCTGCCTGTACTTCATTGGGAAAGAAATATGGTTAAGCCCACCAGCAGCCAGAGCTTTTGATTAAAGGAAAAGCCTTTGACAGCATGAAACTATTTCTCTTTAGGTCTTTAGCTGAAAGAAATATTCTTATGTCCCATTCCACCCAATTTTCCAAATTAGTGCTTCTGTCCTCAAATATTTGTCAAGCGATACAGGATATACCAGATCTAGGTTCAAGTTTATTTAAATTTAAAAGAAAACTCTGTTTCAAGTGCTTTGGGGACAGGATGAAGAAACTAATGTTAGCCATGAGTTAAAATGGAAACTAAAAAAGTCAAGATTCTCATTTCAGTGTTAGCAGGATGAACTGGCTTTAAGACATTGGCTTGAAAGATTGGTAAGGGGCATCATTTCAGATTACAGTGGCTGGAAAGAATAAAGGTTATTTGGGATTGAAATTGTCATAATGGCAGAAATTCTCACAAATTTTACAGAGTTGTACATGAGCATACTAAGGCTTAAGAATAAAAAAATCTATATTTTACATTTAGTGTCAATTTTCTTATGCGTCATAATGACTATATTAAATCTGTTGAGAAAATAAGGTGAATATGATTACATAAACTCTGTTTTGGGAAGCTAACTAGCTAAAAATGGAAGTACTTGAAATCATTGCTTAAAATGATATATAAACAAACACAACAGAAGCTTGGTGAAAAACCTTTCCAAGAGGACACAGTTTTATTCTATTACATCATCATCAATGGCAAAAATGTGAATTAGCCTTCACACAGTCACTGAAAACTAATATATAGCAAATGTGGCTGTTGCAAAAATAAAGGAAAGATGGCCAGCTGACTCCAAAGAAAGGTTATGTACTTTGTTATGTAGGGTGGGGAAAAAAATGAAGCTCAAGCTGGTTTGAATATTGTTTCTATACAGGGTTTGTTTGTTGAATCACAGTAGCTGCTGACATTCTTTTATTAAGGCTCCCTACTTTCTTCAATAAATATTATTTCTCTGTCGTTCTTGGTTTTCTTGTGAGCTTGCCTAACTAGTTCATTCCTTCCTGTGGGGTGAAGTCTAATAAAAGGTTTTGTGACATTTTAAATTCTAATATCTTTATTTTGAAATATGTTTTGGGCAGAGTAAACTTTATTAGGGCTGAGCAGGGCTTTGAGCGAGACTTCCCCTTGGGGAAAGTACATGTGAAAGACTCTTTCAAAGATGCTTTGTAAAATAATGCATTCCCTCCCCACTTCTAAAACAGGTTCATTTGCAAATATATTTTTCCAGCTACTAGCATGGCTGGATGAAGGCAAATCACATCACCTATGTGGTATGAAGCAACTTGTTGAGACGAATTGCAGCTGCCTCGCAAACCCCTTACTCTGTACATTGAACTAGAGGCCCATTTATGTGTTACCCTACAACAAGATCAATTTAATTTATACAATCATAAATGAAGTTATTCTTGAGTGATAGTCAAAGGTGCTCTTTCAAAAACACCTTCGTAGTCCATGATGCTTTCATTTGCCCCTCTATAAATTCTATATGCTTCTGAAGTGATGACACAGATTGCACAATTTGGCTTTACTGTGTTTTGCCTGGTAAACAAGACAATATAAAATATTTATTTGGTGGGAAATGGAAATCCTGTGACATAAATATAGAGCTTGCATCATCTCCTTGGTTTAGTTCATTATAATGTAAAAACTGATGTATCTTGAATTCCAAGCTAACACTTGCCAGTTCAAGTATGATTCCCAAGTGTCTTGATTATAACTTAACTGCAGTGGTATTACCTCTCATTTGCCAAAGACTTAAAATAATAATTATCAGTAATTTCCAATATAACACTTTTCCGTCTCCTATATTTATATTATAATAAGCCTAATGCTAATGTTATTCATACGTACTTGCATCATAAATTTGTCAGCATATAAGCTTCATTTTGATATTTGCTCAAGCTCCAAGTTAATCTCCTGTTTTGTGTTCTCAGATGTTTTAAAAGCCAAATTTCAACCTTGGGAGCAATTAACAAACGTGGCAAGTAACAGACAGAAGTGACAAAATTACATTGAATATTAATGATTCAGAAGCACTGTCTTTTCTGCATCCCCCACTAAGGAACTCCTTTTGGCATGCTGGAGGTATTACCATTTTAAACTGGATTTTCTGCTGCTGTCACCTTCAATTAAATTAATTTTAATTAAATATAAGCTTTTGGAAATTCTGTTCTTTTTAAAATTATTATCTGTTTTTCCTATATAGCCTCTTTTTACATCTGCATTGTGAGCTGCATCACAAATCATGGCTTTAACAGTGGATATAAATATTTAAACCAAATATATAATATAAAATGATATTAGAAAAAGATACAGTATTTATTCCACCAAAGGCTTTCCTTTGTGGAATAAGGGTAAAATATTATTTTAAACTATTTTCTCCTACCTCTGCATTACCTGGACCCATTTCCAATACAGTTCCACTTGATCTCCCAACTTTCTGGATCATCCTTGATGAGATGCCTGGGACAATGGAGTGGGGAAAATTCCCCCAAACAACTTATCTCTTCCACCAATGGAAGCCCACATGACCATAAAGACCCTTCTAGCAGAGGAAGAATAGCAAATAGATGCTCTTGGTGTTTATTGGGAAACTGTTCTAAAAATATTTAATCTTTGATTAACAGATAATAAATATTTTTTTCCTAACACTTATTTGTGGCTCCACCTGATCACCTAATGTACTTTGTTATGAGGTCTGCCATTGAAGAATAAATGTATTTAACTTTACAAAGTGTGGATGTCTTCATTTTAATTGATGGTGACTTTCTCATAAGGCAGAATACTTGTAAATACATTTTACAATACCAATTTTAGAGAATTATAACACGCTCAAATGCTCCAGGGAGTCCCCAGAAATTCATATCATTTCTATAAGTTTAAAGTTTAAAAACAATTAAAACTTTAACCAATTCTGATTTAGTCAGTCAATGCCAAAGTCTACTGTGAGGATGAGTTTTATATAACAAGAATTCCATGCTTAATTGAGACTTTGTAAATCTTCCACTGGTTTCTAAAATCCTGCTGACACATCTCACGCTTTGAAGACTCCATGTGGATTTTGAAAGACCTCTGGCAGTCTTAAAATCTATAAGCAAATGAATGAATTCTGAAGACATATAAATGTATTCATCTGAGTCTTCAGGAAAATAGCACCATAATTGTAGCCCGTGTTGTTGGAACTGTATAATAGGCTGTGCAATGATCTAGAATTTGAAAGGGAGTTGGAAGGTGAGTTGGAAATCCCACTGGGTGTACACATTGTACCTGTTGGCATAAATCAAATTCATATTTTCCTGTTGCTGTTATCAAGAAAAGTCACAACTTTTTAAAGATGCTTTAAATTAGTGCCCCTTTTGCCCTTTAAATCTGAGTTGCTGTTCAGTCCTATAGTATAATAGTAGGTCAGCCTTCTTTCACCTGTCCTGCCAGATATTTTGGGTTATCACTTCCGGAATCTCCAGGAAAACTGTACTACAACATATCTGGGGAACAAGAAAGTGGGAAAACTGGCCGAGGAGTTCACATCAATTCTTTGCCTGGCTGTTCCCATAGGATTAAACTCCATACCAATGGAGGTTAGGTCAGCATCCTCTATTGTGTTTAATGCAGTTTGCTCTCCAATATATTTATTTATTTATTTATTTTATATCCCACCTTTATTATTTTTATAAATAACTCAAGGTGGTGAACATACCAAATACTCCTTCCTCCTCCTATTTTGCCCACAACAACAACCCAGTGAGGTGAGTTGGGCTGAGAGAGAGTGACTGGCCCATATTGCTTTAGGATTGTATCTGTAGACCAACTTTCCTAGTCTGTTACACTGAATTTCAAATCCCTGTTAGGCATCATGTTGGGGAAGGCTGTCATAGATATTGTAAGTAATATGGGAGATAGGGCTTCCTCACATGGGACATGTGCTGTTCCAGTATCAGCACCACACTGATGTATTCCCACAGTGTTATCCTCCTTTAGCTACTGAGCTGGGTTTTTTGGGGGGGGGGTTGCCTGCAAGACAGCTGAAGCTGCAAAACTTAAATGTTGCAATTTAGATGTTCTTGGGAGAACTTTTGCCTCACCCTGCTTTCTGCTTCTTGAGTTCAAAGCTCCCTAGTAAATGCAGCTTGACTGTCTGTGCTTATTTAACAGTGTGCATCAAACTATTGACTCCCTAGCCTTCTAGCCCTTAGGGACAAACAAGCCATTATTCTTTCTCATCATATACATATAGCATCTGCAATGCAATCTACAGTCATGATTGCAGCTGTTGGGAAAAGTATGTGGCTGTAAAACTATGATGGTATGTTATGATAATTGCTTTTAATAGAAATTTATACGCAGGATCAGTAACGTCTTGATGGCCAGAATACCTCCTCTTGTAATAACTCAGATTTTGAAAATAATGGTGAAATAAAGGCACCCAGCTTTTACTGAAAATACTTTTCCCCCTTTCCCTAGGAAGTGGAGCAGGATATGAGGATTTTTTGTTACTCCAGGAGCTGCTATAGTTCAAGAGGCTGTGCACTCTTCTGTCAGGCTGCTGGAGAGACCATCTGATACTCTCTGTCTGCTCCAAGGTTGACAGGACTGAAGTTGATCACACAACTGGCTTCAGCATTCAATCTTGGTAGCTGTTCTTTGAAATGAAAAGAGTTGTAATATTGAACAAGTTCAGTTACAAGACTGGAGAAAGCTAAGCTGAAAAAGGTGAGCCAGCCTTCATACACTGAAAAATAGAAGCATAAGATTTCAATAGTCATTGAGTGGCTCTACCAAAAAGGGAGGACAAAAAAAGGAATGGATTATATCTATCTGTACAAAAAATCCCAAATTTTCAATTCTCTCAAATGTTTAGCACAAAAAAGTGATAGCTCATTCAGTGCTACAAGCTTAAAAATACCTATAAAATATAAACAGTATATTTTCCTTATAGCTATGAATGTTTCACATGACTGACAGTTATTTGAATCAGCTCCCTTGAAATTAACAGGTTCTATGAAAACATATCACTCTGATGAGCCTACTAGAGACCCTAACCTACAACTTATATCATTTCACCAACACAAAAGACCTCTGTCCCTACTCCCAACCACTACCACCCGCCCCCAGCATTTGGGTATTTTGTTCTTCTTATACAACAGATAATACTTTCTGGAGAGCTGGTGTTATTAATCATGTTTACCATTTATCGGTCCATGACAAAAATGGTTGAGGCAAATGTCCGTTATTATGCAGATAAGGTTCCAAGTGCTTCCAGCATCACCCTGTAATTACTCAGCTATTTCTCATGTGTGATTTATTGAATCAGCAATTTATGGAGATGGAGTAGCATAACCTAATTTACTCATGTAGATTCATTAAAATCTGAGACATGGAAATATGGTTCTTGTCACTTTTAGGCTAGACTTCGTTAGCACTGCAACTCCATACGGGTCATTTAATTTGTCTATGCAGATTCATTCACAGCAGGTTTCAGGGTCAGTGGCTGCTCAACAAGCATGCCTTGGAAATGCTTCCTGTGGTATTCCCACTCCTGGGTTTTAATTTTTCAGCTTTAAAGAAAGATCATTGAGATAGCAAGAACAGCTGAGCCTGAACAAACAATGATTGTGAATTAGATTGCGTAGTACAAACTTCTGATAATTACAAAGGAAGTGATTAGATGTATAGTCATTGTTTCAGAGATGTAAACAGTAATAAATGGAAAAGTGGGGTTCAGCATTGCTTATGAGATGTAGTTTATCTGTACTTTAAGATTTTTGTTGATCTATGCTACTCTCTGTAATTAAGCAGTTATATCAAAATTATGTGTGATACATCTTAGTTTTCAATTAAATATGGCTTTTCAACAGTTCACTTGCAACACAGCCTGTTTAATTAAAAAACATCACAAGCATAATACTTTGCTGAACTAGTTGCAAATTGTGCAAAAGCAGAATACAGAGCAGCTATCTAATCCAAAACTTACATTTCTGTTTTCTTTTTTATATTTACAGTACCGGATCATGCTTTGTATATACACATTTATTATAACAATGACTCAGGAAGTAATTTTCTCTTTCATAGTTCACCTAAAATGATAGATGGTAAAACTCCTATGTAAAAATTCCCCATTCAATGGACTTTAGGTTCAATGGGCAAAACATATGTTAGGAGGTGGAGGGTGCAAATTTAGTATGTTTATGTATGAAGTTGTATGCAGTGCCTTATATACAACAGTTTCACCTTTGGCTTTAATTTTTCATGTGAATTAATTGTATTCCAAGAATTTGTCCCACTGTTCTGATTTCTGAATGATACGATGTATTAGGAAATCTCAGCATATTTGATGGTAAATTTCAAAGAAAGTCCTGTACATAGGTTCCAATTACAGGTGGATGGATAAAACAAAGTAAAAGTGTGGTTTTTATGTGATCATATACACCACAAATGAGGAATTTGTGGCTGGTTGGGGCTGCTGGAGGTGTAGTTAGTCAGAACCTGGTGGACCCTAGGTTGTCTAACCCTCATATTAGGATTTGGTTTGCGTGTATATGTGTGGTATTTTACAAAGTGGATGAAAGAGATGGAATCACCATGGAAACTAAAAAGAAGACAGAAACAAGAGAGAGAGAGAGAGAGAGAGAGAGAGAGAGAGAGAGAGAGAGAGAGAGAGAGAGAGAGAGAGAGAGAGAGAGAATCAAAGCCTCAGAGAATTCTAAGAACAGAAATAGAAATATTTACTAGAAAATGCAATAAAGCCAGTGCATTTTGGCCTATCAGCTACTTTCTGGAGAATTTATTTTCCCTGTTTAACTTATTATTATCATTCAATCAAAATATATTATCTCAAAAAATGGTTAAATATTGCACAAAATCCTAACAATCTCATCATTTTTAACATGTTTGTGCAAATCATCAACACAGAGGAGGGAATATTTAGATTTTATTGATTTATTTACACAACCAACTGATTCTGAGCAGTGTCAATTCCCCTTCCATAAACTGGATTAAAACAAAGCAAAATACAATCCGCCACACAATTACAATATAAGATCCTGGGAATAGTTGCAATCTACCCTCCTCCCAGTTGAAACCATCTCTGTTAGTAGAGAGATAAACTTCTTATTCAACCTCTAAAGGCTTGTTCCAACTGCCAAGTATACAGACTTTCTAGATGCCAACAGAGAAGGGACTGTTCAGATGTCTGGGGAAATGCCATTCCAGGGGGGACAGCAGCAGAAAAGGCATGCTTCTGTGGCCCCTGTAGATGGCCCCTTTCTCCTCATGGAGAAAGCCAGAAGAACAGAAAGAATGGGACTTCAGAATCTTCAGTTCTGAAAGTTGTTTCCCAAACATCCCTTAATTAAATTCAAACTGAGGAGACAAGGAAAAATCAGTATAAACCAGAGAACAACACAGAAGGACAAAAATTTCCCCAAATTTTACACATTCTGGTTTTGTAGTATAACATTAATTTAAAACAAGGAGTTCCTTTAACCCCACATATATCTATGATGAAACTGTATGGAGCTGAATTTAGGTTTCATTTTATTTATGAAACAGACTCTAAGAGGAACTTCAATTAGGCACAATTAACTTACGTTCCCTTGGTTTCAGGGATTTCTTTCAAGTATGATTAAAACGGGATGATCTTAACTCATGATCTTAAGATATTTAACTTTTCAAAATATCATGGTTTGGGAAAAACAGTTCATCTAGTAAAAGAGGCTGACACTTATTTTTGTTGCTCAATACATGAAAAACTTTAATTGAGTTGAGAAATGTTATCCTTAATTAAATCTGACTACAATTTGTGTTCCTTTCCTCTTTAATCTGCAGTTTAATAGACTTTCTACTGCTAATTAATCTGAACTTCCCAAATATTATCTTTGGAAATCAGCAAAACATTTCAATTATTTCTACAGGAAATGAACTTTCCATTATCTTCATATAAAACATTTTTATTATGTTCAATTCAATCTTTTCATATTGAATTGAATAAATAATAAAAAATAAAATGAACTTTCTATTAAAATAAATTACTATAACACTGTAAATGAATATTTTTAAAATTAATACTAAGAAAGAACAATGTTTTGAGCATCATTCATATCAAAAATTCATATTGTATCAAAACTGTATCAAAATCTGCCATGGAGGAAATGCAGAGTCCCCACCCAATTTTTTCAAAAGTACCTTGCATCTAGTGAGCCCTTGTATCAGAAAAGTAATGGCAAGGTTTTATGACTTCCTAATCCTTCTTCATTGGTCAAGCAGGCAGAAGTGGGCATGGCTTGGCCACTGAAGCCCATCAGTGAGTTCAGTAATAGAGAGGCTTGCTTTTATTGTCTGTTCTTTCTTTCCATGTTTTCTACCTGGAGGATTAGCTAGGTGAATGGGTTTTGGTTTTCCCCTCAAATGGCTAATTGAATGGAATTATCGAGAAGAGAATACCTGTAGCTCAGGGTTGAATCATGGAGTCCTTGGTGCTCTCTGAGCTTGGTTATTTGCTTGCAGACATTTCACTACCCAACTAGGTAACATCATCAGTGAATGGAATTAGTTTGACCCTATGCAAAACTGGTTTTTTGACTTCTTTTTGGCCATTGACACATACTTAAATGAGCTGTGGGAACTAGACCCTACAGTTAGGCTGGAGTTATCAAATTTTATACCCCAGAACCAATTTGAAAAGGCTGCAAAACAGTAAGGGCAGACATGCCCAAAATGGTGGCTGATGCATGCAGAACCAATACACAAAATAATTAGCACTAAAAGAAGCATATCTGATTTTATGAGATAAACACTTTAAAAGAAAAATGATCCATTATAAAAGTTATTTCAATACCTTCCAGTCACTTGTTTACAATTCTCTCATCATCATCTCATCGGCAATGAGCAGGAGTAGGCAACAAGAAGGCTGTAAATTTCACCTAGAACAATACTGACAGCCATTAGTGCATCCAAATCCATCATTTGAGAAACACTATTGTAAAGAGACTTGTGCTCCTTGGTATTTGTGCAAACAATTATTTGGAGCAATTCTGCAGATCTGTTTGAGATCACAACCAATTTTGTGATTTCTTATGTAGGCAATTATATGCACCCATTTTTGTGAATGCCAGTTTATTTGTATAATGAAGTGGGTACTAACTGCAAAAATTGTTTTAAGTCCCATTTAATTCAAGAGGGAAGATTGACATACATTTCTTAATCTACTACACAACTGAGAAAGCATAAATATTTGTAAAAATTATCTTTACAAGAAGTCACAAGCTGATTCAAGACATATAAACATTTAAGTTTAAATGTAAAGAAAAATCAATGAATATCTTTTAATGGAAATTTGTTTTCAATACAAAATAATGCCCAAAACATGTTTTGTATGGACATTTTGGTGATGTCCTTCTCTTTTTTTATTTGATCTGAGTCAAATGATGAGCTATCAAGCTAATTAATTCCTTGAATCCATACCAAACTGGTCCAGATACAACATTCTGCCTACTTTCAGTAGGGCATCCCTCAATGGATTAATGGAAAAGAATTCTAGTACAAAGGGTGCTATATGAAAATCTTACAATTAAATATTATATTATCAAATGGAAAATGATATAGACAGTTTCATGCAAATTGTTTTAAAATGTTTAAATGTTTTCTATTTGCTATTTAATATTAAATAAATATTGGCCCCTTCCTAAACATCAAAAAGACCAAGCTCATGACCACTGTGAGGAATGGAAATGTCACAGTAACAACTGACAGTGAAGAGATTGAATGTGTGCAAGAATTCACTTTCCTAGGTTCACTGATTGATCAAACGGTGAATGCAGTCCAGAAATAAAGCATCGAATCTCACTGGGTCGCACAGTGATAAGTATGGAAAAGCAAGGACGTGAGCCTGGCAACTAAATACAGCTTAGTCCACACTATCATGTTTCCCATAGCTACCTATGGTTGTGAAAGTTGGACCATGAAAAACTAGATGGGAGGAAAATTGACTCGTTTGAGCTATGGTGTTGGAGAAGGCTCCCGCGCATTCCTTGGTCAGCAAAGGTGACAAACAAGCAAGTATTGGAACATATAAAACCAGACATATCACTGGTGGGCAAAATCACAAAACTCCACCTTACTTATTTCGGCCATGTCATGCTATCAAACTCACTGGAAAAGGCAGTTATGCTCAGAATGGTCGGCGGTGAAAAGCAACAAGGCTGTTAAAAAACACAGTGGCTAGACACCATCAAAGCTGACACCAGCCAGAGCATAAAACAACTAAGAGAAGCTGTACCAGATCATAAAATGTGGAGAGAGCTGGTCCATAGGATTGCCGAGAATCGGACACAATTGAATGGATAGCAACATCATCATTAAATAAATAATGGTATTATTCTTTAAAAAATGCATGTCCTATTCTATCAGCTCTCAGGTTTCTTAATGTAGATTACTGATGTCAGATGGATCAATCTGCTGGATTCTCTGTCTCTTTTAAAAAGAGAGAAAATGTTTGAAAAGCAAGGAAGTGAAACAAATGGATTTCCTGTGTGAGAGTTATTGCTACGATTTAACCTATTTTCTTCTTGCCGAGTGAATTTCCTATCAAATGGAGCAGACATATTTTTCTGCTTCGAAATATTGTGACAATATCCTGAACCAGAAAACTGAACCTGAACTCTGCATTAAATCATTGTATACTTGCTCTGGTTAACAAGCTCCATACTTCCTGACAAATATAGATGAAACCTGAAACATCTAATTAATCATATGAGATCTTATATAAGTATTCCTTTAATCTTCCACCATTTGTTGTAAGTGTTGTGTCACACCACACAGCAGTCTTGTTACTCAGGGCTGGATGATAGATTTCTGAAGTTTGAAAGAAAAAGAAGTTTTCTGAAATGTATGTGCAGCAACCAATGAAATATAAATTGGGACAAGCTGTTGATGTTATTTTGTAGGTTTTAAGGATTGCCAAAGGACGAATGTATGTAAAGTTAGGATTAGAGGCTTTTGAGAACTTTTTAAAAAAATCCTTCTAGACTTTCTCTACATAAGTTAGCAGTAACAGCCTATTCGTTGGAACCTTTAGGCCTTGTTTCATACCTCCTTTTTCCTCCACTTTGTGATCACATACTAAAATGTATCATAGCATCACAATCCAATGTCATTAAACAGTTGGGGTTGTCAGTTGGGAGTAGGTGAAATTCTGTCTCCTCATTCTGAAGTAAAGGCATAGAATGAACTTGGGTTCTCCACTCTTAGTTTCATTGCCTACCAGGAATTGATTCATTAAAGTTTAAAACATAATCAAGCAACAATGAACCATGAAAGATTTGGAAATTTATATTCCAGATCAGAAAATCTGCCTTTAGTGCTGTCAGAAATTCTTGGAAGAATAACTGCAGGAAGGAGTGGGGGATGAATGTGAATAAGTGAGACCCTCCAGTTATGTCTCTTTCAAAGAGCATTTTCTGTTCCATTCCTGCTTTGGTGAACAAACAATTCTATGACACAAGGATATCAGAGAAAAGGTTTGGTATTTTAGACAGATGCAAAATTATAAAAAAGGCATAGAACATTAGGTTTGCTTATTTTTTTCTGACTATATTTTGGTAGATTTAACAGTTACATGAAATAATGATATTCATCAGGGTCAGCTTTTTTGCCATGTAAGACAATGTTCAGTTTGGTCATGGTCTGGCAGCTATTAAAGCCACATGAGCCTGTCTAAAACATAGAAAGCAATGGTAAATAATAAGGATTTCCCAGTGAAGCTGAAGAAAATTGAAGATGAAAAGATTCACAGTGTTGGATTTCTATATTTTATTTTTTTCTAGTAGTAACTACAGGAGAGATATAAAGAAGCAGTTACAAGACTGGTAAGGAAAGACACTGAACTAAAATTATATGTCCATTCCAGAATTATCTTCAATGAAAACACAATTCCTACTTGTGCATTTAGTTATATATATATAACCACTTTGTGCAGTGGAAAAATGGGCTGCAACAGATTCCATGGACTTGCATTCTCAGCCTTGCACTGCCGTTGGGATGAAGATGTAATGTATACTTAATGGGATCCTCCTTGATGCATGAAGGCTCACTCTGTCCCAAGTCCACATCATGGACCTTCTTCCATGGATGCCAGGGGACAAGACAGACAAGACATGATGGCAGAAGCATGGCCAGCAGATGCAGTTCTGTTTTGTTGCTTCACATTAACAGGTGAATAGAAAATACAAAAAGAATCATGGAAATGATAGCAGGGAGAGGGACCTCTCTTTAACCCTAAGAGGTGGCTTTGCAGGAGATAAAGAAGGCCAGAAGGAAGAGATGGAATGTATCATCACAGAAAGGCAGGACCTTGAGATACAAAAGGTGTATGATTTTAAGAATTTTTTTCTCAACAATAATGGGCTTAGAGCAGAACAAATGAACATTAGAAGGGAGAGGAAGTGTGTTTGTTTTCAAGGACAATGTGTGCCTGGAAGCATAGAAAAAGAGGCCATCTAGAGAGGGCTAGGGATAAATATAGAGTTGTCCTAGGGCAGCAAAGAACATCTTTGATAGCTTTACCTCTGGGAGGATAACCAACCAGCAAAATGTAAAAAAGGAATCTGAAATGCATTAGGAACCTGAATTATGTATTATGAGCCTGCACTAAGGGCCTGACCCACAGCTTCCTGACGTCAATAGAAAAACCTCCCACTTACTCAGTGTGGCTTAAGTCAGAAAAGTGACTGACTCTTTTTTGAAAAAGAACATATGCTAATAAATACAAAGAGAACAAATGACCAGTAGAAATGTTTTGAAGCCCTTCTTTTTAATAAAGTTAGCCAAGTGTTAGAACTAGAATGATCTAGTTTTTAAAAAACTTTAATACACTCATTGAATATAATGGGATGCAAGCACTTAGTGCTCAAAAACATTTCAAGAGTATTTTGCCAACTAGCAATGTAATATAGCTGTAAGGAATGTGTGCTGGTGGTGGGGGGAGAGAGAGTTTGTACGCGCACACACAAATTGCCAAAGGCACAGAATACACCACAACTAATGATAAATCAACATAGCTTAAGCTCTTACTATAACAACAATTGCTTTTTGTTTGTTAGATTTGAATATTTACTTTTATGTGTCTTTCAAATATCTATATCATCTATATATCTATATCTCCTTCCTATCTTAGGGGCATTTTTTTTTAATCTATTCAATCGTGTCTGATTCTTAGAGACTGTTTGGACAAGTCCCTGCAGTTTTCTTGGCAAGTTTTTCGGAAGTAGTTTGCCATTGCCTCCTTCCTAGGCCTGAGAAAGAGTGACTGGCCCAGGGTCACCCAGCTGGATTTTTTCTTAAAGCAGGACTAGAACTCATGGTCTCCCGGTTTCTAGCCTGATGCCTTAACCACTACACCAAACTGGCTCTCCCCAAGGGCAATACAGACATTAATAATGGCTTATAAGAAAATCATCGAAGAATAAAATCATAATTTTAAAAAATGTGAAGAAAGATGATGATCAACAATTTCACTGTAAAACCATAGCATTATCTTACTAAAGAAAGAATAAAAGGCAAATTATAACACCATCCCATAAGACAAATTTTTCCCACCCCTCTAAAAGCAGTCTATGGAAAGCCAGCTTAGGCAACAGGATGACAGTACTAAACATTTGACTACATCTTACTCCGTCTAGAGATTTAAGTAGGATTTATGCTGCAGAAATAGCTCCCTGGTGTTAGAACTGAAGTACTAATTCCAGTAAAATGCCTGTCCTTTTGCTTTACTGTAGAGACCTGTAGTTCATATAGATTGGAGCCTCAGTGAGTTTCTCAAAGGTTAGGTGAAAACTGACTTGGTCATAAAACTGAGGTAATAAACAATACAAAGTTTAAACAAAAATACTGAGAGAATAGAAAATCAATAGCAAGCAGTCATTTTACAAGACAGATAGACAAAATGGAAGTGCTCTGGGATGGACGATGATAGACTTTAAAAAACTGAGAAGAACAATCTACTTTTAGTTCTCATGACAAATTTTTCAGGCTGAAATATGCATATATATACTGTAGAGAGAGAGGTCCCATGACTTCTTGACTCAGATGATAAGCTCAAACTTTAATAAATTCAACTTCTGATTATGGAAGAACCAATAATTCCACATCTCTCTGTGTGTGTATGTCAGTGTGAGTGGATGACAGGACATAAGGCAATCATGAAAGGAAATTATAAGTAAAGAGAAAATAGAAAATCAATACTGCTTCTGTGGATTACCAAGGCACACCACCTGAATATCCAATGAGTTTTCAGAGAAGAACTATATGAGGTTAATGAGACACCTCAATTAGAGTTGCCACCTGTCCTGTACTCTCTGTGTCCCTGTATTTCCCATTGCAGCTCCAATTAAATCTATAACAAGAATATAAATGCTTCCTCCTGTGCAGTCTTTTTGAGATTTTTGGCCAACAAACCTGATGTCAGTAAGTGCATTCGGTCTTATTTTGCTTCCCTTTGAAGCATCTTGCCATGGTTCCCACGAAAGAATCCAGACTATTAAATGTCCCTTCGGTGAACAGCTACGATCCTTTGCTCCTTTCAGTGATCCAGATCCATATTTAGTTAAATGAAGTAGAAGGTTAGGGTTTACCCTTAGTTGGCTTGTCTTACTCATTTTGAACAAATGAAAAGGTTTTACTCCTCCACTCCAATTTTTTTATATATGCTTATAATTGTGATGCTTATTACCATGTTTATATTAATAAATATAGCTTGCTTTATCCTGGGAAAATCCTTATTTTAGAAAACTAAAACAATAGATACAGCATAATGCTTAATTTCATCACTGGAATTGATTGTTCTTGAAAATGCATGACTTGATTCCAACCCATTTGGGCATAAAATGCTTGGGGCCATGCAGGACACCATGTCTGACTTTTAGGAGCTTGGCCTCCCTCAACAATGACCCCATAAGAAGTCCTTTATATTTATGACTTTGCATCTATCTACCCATCACAATGAAGGTTTTGTAATATGCTACTGTTGCTAACCATATATAAATCAGAAGGGACGTGGTGGCGCTGCGGGTTAAACCACTGAGCTGCCGATCGGAAGGTCGGCGGTTCGAAACCGCGCGGCGGGGTGAGCTCCTGTTGCTAGTCCCAGCTCCTGCTCACCTAGCAGTTCGAAAACATGCAAATGTGAGTAGATCAATAGGTACCACTTCGGCGGGAAGGTAATGGCCGTGTCATCATGCTGGCCACATGACCACGGACGGGTCCTTATGGACAACGCCAGCTCCAAGGCTTAGAAACGGAGATGAGCACCGCCCCCTAGAGTCAGACACGACTGAACTTTACGTCAAGGGAAACCTTTACCTTTACCTTTACCCATCACAATGAAGGTTTTGCAATATGCTACTGTTACTAACCATATATAAATCAGAAGGAGATGCTTAAGGCCACTTAACAGCAATGCACAGTTATAAATTATTTGCTGAAAAAAATGGTTGCAACATCAAATTTACTGAAAATAAAATATTTTGACTAATTATTTGAGTGATTATCTAATCCAATTAAGTTACAATTAATGTTTTATTTGTAACAATGCTTAAAATTTTAGTTGTGATTATTCTAACAGCAATTACAGATCTGACTAGACTGCATTTTATGTCATATCTTCTGTGAATTCAAAAATGGCCACAAAATCCTGATGCAAGAATCTCTTCTGGAAAGTCTTTAACTATTGGTGGAGGATTCTCCCAATGGAACATGATAGATGACCAAAAATGTGCCTTGAAGAACAGATGGGCACACCTCAACCCTCCACATGGATCAATCAGCTCCTCCAAACTATCGCATTCCTTGGCTTTTCAACACAATATTTACTTTCAGCCAGAAATCAGGCCAAGGCAATATTCAAACAAAGAGTCTTGGATGTTAATGCCCAAACAGACATTGAGTCACTTGCACACAATAGGTCATTGAAATGGCTGGCCAAGAATAAACTGTCCTTTCAAATAGAAAAATACCTGACAATGGGTCTGACTCAATACCATAGGATAGCTCTTACTTGAGCAAGATTTGAGCAACTAGATTCTATGGTCAAATACGGACGATTCCACCAAGTGCCTTACCTTGAGAGGACATGTGTTTGTGGAGCATCCGAAGTAGAAGACATTGTACATGCCCTATTTAACTGCCAACTATATGCCCCAGCAAGAGCTCAGTACCTTCAGACATTAATTGACAGAACCACATACTGGGACTGTAACAAAAGACTATGTTACTTCCTCCAGGGCACAAATACATATGTGGTCAATAGAACTGTTAAGTTTATAGCTAGGGTTGTCCAACTGAGAACGCAATTTATAGAACACATTGGGGTGGCATGTAAAGGTGGTGAATTTATTTAAATTCACATTGTTTCTGTATTTTATTACTCGTTTTATTATATCTTGCATTTTTATCTTACAATTTTATCTCTATTTTACCATACTGTATTTTATCGTATTTTATCTTACCACAGTATATTTTATCTAATTTTACTGTATTCCAGCTGTTTTATGGTATCATATTTTAAATCTTATAGTGGCTGATGCCCAACTTTCTGATATGGTCATTTGACTAATCAATAAAGTTATTCATTCATTCATTCTTCTGGAAAGAAGAAAATACAACAGTATATTGTTAACTTCTGAAGTGAAGAGAAGATAATGAAATCATTGCCATTAGTAATTATCTAACTTAGCATGTGAGTAAGTTGAAGCCATAAAATTCAGTTGTACTGTGACTTAATAACTTTCTGTTCCTCATATATCTACAGTGACAATATTTTCTTGAAAAAAATAAAAGACAAACCTGAAAAAGGGGCAAATCTGAAAGAGGTTCATAAGGATAAAAAAATGTAATTGTTTATGTTTATAACTTTGCTTTTCAAAGGAAAATTCAAGAGCAAAACCTTACAAAAACACATATCTTAATAAAAATATTTAAAATCAAACAGTATTTGTAAATTTATTTTAAAAAGACAATTCAATTTCCATATTTTTCACATGAATGTGAAAGACTGTACATTAAATGGTACCATTTGTACGGTAAAAGTTAAATAACCAAAATGAAGGACAAAAGTGAGTTTTTGAAAAATAAATAAATTTAAAGGATAGCTTATAAAAGGACTGTCCTTTATGATAAAGAACATATGGTCACTGTACATATATTGAAATTCTCCTCCACCAAGGACAGTTAAAAAGATTTATATGAACTGACAAAATTAAGCAGAACAAGCACCCAAAAGTAGTTGTTTTACAGGGAAATGTAGAAACCTTCAGTTATTGAGCAAATTAGAAATACTTGTAATAAATAATAATGATGCAAGAATAATGCACCAGATTTTCCTTTATTCTTGGCAAAGCTGGCTTTGATTTTGAAAATCATGTGAAAGACCACAGCATGCAGCTTCTTGTTTGGCAAATACATTTACTATTTCGATCAATACTCTTGTTTCACTCAAGTGCCTTTGAGGGTTGTCATTATCCATCCAGTTCTCTATTCCCAATTGTGTTTCTCTTTTGAAAGGGGCATGCAGTTTAATGAAAAAGCTGCCCAGGCCAGTGCTGTGAGATTGGTAGAGGGCAATGAAACCAAATTAATTCCCAGGATGCAAAGTAGCATGTATCCGGTTGCACAAGCTTCAGCATTCATGCATCAGCATAACAAACCTGGATAGAACTCTCCAAAAATATTTTGTTCCCTGAACACTTTCTAGTAAGTACATAAATACCAATCCAATTACAAATTGAACCAAGTGGAGTTCACCCATCACTCCCTTAAGGAATTGACATTTTTCATCAGTAGACTGTTCAGAGGAGAGAAAATAGCCCTATCATCATAAAACAATGATTTCAAATATTTGTTTTGCAGAATGATCTCTGCTTAAGCATGTAATGCAAGAGGCAGATGGCTTGCTGAGCTGCACCACAGCATGCCATTATTGTCCCAAACTCAGTACATGACAATTATTCTACATCCAGTCTTCATCTACTCAGGCTGCCAAATCCATTTGCATGCAAAGTTGAAAAGTCTCAGGTATCCTTAGCATACACCATTGTATTGCCATATGTCTTAGCTGTCTAAATATTCCACACAGCTGTCACTCATGAATTCATTTAGAAATCAGGGAGCGATTTCATTCTAACCAACTCTATCAGATAGCAAAATAATAATTTAAAAGTAAAGCACATACTTATTTTTTAAACAGGAAAAAACACTTATTTTAGTAGGCTTATAGCTGATATTCACTTAAAAAGCATTAACAGGGAAAAAGACAGAAAAGGTTGTTACTGCAACACATGGGATCTGGATACAGAGCTTTAAGCATCACTGTCTAAATTCCCCTTTATTGGGGGGGAGGGTTTGATATTCAGATGAGATTCTTTTATTAAAGTGGGATTTGGAAGCATATGTTGTTCAGAATGATTAAAACCCAGCATACAAGAACAGCTGGGTAGAAATCAAGAACAGGTTTCTTTAAAAATTTTCAAAAACAGAACACTTTCTGGTTTGACCACCAATCCAAATTCCAGTAGCTATAGTATTTCCATTCATTTTCTTTATATGTTTTTTTTTGCCCCCTGAATCTCTTTGTCTGGTTCCTAGGCAACCATGATAACATTTTTGCATATGGAACTAAAATATTCTTGATTCCAGACTGATTCTTTCCTATAAACATGAAATGTTCTTGGGGTTTTCAAATAACTACAGTAAATTTTCTACAAATATTTGGAACTTTATGAGCAAAAATTACAAAGACGTAGTAAAAAATCTGTCTACAAAATATCAGTGGGAACAAATAAGTTTGATATATGAAGAATACTTGGGCTTGGGCTCAGAAAGATGCTAAGAGCAACTATGTTCAGCTTTTATTTTTAAAGTAAAAAGTAAAACCACGACGTTTATGTTGAGGTCTAGAAATCCTCTCCCTAATAAAGATTTTCACTTGATATTTGATAATGACCGACATCCTCACAAAGCTGAGTGAGATGTAATGTACAGAACACAAAGAAGAGCTACTCTGGAAAATGGATAGATTTAGAACAACAGAAATGATGGTATCCAACATCAGACGTCAAACAGTGCTGATCAGACAAGTGACATAAACGTGACATGATAATAAAACAGCCCTGCTTCTACAACTTGTTAACCGGTCAGGAATTAATACAGTCAATTCCCCTTTCTAATGATTTGGGCAATAACTAGATCAAAGCCATTCTGAGATTGCAGAGTCACAACCCACTTTCTCTGGAAAGTCCTTGGTATCACTTTAGCCTGTGTATCAAGAGGGTTCTGACAAGGTTTCATGGTATCATTAAATCCTTTCCCATTGGACAGACAAACAGCATTGGCTGTCACTGTGGCCAATCAGTTTGGGGAAGTGGTGTTCTGCCATTTAAAGGTCTTGGCAATGAGTTCTGTAATGGTATTTCTTGGAGGACCAAGAATGCAGAATAGAGCACTTTACAGGATTTTGGTGTTCCTATATAATAAATAACAGGCTGGATTTATTTACAGTACTTCTATGCAACACTGGTTTTGCTTTGGGCTTAATCTAATCCTTTTGGAATTAGATGACTGGATCAATTAACTCCTTTTTTGTGTGGTCCCATAATTATCCTATTACCCACTTAAGCATATTATGGAACAAAGCCATTGATTCTTAAGCTCACAATTCCTTCCTCCCTTCTTCCTCCCATTTACACTCTGATTTCTAAGCTTCTTCCTATGTTTTTGCATATCACAGATTTTATGACCTGTGAAAGGTCATCTGATCCTTTCAATGGAAGAATGGCTAACCAGGTAGTGGGAGGATGCCTCAACGTCTTGAAAAACTTTGTATTTTACTGTATCTGGCAAAGGTTTCAACTTAAACTGGAAATAATTCTTAGATTATAATTTAATACATGGACTGGGTCTGAGTTTATTTATGTATAGAATTTATATTTCGACTTTATGAGAAACCTAAATCAGAATAGATTCTTAGTAATATTACAAGACATAATTTCATTCAGTGATTTATATTGTGTTGACCATGGTTCTTGATAGTCACTTTTAGGTCAAATTTAATAGAGACCTTTGTTTTTTTAACATTATATACTATATACAATATACTTACCTATTTACAGCTACTTAATGATATACTAGAAAGCTGTAACCTCCATGGCATTTGTAAACCCCCAGTTTGTTCATTTGTATTATATTCTTTTATTCTTTTTTCATGTTCTCTTTTGTATTTTATATATTTTCTTTGAAGTATCCAAAAAAAAAAGATTTTAATAGTATGTATGTGTTGCAATCAATAGCTTGTTCCAACATGGTCTATATGCAAACTAGGAACACAAACCAGGATAAACATACCCCACCAACAAAGAGCTCTTTCAGAAGTGTTTTACTTGCCTATCAACCAACTAAATATAGCAAAAATATATTCACTAGTTCTAGGCACAGAATTAGTGAATAAATTGGCCATGTGAGAGTTCCATTAATCACCCAAAAGTTCTTCTACACTTATCTGAGGCCCATGAGGTTTTGCAAATTATATTTATTCATTGGATTTGTTTCTTGCCTTTCAAATGGAAAAAAGCTGGTAACAACAATAAGAAATATAAAGATAATATAAAATGTATTCAATTAAATCAACACTGCATTAGACACAGATCGATACAGGATAAATTCAGGCTATTAGAGTGTATTGCTTTTATACTGAGGTAATACCCAACAAATGTGCCTAAAAGCAAGTGTAATTTCAACAATTCTGGGCAAATTTGAATCAACGTCCCAATGTTATACATATATTTATACAAATCATTGCTATTTCATAACTTAATGAAGCATCAGAAGTTTTTGTTCTTTCCATTTTTTTTAAGCGAATTACTAAAATTTAGTTTGCACGTGCTTTTATATGCACATAGAGTACAATCTATCTCTGGTAAATGGGTATCTGAGGCTGACATGAAGGCTTGCAAATTAGAATTGGAGATTAATTTTTGGCATTAATGGACAACTTAAAAAAGAGTTTTCGTTATAAAACATATGGGAATTCAAGATTTCCAATGAAGAATGTCATCTTTGTTTGATTTATTTATTCTTTACTTCTACTGCAATGTTTTCCAGGGTTTATCATCTTCAGCTTCTGTTCCCCCCGTAGCCAAACACTGGCTCATCCTACCTCTATGGGAATCCTCTATGCAGGACATGAGTACAATAGAATTCCCAGGCATGTTTTCCAGGCAATAGGATTCAGAGTTCTATGATATATCAGCATCATCACAGAAGTTATTAATAGCTTTATTCTCCAGCTTCACCACATGTAGGATGCAGCAGAATGCCGTTATCATGCTTGCTCAGGATACATATTGCTATACTTGCCTCAGACTGTTTCTCAGTGATTGGGGAATAAGGTTTTCTGGAACATGAATGATGGAGGAAAATTTAATTCAAGTATTAGGCTCACCTTTTCGACTGTAACCTCAGATCTGTTCTGCAAGAGGATCAGCTACTATTTACGTACTAGAACTAGTCCCCAAACTAACATGTTTACTTCTTTAAGAACAAAGACTAGATATGGACTGTGCTTGCAATGAACCCAGGAGAACCACTGAAATGAAAACAGTGGCTTTTGGGGATAGAAAATTTTATTGAGAAACTATTTAAAAATACAGTTTTATAGTTCTCTGTGAAAATTGTCTCAGATAAGAAAAGAATAAAGAAAGATAGCAATGTAGGTGGTCCCTCAAATAATCCAGTCCCATGCCATGAAGGGCTTTAAGGTCAACATCAGCACCTTGAATTGGACCTGGAAACAGACTGATAACCAGTGCAGCTCATGAAGCAAAAGTGTAACGTGTTCTCCCAGAAACACACATAACTGCCTGCACTGTCACATTCTGCATCAGCTGATATTTCTATGTTCTTTATCTGAAACAGAGCAAGCAGACCATAGGAAACCTTAGCAACAGGATTTCTTTTTTTAAAGGCAGGACACTTTTTTCAAATGCAGCAAGGATTTACCAAGTAAAGTCTCTTATCAGTGTGATGCTCATGCATATGTCGAAAAAGAATACTTACTGTCAGGATTTCAAACTCAGTCTCCCTTTATCTTATTGAGATCGCTGAAATCAGAATTTGAATGTTCAAGGGGGCCCCAGTCATGACCTCCTCCCAAAGATTTGGATCATCTGCCAGTAAATTTGCAGAGGATAGTCTCTTAGAAGATTCTCTGAACACTGAATTCTAATGTTTGATGAGATTGTAATAGTACAGCACTCCTGGAATGGTAATTCCCAGGTTGTATTTTCTGCATGACAAAAGATTCTTCAACTATAAGTTCTTGTGTAAGTGGGATGAGTATGCAGCAGCCTGGGCAGGTAATGGTCTCAATTTTTCAGTGCATGTGACACCACTGCTCGGCAAACTACATTGGCTTCCAATGTGCTTCAGGGTGCAATTCAAGGTGCTGGTTTGTTGTTTATTCGTTTAGTCGCTTCCGACTCTTCGTGACTTCATGGACCAGCCCACGCCAGAGCTTCCTGTCGGTCGTCAACACCCCCAGCTCCCTCAGGGACGATTCCGTCACCTCTAGAATATCATCCATCCACCTTGCCCTTGGTCGGCCCCTCTTCCTTTTGCCTTCCACTCTCCCTAGCATCAGCATCTTCTCCAGGGTGTCCTGTCTTCTCATGATGTGGCCAAAGTATTTCAGTTTGGCCTTTAATATCATTCCCTCAAGTGAGCAGTCTGGCTTTATTTCCTGGAGGATGGACTGGTTGGATCTTCTTGCAGTCCAAGGCACTCTCAGAATTTTCCTCCAACACCACAGTTCAAAAGCATCAATCTTCCTTCGCTCAGCCTTCCTTATGGTCCAGCTCTCGCAGCCATATGTTACTACAGGGAACACCATTGCTTTAACTATGTGGGCCTTTGTTGTCAGTGTGATGTCTCTGCTCTTAACTATTTTATCGAGATTTGTCATTGCTCTTCTTCCAAGGATTAAGCGTCTTCTGATTTCCTGACTGCAGTCAGCATCTGCAGTAATCTTTGCACCTAGGAATACAAAGTCTTTCACTGCTTCTACATTTTCTCCCTCTATTTGCCAGTTATCAATCAAGCTGGTTGCCATAACCTTGGTTTTTTTGAGTTTTAGCTGCAAACCAGCTTTTGCACTTTCTTCTTTCACCTTCATCATAAGGCTTCTCAGTTCCTCTTCACTTTCAGCCATCAAAGTGGTATCATCTGCATATCTGAGATTGTAAATCTTCCTTCCAGCAATTTTAACTCCAGCCTTGGATTCCTCAAGCCCAGCATGCCGCATGATGTGTTCTGCATACAAGTTGAATAGGTAGGGTGAGAGTATACAGCCCTGCTGTACTCCTTTCCCAATCTTAAACCAGTCCGTTGTTCCATGGTCTGTTCTTGCTGTTGCTACTTGGTCGTTAGACAGATTCTTCAGGAGGCATACAAGATGACTTGGTATCCCCATACCACTAAGAACTTGCCACAATTTGTTATGGTCCACACAGTCAAAGGCTTTAGAATAGTCAATAAAAAAGAAATAGATATTTTTCTGAAACTCCCTGGCTTTTTCCATTATCCAGCGGATATTGGCAATTTGGTCCCTAGTTCCTCTGCCTTTTCTAAACCCAGCTTGTACATCTGGCAATTCTCGCTCCATGAACTGCTGAAGTCTACCTTGCAGGATCGTGAGCATTACCTTACTGGCATGTGAAATGAGTGCCACTGTTCGATAGTTTGAACATTCTTTAGTGTTTCCCTTTTTTTGGTATGGGAATATAAGTTGATTTTTTCCAATCTGATGGCCATTCTTGTGTTTTCCAAATTTGCTGGCATATAGCATGCATTACCTTGACAGCATCATCTTGCAAGATTTTGAACAGTTCAGCTGGGATGCCATCGTCTCCTGTTGCCTTGTTATTAGCAATGCTTCTTAAGGCCCACTCAACCTCACTCTTCAGGATGTCTGGCTCTAGCTCACTGACCACACCATCAAAGCTATCCCCGATATTGTTATCCTTCCTATACAGGTCTTCTGTATATTCTTGCCACCTTTTCTTGATCTCTTCTTCTTCTGTTAGGTCCTTGCCATCTTTGTTTTTGATCATACCCATTTTGGCCTGGAATTTACCTCCAATGTTTCTAATTTTCTGGAAGAGGTCTCTTGTCCTTCCTATTCTATTGTCTTCTTCCACCTCCGTGCATTGCTTGTTTAAAAATAATGCCTTATCTCTTCTGGCTAACCTCTGGAATTTTGCATTTAATTGGGCATATCTCCCCCTATCACTGTTGCCTTTTGCTTTCCTTCTTTCTTGGGCTACTTCTAGTGTCTCAGCAGACAACCATTTTGCCTTCTTGGTTTTCTCTTTCTTTGGGATGTATTTTGTTGCCGCCTCCTGAACAATGCTGCCAACTTCTGTCCAGAGTTCTTCCGGGACCCTATCTACTAAGTCCAGTCCCTTAAATCTATTCTTCACCTCCACTGCATATTCCTTAGGAATATTAGTGAGCTCATATCTAGCTGATCTGTGGGTCTTCCCTAATCTCTTGAGTCTGATCCTAAATTGTGCAAGAAGAAGTTCGTGATCTGAACTACAGTCAGCTCCAGGCCTTGTTTTTACCGACTGTACAGATGTCCGCCACCTTTGGCTGCAAAGGATGTAATCAATCTGATTTCGATGTTGTCCATCTGGTGAAGTCCATGTATAAAGCCGTCTCTTAGGTTGTTGGAAGAGAGTGTTTGTTATGCAGAGTGAGTTGTCTTGGCAAAATTCTATCAGCCTATGTCCTGCTTCATTTTGTTCTCCCAGGCCATACTTACCTGTAATTCCCGGTGTCATTTGACTGCCCACCTTAGCATTCCAGTCTCCTGTGATGAAAATAACATCTCTTTTAGGCGTGTTGTCCAGTAGGTGCTGCAGATCCTCATAGAACTGCTCTACTTCAGCTTCTTCAGCATTTGTGGTTGGGGCGTATATTTGGATCACTGTGATGTTAGATGGCTTGCCCTGAATTTGAATTGAGATCATTGTGTCGTTTTTTGGGTTGTATCCAACCACTGCTTTAGCCACTTGACTATTAATTATGAAGGCTACTCCATTTCTTCTGTGGTCCTCTTGTCCACAGTAGTAGATCTGGTGGTCATTTGATGTGAAGTGGCCCATTCCAGTCCATTTCAGTTCACTGACGCCCAGAATGTCTATCTTTAATCTTGACATCTCACCAATAACCACATCCAATTTGCCCTGGCTCATAGATCTTACATTCCAGGTTCCAATGGTGTGTCGATCCTTAGAACATCGGATTCGCCATTCACCACCAGCACTGTCGGCCGCTAGCCGTCCTTTCGGGTTTGAGCTAGCTGCGTCATCACGTCTGGGGCTAGTTGAGCTCATCCTCTGTTCCTCCCCAGTAGCATTTTGACCATCTTCTGACCTGGGGGTCTCATCTTCCGATGGTATACCGACATATCTCTGGTTGTACTGATCCATTTAGTTTTCACGGCAAGAATACTGGGGTGGGTTGCCATTACCTTCCCCAGGGATCGCATTTAGTCTGACCTCTCTGTCAGACCTTCCCGTCTTGGGTGGCCCTTCACGGTTTAGCTCATGGCATCATTGAGGTGCTCAAGCTCCAGCACCACGACAAGGTAACGATCCTTTGCTGAAGAAGGTGCTGGTAGTTACCTTTAAAGCCCTTCATGGTTTGGGACCAGGCTACTTACAGGACCTTCTCTTCCCAATTGTTTCTACTCATCCCACCTGGTCTGGCAGGAGGGGCATGCTTCAGATGCCATCAGCTAAGGAGTGTTGTCTGGTGGGGCCCAGGAGGAGGGTCTTTTCTGCCATGGCACCCAATCTGTGGAACATCATTCCATCTGAAATTAGGCTATCCTGACCCTGCTGATCTTTCACAAGGCCCTAAAAACCAAGGCCTTTCACAAGGCCTGGTTTTGTGATAGAGCCCATCTCTTGGCTGTTTTAATGGTTGTTTATGAAGCTCAGCTGCTAGTGTTGTTTTTAATTTTATATTATGTATTTTATTGCTTTTATCTATTTTATTGTAAGCAACCCAGAGTCACATATGTGAGATGGATGGCTATATAAATCTAATTATTTGATTAAATATTATATATACACCCATCTAGACACACTCACAGGAAGGAAAAGGTAAAGTAAAGGTAAAGGGTCCCATTTAGTTGTGTCCAACACTAGGGGGCGGTGCTTATCTCTGTTTCATGGCTGAAGAGCCAGTGTTGTCCAAAGACACTTCTGAGGTCATGTGGCCAACACAGGAACACTGTTACCTTCCCGCTGAAGTGGTACCTATTTATCTACTCACATTTGCATGCTTTCAATTGCTAGGTTGGCAAGAGCTGGGGCAAGTGCAGGAGCTCACTTTGTCACATGGCACTCGGGTCTCGAACCGCCAAACTTGCAACCTTCTGGTTGACAAGCCTGGCGTCTTCACCGCTGAGCCATTGTTTTCCTGGAACAGATATGTGAGAGGGCATAGCAACAGCAGAATTAACCAGTGGGAGGATGTTTGAATACAACCTCACAGGACTTGCATTAATGACTCAAGAAAGGTTTTTTTTTTAAAATGAGCATGTCCATTTTTCATATAGCAAAATAATATAGGAATCTACAGTATGCATTGAATTTATTATGCCCCTGTTAGCAAACTTTCCCAGCAACCCAGATTAATATTTGCTCACTCTGTTATTTGAAGATAGACAGCTGGCTACAACCTGTAATACAGCAAAATTTAGCACTCTAGGGTGCAGCAACAGTTAATGAAGGGTTGCTGAAGAAACAGGTAATCCAGCTTTCTCAACAGTTAGAAAACCTCTTCTATGGTTTTAATTTACTATTGATTTATTATGCTAGTAACTGTTTTATTATGTATTGTTTAATGTCTGGAAATATTTGTCATTGTAGATTATTTTAAGATGCTGGCCCCTGGTCATTATAAAGGATTCATTCATTTATACATTCTAGGGTATTTTCAAAGGGTAATTTCAGTGTAGGCATGTAATGTTGATTCTAGAAATTAGTCCAGTCCTGAAAATGAGCAGGTGTACAGAACCCAATATTCATTTTGATTGACTTCTTAATGGAATCTCTGTTGGTTTGGTTCTAGTTTGATGTTCTGCCATGGTCTTCTCATCCTCTTTCTTATCATAATTTCACAACACATACAGCCAACATTTCTAAAAATAATTACTGGATAGAGAAATTCTTGTGTGCATGTGTGTGTTTACCAGTTCTCATTCAAATGCATGAATAATTTGTGTTAGGAGAAGAGAATTTGAAGAAATTCTTACTGGAGGAATGTTATGTTCTTGCACTTATTTAGTTATTAGTGTTGGAAATGCAGATTCAGAAACATTGATTGGTATCCTACTGACCACCATGGACTTCAGGAATAGACATCACAACCAGGGAACAAAAGTCCATCATTGCTCCTCTTTTCCTCTGTCCTGTTTTCTCTTGATTGGAAAATTGATATTCTAGAGTCTCCAATTCAACCTGCTTCCTACATAGATATTAGAGTATTTCTTTCCTCTTCTCCTTTCCCTAGGAAAAATTAAGAGGCATTATCTACTCCATTTTTCTATCCAAAAATCCAGCAGAGCATATGGAAGGCTATTTTTGCCCAATTGATTCAATAGAAAAAGCTGTAATGTGGAATGCTTATTCTGTCCCTTATATTACTATTTAACTAATATTAATATTAATAGCCTACTTATCAATAGCCTTTAAAGGCTGTAACTTTACAGGCTGATGGAGCAAAACTTTACAGTTACAATGGGCATACCCCAAATGCTCTAACCTTTTTATTACAGACAGCAGGTCCTTCTAGAGGATTGAGAGCAATAGGAGTGGCCCCAGAGAGTTCCTAGCATCTCATATTTCTTGCATGAGAAGCATGGTCAGAGACTAGGATGATATAAAACTACAGGCCCAGCCTTTTCTTTTGCCTAGAGTAATGGTTCTCAACCTTGGCAATTTTAAGACATGTGGACTTCAACTCCCAGAATTCCCCAGCCAGCCATGCTGAAACACTGGCCTAGAGTGATTCTTTATGAATCAAGGAGAGAAGGGACATAATTACAAACCCTGGTATCATATACGTACTCCATATTATTCATTTCTTGTTACATATTTGTGCCTGAGATTGGGTTGTGGTATTTCTCATGAAAACTGTGAATTTACATTGGCAGCAAGGTAGAGCAAAGCTTCCTCATTATCTGTCTTTTGCTTCTCCAAATAGGACACATTCCAGAATGTACAACAACTTCTAGATCCCTCTTCTCAATCTGTAGTTAATTTGCTACAACCAATGGATAAACATATAATAAAGATAAAAGCAGAGCTAGGACTGGTTATTACCAAGTGTGATTCAAAGTGTATGTGTGCTTCTTTCTATAAATGTGTGTAGCCTTTTCCCTTTTTGCTTTCTAACATTTTGACTTTCTCCACAAATTTGATCTGGAAAAATATTGAACAACTCTAATGTTTGCTTAACTTTTTTAAAAAAGTGAATAGATTTTAGACAATCAGGGTAGATGCTGCTTTAACCTTAAGAAAGACACAGCTAGACTTCATCTAATGCGAGCCAGTTTGCGTCTGTCATGTTCCAGCAACAGTGAACATGGCTGGATGTGCCCAATACTTGGATAACAAATAAAGCTTTGTGCTTCTAGAAATAGAGACTGCTGCTTCTTTTGTACAAGTGAATGTGCAGTCTGCTAATGAACTGATCTTACCTAGAAGTGGCATCTATTCAACAGAATATAAACCAATTCACTGAAATTAGATAACATTAAATAAAACCATTTCAAACCATAGTGAGGTAACCTTAAGAAATGGAATGCAGCAAAGGTGGCCAATTCTATCAAAACTGAGATCCACACTAGAAACATGAGAGTAGGCCTCTGCTTTTCCATTGCAGGTATTATTTAGTTGTTATTAATGGAAAATGTATAAAGTATGTGTGTGTATAATCCCTCCTCATCCCTATGGGTGGTATGTGTCTTCCTCAACCTCCTCTACCAGAGGCCTGGGAGTTTGAGGGTTCTGTGCAGTATCTTAGCTGTTCCTAGCACTGCACTCTTCTGGACAGAGAGCTCCGATGTTGTTCCTGGGATCTGTTGGAGCCACTCTCCCAGCTTGGGGGTCACTATCTTCACTGGGACCACTTTGGCCTTTACTTTCCACATCTTCTCTAGTTCCTCCTTCAGGCCCTGGTACTTCTCCAGGGAAAAAGAAGTTATACTGTTATACTGTTTTAAATATATCATGGTTTCTAAACAACGTAGGTATCCTTTTCAGTTTTCCCTGTTTTAATCATCATCAGACTCCTAACATCTTAACATCTTCTATGTATTACCAGAAATCGCTTATATCATTGTGTGAAGGCTATATTGGAAAAAATAGAAAAGGTTTTTGTTGACAGTGGGTAGGAAGGAAATCTCCCAAGCTTCCTTCAGTGAAATATCTTTCTCCAACTGAGTAATCTTTTGCTTCAGAACTTCTGGCTATATCAGTATGCAACAACATCCATAAAAGACAAATCACTGATGTTATTGGCATACTAACAGTATATATATTTTTTTCAAGTTTTGAGTTGGAATGATCTCAGCGACAAAACTAGGTATGAAACTTTAAAGGTAAAGGTAAAGGTAAAGGTTTCCCTTGACGTAAAGTCCAGTCGAATCCGACTCTAGGGGGCGGTGCTCATCTCCGTTTCTAAGCCTTGGAGCCGGCGTTGTCATAGACACTTCCGGGTCATGTGGCCAGCATGATGACTCGGAACGCCGTTACCTTCCCGCCGAAGTGGTACCTATTGATCTACTCACATTTGCATGTTTTCGAACTGCTAGGTGAGCAGGAGCTGGGATTAACAACGGGAGCTCACCCTGCCGCGTGGTTTCGAACCGCCGACCTTCCGATCGACAGCTCAGCGGTTTAACCCGCAGCGCCAACTGTCTTTTTCGCATTTAATTTTCATGGCTAGATTTTGATATTTATTCTTTTACTTTTTTTTCAATGTTGCATTCTCTAACAATTTCTTGGGTAGGATTTTGTTACCAGCAGCAGCACAGCTTCTTTCTTCCTGATTTCTTCTTTTTCATAAATGTTGCTACTAATAGCAGCAACTTTGTTGAAAGCCATTATTCTTATCACAATCTTACAACCTCCATGATGCCACAGACTTAGAATCATTGCACGGCACGGTGGAAAAAAGTGGAAATAATCACAAATAAGGTTCAGAATATTTGGAGAAACTGTTGTACAGTGAAGTGACAAGGTTTTTCTGGAGAATATATAATAAACAAAGATAAGAAAAATTATTCTGAGCCATTTTAGCTCACCTCTAATTACAAGTTCTCTAAGGACAGAAATATTATTTAAATTGTTTTAGTAAATAAAAATGGACTTTTAATGAAAACTCTATTACATATTGTGAAATTATTTTTACTTATAAATGTACACATGTCACTAAAAAACCTAAGTGAATTGCACAGGTAAATTCACTTTGGTAACCTCCATCTAGAAATAGTTACAAAATTCTTATTGTACCAAGTCTATTTCATCATAATTTTTTCCCATGAATGTTGACTGATGTGTTTAAATTGAGATACTTCTTCAACTCAAAATCCATTGTTCGCTCATAAATGTTTCACATATATTTGCAAAATATGTATGCCATTATAGTATGTGATAAGTTTAATTTCATGGTGGGGATTTCACAATCCGATGTATACTTATTTAGAATTTGCTGTTGAATTTCCTAGTATTTCTCCCACTTGGTTGCAGGATTCACTTGTTTTGTGCTATGCTCATTGGATTTGTTATAGTGAATCCATCAATGCATGATGCAACAGGGGTTTATTTTTCAGCCAACTTATTGCAGAATTCAGTAGGACTTTTATATGAGGAATCACACAATGGATGGCACTGTGAGTCTTCAAATAACTTAGAGAGACTAAAAGTTCTGTTACTACTTACTTCAAATTGTCAAAATCAAAAGAATCACTACAAAGTACTTTGGGCCCATTACTTTTCTAAATATATAATGCATTCTCTCTTTAGCATCAATCTTGTAGGTGCTTTGTGCTGGAATCAGGTCACAGGAGGCACGACCATTCTGGTTCTTCTTGATTTCTCAGTGGCTTTTGATACCATCAATTATGGTATTCTTCTGGACCGACTGTGGAGATTGCAATGGGAGGCACCATGTTGCTGTGGTCTCCATGGTCAGTTTCAGTTAGTGTTAGGAGGAGAGAGGTTGAGCCCAATGCTTCTGATTTATAAAGGGACTCTAGGCTTAATGCTTTCTCCCCTATTTAACATCTACATGATGGCACTGGGTTAGACTATCCATCAGTTCAGGGTCAGGTTTCATCAACACACTGAAGATAATCAGTTATACAACTCACCCCCAGGCTGGCCAAGCAATGCTATTGAAGTCACATCCTATTGCCTAGAGGCTGTGAGAGTCTGGATAGAGACAAACCAGCTCAGGTTCAACCCTAGCACAATTGAATGGTTGTGGATGTTTGAAATTCCTGACGCTGAGGATCTTCCATCTCTGGTCTGAACATGCTTGCACTACCCCATTCTAATCTTGTCCACAATCTGGAGGTCCTCTTGGACTTGCAGGTCCTTCCTGAAAAGGCAGCTGTGGCCAGGATGGCCTTTGTACACATTCACCTTGTATGCCACTTGTACCCTTTTCTGGATCAAGATGCCCTTCTCATGGTTACTGGATTTTGGTCACCTTGCAGATAGACTATTACAATGTGGTCTACATGGGGCTATCTTGAAAACTTTTTGGAAGTTACAGCTGGTACAGAATCCAGCAGCACAAGCAGTGATGGCAGGGCAGGTCATGCCCATGTAACACCCATTTTCCATGAGCTGCAGTGGTTTCTATTGCAGTGGTACCTATTGGTTTCCAGGTGTAATTCAAGGCATTGGTTGTCTGCTTTAAAGCCTTACATGGCATAGGACCTAGTTATTTGGACACTGTCTGTCTCCATGGTTTCTTTCCATGCTGTAAGATCTGGCAGAATTGGCTTTTTCCTGGTCCCATCTGTTAAGCAATATCATCTAGCAGGACCCAGGAGGCAGATCTTCTCTGTCACAGCATCTGCCCTCTGGAACAGCATCCCCCCATAAATTTGCATAGCCTCCACCTTACCAGCCTTTAAAAGAGCATTAAAAACATGGCTCTTTCTCAGGGTAACCTTTTATCTGTTTTTATCTCTGTGGTTGGGGAAATTTTTTCCTGTTGCTGCCTCAGGATGATGCTGTCTTTTGGCTTGTATAACTACCATTATATGTTAAGCTGATATAAATTTAAATAATATAAAATTTAAATTTTATATTATTTAAATTTATATTAAATTTAAACAATAAACAAATAAATAAATAAATTATATGTTAAACTGCCCAGAGTCATTGGAGTTCGGTAGCCTAGAAACTTGATATATAAACAAACAAACAAACAAAGGGTTTTGGGTGTGAACTGTATGAATAGTTGTCTGAAACAGCAAGTGCAGATGTCCTGATTTTACTTGACATGTGCAAATGATTTCTAGTTGAAATCAGCTTTTTATTACATAAAAATAAAATCAACAAACATGCCTTAAGGTATGATAGCATCTTCTATAAAAGGATAATTATAAATATGTCTTATTGTATGATTTAGTTATTTATAGGTTCTAGGGGTGTGTGTGTGTGTGTGTGTGTGTGTGTGTGACAGTTTTAAAAAGATCAGTCATAACAACATATGTCATTTCCAAAGTTTTGAAATTTACTTTTAACTGAGGGACGGATATCTTATTTATTGGCTCTGACATTTCATTCTATGCAAGTAATAGCTGGGGAAAGTAAGATCAATATGACTGTCCTAGAGAGCACTACTGACCCTCACACTATAATCATTCAGTGATGGATTATCTTCTCCAAACATAATAACTTTTACAACTGGAGTCATAATTAAAATCTTAGAGCCAAATTATAACTCCATGTTGAACTATACCCTTGAGTTTTCATTTACTGCTTTCCCCATAATTATTTTAATGTGTTATTTGATTCTGCTCTAAATCCATCATCTTAGATTAAATGACTACCTCATCATGGTATCCACACTGCACTTTTCAAAATGTGCATGTGACATCTATTAGCATATCATGCTATGCAATTATTCAGTTTAGAATGACTACAAGACAGAAAGTACAGCTTGTATAAACAAAAGGCTCAGTGAAAACCCTGTTTCCTTTAAATATTAGTGTTATATACAAAAAAACCCCATTTCTGTTGAATGTTGTCAGATTTTTCTATTAATAAATGAATCAAAAGGGCAGATGATCATCTACAGACAGCTCTGTTCCACTAAACTCTAAAGATTTAAGCATCTTCAGATTTACTTTGAATGGTATGTTTAACCTTCTGTCCAACAGTTTCAGTTTAAAATACACATACTACCAACATTTGTGATTTACACATCCTATTACAATAAAGAGTATGTATGTATGTATGTATGTATATAAGCATGTATATTCTTTATTATAAAACAATCTATGAGGAAGAATTATGGGAAAGAAGGCATAAATATACTGAAACAATATCTGCATAGAAACACCTGTGCTGGTTTTGTACAACATGCTAGAGCAGACTAAAATATGGCTGGGTGTTTATGGATTAACAGATAACACCCCAGATATTGTTTTAGCATGTTGTATGAACCAGGCCATCAAACTAAACTCTAATATGATTTATTGGTTTGGGCATGGTATGTTATATGATCAGAACAATTGGGTTTTTTACTTGCGTTATGGTTTAGCCTGCTGTGTGAACCCAGCAACAGAATATCCTTTACAAACTATACGAACTATAATACAGATAGTAGAAATAAATGAGATGATGAAATAGAAACTTAGGAGTAAGGGTGGACAGTTAGCAAGAACTACCTGATTATTAAACAGAACCAGAAAAACATATTAAAAATCCATGTATATTTTTAAAATTGCAGTTATAATTCCATAATAAATATAAAAATCCGTATGTAATCCATATCCATAACTGACAGTGACCAACTGCTCTACTGAAACATATGCAGCCTTAGGCATCTGAGCCTAACTGTTCAGATTCACTTACATCTATGTGATATATTCTTCTTCCTGATGTAATTTTGCTCTTTTCCTAAGGACATACTTGGAATTCTGTGTGTAGTTCAGCTAGCTATAGGTTCAAAATGATTTTGTATAACTAGAAGCCGAACAAAAGATTAATCAAAATGATCAGAAGGCAAGATCAACAAAGAAAAGGTTACAGCACTTGTTCTTTTTTAACTTAGAGAAAAGAAAGGACAAAATGGAGATTTATCAGTATCTTGCTTTCTTACTAGGGCTGTGCAGGCTTTGTAAATGATTTGAAATCAGATGAGTTGCAGCACCCCTCTACCTTAAAACAGACAATGAAATACTGGGCTTGCTCTCCCACAGGTTCAATAAACTTCTTCCAAATCATTTTGACAGTGAGGACAGCTCTGTGTCATACCACTGGAACCAGATGTCCTCCAATGAAGCTGAATCTAATGGGAGGTTCAGATGGGCAAATGAATGCATGTTTCCACATAGATTATCTATTAAACTTACCATCACAAATTTGGATGATGGTTTCAACATAGACAACTGTAAAAGGAGATTAATACTTGCAGGATAAAGCCTCCAGGATCAGAACAGTACACATTGGAATACCAGTTTCTGCAGAACTGTTTTCTTGATAATCTACTTGTGATTGTTCCCTAGGCATCTTTCCAGACATTGTGGAAAACACAGTGTTGGCTTTTGTTTGATCCAAGTGGACATTATGCATTTTGCACTAGGTAAATTTTCTAAAGAAGCACCATAACATATGAAGGAAGGAAGCTATCTCATCAGTGTGAACTATGCTAAACTACTTGAAAGATAATAAACAAGATTTGCAATGCATTATTGAGATAACTTTATTTTTGGCAAGACTATCTTGACAACTAATTTAAAAAGGTCAACAGATATCATAGCACTTGATATACTGAGATTTTTTTTTTTTATTGATAACTGGGTACAAATACCCAGGCCTCATTAAATTGAGGGGAAAATTCTCATGTGTTTAAGCTAACTCCCTCTTGCTTTAGGGGAGGCCAAGGCCTATCTCTGTTGCCATGCTTTTAATTGTTAATTAAGGCTTACATGAGTTTTAATGTATTTATTGTATTCAATGTATATATTTTACATAAGTTGAACATTAACATCCTTGAATGCTCAAAACTAAGCAGAAAGGTGGGATGTATAATATATATCTGCAGCCTTTGCCAATGTATCCTTCTCCGTATGCAAGTTTATCAAATAAGTGCCCATTTTTAATGAAACATCCATGCAATTTGGTGAACTTCATTGCTGCTCCTTTTGTTTTATAGCAGTGTCTGGTTAGATGGACTGGTGTATTTATGTTTTTTTACAGGCCTAATGTTAATATACATATAGAATTAGGAACTATAGTAATATTACACATGGTTAGCTATATCTAATTACTCATGCAAGTCTTCCCCCTCGCCAAGTAATTGTGTATGTTCTCATGGTGCATGTAGAAAGAGGAGCAATTCAAGAATTATTGTGGCTAAGCAGCAGTAGACATTGTATTACCCCATGCTTGTAAAAAATATGACTCAGTGGGTGAATGTACAGCTTCCAATCAATAAAGAGCTTTAGATCCAGCAGCCTTTTTCTCACTGCAGGATACCAAGTGGTCTATTGTAAAAGACATGAGTTTCATGACTTTGCTTATATCTTTTCATACCTCTCAGATCCCAGCTGGGGAATGAAGGCTAGATGCTTTCTGAGTCTTGTGTACTGAGTCTGCCTTATTTAAACTTGTCACTGATGCCATCTGTGTCCCTTTAATTGTCACCTGCCATCTGTCTCAGGGAACTACCCTAGTATTATCAGTTTATACTAGAATTGTTGGCCTCTAATAGCTGATGCCAAAATGTGAATTATGTTAAAATAATTAATAAGCAGCCTTCATAAGCAGGTTATGAAGAAGATACTTATCTTATTTTCCAGTGAAACCCAAATATTTTCTTTTTTTCTTCTAACTTTATTTTATTGAAGGTTTGAAAAAAACATACAGAACATACAAAAAACCCCATGTAACTACAAAAAAGAATATAAAAACAAACTGGGAACAAAAGTAGAAAAGAACACAACTGATGATAAACAATAACAAACAAAAGAGAAAACAGAAAAAAACATGAACAAGCATAAAACCAATATATCAAAATATTAGACAATATATAAAATGTCCACTTTAAAAGAGAATAAAACTTGATGTAAAACACCTTGAAATATGTTGCAAAGGGAAACATATTACATCATTTTATAATAGTAGAAAGATTGCCTTCTCAATAGTCTTGTCCTGAATCCAATCCTTAATATCTGGAATATTAGAACTGTTCCAATTTCTCAAAATAATTCTCTTAGCAATTCCCCACACCTGATATAGCCAAAGCACCTCAAAAACAGCCAAATCACATATTTTGAAGATAATTTAACATATTTTACATTAAGCAATATGCTGATAAACAAGTATTAACATATTGTGCCAAAGTATGTCAGTAGCTCACAAGACCAAATCATATGAGTCAATGACTCCTCAAAGATTCCTGTTTTCTCTTTTTTACAGAATAGGTACTCATTACATGTTGGAGGAGAAAGGGCAATGTCACAGAACTTCTGTGTACTATTTAGGATAGCAGATCATCCTAGATATTATTTGTTCAAACTACTTATATAATGCTTTGAAGTAGCTTTTGAATTTTGGGGAACCAACTTAGATCCAATTGTCACCAGCAGTACAGATTATAAAACTATTATCATGGACTACTGATGGTTCACAAGCCTCAGTCAAGTAAACTGTAGAAACATTATAAAACAGCTGACAATTTTTCTTGGCCCTACTAATTCTGACAAATATTACCATCTCTTTCAACAAAAGCAGGTACATCATTATACTTCAAAAATAGTATCATGGATATTGAACTATACATTTTGTATGGATGTAGAACAAAATTAACAGGTCTTTTGAGGTTTCCAGCAATTTTCAAGTGTTTTGGGGGGGAGAAAACTGAAAATGGTAATATAGATTGTTTATAGAGTAGATTAAATGGATAATTTCCATTTGACTATTCAGTGAAACTTGTCTATATTGCACTAAAAGGAAATAAAGATAAATTCCTAAATGGAATTCAAGAATATATACTACCCTATAGTACATAAAAGTTATTCTAATAGAAAAGCTCCTTTTCTGCTCAATGTTAAGGTAACAATAGCTACTTAAATCTTGATGAACCAATAGTAGATTGTATTCTGAAACTTTAAAGGCCACAACTACCTTTACAAATTTCATAGTCTTCCATTTGTGTCACATAGTCCTTCATCATAGTCCTTTCCATCTAGCCTGGAAAGCCTCAGTTTACTGGCTATTCCCCAGCAGAAGGGTCTTCTGGGCATGCATCTACATGCCTAGAAGGGTTCAGGAGGGCCTCAAAGGCACCCAGCCAAGCCTTACAGCAGAGATTCCAAGGGCAACCCCAGCAGGTAACAGCACCTGCCCAACTTTATCAGGCTCAAAAACAACCAGGGTTGCTTAATCTGAAATTATTTGCATAGAACTATGCCATATCTCCATGCATCAGAGAAGCACAGAGGAGGATCTCCTTGCCTGCTGAAAGCATGGAGAAGGACACTGGCCTGAGGCTTAATGGAGGGGGAGATGTCACTTATTTATGCCATGCTCCCTAATGCCACTTCATCTTCAGTTCCTCACATTGGCCTTCTAGGGAATCATATTCAGTTAATTATTTCTTACAACACATGTTAATGCAAATTATCTAGTGGTATGCCTCCAGCTTTCATCTTATTTTGAGACTGAAGGTGTGATGAAAAATCCCATGTGACTTTCATTATAAGACAGCTTTCCTTCACTTGGTGTTCTCCAACTGAGTGGATTTGACATTCTATCATGGCAGCAATCATACCATGTTTCTGATTGGCATCTGGTTGGGGAAAGCTGTTGCAAGGGATCATGATTATCCCATCAAGAATTCTGGAGTAAAGTGCCCTCCAGCATTTTACAAGCAAGATACTGTATCTGAACAGAACAAAAATGACTTTATGTTCTATATGTTCATTTATCAGGAGATGAACTACAAACTCTTGCCTGGGGTGGCTTTTTTTTTAGCCACAGGCTTTAGACACTATGAAGGGGTGCATCAAGTGTCTCAGAGATAAGCAGAATTGTAGCAGCTGCTTGAAATTCAACCCCATCTGCCCATTGGCTTGGTGTAGCATAGGAAATATTGACAGAGAAACTTACTAATGTCTTCCCAGGTGACAGAGCTTTCATGTGATTCTGTTGATAGCTGTGGTGAAAGATGATGAAATATTCCATGAAATTAAAGGTCAAGTTACATATTGCACTAATTTTCCCTTTTTTCTTCACACTTGCAGGGGACTCAAGATGGAGTGGAACCTTAAATGAAGAGTAAAGGACTTTAACCTCTTAGCCTGCTACTTACGAAACCAATCTGGAATGGGAATATACATGTTCGTAATTGTAAAGGAATGTAGAACTGATCTAGGGAAAGTATTACAGTCTCATTAAGGGAAAAGGAAGGAGTGAACTGTTAAGGAGGGGCCTGCAGAAAAGATACACAATCCTGTGATAGAGGGAAGCATGAGAAACAAACTCAAAATGACCCCACTTTGATTTTGTTTAGTAGAAGATGGGACAGAGCTTGGAAAGACATTCAAGATTCTGTTATTCTATTTACTACAACAAAGAGCATTCCTGGAATCCCTGCCATGGCTGTTTCTTGACCTGATCTACCTCAAAGGGCTAACAATAATTGAAACAGGGATGTTATTTAGCCACTTAGATCCAGATCATGCAAACTGACCGCTCTTCTAGGACTTCCTTGGGAAAAGGATCATACTGAATCCATGCACTGAGCCTACGTGCCCTTTCCAGGCAGCTGAAGCACCTCTTCTACTTCTTCCAGGAAGACCCCTCATGATGGGAGGCCAGTGTATTGTGCAGCTTGGAGTGATCACACTTATATTAGGTTGGAAAATAACTTTCAGACTTCTTTTAAGTGTGGGATAGAAAGGAGAACAGAATAAACAGGGTAACTGGTTTTCTGTCTTTGCCGGTATGGAAAGTGAGATAATGGGACCAGACTGACTTTAAGGACACACACATGTGTTGAGGCAAAGTACTGGGGGTCTTTCCATTACAAACAAGGGCAGGGAAGGGAAGAAGAGAAGCTGGAACTGGTTGTCAGAATCAGTTGTTGCCTAATTTAAACAACACTTCATAATTTATATTACCAAAGTGATCTCTCAATTTTTAAAACATGTATTAAGGTAATGTAAAGTGCAGAGGTGGAAAACTCAGTCTGGATCAGGACCATGGTAGAGACAAGAATGAAACAACTGTAATCCCTTATACAGTTCTTAATCTGGATCAGGTGTCTTATGCATACTTTTGAGTTAAAAAGTTTTTAAAATGTTTAAAGTATTGCTGTTTCCAGGGCTTCCTCTGTATTAATAGCAGTTTTTGACTGATTATGTGCCATCAAGTTGGTGTCGACTCTTAGTGACCACATAGATAGATTTTCTCCATGAAATAGCAGTTTACTATTTTTTAATTTAATTGTAGTCTATCACTCACCAGGTTAAAAAAAATAAGGTTTCTTTTCATGTTAGCTCTGCCCTAAAAATTGATTTTTATTTATTATTTATTTATTATTCAAATTTTGCTACCACCCATCTCCCCCAAAGGGGGACTCTGGGCAGTTTACAATAAAATCAATAAAATCAAGACTATAATAATAACAATTAACATCTATAAAAAAAATTACAGATATAAAATGCAATAAATAAGTATAAAATCCAAGAGGTTAAAAATTCTGGTCAGGTGGGAGGGGCTCTAGGGTGCAAGCCACCCCCAAGAATGGTTACTCACTTTCCCGCCCCAGGTGAGACGGCAGAACCAAGTCATCAGGGCCTTCCGGAAGGTCATGAGTGAAGGGGCCTGCCTCACCTCCAGGGGCAAGATGTTCCAAAGGGTGGGGGCCACTGAAAAGGCCCGTTTCCTGGATCCTGCCAGATGAAATTCTCTTACGGAGAGGGTCTGCAACATGCACTCTCTGGATGATCGGGTGGGGCGGGCCAATGTAATGGGGAGGAGACGGTCCCTCAGGTAACCTGGACCCATGCCATGTAGGGCTTTAAAGGTGATAACCAACACCTTGAATTGGACCCGGAAGCAAACTGGCACCCAGTGCAGCTCGCGTAGAAACAGTATTAGATGTGCCGACCTAGGGGCACCAAAAATGGCCCGTGCGGCTGCATTCTGGACAAGCTGAAGCTTCTGGATACTTGTAATGATTGCCTATTCCAATAAAAGGAGTCTCATCAGTAATTACTAGAGAAAACTAATTTATTGAATGAATAGTATGCAAAGTACGAAGAAAGCTGAGAATGAGCAAAAGCGTGCCAAATGCAAACTTAAAAACCCTCGCTTCAAACCCAATCCCACCCCTCACCCCACCATAGTAACCACCCCCTCCCAGGTGTTGGCAACCGTCACACATCGGCCTGGGAAAGCAACCTTGAATACATGTCATAACCCAAACATACATTCCTGCAGAACAGCAAGGAGATTACAGCCTGGCACGGCTGAAATTCCCCTCCCCGCAAATGACAGACACGGAACAGGAAAGTGACATGTGAAACGTTACGATGTATTCAAACCATTGGAACGATGAACATGACAATACTCTTCAAGGGTAGCCCCATGTACAGCACATTGCAGTGGTCAATATGAGAGATGATGAGGGCATGAGTGACTGTTCGGAGGGCCTCTCACTCCAGGAATGGGCGTAACTGGTGCACAACCCAAAGGTGAGCAAAGGCCCTCCTGGCCACAACTGCCACCTGCTCTGTGAGCAGGAGTTGTGAGTCCAGGAGAACCCCCAGATTACGCACCAGGTCTGTCTGGGGCAATGCCACCCCATCCAGAACTAAAGATGACAATTTCCCGGAAACCGAGGAGCAATCAACCCACAGCCACTCCGTCTTACCAGGGTTCAGTTGAAGCCTGTTGTTCCTCATCCAGACCCCCACAGCCCCCAGGCACTGAGACAGGGCAGTCACTGCATCACTTACCTCACCCGGGATGGAGATGTATAATTGGGTATCATCTGCATACTGATGATACCTCATCCTGTGGTGACGAATGATCTCACCCAGTGGTTTCATGTAGATGTTAAATAAGAGAGGAGAGAGAACCGAACTACAGCACCCCACAATGGAGGGGCTGAGGGTCGAATCTCTCGCTCCTTATCACCACTGACTGGGACCAGCCCTGGAGGAACCAGGTGAACCAGCGCAAAACCACACCACTCACCCCCAACTCCCTGAGCCATCCCGAAAGGATACCATGGTTGATGGTATCGAAAGCTGCTGAGAGATCAAGAAGAGCCAGGATGGATGCACTACCTCCATCCCGCTCCCGCCAGAGATCATCCATAAGTGCGACCAATGCTGTTTCTGTCCCATATCTTGGCCTTTTAAAAAATAGTTAAGAGTTATTCGGTTTCATTTTTAGAAACATTTTAGCTTGATCTTAAGATTTGACATGAAACCCAGGGAGAACAAAATCAAACCTGTCCTGTATGCCATTTAGCTAACTTATTTTTGTAACCAGAATTAGACATCAAAGATATGTGTTGTGCTTAATACGTTAATTGCTTTAAAACTCTTGATATTAGTGAGATAATACTTATCCAATCTTAATTGACCATGTATGATTTTTATTAGTTGTTTTTTCCAAGTTGATGTTTTCACTGGAATATATATTATTCAAGTTCTATATAGAATGTTTAGGCCACCAGTTCCAATCCCCTGCTTGGTGAGGAATCCAGATTAGAGCATTCAAGACAGATGACTGTCTAGTCTTTTTTGAATGCATGTCTGCTCTTATTGTCAAGAAGTTTTTCTTAACTCTCAGCTGGAATCAACTTCCTGTAATTTAAATCTATTTTTCTGTGCTTCACATTCTGCAATGAGAGAAAACACATCTTGACTTTTGTTTTATGTGATACCCTTTCAGGTATTTGAAGAGTACTATCTTACCTTCCCCTCAGTCATATTTACTCAAGGATAAATATGCCTACCTCTTTGATCCTTCTTCATAGGTTTTAATTTCTAATCCCCTGATCATCTTCACTCAGCTTCTCTGCCCTGTGCAAATTTCTCTGGATCTATCTTAAAGTGCAGAGCCTATAACTGGACACAGTACTCAATATCAGGTCTGATTAAAACAGAATTGTTGGTATTTGGTTGTTTGCAAGGAGCAAGCCACTAAGTTACTATGGTAACAAATCACTTTGGCAGGGTGAACAGGTCAAACTTAAGTATCCTCAGATTGGGGTGTGAAAAGATGACCATATAAGATAAAGCTGCTGATTGCTTGGAAGGGAACTTGCCTGGACTTGTTTAGTTTCCTTTTTGCCGCCTCTCCTTCCAGTCCTGCTCAGAGCACGTGTGCGTGTGTATGAGCTTGTAAAATATGAGCTTGTAAAGCTTTTGTGCCTGTCCAGGATTTCTGGATATGGAAACCTGCTTATGTTTTATGTTTTCTGTAAATACATTTATTTTTATAGAAATGCCTGGTGTGTGTTTTTTCTGGTCCCTCTGGCCAAACGCTTTCCAGCACTCTGCCACAAGAATAGGGTAGAATAATTACTTCCTGTGATTTGGAAATTATACTTCTGTTGATGCAGAAGTATAATTTTATTATACTTATAATAAGTTGTACCTAATTCCTAAATACCTAAAATTGCACAGTATTATATTTCCTTTCTTTACAATCATATCCCACTACAACTCATATTCGCTTTGCAAATCAACTATTACCTCATGATTTTTTTCACTATTACAACCAAATATCCACCATCCTATACCTTTGCATTTGATTTTTGGTTTTGTTTTCTAACTTGTCTGTCATGTTATGCTGTTACTTTCAGATCATTTCTCCTTTTGATATTTGTCTTATAGCTATTCCCCCAATTATATGTAATCTGCAAATTGAATATGAGTTGTAGTGCAAATTGAATAGGCATTCTTCATCCAACTCATAAATGAAAGTATTGAAAAGTAAGAGATCCAGGACTGGAATTTAGGGCATCCTATTTGATACCTCCCTCCAATTTGATGAGGAACCATTAATGACCAGTCTTTGAGTACAATTTTTGAGTCACTTCATTGTCATGACATCCAACCCATGCCTGAGTAAATTGTCAATCAGCATGTCAAGGAATACTTTGTAATAACACAAAGTAATGTGAGCATGTCAAGGAATACTTCATTAATAATCTATTAACAAAGATATCCAATAAAAAAATAAGATACAATTAATCTGGTAAGATTTGTTTTTGACAAAACCGCTGATACCTGGTAATTACTGCATTGTTTCAAAGGTGCTTATAGATCCATCTCTTATGATCTGCTTTAGAATCTTCCCAAGTATCAATGTCAGATTGACTGGTCTATAGTTTACTGGATCTTCCTCCCATACCCCTCCACCTTCTGAGAGTAAGGACAGCATTTGTTCTCCTCAAGTCATCTGGCACTTCAACAATTCTTCAGGATTTCTAAGAGATAATACATAAGGGCCAGACCATTAGCTAGTTCCTTTAGCACCTTAGAATGCAATTCATGCTAGACATCCTAGACTCATTCAAAATGAAGAAGTATTCCATGTCCATGTTTCTATCAGTCTTAAGCATCAATCCTGCCCCTTCATGATCCGCTGATAGAATACATAGATAGTTGTTATTAGAGAAGAATGGACCAAAATAGGAGTTGAGTAATTCTGTTTTGTATTGATGCCTCTTAATTTTTTGTCCTCTTTATTGAGCAGTTTGTATACTGATCCTTTTCTTTTTCTTTTGAACATTTCTACAGGAATCCCTTTTTGCTACTCTTAATATCCTTTGCAAACTTCAGCTCAGTCTTTCCTGACATCATTCCAACTCTTTGGGCTACTTGTCAGTATGTTTGCTTCATGACCTGATGCTCTTTTTCTTTTTTCCTGTATGTGTCCTTTTTTGTTTATCTTTGTTTTCGCTAACCTTTTTATGTAGCAAATTGGATGTGGTTATTGGTGAGATGTCAAGATTAAAGATAGACATTTTGGGCATCAGTGAATTGAAATGGACTGGAATGGGCCACTTCACATCAAATGACCACCAGATCTACTATTGTGGACAAGAGGACCACAGAAGAAATGGAGTAGCCTTCATAATTAATAGTAAAGTGGCTAAAGCAGTGCTTGGATACAATCCAGAAAACGACAGAATGATCTCAATTCGAATTCAGGGCAAGCCATCTAACATCACAGTGATCCAAATATACGCCCCAACCACAGATGCTGAAGAAGCTGAAGTAGAGCAGTTCTATGAGGATCTGCAGCACCTACTGGATAACACGCCTAAAAGAGATGTTATTTTCATCACGGGAGACTGGAATGCTGAGGTGGGCAGTCAAATGACACCTGGAATCACAGGTAAGCATGGCCTGGGAGAACAAAATGAAGCAGGACATAGGCTGATAGAATTTTGCCAAGACAACTCACTCTGCATAACAAACACTCTCTTCCAACAACCTAAGAGACGGCTTTACACATGGACTTCACCAGATGGACAACACCGAAATCAGATTGACTACATCCTTTGCAGCCAAAGGTGGCGGACATCTGTACAGTCGGTAAAAACAAGACCTGGAGCTGACTGTAGTTCAGATCATGAACTTCTTCTTGCACAATTTAGAATCAGACTAAAGAGATTAGGGAAGACCCACAGATCAGCTAGATATGAGCTCACTAATATTCCTAAGGAATATGCAGTGGAGGTGAAGAATCGATTTAAGGGACTGGACTTAGTAGATAGGGTTCCAGAAGAACTCTGGACAGAAGTTCACAACATTGTTCAGGAGGCGGCAACAAAACACATCCCAAAGAAAGAGAAAACCAAGAAGGCAAAATGGCTGTCTGCTGAGGCACTAGAAGTAGCCCAAGAAAGAAGGAAAGCAAAAGGCAACAGTGATAGGGGGAGATATGCCCAATTAAATGCAAAATTCCAGAGGTTAGCCAGAAGAGATAAGGCATTATTTTTAAACAAGCAATGCACGGAAGTGGAAGAAGACAATAGAATAGGAAGGACAAGAGACCTCTTCCAGAAAATTAGAAACATTGGAGGTAAATTCCAGGCAACAATGGGTATGATCAAAAACAAAGATGGCAAGGACCTAACAGAAGAAGAAGAGATCAAGAAAAGGTGGCAAGAATATACAGAAGACCTCTATAGGAAGGATAACAATATCGGGGATAGCTTTGACGGTGTGGTCAGTGAGCTAAAGCCAGACATCCTGAAGAGTGAGGTTGAGTGGACCTTAAGAAGCATTGCTAATAACAAGGCAGCAGGAGACGACGGCATCCCAGCTGAACTGTTCAAAATCTTGCAAGATGATGTTGTCAAGGTAATGCATGCTATATGCCAGCAAATTTGGAAAACACAAGAATGGCCATCAGATTGGAAAAAATCAACTTATATTCCCATACCAAAAAAGGGAAACACTAAAGAATGTTCAAACTATCGAAAAATGGCACTCATTTCACATGCCAGTAAGGTAACGCTCAAGATCCTGCAAGGTAGACTTCAGCAATTCATGGAGCGAGAATTGCCAGATGTACAAGCTGGGTTTAGAAAAGGCAGAGGAACTCGGGACCAAAATGCCAATATCCGCTGGATAATGGAAAAAGCCAGGGAGTTTCAGAAAAACATCTATTTCTGTTTTATTGACTATTCTAAAGCCTTTGACTGTGTGGACCATAACAAATTGTGGCAAGTTCTTAGTGGTATGGGGATACCAAGTCATCTTGTATGCCTCCTGAAGAATCTGTATAATGACCAAATAGCAACAGTAAGAACAGACCAGGGAACAACGGACTGGTTCAAGATTGGGAAAGGAGTACAGCAGGGCTGTATACTCTCACCCTACCTATTCAACTTGTACGCAGAACACATCATGCGACGTGCTGGGCTTGAGGAATCCAAGGCTGGAGTTAAAATTGCTGGAAGAAACATTAACAATCTCAGATATGCAGATGATCCCACTTTGATGGCTGAAAGCGAAGAGGAACTGAGGAGCCTTATGATGAAGGTGAAAGAAGAAAGTGCAAAAGCTGGCTTGCAGCTAAACCTCAAAAAAACCAAGATTATGGCAACAGCTTGATTGATAACTGGCAAATAGAGGGAGGAAATGTAGAAGCAGTGAAAGATTTTGTATTTCTAGGTGCGAAGATTACTGCAGATGCTGACTGCAGTCAGGAAATCAGAAGACGCTTAATCATTGGGAGAAGAGCAATGACAAATCTCGATAAAATGGTTAAGAGCAGACACATCACACTGACAACAAAGGTCCGACTAGTTAAAGCAATGGTGTTCCCCGTAGTAACATATGGCTGCGAGAGCTGGACCATAAGGAAGGGTGAGCGAAGGAAGAGAGATGCTTTGGAACTGTGGTGTTGGAGGAAAATTCTGAGAGTGCCTTGGACTGCCAGAAGATCAAACCAGTCCATCCTCCAGGAAATAAAGCCAGACTGCTCACTTGAGGGAATGATATTAAAGGCCAAATTGAAATACTTTGGCCACATAATGAGAAGACAGGACACCCTGGAGAAGATGCTGATGCTAGGGAGAGTGGAAGGCAAAAGGAAGAGGGGCCGACCAAGGGCAAGATGGATGGATGATATTCTAGAGGTGATGGACTCGTCCCTGGGGGAGCTGGGGGTGTTGACGACCGACAGGAAGCTCTGGCGTGGGCTGGTCCATGAAGTCACGAAGAGTCGGAAGCGACTAAACGAATAAACAACAACACTGGCTTCTTTTGCTATTCTCCACACTTCTCCTCACTGGAATTATTAGACATTGCACTTTTAATTTGCCTTTCTTTAAGAACTCACTTCCTGAGCTTTCCTGCTTCTATATGGAATTCTACTTATCATTGCTTTGAGTCTACTAAAATCTGTTTTTTTTGGCAGTCCAAGATTGATTTTGCTCAACTGTAGTTTCCCTTAGAATCAAGAATTCCAGCCTTGCATAATCAGTTTCCCTGCTGTTCCTGCTACTGCCACTTTCTCAACTAAATGTTCTTGATTGATCAACCAGTGATAACTGAACTTTTGTATCTTCCTTCATCTTCTGAAGGAGAAAGCTTCGAGACATATTAAGCATTTCCTGGAAGGACCATGCTTGGCAGAGTTTGTTTCATGTATCTTGGAAGAATTAAAGTCTCCCACCATTATGACTTCATGCCTCTTGGAAATAAATGGTATTTGGTTTGGGAAGGCATCATCTATATCTCCTTGTTGGGAGGTTAATAGTAGGCTCAAACAACAGTTTTGCTTTTATTTATTCTTCCACTTATCTTAACTCAAGTGCTACCAACAGCACTTCCAAGTTCATTCATTTGGATTTCTGAGCAGGAGTAGATTTTTAAAAAATACTGTGCAACTCCATCTCCCTTTCTATTGTTTCCGTTTCTTTTGAACAAATAATATTCTTCAATTGCAATATACAAGTCATGGGCATTATCCCACCAACTTTCCTTTATACCTATAAATTCATATTTGCCCTTCTGTACCAAGAGCTCAAGCTTGTTTTTTTCCCATGCTCTAAGTGTTATTACATAGAAAATGAAGGCCATGAACTTAATGATCTAGTATTCTTTCTGATTTTTCTTTCAGTAACTTAAGAGATCCCATTTTAGCAACACTTCCATTTCTAAAGTGCATAAGAGTTTATCTAAGGTTCTTACTTCAGGGTTTTCATTTCCACCTCCTATAGAATTCAGTTTAATCAATCTTGCCTTCCCTTGGCCTAACATATTTTTTACTAGTCCCTGTGAGGTACAATCCATATCATGCCAGCAGTTCATCATCTTAGACCTCAGACAATGGTTCCAGGAACCAAATGTTTCCCAACAGCACCATTTGTGTAGGCAGTGATGGATGGTATTATTCTTTTTCCCCCTTCTACTCTTCCAAGAATTGGAAAGATGGACAAAAAGACTATCTGAACCCCTGGGTTTTGAACTTCTTTCCCAGACTAAGTTAATATGGGTATAACTGTTTTTTACAGCATCATTTGTCATATGATCAAATCAAATTAATTTTAAAAAAAGATCAAGTCAAAAACACAGAAGGAATAACTGGCAGTGGATTCAATATGTCTTAGAAGCTGTACTGTCACATCCTTGACTCTAGTAAACATCACATTTGGATCTGGTCAACATATGCTTGTTTCCATTTTTTGCAGTAGCATATCATCAAGTACTATGACTTTTCTCTTTGTCTGCTAGAAGGACCACATCTGCACATTCTCTGCCCGTTAGGGATTCATCACCCTGGATTGCTTTCTGCAGTAATTCTATTTCTTCCCCTCTGCCAAGCTCCATACAGCTAGGCAAGATCAAACAAGCAAGAATTATGCAGATTTCGCTATGTTATCTTTAGTGCTAATCTTAAGTAAATATAGAAACTTAGAAACTGTAAGAAATTTCCAACCTTCATTAATAGTAAGTCTGTTAATACAGAGCCCCTTTACATTATTTGAAATGCTTTTTCCCAGGTTTCTTGCTTCCTGGACCAAGTGACTATTTATAGCAGTGTTTTTCAAACTTGGCAATTTTAAGATGTGTGGACTTCAACTCCCAGAATTCCCCAGCCAGCATGGGGAATTCAGCAAAAACACCAAATTATAGGATAAGCTGCCATCAGATTCAACTTCTACCTCTTGATTATGTCTACTGTCCCTGTTATTTCTTTTCCAGCCTCCCCACAATGCTCACATCCTGGATAATCAGGGCCTCTTGCATCTCCAAGGGCCTGAAAACAGTTTCTGAGTTCCAGCAGTATGTCATAACTTCTCTTTTGGTTAATATTGTCAGCCATTATGCTTGCTGCTCTCTTTGTCTGTCTTCTGTATAGAGGGTTGCTTCTACCATATGGTTTAACACACCTAATCTTAATTTCTCCCAGTCTTTAGCATCATTGGCATCCAATAATCATTAACTCTGCAGAATGTAGCAGAATGGCAGATTTTATGATAGAGCCCCTTCTGAGGGTCAGAAGCACAGTTTTTAGTCCTCCTAGGCCAAACATTTCTTCTGGATTCCACAGTACTTTGAGGATCCTGAACAGAAAGTTAAGAATATTTGAAAACAGAACCTTAACCATTTTGAAAGCAATGATGAAAAGACAAGAAATAAACTTTTTATTTACTCCATCCTGTTATTCTGTGACTTTTAAAAAGTCTGCATGGAAACATGTACATATGTAGTGCATTTTTCATACCATATTCACAGATACCTTCGTGTTTCTTTAAGGCATATCTCTAACAGGACTGCAGAGGGTAATCAGGAAGAGACTTGGCTGCCTTAAAGAGTTGTATACAGGTGCTATATTCATGCCTCCATGTGTCCTGAAGAATTTTTTGGAAATCAAATCCAAAGCACAGTTCAACCATAATGTTTAATGTGTGCATCTTGCAATTATTTTCTCTAATATGATACATTTAGTGCATACTTTCCTGAATTATGTGCCTTTTGCAATAATTTTTTAAGTTATGCATGGAAAAAGTAACAAACTTGTTCTAATTTACCATAGGAATGCAATTTCTTGTTAAGATGAGAATGAAATGAATTTCTTTCCATATCATTTTAGTCATTGGCTAAATTTATACAAACCTCATAAGTTCTAAGCCCAGGACCAGCAGAACAAAATGTTTATTGTAAAGAAAAATAACATCAACTTTAATTATCCAGTACAACCAGTCTTGAAATGCACCACAAAAGTTTAAAAGGTGCTAGATACTTTTTTTCACATGTTCTGAAAAATATGGGAAATATCCACCTAGGAGAAAGAAGAGGCTTAACAATCCTATTGCAAGAAATAGTGTTCTATTTTTGGAAATGTAGGATCAAAACTTTATCACCATGAAACCTGAGTTCAAAGGAATAGCAAGTATTAAACCCTAATTATTTTGGAAAGAAAGGTCTGGCTGCTATTTTGGTTTGTTTCATTCATGCAGGTAGTTGGTTTGTTTAATTCAGGGGAAGTTAAAGCTTACTTAAAGTTCTTAAAAGTACTGGATAAGCCTATGTCAAATCAGTGTGAAACTTGATTAAAAATATCCTACATTTACATTTTATAGTTTCTGCACTTCCATTGGAGTAAGAAAAAACCCTTCTTTTTCGTTGGATTCATTCTTAACATTACACTTTTGAAAGTGTTAGTTCACTTGAAAAATATTTTTAGCTTTTAATTTTGCTTTTTTCTACTTTCTGTAACCCTGAAAACACTGTAGCCAAGCCACCTTTTTTCCATTCAAGAGGGGTGGTACACGTATACCACTGTACATAGTTAAGCTTCTATTTATTTCTACCATTTAAACTATATCATGCATCAGAATTGCTCTAACTATTACACAGAAAGGTGATTTGCATGAAAAGATCCTATGTTCAATCCTTGGCATCTTAATAGGGGAGACAATTGCTTGGAAACATTGGAATGCTGCAACCAGTCAATGTAATCATCTTAAGATAAATGGATAAATCATCATATTTCCTTAATCCTTATCAGTAGAATAGATCCAAGTCTATTTTAAATATGATTATCTTATCCTAAGTAGAATAAGTATGACTAATTCAGAATCAGGCCACAAAAGAGAAATGGCCATGTTACTTTGACTAAATACAGGTGGTCCTCACTTGCCTACTGCCTCGTTCACTGATCATTCAAACCAACAACAGCACTAAAAAAGTAAATTTATGACTGGTCCTCGAACTTACAGCTGTTGCCACATCTCCACAGTGATGTGATCATGACTTGGGTGCTTCACAACTGGTATACATTTATGAAGGTCACAGCATCCCACAGTCATGTGATCACCATTTACGACCTTCACAGCCAGCTTCCAGCAAACAAAGTCAATAAGGAAGCCAGCAGGAAGTTGCAATGTGATTTGTTTAATGACTGCAGCCAGAACTGACATTGTAAGTCCAGCACGGTCACATGATGTTTCACTTAATGACCATGTTGTTTAATGATGGAGTTGTTGTTCCCAATTGCAGTCATTAAGTGAGGACTACCTGTAAGACAGTCAATGAGAATGGGAAGTTCATTCAATACACAGGAAACTAACAGACTCTGGGAAATGCTTTGCAGAAGTTATTTTAGTAGAGTGATTAGTAGGGAAGAGAAAGTTGCCTTGTGCTGTGGGTGCATGTGTACGGCAAGAAAGAAAAAAACAAAATTTATGTGTGTATGTCAGAGAGAGAGAAAGAGAGACAAACAAGAGAACACATCAAGCGTTTTTTTTAAGATGGCGGCAGTGAGGCTGGTTATTTGAGGGGCTCCGTAGAAACTTTTGAAGTGTGGTTGAAGGTGAGGCTTTTGAAGATCTTGGGAAGTGTAGAGGGCTGTGACTTGAGCTTTGGAGAGAGTTGGAATGTGTTGGAGAGTTGGAGGGGAAGTTGGAGAGGAGTTGGGATGTGTTGGAGATGTTAACAAATCACCATGCCTTATTAGCATATAGATGATCCCATGATGAAATTCTCTGTGTGCGAGGAAGCCACTCCCACTTCCTCTCTCTTTCTTCCTTCTTCTTCCACCAACTGAGGAGGCAGCATGCATGCTGCTCTTTCTCCTTCCATTATGGCCACATGCTTGGGCCTTGAAGAAGGATTTATCTCATTTTCTGCATGCAGCTCTTGTTAATGTTTTCTACTACAGATTAAGGTTACTATGGTAACTAATCATTTTGGCTGGATGCAGAGGTTGAATTCAACTGCCCCCTTTTCGAATGTTAATTTTTGTACCTGGGGGGAAAGAACGTGCTTGGACTTGTTTTTAGTTTTGTTTTCTTTTCTGTGCAGGCATGTAGAGAGTCAAGCTGCTCTCACTGAGAGCCTGAGCTTTTAAATATGTTTTGCTTTCTGTAAATAAATTATTTTTATAGAAATGCCTGGTGTGTGACTTTTCTGATCTCTCCTGGGCCAAAGGCTTTCTTAGCAGCTATGAGGGCTAAGAGTTCATTAAGTTTAGGGAACAGAAGAAACAAAGAATCTTCATTTTTCACCAAAGATGGCTGTAACTGAACCAAGAATAAAATCAGTAAGACTCTTTTTACTTTTAAACCTACTTTGTCTAAGCGTGTGATTCTTTATGCTTGGGAGGGCTGAGTGTGTAACATCAATAACCTGTATTTCTCTGACGTGCTCATTAAAGCTATTTAAGATAATATTCTTTTTCTATGCACAGCTTCTCCACTGTGTTAAGCTCTGCTCCATTCAGTGGTCCTAGCTGTCCAGTAACGGTTGCAGGATGGAGAGCTCGCACACGCCAGGAGGAAGAGAATGCAATGAACAGAGGCCATGTGTGACTGTTTGGAGGACTGTGCTGGAGTTGGAATACTGGTTTCTGCCCGACCCCCCAGATCCCCCATGGGCTGAAGTGGGACCTACTCTTGGATGGGCTTCCTTCTGGTATAGTTGAGAGCAGCTGGTGTCTGGGAGCTGGATTTGTGAATCTGCAGCTCCAGCAAGATGGCACAGGCCATGTGATGGCAGTGGAGACAGCAGGGAAGACAAATCTCTCCTGGTCTCTGCTGAGGGCGGCAGCTGGAGCTACTTGCACAGAAGCTGGAGGCATCATGGAGGAGAGCAGGCTGCTGGCTGGACTTTCTACTCTGGACATTAGAAACCTCAAACTGTTGGAGGCGATGAAGATGGTGGCTTTGCAAATCAGTGCTACATGGTGTTTGGCTGGCACCAGTGGCAGCAGCATTTGGTGAAGTGCAATCTGTTAATCTGTTCCCAAGCTGCTGAAGAGGCTGCATGGCCACCCCATGCTGTTAATGAGAAGCACTGTACTTTGTATTTTAGGAAGCTACTCCTGGACTGCTCTGTGTGGTGATGCAGAGCTTGCAATCTTGCCCTGTGAAACTACCTAGGGATGATCCAGGGGCTGTGGGGTGGTGGATGGTGATTGTAGTGTGTGTGGTTGATCCTTTCCTCTGGATAAGAGCCTGGAGGGGTTGGTGGAGTGGCTCCCTGCTGGTGGGTAAGAGCGACCAGGCAGGGGGGCACTTGTGGTTGTTGGGGATATGAGTGGAGGTGGGTGATGACCTACAGGTGCTGAGAGCTGGGGCTATAGCACCTGTTAGTTTTTTACTTTGCCCCTTGGTTGTGTGTATTTTGTGTATATGCTGTTTGGAGCAGGGTTCTCTTTAGATCAAGAGGGGAGGTTCGAGGATGGGAGATGGAGAGACTTGTAGGGTGGATAGGGTGGGGGAGCAGGTCTCACTGGTGTCAGGTATGGGGAAATGTGGTGGGAGACGGGTGTTGTTTTCAGGGAACGTGACCTCGATGCCTCATACCAATCTTGCGTTCCACCCCCCTGAGCTCAATGCAATGGCCTGGTCAGCAGATCTACAGTTACCCAGGTTTTAGGCTGTTGGTCCTGAATGCCAGTTCAATCTGCAATAAGGCTCCTCTTATTGCTGATCTTATTACGGAGTAGGCTGATCTGGCATGTGTCACCAAGACATGGCTGGGGCCGAAGTGAGGGGGTGGGGTTCCTCTATCTAAAATGTGCCTGGCCAGTTTTCGAGTGTGGCACCAGCCTAGGCTGTGTCATGTTCACTGTTTCAATGTGCACTGTACATCGTAACGTTTCACGTGCCATGGCGCTGATGCGTGTTTCTGTTTGGGAGGGAGCTGCTGTGAAACCTTGTGCCAAGCTCTGTATCTATGTTCATTTCAATGGAATGTGTTTGGGTTATGTGCTCTGCTCAAGGACTTTTCCCGCAGACCATCAGAAGCCGTTAGGAGCACCTGGGATTGTGAGCTTGGGAAGATTCTACGGGGGTAGGGATCTCATTTGTACCGAGGGTTTTTAGTTTGCATTTGGCATGCTTTTATCATTCTCAGCTTTCTTTGTGATCCTGCATACTATTCTTTAATAAATCAGATATCTTTGCATTCCTGCTCATGAGTCTGAGAGTGTTTTAGAATAGGCATTCATTACAGGCTGCAGGGCAGGAGAGGAGGTGTTGCTGTTGTCATCTGAGTATCTCTGATGGCTACGAAGGGCACCGCTCCAGAAGTGCCCAGTTGTGAGACCCTTTTTCTTAGGTTGGGCTCTAGGGATCAGTTGGGATTGCTGCTGCTGTACCAGCCTGCCTGCTGTGTAGCAGCCTCCCTGCCCGAGCTCCTTGACCTCACCGCAGGGTTGGCAGTAGAGTTTTCCAGGCTTATGGTTCTGGGAGACTTCAACATGCCTTCCCTGGGAGTGGGATCGGAGGTAGCTCAGGAGTTCATGGAAACCATGACTTCCATGGGACTGTCCCAAGTCATCCAGGGCCCAACTAGGAATAGTGGTCACACTCCTGATTTGGTGTTTTTGTTGGAGCATTGCTTATGTGATCTGGAACTGGTGGACCGATCTTTGGTCCCCCTGTCATGATCAGATCACGCCCTGGTGGCTATGAGCTTCTCTAGGGCCACACCCCTCCACAGGGAGGCAGGACCTATTAGGTGACTGATAGACCCAGTTGGGTTCCAGAGGGAGGTAGGGGTTATAACTGAAGATCTGCTGTGTAGTCCTGCTGAGACCTTGGTTGCCACATGGAATAGGAGGCTGACTGAAGCTCTAGACAGGATTGCACCCATGTGACCTCTCCTGACCTGTGGACCTTGTCAGGCCCTGTGGTATATGGAGGAACTGAAAGGAATGAAATGCATCAAGAGACATCTATAGCATTGCTGGCGGAAGATGAATGAATCCAACTGAACATGGGTAAGAGCTGCTATTAAAGCGTACTTTGTGGCGATTCATGTGGCGATGAAGCAGTACTTCTCCACACAAATTGCATCTGCAGAAAATTGCCCGGCAGTTCTTTTTAAGGTGAACCATCTCCTTCTGAGTAAGGAGGATTTGCGGGTGTACCTGCAGGGGTGCGCTGAGGAACTTGCAGTTTTTCTGACAGATAAAATCACCCAGATTCATTCCCAGTTGGATGCCAGAATGGATAATGGTCTGGTGGAGATGCCTGTGGTAGGTTATTGTCCAGTTATCTGAGAACACTTTGACCCTGTAGCTCCTGAGGGAGTAGACAGCATCTTAGGGATTGTGACTCAGCTACTTGTGTGTTGGATCCATGTCCCTCCTGGCTAGTAAAAGCCGCCCGGGAGGTGACGTGTGGGTGGGTACTGGCAGTGACTAATGCATCTCTGGAGGAGGGGGTTGTGCCCCAGCCTTTTAAAGAGGCTGTGGTTCGCCCTCTCCTTAAGAAGCCATCATTGATCCCACCTTGCTAGACAGTTTTGGTCCTGTCACCAACCTCTCCTTTTTGGGGTAGGTTGTTGAGAAGGTGGTTGCACTGCAGCTCCAGAGGATTCTGGATGAAACGGATTATCTGGACCCCTTTTAGTTAGGATTCAGGGCTGGATATGGAATGGAAACAGCACTGGTCACGCTTTTCAATGATCTCTGGTGGGAGCAGGATGGAGAGTGTGTGACCATCCTGGCTCTACTTGACCTCTCAGCAGCTTTCGATACCATCGACCATAGTATCCTTCTGGAGAAGCTTCAGGGTGGGGGGTGGGGGGCACTGTGTTGTCTGGTTTACCTCCTTCCTCCGGGGCTGTTTACAGTCAGGTGTTGATCGGGGGTGAGGTCCCGCCCTTGGCCCCTGCTTTGTGGGTGCAACAAGGGTCGGTGCTCTCTCCACTCCTGTTTAACATCTACATGAAGCCGCTGGGTGAGATCATCTTTCACCATTGTTGGAAGTCCTGCATTAACAACCATGGGGTGAGATATCATCAGTATGCTGATGATACTCAGTTGTACATCTCTGCCCATGGTGAGTTAAGTGATGCTGCAACTGCCCTCTCCCAGTGCCTGGAGGCTGTTGAGGTCTGGATGGGGAGCAACAGGTTGAAGTTGAACCCTGGCAAGATGGAATAGCTGTGGGTTCAGTGCTCTTTGGTTTCCAGAGAATTACCATCTTTGGCCTTGGATGGGGTTGCACTGTCCCAGACAGACCCTGTGCATAACCTGGGGGTTCTCCTGGACTCACGACCCCTGCTCAAAGAACAGGTGGCAGTTGAGGCCAGGAGAGCCTTTGCACAACTGCATGTTGTGTGCCAGCTATGCCCATTCCTGGAACCACACCCTAGTCACCTCCCATCTCGACTATTGTAATGCACTCTACATGGGGCTGCCCTTGAAAAGTATCTGGAAGCTTCAGTTGGTTCAAAATGCAGCAGCCCCCATAGTTTTGTGCAAGCCTAGATTTCCCCATGTGTCACCTCTTTTGCATTGGTTGCCAATTTGCATTGGTTGCCAATTTGCTTCCAGGTCCAATTGAAGGTTCTGATTATCACCTTTAAAGCCCTACATGGCTTGGAACCAGGTTATTTGCAGGACTGCCTTTCCCCAGTTACATCCACCCAGCCCACCAGAGTAGGGAGGCAAGGCATGTTGCAGGTCCCTTCAGTTAGGGAGGTACATCTAGTGGGACCAAGGAAAAGGGCCTTCTCCATAGTGATTCCCTCCCTTTGGAATATCATTCCCCCAGATATAAGATTGGCCCCCTCCTTGCTCCTGTTCCAGAAGGGCCTGAAGGCATGGTTCTGTCAATGGGCCTGGGGACCCCAAGCTTGGAGCAAATCAAGTGGCTTGTATGAATGTGTTTGCTGCCGCCAGGGGTGGTGGTGGTTCTATTGTGTTTTTATTGTGTTTCTATGGTTTTTAATTGTGTAAGCTGCCCAGAGTCAGCGTGTGTGAGTTGGGTAGCCTTATAAATCTGTTTAATAAATAAATAAAATAAATACCCCAGCAATACTTCTTATACAGGAGATGGAAGTTATTTCAGTATCCTCTAAATAATCTTCAGCAACTCAATATAGATAACCTAATAAAAAAAGGATTTAACAAAGATCTTTGTGGAAACCTGAAAGCCTGAAGAATATGTTTAACAAGTCAAATTACTGCAGTGGAAGATAGGCAGAGCACTATAGCAAGCGTATGATTTGTACATAGAAAGAAAAAAAAATGTTTATGCCTAGAGATCTGTTTCCTGGCTCAAACCAGTCACACGCAAACAGTATTACATTTGCCTGGACTGGAATAGGTACTATTAAAGAAATAATCAGCTCTGACAGATCAAATAGCAGGAAGGGAAACCATCTGGTGGTTTTATTTTAGCTTATATTTATATTTATATTTATATTTATATTTATATCTATTCTTATATTTATATCTATACTGGTATTTAGATTGCTGCCCTGCTGGTATTAATCCTATGTTTACCATCCAGAGTCACAACTGCAAGATAGGCGGTTGCCTTCGGGTCCCCAGGCAAAGAGGTCCAGACTTTCCTTTGCCCATGTCTTTAACAAATGTAGTTTTGCAGTTGGGGCCCCAATAGACAGAGAGGAGCCACACAGAATGAAGAAGGAAATATAGGAGAGAAGAACTACTACTGTTGCTAGGGGTCACCTGGAAGCAGGGTAAGGAAGAGCTAGATCATATGGGAGGAGCAGACTCCTTGGAGACCTGACAGCTTCCCAGCCTCATTGCTGGCCCCTGGTCCTCTTCTTCTGAGTCCCTTGTGCAGCAGTCACAGGGAAGAAGTAGCTCTATGACACTCCTCCTCCCTTTCTCACACCTGCCCTCAACTGCCCCAGACTGAGGGGAGTGGGCAGAGCTCAGGACCTGACCTTAGAACTGGGGGAGGGGCCATTATCTTGGAGCCCATCTACCTCTGTCCCTGGCATGGCCCTTGGTTCATGGGGTTCAAGGCAATAGGTTCAAACCAGGGTGACTTGCCAAAAAGGGGTTTATTGAATAAATATTAAGAAAAAGATATACTAATCCACGTCCCTTCAGCATACTAGAAACCCTAAGAATGGCAGTGGATGAAACCTTTGAAGCCAGCAGTTGTGCAGCATCCTCCCAGGACTTGGGGTCTACACTGAGGTTCAAAGTGTCCGGGGCTTTTGCCCCTTTTTGTACTTTTCTTGAGAGTCAGGGAGTATAAGTAGTAACACCTGGCGGTGGATTGCTGGCACCTCTTATCACTTTAGACAGCAGAATCTCTGCCAAGAATTTTTTTAGGGAAGACCAGATCTAAGGCAGGCAGCACCTGCAGGTGGTCTGATAAGATATCTGGTCAATACCTTAGGAACCCAGATAAGTGACTTTTTGTTTATGAGAACATTGCTCTTAGGCAGCTATTGTTCTTCCTTTCCTTGGCGGGTGTTAGGTAAGGGAGGAATACAAGGAAGAGACAAGCAAGAGTGATTAACAGTAACAAAGATGCAATCCCACAAAACTCACATTTGCCTGGACTTCATATCCCAATGAACCCCCAACAGTGTCTATGGTAGAATTCTCAATACTTAATTAAGAAGAACTACTTGGGTATGATATCTTTACCTCAGACAACATTGTGCTTCTCACACCTTACAAACTCCAACATCTGTCAGTGTTTTTGAAAAGCCTCGGTATCCCAAGGCAGACCTGAATTTCCTGATATTGCCTGAAATGCCTGTCTTAAACATTATGATCTCTCTTGTTCTCAGTCTCCAAATTCAGTCAGATTGTCTCCTGATTTCTTTCTTCTCTTCCCTCCAGAACTATCCCACCCTCCCTTTTTTTTTCTTGTTCTGAGAGCTGCCACAGTCGGTGATATTTTCTTTCCTTGCTGCTTCAAGCAAGTCATCTTCAGTAAAACTTGCTTCACCCTTCTCCCTTGCAAGTCTCTCATTTTCCCCTTCAACTTGCCTTGAAGTCCATGGTGAGGTGTTGGTGTTCTTCTACTTGATCTTGGCTCCTTCCGATTTCTAGCTGCTGTTTCCCCTGCCGTTTTCTATTCTTTTCATCACAGTATCAGTCTATTTCTCTTCTCTGGATTCTTCTCTTTCCTCTGTTGGAAAGAAAAAGAAAATAACTTTTTTATCTCTAACCTTCTTACTCCTGAAGCAGGTTTCTTATTCTTGTTTTGATTCTTGTAACCTGATTTTGCCCCTTGGTTTTCACTGAGAATGCACTCATGTCACTGGTGCATTGTTTATTGTCAAATCCAGTACCAACATTCAGTCCTTATCCTGCTCAAGTCTGGAAGTTGTTCACAGCTCCTCTGTGCCCCTCTTTATATGTTTTAGGTTTTCAGGAAGATTTGCTACTTGGATGCATCACCATTGTTTCAGTAAGTTTAATAACATCTCACATTTGTTTATTCTCTTTATCCACTGATGTCACCAACTAACCTGTTGGTCAGACACAAAGCTTTGATTTTTTTTTCTCTTTCTAGCATATCCCTAAATCAAATTCATAATAAATTATAGACTTATCCACACTGCTTGTTTGCCCCATTGCCAGAAAATAAGAGGGCAGAAACAGATGACATTATGTTTTCTTAATTCCTCATTCCCTTTTGAAGTAACTTCAAGTAAACCGCCCAGAGTCCCCTTTTCAGGGGAGATGGGCGGTGATGGAAATTTGAAATATAAATAAATAAATAAACAGACTGTAGGATACATTTCTCTGCTCCACTTCTGAAGTACATTTTCCCTGTTATGTCAGCTCAAGTACTTCTATCCATTTGGGCTAGAGCACTTCAGTTGGTTGCAGGCTGACTTCAGCAGTTCATTGGCTATTTTACAGAACAAGGACCCACCCCTTCAACTGATTCAGCACTTAGCATGCATGGCAATGTATCTATACTGTACCTCCTTTTGCCAGCACTGCTAGATAGCATAATGGTTAAGCTTTTTACTTAGTATTGAGTCGTCTGTGGTAGAAGGACTTCACACTCAGCTCCAAGATAATCCATAGGTTTGTTTGGGCTATTAGGAAATTGGAGGTGAAACCCTTCTACTTCAGGTATCTGGAAAAACCCAGGCTTTTTTTTTTAAAGCAGAGTAGGAAAATTAACCACTTAAAAACATACAGTACCTTAAAAAATCTGTTAAGTTTCAAACCAGCAACTCATGTTCTCTTTCCATTAGATAATATTCTTCTTCATATCCTGGTCACCTTGTACCTTGATTACTATTATATCTATTAAATACACCACTAACAAAATTATTCATCTCTTTCATTGTTTCAACCTTGTTATCCCATTCCTTAGATCCCTTGCTTGCTTCCCTGTTCATTACCAGATCTATCACAAACTTCTTGTCCCTATTTGCAAAATTCTCCAGATGTTGCCCCACCATAACTCTAAAATTTATTATCAGCACATCCCTTCCTGTGGCTTTCACCCATTCAACTCCACCAAATGTTTTCTGCTCTAGGAAACAACACTAGCCATCGCTTTTAGCTGTCACTGTCGGTCCTAACAGTCAGGAATCACGCTGAGACGAGGAGTAGGTCTCTAGTGTTTATTACTGCTACATAAAACAGAATCCTAACAAACTGAAGAAGCATGGGAAAAACCCAGACAGATAAACCCCAAGAGTTAAGGCGGGTCTGATCTGTGTCTCTTTGAATGGCTGCTTAATTCCTCAGTACTACACATGCGTTTTCCCCCCTGGATAGAGGCCCCTTCCAGCTCACCATCAGTACTCATGACACTGTCATTGCCTCCAGAGCATCTCCCTGTGATGATTTCCTTATTTCCTTTTAAGTGTCATCTCAAAATAAACTTTTTCCCAGGAAATTAACATTAACAAAATTTAGATCATGTTATAAACCTTCTGTTTTAGTCACATTAAACCAATGCTTGTGTAACTGAAATAATCATATATTCTTCTGCTTTCCCATGGTTTCTTTTCTTGCTTCCTCTGCTGAAAAAAAGGATGTGTCATATCTTTTGTTTATTAACCTTAATGTAATAAATGGTGCTGGATAAATAAATAATATCTCTTCCTTATGATTGCCAATATTGCTGGAGTGATTAAGAGAAACCTTCTTTAACATGCCAAAATTGTTTTTGGCTTAGCCTGCAAGGAACTATAAAATCTTTCTTTTTTCTTATTTAGCATGGCATAAACTTTTAAATTTGTGAAATAAAATGACTCAAATAAGTTTAAAGAAGATTATAAATGGATCCCTTAACACACCATTAGTGTATATTTAAGATGAGTGGTGCTCATTATTAATGTTCAGCTGTTAACGTTCACTCAGTGATTCTTTATTCAAAAAACAGATACAAAATAAATGAACCTTTGTATAGCAGGAGCTGTCAATTTAGCAATAGTTACAAACAATAATCAGAGAAAATGGATCATGGTGTTCATGCTTTAGCAATGATTGCCCCTCTGTGGAGCCATTAACAAAATCTAGTCATTGGATCAGCATGCAGTTTTAATGAAGCTACAAGTAAACAAACTGCAAACTCATGTAGGCTAGATGTCATTTGCATATGAGAAAGCAGATCAACAATTTTCATTTACTATTTGATACTTTTTTAGGATTATTATTTTGAGCAGGATAGAAGATTTATGTAGGATTGGCTATTCAGCAATAAAGTAGCCAAATATACTGTCATCCTTATGGGTTTTCTGAATACTTTGATTTAGATATCTGCATATATCTCACATATACCAACTTGTAAAAGATGCCAGTGCAACAAAATATCACTACTTTAAAACTTGCTATCTCATATAGCAATATATGAATTCAGAGCTTCATTCTGTTAAAATTGTTTAATGGGGTGATGATTCTAAAAAAGTCTCTTTGGGCTTATCCACACTGCCTAATTGCTTCATTACTAAAATGGGACAGCAAATATTTTGTGAGAGCAAAAATGGATGACATCAGCCTTAATTCACCTCCATCCCATTGCAACTTTGATCATCCTGTGCATTGTCCTGCCATGATTTGAAAGTATTCTTTTCATCTTATGTCACCTTGTGCTCTTGTCGTTTCCTCTGGAGTGGTTTACCCCAGTAGTTCATTGGCCCAGTAGTTCATTGGCTATTTGCAGAGGAAGGAATTAATTTGCAAATGAGCCAGTATTTACCATGAATTAGGTTCGCTTTACTAGCATTGCTGAAATAGCACAGTGGCTATGATCTTTGCTTAGGTAAAGGAGAAGGTTGCTGTTCCAACACAGCAAAAATGATGATGATGATGACGACAACAACAACAACAACAACAACAATTTTCTTTTTCCTGAATTCCTAATCTTTCTCCTGGGCTTTGTTTATTTGATGGTTTAAGGTCCATATTTTACTGTTTTTACAGTCAGAAACAGTCAGAAAAGTAGGTAGGCAGGTAGGTAGGTAGTTGGTTTAAACTATACATATGTAAACTCCCATGTATACACAGATGAAGATAGTTGCAGGAATAGGATGCTTTCCAGAACTGTGGCATGCACAAGTTCAAAGCTGCATCCAACTTAGTTTTAACAAAAACTATTCTTTCTAATATATTTTGGGAAATGGAATACTTAATTCCAAAGAAATTTCATTGCAAATTACTCTAGTTTTTAAACAAAGGGAAATTGAGTTGAGATCCATACTTTTGTGTGAGCAAAATAACCCAACATGGACACTAACATGTTTTGTACCTTTAATTCCTCCAATCTGTGGACAGAGTATTGCTCAAAGTTGAATCATCTTTGCTGTGATGTGTTATAAACTATAATGTACAATTCCAATTAATACATTAATTTTAAAAAGCAATACAAAAACCATTCCTCTCCACCTGCCTGTCCAGTCTCTTAAAATGTTGCTGCTGCTTGCTAGCATGGGATCAATAAATCACTTTAGAAGGGAAGTGCACAAACTAGAAAACTTTTTCATGCAATGCTAAGGTTTACTCTGCTCCGCCTGTTATGAAACAAAATGTCAATACCGTTCAATTCAACCTATTCTTGGAGAACTCTTTTCTTTTGTATACCTTCTTCCATTTTGTGTTCTATCTCTTGTCTTGAACAGTTACACATGCCAACGTTCTCTGCTGGAAAAGCAAAAAAGAAACAGGGTTTTGGACTATATAATCCTTCACTCAGACTTTTTCTTGCTCTCTAGTGGTCACTGTCTTTGTCTGTTTTGGATGCATTTTTATTTGAACAAAAAGAAACCTTTGTTGAGGCTGCATTCTAGGCTGTCTCCAAAGTATACCCCAACAGTGAAAGCAAAACATTATGAATCATTGTTACCTCCATCATGCTGCTAAATCAGCTGGAAGGAGGGAAGTCAAATTTTGCATGCTGGTGTTTTCAAGAAGCTAAAAAGGCCTACATAATATTTCCCCTATAGTGGCCATTTAAAACAGCGTATCATAGCAAAAGCCAAAGTGCCATTTTTTTCTTTATTTACCCAACCAAGCAGCTGGATGTTACTCAGGTCATACTGAAGTGGCAAATATTCCTCTGATTACAATGGATTAAAAACACACCCTTTATTTCCAACTGCAATATGTACCAAACTATATGGTACCCTGAGTAAGCATACTGTACCTGAGCTTCAAAAATCAGCAAATGTTTTCTGTATCTCCTTAGCTCCTTCTAATAGTTCTCACAGATTTCTGCAGTCCAGAAATGGTATGCCTAACTCCGAGCCTTAAAAATAGCTGATATAAATGATTTGCCATTGTTTGCTACTGCTGAAAATAGATATTGGAGAACTCTAACTTGAATCACAATCACAATCTTGTTTGGACAACAGGCCTTTAAGAGGAAATTACCCAAGTCTGAAATGGCTAACTCAGGATAATTTGACAGATATGGAGTAACCCTTTCTTAGATTTTCCTACATAAAAACCAGTATGACAGGCTGTCCTGGGGTAACTCTTCTTGATATTTAATATGATTATGTTTACACCACTTGGTTACACAAGGATGGAGGCTCTGTTTTACAGACTATAATTTTATTATAGTTATTTGAAATATTTTCTTTTAAAAAGCATAATGTTATTCAAAATTCTTGCAGGTTTCTAAATGTCAAGCATGATAGAAAGTTGCACCCTGTGGATAAGGTGCCCAAAATCTGGAAATAAGTACAGCAGGAAGTGTTTTCTTTCCACATTAATACCCATTGTTTTGGTTTGTTTTGGTGGTGTTATTTTTCTTACAAAATGTCTGACTCTGCTTGATCTCTCACACTCTAAGGCTTTTCACCCACCTTCATTTTAATAGTGTTGTCATCAGTTACAACTCACAAGTCACACTCTTTGAAATGGAAAAAGTTAGATAGCGAGAAAATATATGTATGTGAACCAATGTTTCAGCATTTGCCACTTTACATCCTTTATATTGTGGCTTACATTCTATAAAATTTAAGGAAATTCACATAAGAAAAGATTTACTGTGTTTATTTCCTTCCTTCTTTAGCTACAGTATCTACAACATACAAAATCCTGACTGAAAGGCTAGGGAACAAGGTAGTATGGGCCACAGCAGAGATCTGCTTGGAAAAGACCATTGGAAATTATCTCGGTATAAATATGTTTTAGAAGAATAGATTCCATATACAGTATATCTGATAACAATGCAAGCATTCTAACCCACAAAGAGCCTTTAAGAAAGAATTATGTTCTTCGTGGCACTTAATGTTATGGTAAAAAACACCTCCATTTCTTGAATGTGAAAGGAACCTTTATTCGTTCAACTTTAAATTTCACTAATCCTCTTTTTTAAATTATAGATCTATTGAATATCTAACCTTTTATGTTGCCAGGCAACTAAAGTGCATCTCTGCTCACAAACCTGAGTCCACTTGTCACCACTGAACATGAACATTTCCAAGCAAAGAAATTATTTTTGAAAAAAAGAATACTTCTTGGAACTAATATTCTTTTCAGTGGGTATAGTAACTTATAGTAATTTAATTATTTTCTCTGTGTGTGTGTATGTCCATGTGTGTCTGTGTGTTTCAAGTGTCTGAGCAGTTTTAGGGATATAATGAAGCTACACTAGGGAAAAAAATCCCCAAGGTCACCTTAGCTTAGTATCTAAAGAAGAATTGAACTTAGGTTTCCATCCCATTATGCCACCTGAATGCTTGGAAGTTTTCAAGTTAGGTGAGCCATGCCTGCAACCTTAATTCTACTCTCTCCAAAATCCAAGTCTTCAACTGAAGAGTGTTGGAGTTGGGAGAGAAAATGGCAGGGCAAAAATGCACTTGCCATTCACTATCCATTTTGAAGTCCTCTGTGTCTCCAACTGAAAGTCTCAACAGGTTGCCATAGAGGAGAATATATGAAACTCAGAATTAAATTGTTGGACTCCTGCTGTTCTCTGAGCTTGCTTCTCTTCTTGCAGATATTTCATTACTAGGTAAGTAACATCATCAGAACATGAGGGAATGGACTTTGTTTGCTGTTTATATGTGGTAGCTTGTCCTACCAGCCTTTATTGGGGTATTACTTCTTCCTTGATCCCTCCTTCAAGTCCTGCTGTGCTGTCTTACTGTGATGGCAGGGTGTACCTGGGAGGGATGAGCAAAGAATGCCAGGAGTATATGCCAAGCATATATATTCCCAGCAGGCTCAACCAAGGTGGGAAGGTCATCTCAGCTGCCCAGCTAAAGCAAGCAGACACCTATATTGGGCAGCAGTGATATAGAAAGATGCTGGAAGCAGATGATCACTTCTGTGACAATAGCAAAGGCATCATTTCATACTTCAAGAGAGAAGGCAATGGTAAACCACTCCTGTACTTTACTAAGAAAACCACAGAGTTGGATAGAAACTATAAAACAATTGATAATATCAGGTCAGATGATGAGCCCCTCAGGTCAGAAAGAACTCAACATGCTACTCAGGAAGAGCTGACTATTTTTCATAGTACTAACAATATTTATGACATGGCTAGATTAAAGCCTTTAAAACAAATGGTTGTTGATGTTGCCATGAAGGAAGAGAAAAGAAAAGAAAATCAAAAGGAAAAGAAAATCAGAAGCTGCAAAGACAATTACAATGGGAACATGCAATGTAAGAAACATGAACATGGGAAGGCTCAGCACAGAGAAAGATGAAATAAATTGACTACACATTAACATCTTAGGCATCAGTGAATTGAGATGGACTGGAATTAATTCAACCTATATGAGGGATATATATTGAGGGAAGCTGGATTGGAAGAAAATAAAAGTTGTTCTAAAATTAGAGAAAGAAACATCAATAATCTGTGATGACACTACTCTGATGGCTGAAGATACAAATGATCTGCAACCTCTAGTAACAAAAGTCAAGGAGCACAGTGAAAAAAATTGGACAAAGATTAAATATACAGAAGACCAAACTAATGACAACTGAAGGTAGCCAGCCTTTGAATTGACAATGAAGCTATTGAAGTGGTGGATAGCTTCTGCCTTTTAAGATCAACAGTAAAGGAACCAGCAGTCAACAGTAAAGGAACCAGCAGTCAAAAAACACACTGCAGACTAGCACTTGGTAGAGTAGCCATGAAGGCCATAAGAAAGATACTCAGATGCCAGGATGTGTCAATACATGCAAAGATCAGAATTGTGCAGACAATGGTTTTCTCTGTGACACTCTAGGGAAGCGAAAGTGGAACTTTGAAGAAGCAGGACAGAAAGAGTATTGATGCTTTTGAATTTTGGAGAAGACTCCAGAGAATACCATAGAAAAATTGAAAGAACACATCCCTGAACATCAGCTGGCAATATCAAGAAATTGATATTATCAGACAAATTATCAGACAAATCAGATATTATCAGACAAATTATCAGACAAATCAACCCACAGTTTTCACTCAAGGCACAAATGGCCCGGCTCACGTTATCATACTTCAGACACATTATATGAACACCTACCCCTCTGGAGAAGTTTATAATTCTGGGAAAGGTGGAAGGAAAAAGAAGAATAGGACAAGCAGCAGCAAGGTGGAAGGACTCAATTACATCAGTGATAGGTGCACTATTGGAAGACCTGAAGGGCCAGGTTGAAGACAGATTGCCCTGGAGGAAATCTATCTATGTGGTCACTAAGATTCAATGCCAACTTGATAGCAGATAATCAATGGATCAATCAATTCTCCCTTGATTGTTTTTTGAGTGGATTACTGTTTCTTCTTTGATAGTTCCTTTTTACCTGCTACTGGTTCCTGATCATCTGGATGTTGATTAATAGATGTATAATGAGGCCTGTATTTAGGCCTGTTTGCCTCTTTCCTTGACCTTTGGTTGCTTCCTTTCTTGAATGGTTTGTAGGTGAAGCTTATCTCAATGTGTCTGTTAATGGCTGATTCATCATAGCACCATGCTTCTAGGAATTCTCTTGCATTTTTGGTTCTGGTATGGTCTGAGATGTCAACAGTTTCCCAGTTGAAAGTGGTTGAACTTGTCAATGCATTCTGAAATTGAGTTTTTATCATGACTTCTCACTGCCAGCTGATGTTGGATGTGTCCTTTCAATGTTTTTCCTGTTTTGCCCCACATAGTGGTTTTCATAGGCCTTATATTATATGTTGTAAGTGACTCCTATGTTGTCATCTTTGTTGGATCTTTGGGTTTGCTTAGGATGCTTTGGATAGATTTTGCTGGTTTATGGGCTACCATGATGCCTAGAGATAGTGGGTGGGATGTAGGGCTATAGAAAGAGATCTCAGAGCCTTCACATAGCCCTGGGTTGTAGTTTGTTCCTATTCTCTGCCAAAGCTTGCTAAGGCTCAAGAGGACTGTAGGAAAATACTTCCAAAGCGTGTCAGGTTGGAAAATTAGGCTATCATGTTCAAAGCTTTATAGTTGACTCAAAAGTATTATTTGCCTTCAGTTTTCAGTCAGAAAGAAAAATTTAGGTTTCTGCATACTGTATTTTTAAAAAATGCTCATAACCAGATTTGCAACTTGTGAATTCCTGCTTCACATGAATCATTGTCCACTTAGGCTTTCAAAATAAGTCTTGTAGCCTGGATCTCTTTGTTTTAATATTTATCTTTTATTGTCTTTGATGTTTTTTTCTTGCTGCATTTTACCTTGTTATTAATGTTGTAGCTTTATGTTTTATTTTCTTTTTAAATGATTTTTAAAAAAATATTTACTGATTTTAAGCCACCTAGAGAACTTTATGTTATGGAGTGCCATGCAAATGTTGCAAGCATATAAAAAATTGTTCCCACATGCTGTTTTGTAACTGCTATGAGTGCTTTGGCTGTTGGGCAGTATAGACATGTAGTAAATAAGAGAAAATAATGCATAGCATCTGTAAAATGAAAAATGCTATGCTCTCAAAGAGCATTTTGCTTGTCAGCCAAGTGGATGTGATAAATGGGATCACATACACGACTCGCATGCTCAACAGTTGTTAGCAGCATCAGCATGATAATCTCTGGCAGGGAGCCAGCCAGCCAGTGCATTTAGTCACTTGCATTTGATATCTAATACTGTGATTCAAGCAACTAAAATAACAATAAAACAACAATGATATGCACTTCTCCATCACACTAAGCAGTGAGAAACTTTAGGAGCAGTGTTTTATTTGTGTTTGGCTTCCTTTGCAGGAAAAATCAGTGGTGAGATTATTTTTCATATTATTTAAAGTATTTTCAATTACAGCTAGAACAGGAGTGCATGATATAAGGTTCACTACAGAATCTGGTGTAGCCTGGTGGGATGTCCAGTGAGGCTCACAATTCCTATGGCATTGCCTGGTCCCCATGCATCACTACACAAGTCTCTTTTTTCTGTTCTGGGTTCCATACCATCTTTTTTCTCCCCAGCTCTTCTCTGCTTTTCACCATGATCTCCACCCTGTTCCTGTACTCTTGATCACATCCTTTCATTCCCACTTCATTTTCTTGTTTCCTATCTCTTCATACCCTGGCCCTGCCTTAGCTTTCCACTATATGCCTCCAAGCTTGCTGAGGATTTAGGAATTTCTATCTGTAACACATCTAGAAAATAAAATCAAGTAAACCAGAATAAATTGTGTATATGTTTATAGATGTTTGTCTATTGTGTCAGTATTCTGAAGACTGAATCTGAAATGCTTTTTCCTAGATATCGTAATGGCATGAATTTTTACAGATGTTCACAAACCCAATTCAGTATTTGCTCCTTGGAAACAACATCTTCATTCTAGAAATGTACCTGAGTCTGTAGACAAAGGAAAACTTGCTTGAGGAGAAAAGTGACTGTTTTTACATGATTCAAGAGATATACTGTACATACACATCTATGGCTAGAATCAAAGAATGCAGAATATTACCTATGAAGGTATTGGCTGTGAAAGATATTGAACATGTGATTATAAGGGTCCACCCTTCCACAAGGTAGCCTAGTACAAATGCCTTCGATGGTAGATGCTGGTCTTCCCCTCCATTGCAAGATAATGTTGGGCTGCAAGATACTGTATGCCTGCATCTACTAACATAGTTTAGTAGCCGATGTGGTAGACATTGCCTTCTTACCACTACTAAAGCATCAGAAGGTTGACCTGCTTTGCATGATGGGCAGAATCAAAAGCCACCAGAAACAGAAATTAAATTTGTTTTCATTTACCCATGAGCAAAAGAGCAAAAGTCTGATAGGGAATGCTAAAGCAAAGATGATTTTATATCCTTCAGTTACAGACAGGACTGGAATGTGGGAAAGAATTAATGAATGGAGCTTACTCTGTCCAAGGCAAAACAAAAAACAAAACAAAACCCACCACGATTGCTGCTGCTCAGTCAGTTTTAGGATCAGAATATCTGTTTGTCCAACTCAAACGGAGATGTCATTTGCTTGTTCACCATCTATAGAGATAACTGTGAGCTTTATAACTACAGGCCATGATAAAGAAAGGTCATGTCCTCAATGATATATCATTTAAGATCTTCTAAGGAATGGGAGGGAGTATCCTACATTTAAATACAAATCTGGTAAAAATAATCTGCACTCTTTGAACATGTAATCTACATATATATTATCTATTATGTACATTTCTAAATCTTCAGCCACAATAAGAAGACAGAACTGTTAATATGTTCCCTTTGTCAACATCAGGAAATTGTTCTGTACAGTAATTTTTAAAGAAGACCAAATAGCATTTTAAGGATTTAACAGATCATTACATATATACTCATCATGCCATTCCCTTTTGGGGTAAGCCAAACAGAAAAGGAGTAAAAAATAGTAAGCAAAATAAGAAAAAAGAAAATGTAGCTAAATCACCAGGTGGCTCATGGAAACTAATTCTTTCTGCTCATCTTGGCTTTAGTTAATCAAGGCCTTCAAATAATACATTTTAGTAAGATAGAAAGGAGTAGACTAAGTTATTAAACTTACTCATATCCATACCACATCAGCATTCCTTCCAATGTTAAGGATAGTACAGATCAGTTTTGGCACATTTTAGCCAATAGGTCATAAATGCAACCAAAGCTCAGTTTTACCCCAGAGATGCTTACTGTAGTATCTTGAATCTAGAGAGTACAGGTAGTCCTCATTTAACAACCACAATTAGGACCGGCAACTCCATCACTAAGCAGTATGGTCATTAAGCAAGACATCATGTGAATTCACTGCCAGTTTCTCCATTGACTCTGCTTGTTGCTGTGAAGAGTGCAAATAGCAATCATGTGACTGCAGGATACTGTGATGGTTATAAGTGCAAGGACTGGCCATAAAGTTACTTTTTCAGCACCATCATAACATTGAATGGTCACTAAACAGGGCAGTCATTAAGCGAAGACTACCTGTACATTATAAGTCAGCATGCTGTGCCTTCATACCATGAACTAAAAGGTATATGCAGTGTACTGAAACATATTTAGGAAAAAACATACAATTCTGCAATCAAATCAATAGTTCGTATTGGCTTACTTATTCAATTCCTCATGACAGGAGTTAAAGCTAACTCATTCCAGTAATACATAGTTACAAATTTCGTTAGAAAATAAGCAGCCTGAATTAAAACGTGGCTTGTTCCATGTGAGTTTCCATATGTTTTTGGCCTAATCAAATTAAGAAGACGGGGTGAGAATGTTGTGATACTAACAAGTTAAGTGTTGTGAAATCCCATTAGCTGCTTGATTTCCCAAGCTAAAACCAAGAATTTAAGAAAGCTTTCCATTTAAAACAGATGCCCTTAAGAGAAATGCATTTGCTCCCACCCTAAGACGAAAAAGCGAAATTTTTCTTTAGGGAAACTCTAAAAGAAAGATAGTACAAGATTCTATAAATTATTAGGACATTTGGTTTAGGGAGGCTTCTTAATGCCAATACATACAGAGAGATTGACATAGGTTTTGTTCTTGTTCTTGTTCCAAAGCTTCAAAAATTCTGTGGTTATTCAATAGCAGTAACACTGTATTTTATTTTATTCTCTTTTGCTATTAGAATGAAGCCTGTGCATGTGTCAGTGTGTGTGCAGAAGTCACTTCGCATTCTCAGCTATTTTCAAGGAAATCACTTTGATTCACAATACATTTCAATGCAAGCCACACAGATTTGTACATCAAATCAGGCAGTTTCACAACTTGTCAAACATAACCTCAAGACTTTTATTGTCTTGGCTTTACTACTTTTTGTTGTCTATACAAATGACCTGACAGTTCAGACAGAAACTTGGATGACTATAAATATCTGATGAACATTCGCCTATTTATTAATATGATGTCAAAGCTTCCAAACACAGTGAGATGAGTCAAACTATCACTGATTTGTGCCACACTTAGGTTGTACAATAATTTATTCAATTCAAGCAACATAGTTTCCTGTTTCTATTATTCAGATGGTTTTATGGAACTATATAGCAAATATGTGGCACCAAAAGATGTAAGGTTCTTTCTAACAGAATTGACACCATGCATAAATAGTTGCTAATTCTCAGTTTTGTCTTTCATGAGTCCAGATAAGCCACTAGATAAATGTAGTGAGGGCTCAGCAGGTCACAACGTGCACAGGGCTACCAGATCTCGGCAGACAACCACTTAGTGATGACAAAGAGAGATGTTTGTAGACCAAAGCAAACCAATACCTTCCTCATACTGGAAACCAAGCAAGTTTGAATATGTTAATGCTTGGATGGGACACTGCCATCTGCTAGACTGGGAAGTTGAAAGGGCAATGGCATCTTACTTTTGTAAGGCCATTAGAAAACTGCATGTTAGACACCAGAAGTCAAGCTCAACTCAAAGGAAACTTTACTCTTTTAATGTAATGAGTTGTTTGGTTCAGAATTTTTGAATCCTGAAGTTTAATAAATATGTATGGCATTACTAACTAAAGCTTAGTGGTCCATCTATTTTTTTAACTCACTTTCAGCAATAGCAAAGAAGACATAAGAATCAGATCCATCTCATACAGGAATCTGGAAAAAGAGTTCTATAAACCTATGAATACATTAGAGATATTTTAAAAGTACCATAGATTTTGTTTTATTCAACATTTCCTGATCTGCCTAAGCAGACTTTGACGAAGGACAGATAGAATCCATTGGTACCTTGTCATTTTTGCTGGAAAACTGATCTAGAAACAGTATTTATTTTTATTTATTTTGGAATTGAAGACTAAGCCAAAACTTAGATATCATGTGAAATTTACATGTCTTCAAATGTTGCATTGCAGTTCACCAACACACAAATATCTATGAGGGGAAAAATATTTACAAACATTAATATTCATAAAAATAATGCACAAAGTTAATTAGATAAGGAAGAATCTTTGCAAAGACTGTGTGCATTAGACAAAATTACCGACAAAAATGCATGCATTTGGAGAACTGTGAACTAAAATACATACAATTTTAGTACAAACTTCAAAAAAACTAAAGTTTGATGAGCCAAACTGATACGTTCACAAAATTAAGAAACTGAGAGAAATCAAAAGGGAGGTTCACCCATTTCTAGGATACAAATGTAATGCAGAATCTTGGGAAATCAGTCTTTTTAATCATGTGCAGATTGAGGAGACAAAAGTCTCGCCAGATGCCCTGCAGATAAAACCCTTAACATACAGAGGGAACTGAGCTCCATATGGTGGAGCTAGTGGCTGATCCTTGTGTTTCTTCCAGTCATGTTTACAGTGCCAAGTGCCAAGTGCCAAATGCTTCAAGACAACCATGGGAAGCAAAGAATTAAACATTACTATGGTTGGTGATGGATCTTGAGCCAAGCACTATCTGTCTAACTTACTGTATAAGATATGAGCATAAGGAAAGAAAATACCATGTGGACATTGTTCTGGTTAGATCTGTGCAAAAAAGATACACCCCACCTCAAACCCTAGCCTCAGTCTAAGTCAGTGTTTCTCAACCTCGGCAACTTTAACATGTGTGGACACGCTGGCTGGGGAATTCTGGAGTTGAAGTCCACACATCTTAAAGTTGCCAAGGTTGAGAAACACTGGTCTAAACCATTGCATGATCTGATCTGACTTGGTAAACTGATCTGGATCATTGAATTGATGCCCTTGAACAACCAATTCAACATGGTCAGCCATTTCCTCTGGTGGAAAGAGGCCTCTTTGCACACACGGGGCATGTGCAGAAGCCCCTTTCATCATCCAGATTGAAGCAGCATGGCTGTGTGAAGCTACCACTTCAATTCATTCCTTTGCTTCAAAGGGATGCTTTGATCAAGACTTTGTTGAATCAAAGTAGCCTTTGAAGCTCTGCATGGGACTGTTCTGGAGGAAAGGTGGATCGTACATGCAGTAAATGAACATATGCATTGATCAGTAGCTGAAAAATATCTATTTATTTAGCTTAAAAGATGAACCCCAGAACTTGGCATTGTTTTTGCCATACAGAAGAACCAAATGCAGTGAAATATCCATATATTTCTGTCTGTTTCTGAAATATATCCTATTTTATCTTGTTGAGGAAAACTCTGTTCCTAACACGCAGATTTCCTCCTTCGAGCTTTATAAGTGCTGTTATGGGACAATAGTGGGAACTAATTGGTCACAGGACGTCTTTGCAACTGGAATGTATGAATTAGAATACAGACAGGAGTGTCTACAGGGCATGGTAAAAGAAGTCTAAATGGCTGTTGTGCTGGTACAATCTAAGTGCCCCCTGTCTTTTATGTGGACCTGATGCACATAAAAATGTGAAGAGCTTTAGTCACACCATCACAGATGTCACCTTGCCTTTTTTTTTATTACACCCAGCAGACACAACTGAATAGAGTGTAATTTCCATGCAAGAATTTAGCAATGATTATTTGAGGCTCCAGTGGATATACACAGTTAATTTAATTTTTAAACATTTCATTTTAATGCCTGTAAGGAAAGAATCTTTCTAAATTATAATGTGTTTGCTTTGAGAAAAAGCCTCATGGAATAGGTAAAAGAAGAACGTAATTAGTAAAACCATTTTAGTTACGAATGCAAACACAAATGTTGGATTGTAAAAGTAGAAGCAATGCTACTGTGATGTTATGAGTCTATTGTCGTGTGTTACTGTTATTGGGTTATTGTGTTTCTATTCTCCTTGCTCACTGGTCCCAAAACATTTTTGTGAAAGGGTTGGCTATGAATTTTATTTTCAAAAACTAGAAGCTTGTGAAAGCAAAATATGGGTTTTTTAAGACATCTTTTTGCACATGCTTAGAGACTATTGATAAGGAATGTTTGCCTTTGAACATGAGCCCTTAATCAGATATACCATCTTTATTTTGCTTTGACTGCTGGAGTTTTGCTTGCTCCTTGAATTTACAATCCGCTGCTTATTAAGCAAACCTTTAATCCAGTGAGTGGTTTGCTTCATTTTTCTGTCGATGACCTTGTGACTATGTTTTCTCAAAGGAAGGAGGCATCAGCAGTCCTAGGGCAATGAACCTTCTTCTTGTATTTCTGTTGGAAAAACAGTTGCAGGCCAGGCCATTGCTTCTCTCTCCATGAAATCCTAAAATCTGTGTGTGCAAATAGCTGGAGGGAATGCTCTAATAGTACGCTACCATCCAGCCAAGGGGCAGATAGTAAACATTTACACTGGTAGCAGATACTCTTTTGGAGCTGGGCACAATTTGGGCAGCTCTGACAAAAAGGATGTCATACATCAGCTGGCAGCCCAGTTAAACACAGCGTCCTTATTCAGGAACTTTTATCTGGAGTTCTGCTTCCCAAGGAAATAGCTGTTATTAACATGACTGATCACACGGGGACTCATAGGAATGTAAAGGCAGATCACGTAGCCAAGCAGGTGGCCTTGTCTAAGCTGTAACAATTCTCATACCCCTTCTAACCGTTATCCTATAGCAATTCTTTTTCTCCTTACTAGGCAAGAGCTTTCCCTTCATCCTGGTAACAAAGACACTCAAGCACTTTCCACCCCAACTGAATAGGAATGAGGGAACCAGAATGAGTTTGCAGTTTGAAGGAATCCTAAGCCAACGTTACCTCCTTCCTTCCTTCCTTCCTTCCTTCCTTCCTTCCTTCCTTCCTTCCTTCCTTCCTTCCTTCCTTCCTTCCTTCCTTCCTTTGTCATATTTCTGTACCACCCACCTCTGTTATACTTTGTTTAATCCATTTTGTGGGACATGAAAACAAATGGGGGGGATAACAGCTGAGATTTTGCACTATTAGTGGGTACAAGTAGCAGTTGAAATAAGTCTGATTTGCCTTTACTCTTGACAGGTGAGCCACACAACCGTATTTGCAAGCCTGGATTTCTATCCTACCTACCTACCTATCCTTACCCTACCTACAGGTGGAAGTGCAGCACGAAGATCTGCAGCCTGGACATTGGGCTTTTGTTATAGCACATCAAAGGAAAACATGTCTTCAACCTTGTTGGAAGAACGCCCATCGAGTTCTGTTACAACAACTGGAGCAGGGTACAAGTCACAACAGGGTGGGCTCACCTGTCACATCTAAAGGCAGCCCCAAGTCCATTAGAGGAGCAGAGTTTACAAAGAGTCCATATCACCTCATCTCAAGATCAATCACCTGAGCTTCTCCACCATCAAAGCAGATAACAAAAAAGTAGGTTCTACTGTGGGTGCACTTCAGGGGGAGATGGAAATCCCCCGCAGAAACAGATGTGAGCATGTACATGCAGATGAATCTTCCTGAAGAGCTGGGTAGTTCCCAGGATAAATCAGCTGATAAATAAAGTATTTGTAATATTCTTGTGTTTTGCTTTGGGGTGGGATAGGATGGGGTTGAAGGAAACACATTCATGAAGATACTCCTTCAATATACCAGAGATGTTAATGTTTCAGATTGCTGGGTGCGTGCATTCGTCCATTCACACTAGTGGAGAAATTTCCACTCTAACAAGACCTTCAAATGCAACTGAAATCACACAAACCTCATGGCATTGGGGAGGAGTAGCAACCAAACTTTGGCCAGAATTAAACCCCCAAGTTCATCACCCCTCCTGTGTCCCTGAACAATGATATTTCAGACTGTGAATAGATGGCAGTGAAGAATGGGATTGCGTACCTAATCCCTTGACCCAATGGTAACCTTCACTATGCTCAAGGGCCTTACTATGATATGACTTAGTCTTTACAATGTATTCACACCTGTTCATTTAGCATTACTGCTTTAGCAGGCACTATTGAGTCTGTACAGTAGAAATCCACATTTTCAAGGAGTTTCATCTTGTTGCATCCCTAATTCCCTGCCAAACATCCTTAGAAGACCCACAGGACTCCACTTCCCCTGTATAATGTAATCAAATAGCTATTTCAGCATTTGAGGTGGTCTTTGTACAATATTTAGAAAGGGATACTGCATGTACATCCATGAGAAGGTATCTATAAAGCTTTGGATAAGATAAAGGGAGCTTCCAAAAACAGTGTGAAACAGATACCTGAAAACTTTGTTCTTTACCTACCTCTTAGCCAGACCCAATTGGTAGATATGTTTTCCAAAAGCTTTTATATTTTGTAATGGGATAAGTATTACATAGGTGATATTACTCTAATAGGAAGTATAGTTAAATGTACCCTTGAAACCTGCAATACACTATTGCTTTACATTATCCTCCACACCCTAACTACAATCAATACTGAGCACACACCAGATGAAGACAAAAATTCAACATACCATGATAATGGTTATAAATTATCACTAGGGGAGAACTGTGCAGGGAGCCTAGATAGCCGTGAAGAAATACCCCGAAGTAAACTCTAATTGACCTGATGAATTGGCACAACCACCCTAATTTCTAGCTGGTGAAAATCAATTCGAATTTGCTCTCAAGGAAAAAATGTTTATGTAGTGTGCAGGTGTAAGGAATCCTCTTGAAGAATAAATGTGTGTATGTTCATGATGCAACCTTGATTATATATTCTTTATTAATTAGTTGAAAATTAGTTAAATGACTATGTACACTGGAAACACATATATTCTGCTCTTGTTTCTACCAAGTGCCTCCTTCATTTCTGATGAAATGCTCATGATTGGGTTTTTTTCTTTTCCTTTTTTAATGAAATAAAGGTGTACTTCCAGCTTGTTGGTTGTTTCACCTGTGTTATTTCCCCAACAATCTATGTATTTCTGCACTGCTGTTCACAGAAGCCAACGAAGTGGCATATAAAAAAATTAATTAATTGAAATAAACTGACATTGGGGACAAAGAGGTTTTGTTGTTGGGTATAAAGTTTATGTATATTAATGTGATGAATTACTAACAATATGATTTGCATAATGCTTGGAAATCTCTGATTTAGTATATGCTAGAGCAGAAACCCATTTAACATTTAAATAAGAGAGAGCTGGCAAAAACTTGGCTTTGCTTTGCAACACATGGGACATAGGAAAGCATCATGCTTTCCATGGGCGGTGATAGAAATTTGAAAAATAAATAAATAAATAAATCATACGATACTTTCCTAGAAGGTTACAAATCAAATTTAAGTAATAGTTTTTCTTTCAGTAGTTTCTGAAGGGAAATAGCGTATCTTAAATGACAGAGTTAGTCAAGTGTGCATTAAGGGTAAAGTTTGGGATGATCTTTAAATACTTAAACTCATACTGGGAATTGATAGAATATTATCTGCCAGGGTATGTTTGGAATTAGAGTGCCCTGTATAGGGAGATAAAAGGGATCATGATGTACTAGAAAGAAATTATGTAAAAAAATGTATGAGGACTCCACTTAATTTACTGGAATACACCAAAGGGGGAAATCCACTCTGGCAAAGGAGCATTTAAAGTAATTCAGTGATTAGCATGATGCAGAAAAGTATTTGACTCAATGGCATATGGAACATAGCTTCTTCCTCTTTTTAGCCTTTTCCTTCAAAGGGTTTGCCCCAACCCACAAGTGATAAAATCAGCTACACTTCTAAAGTAGTTGTAGTAAAAAATACTGTGCTTCAGGATCACCTTAAAAGAAATTACAGTTTGGCTTCAAATTAGTCTATCAATCACTCCATCCATTGATTAGGGAGCAAGAAGCACATTGTTATTCCAGCAAAAGCAATAGCATTAAAATGGCTCAACCTACAGTATATAGGAAAGAAAGTTGATCTTTTTTCTTGTTGTGTTTTGTACTTTCTATTTATTTATTTATTTATTTATTTATTTATTTATTTATTTATTGTTCCAATTTCTATCACCACCCATCTTCCCCCAAACAGGGGGACTCTGGGAGGTTTACAAGAAAATTGTAAAAATTGTAAAAAATTACAGTTTTTTTTAAATTGATGTGACTGCTTTGTGATGCAATAGTTGAGAAATGGGATCATAATGGTAGTGGTGGTATTTTAAAAGCAACTTATTTTTTTTCTTCCAAAAATGGCAGTCACACTGATCCATTTCTCAGGAAGAGAATAATCTTATTGCTCCTTTTTTTCAAGTAATAGTAATATACAAAGAAATTGGTTTGCTGAAGAGCTCTGGGAGATGAAGCAGCAGGAGACATGCCTAGAGCAACTATGGCATAAAATAAGGAATGAATGTGACCGGATATGGGAAAGAGCTCAAATCTGAACATAGGCTATGGTGGTAAGAGCAGCAAAGTGGACTTATTGCTCTGCTCTTATTGCATCTGCAGATAGCTGCCCCACAGGGAAAACCAAGCAGATCTGGAACACTGTGAGGAATTCACTCAACTTCTAGAGAATAAAATCGCTCACATTTGCTGGGTAAGTCCAACAGAGATGGCAGAGGTTTTGTCTTTTGATGTTATTTGGGAGTTGTTTGACCCTGTGGATCCTAAGAAAGCAGACAAGATTCTCTGTGCTGTTAGCCTGTCCCCCATGTAGATTGGGTCCCATACTAGCAAAAACCGCCAGGGAGGTGATAGGAAGCAGTGAATACATCCTCGAGTGAGGGGTGTCTACTTTCCATTTTGAAAAGGTGGTGGTGTGTTCCTTTCTCAACTATCACTTGCCTGAATTATTTTGGACAACTATTGTCTGGTATCCAATCTTCCCTTTTTAGGAAAGCTTGTTGAAAAGGTGATGGACCTGCTACTACAAGCAATTCTGAATGAACTAGATTATCTGTATCCTTATCAGTTAGGAATCAGGCCTCAGTATGAGATGCAAAGCATACTGTTGTGGATGAACTTTGGTGGGACCAGAATAGGGGGAGTTTGACACTCCTGGTCCTGCCATATCTTTTGGCAGATTTCAGTACTATTGACCATGCTATCCTTCTGGGATAGATGCTAAGTTTGGAATGGGGGACCTGTTTTGCCATAATTCTCCTTCCTCAATTGCCAGTTGCAGTCAGTGGAGATGGAGAGAGATCAAACTTTCAGGCAATTTGTTGTGAGATGTGACAGGGCTCTTTCATCTTTGCTCAACCACTGTGAGTAATTTATGACAAATTAATTAAAGCACACAAGCTTGTTAATTGCTTCTGGCTCTGCCTGCTTTTGATCAAAGTTTTGCATGGGACAGCTATTAAGGAAGTTGCATTGGCTACCAGTTAACTATTGGGTGCAATTCAAGGTTGTCGTTGTGATCTTTAAAGCCCTACATGGTGAACTGCCTGTTTCTCACTGAGATTATCCTCTCTGGGTTGAATCTACCTGGCTGCTTATCTGTGTGTTGGCTACTGGAGAGGATATGTCCTGATCTTTTTTATTTCCTTAGATTTTTTATTGTCTCTTTTGAATGGTGTATAAACTTGGTTCATGTGTCTATTGATGGCTGATTTGTCTAAATGCCAAGCTTCCAGGAATTCCCCAGCAGTCTAAGATGCTAACAGTTTCCCAATTGAAACTGTGGTTGAGTTTGCTAAGCAGGGATTAACACCAGACAAACAACCAAGCACAGAACAATACCCTAATCAAGGAACTACCAAGGAGAAAACCACACCCGCACCAGCACTGGCAGGGCAAGCAACTGTATATAAACAGGGAACAAACCCCACACTCAGTAGCACTGATGAAGTTACCTAGTTAATGAAACATCTGCAAACAAACAACCAAGCTCAGAGAGCACCAAGGACCCCATATAACTAGTAGAGCTGCATTCCTCAAATCTAGTTTCTAACGAAGTTTCAGTACCAGATAGTGGCTGAAAGACTGACTGAAACAGATCCAGAGAAAACAATATCATTCAGATGAGTCTGGAGCTGTGAGGCTACTGCCTTCTTGATCACCTTTCCCAGCAAGGGAACACTTGAGATTATAATTGCATAGGTCTCCCAGGCCAAGCAAGAGTATCTTCAGTAAGGGTGTTATTACTAATTTTTTGATTTGATGTTTTGTGTTGCAGTTTAAGTTTTCAACGTATTTTCCCAAACATTTGTGTGGGGGTGGGGGAACTTCTTAGTTCAGCACGTGGACGCCTTGGGTTTGTTGCACTGCATTTCCATAATTATAACAGTGCTGGAAACTGTACTGTTCAAATTTAGAAACCAAATATTTGTGGTTCCCCTCCCCCCTACCTCTACCAGAATGTATGCTGTTGACATTTGTGCTACTAGTTTCTTATAATTTTGCTTTGATGATTGTGTAGTAATACTTGGCATAAAGGAAAGAGCAAAGGAATGTTTTTTTCTTTGGCCAGGTATGAATAATTCTTCATGTTAAAGGCTGTCAGTACAATGACAGTCATATTGTGTCTTCCTTAGGGTAAAGCAGCTCTTTTGTCAAAACGCTGTAAATGTTCTTTTACCCCAATTTTGTATTTCTCGATTTATAAGGCGATAACTCAAGATGTACTGGAGACTTTCCATATTGGCTAGAATCCAGATTCCTAACCATTCCTACACGCCCAACAGAACAGGTGCTTTGTGAGTTTATTGCTTTTTCAAAAGTCACAGTACAAACCAGTTTGTAGAATTAGGCTGGGAAATTACTAACATACCCACCTGCACTTGCAATTTCCCAGCCAGGTTGGATAGGACCACAGACATCTGCAGCCATAAGATATAGTCCCTGCCTGATGTGTCTCTCATATGTAGTGAGCATAGCTGTTTTTGGAAGGATCATCAGAAGTGAATTAAAAGACTGGCATGGAGCATATGCTATTCAGATCTATTTGCCTTGTTACTACACTGTTCCTCACACATTTCGTTCAAGAAAACACAGCACATTGCAAACAAGAAGGGTGGAAAGTTGTTTCCACAAAAATAAAAATAAAAACTGTGAAACTGAGACTTTTGATTATTAGAGTTAAGCATATTTTGGGACATTACAGAGAATTCATAATGAGACTGATTTTAAAAATAAAACAGCAACAAGTTTTGCTTCTCCCCCCCCCTTCCTGCATTGTAACAATTTTATATTTCCAGCATATGATGAGAATCAGAATTATCCCTTCTCCACCTACTACCGACAATTTCTTTCCTTCTGATTTCAGCACCTTTTTTATGGTGCTAAAACCAATTAGTGAAACATTGAAAGCTTTTGCAAAAACAAAGTTCAGCCCACTAGAGAACATTAGTGCATCACCTACTTATTATAGCCATGAATACATATGATCTTTGATCTGTGTGAGACTGGCTAAATTGACAAACATGTTTTCGTTGGCTACCTCATTGCCTCTTAATGGAAGTAAAATTTATTCTGATAATTACTGGATTGCAGATAATGGAAATTACACACAAAAACAAATAGGAAAGATTAAGGTCGATCTCACCTTCTCTTGCTCACATTTCTTTTTATAAGTACATAAAAATAATCTGCCTATTAGATTTCTAAAGCAATTGTTTTAAAAATGACTTCCTGGATCTATTACACATTTCATTAATATTCTTCTTAGACAATTAATCTGTGCAAGCATGCCCTGTCACTAGTTTGCCTGTGGCTTTCAGTGTCAGTTATAGATCTACAGTGACTGAAATTGTCTTCATTTTCATGGTGGCTGTAGAAGAAAAATAAAACAGAAATGAGGCTACTTCTCTAGGCCTCTTTTTGTCTTCTTCCACTTTCCGCCAACTAACTTCCAATCAATATGAAAGTGGGGAATTCATCATTAATTTTGGGCACAGAAGAAAGGGAATGTTTAAGTAGTTTGATCAAATTTCCTACAGCTGTTTTTTCTGTGATAATATCTTTCCATGGAGATTCTCCCCCCACCCTGCTTTTTTAACTATTTATACATACTTTAGCAAAATTATTGAATTGGCCTACTTTTCTAACATGTTATGATTAGGAGTAAGAAAAAGACTACAAAAGTAACATGAGGTGTTAGGGTCAATAATTGATTTAAATAAAGGTCTGTCGTAGGGTATTGCAATCTTTCCCTATGTATTAGGGAATACATTCCCCAAATGCATTGTCCATATGTGCGGGACTACAATTCTCATCCCCAGTTGCCATGGCCATTTGATATACTGACTGGAGGTGACGGGGAAATTATAGCCCGAAACATTGGAAAAGTGCCCAGATTGGTGGAAGGCTGGATTTCGGATCTCATTTCTACAGCAGCCTCAGTGTAGGTCTGAAGGTGAGATATATGTTTCTGGAAATATTTTGGTATGTGTCAGGGGAACTGGTGAAGAAAATCACTCTGAGTTGTAGCTGCAACTCTAGTTACTTTATTGGTCACGCCATATACAGAATCTTGCCAGACTAAAGGTTCCTTAACTGAGCTAAAGGGAAAAATACCCTTGGGAATCTAGGGCAGTGCATCAGACTTTCTGAAGACACAGGCTTTGTTAATATAAGAAAAGGCTTATAGAAAAAAATGTATTTTTAAAGGTATGAAATGTCTTCTTCTTACAAATGCTATTCAGACAAAAGCTTAGGAATTCTGCATTTCTCCCAGAAAACTGTGGCTGTTTAAGGGATTTATCTGCTTGATATAAAATGATATAAAGTGGGATACAGGTAGTCCTTGACTTATGACCACAATAGGGACTGGAAAATTCATTATTAAAGGTGCAGTCATTAAGTGAGGCATCACATGGCTGCACCTGATTTTATGACTTTTTTGTGGCAGTCGTTAATGGCAGTAACTGCCATTTTCTCCTCCACTAGTACCATGCTATAGCATTGTATTTTGTCTCTGAAACTACAGCCACAGCTAGTTTCAAAAAGGGTGCCATGTGTTACCTAGAAGTTAGCTATCTCATTGTTCCAAACAGTGAATACGAGGTCAGGCCACCATCATATATACTGGAGTAAACCTACCACAGGATTGCCACAGGATCACATCCCATGTTCTCATGAACAGCAGCCTATTGTCATTATTAGCACAAAGCAGTAAGCATTAAATCCTGGGCAAAGTCCCTGCTCAGCTTGCAAAGGACCAAGCCATGGAATCTGCTGGTCTGGCATGTGTCCTTCCTGTTGGCCATTGCAAGGAGGGATATGACACTGAAGCCATTTGTCAGCATGGCACTAACCAAAACTAGCGGATCTCAGAGACACCCTACCACAATCTGCGTTTTGTTCTTCATGTCTTGACCTGCCCATATTATCTCTTGCTGACTCATGCAACATCCAAGTCACCCAAAATGGACATCATAGAACTCTTGCGTTACTGTGCACTATTGGAAGAGCTGTACTGTTATGTAAACACAGCTGTTCCCTTTGCGACCGCTGCCATTGGTTGCCTAGCAATGGAGCTCAGCAGCAGACTGCAGCATTTCTCAGAAGGCAATAGCTAGGCGGAGGTCTCAAAATAGCATGACATGTGTACTGGCTTCTCCCCTGTTATGCTGGAAGAGTGGTTGATTACTTTGTAATGGTGCTGTGACATAAATGGCTGGAAGCCAGTACTGAATGTGTAGGTATTATTGTCTCTATTCAGTGGTTTCCAGAACACCATTCCACCTTTCACTGCTAGTAAGATCCAGATGTTACAGTTTTACTTTTCTTTTGAACCTATATATACTGTATGTGTTGGCCTCCAGAATGACTTACACACATAGGCATGCACACGTACATTACATTTCCACACAGAAATATATATATATATATATATATATATATATATATATATACACACACATACATATATACATACACACACACACACATACATACATATACACATACATACATACTGTACATTTTCATGTATATGTATCAGTTAATGTTTATGTGTATCCAAAGTGCTCACTACAGTAACACAACCATTATTCTGATAGTGACACCTGCAAAAACAAAGCTAGAGTCGTCTGCAATTGTTGAAGGACACTTATAATCAGTTCGAAGGAAAAGCAGACAGATGCTTCCATTTTCTATGCACTAGGGAAGTCTGGACTACCAGCACTTACTTACTAATGAGTAAAGTTGAAGGAGGTGGTTATTTCCATCTCCATTCTTCCAGTAACAGAAGAAAGGCAAACAATTTTGGACGTAGCCTGTATTTGGATTTATTACACAGCAAATCAAACCCCGCTCTTGGGGTTTAGGTGAACATAGCCTATGGGCCAGAACTAAATATTTGTGGGGACCTACTCCTGTGGTCCTGTGGGACCTACTCCTTGCCATATTATAATCCATGAAACTGCCTCTTAGATCCTTCAGCTCAGAAGTGCCTGAAATTTCATGGCCCCCAGAAGGTGTTACTGGAATATCACCTCACTGATATCCCATGGACTGTCTGATGGAGCATGCTTGCCTCTTGCTGAGTCTTCATTACACTGTGAGGTGATAGTCCAGGTGATGCTATGTAGCATTCTGTCTCAGTATTGGTTCATCCTCTAAGCAGCAGCTTCCTGGTCTTCCTTATTAGTTCATGTGGTGTGCTATGTTGTACACTTGATGCTGAATCCGGATCTATTCAGTGAGTTCAGTGAATAGACAACAAATCTAAGGTCACAATGGAATTATTTATCTGGCTGATGTTCCTAGCTGTGTCCTCCAAGAGTAAGTTTGAGTACCCAGAAATGTAGTCATTTCAGTGAATGACATTTTGTTTTGTTTTTTCAGAAGATTCTTTACTATACTCTACTCATGTCAAGAATGTGTAACAGCATCTATGTAAACAATACATGCTAAATTGGGAATATGTGTGCTTGATCTTCCTCAGATTATTTGGACTACTGAATCTCTATAAAAGCCATATAGATGGATCCTGCAAAATACTTACATGGAAGGTACCTAGAAAAGTTAAAGACTTCCAATATCTTCAGGGCTTTGCCAACTTTTACAGAAGATTCAACCATGATTTTGTATTAGGAAAGACCAGTAACTCAACTTCTGAAAAAAGTATGTCAATTTAAATGGGACCATCTCATCCCCATCACATCGACCCGTCCCACCCGGTCATGCAGAGAAGGCATGTTGCAGACTCCATTTGTAAAAGAATTCCATCTGGCGGGGTATAGGAAATGGGCCTTCTCTGCAGTAGCTCCCACCCTCTGGAACATTCTTCCCCCAGAGGTGAGACAAGCCCCCTTGCTCCTAGACTTCCATAAAAAATTAAAAACCTGGTTTTGCCAGCATGGAGCAGGAAAGAGAACAGTCATTCCTGGGGATGGCTAGTGCCCTAGAATGGCCCTAGAATGGCCCTTTTACTCACGGACTGATAGAGAACTTTTAGCCATCTGGATTTTATCATATTTTATTGTTTATTGTTTATTTATATTCATATTTATTGTATTTATAATTGCATTGAATTTTAAACTTTGCTTGTATTGTAAACTGCCCAGAGTCCCTCCTTTGGGGGGATATGGGCAGTGATAAAATTTGATAAATACAGTAGACTCTCAGTTAACCAGCACCCGTGGGGATTGGTTGATGCCAGATAAATGTAGTTTCTGGTTGCTTGAGAGTTACTATTAAACCCTGATACCCACTAGATGGCAGCAGAGAGATACAGATTTTTTTGCCGGTTGCTTGAGAGTGCTGGGGTCTTTTTCCAGTTGCTTGAGAGTGCCATTTTTTCCGGCTGCTTGAGAGTGCCGGTTGCTTGAGGGTGGCAGTTGCTTGAGTTCCGGTTAACTGAGAGTCTACTGTAAATAAATAAAATAAATACTCAAGAGAAAGCTGATTTTCAAGACTTAAAAAATTTCTTTTGCTCTCAGCTTTATTGTGCAAACTGATGCCTCAAACTCTGTTTTGGGAACTATTCTTCTCCAGGCTTCGAGGTTTGGGGAGTACCTCTTACCATGTATATTTTATTTGAGACTCCTTCTCCTGGATAGACAGTACAATGATATCTTCAATGAAAAGTTGCTGGGAACAAAAGCAGCATTTCAACAATGGAGTCAGTTTTTAGAGGTAGAAACCCATTTACTGCATCCCAAAGACCCATGCAAGTCCTGTCCTTCTGAGTTGCCTCCAGAATCACCAGATCATCAGGAAGAAGAAGATTCCTTGCTACATGTCTCTCCAGTTGCTGTTGCTGGGCAATGGGAATGGGGCACTTTCCAGCTTTGCCTAAATTTTCCATTTCAGACTCGTCAATTGAATTTAATGATCTGCCTCATGCACAGGATTGGGGAGTGACTCTGACAGGGGAGGCTGTGTAAAGCAATATGGGTTGGTGGAAAATGCCAAACTATTACAGAAAAGATATTTGAATTATGGAAAAATAGAAAGAAACTCATAACAACTCCACCTTGATTGCGTTAGGTATAAGTTGAAGTAGGGAGAGCCTTTGACTTTTAAGATCCTGTTACAATAGTTCATTAAAATATATTCCAAGACTCCTAGGGATGCCTGTTTCTAACTTGGCCTAACTTTGAAGGTTTGAGAACTGCTGATACCTGGTCTTATCACCTGAGCTGCTGATCCATACTCAGGGAAGATGGGTTCCCAACTGCTGTCAGATCCTTCAGCTCTTGGTCCAGAATATACATGGTGTCTTAATAGCCTGGCACATTTCAGAGAGCAACTGGAATGTTTGCAGGTGCTCTCATGTATTTAAACTATTATATCCCTCAGTGTAGCTCAGTCAGAAAATCCCACTGGTTGCTCTCCAAATGTCTCAATATTGTTAACCACATACATGTGGAACAGCATGTGCACCACAAATAAAAAGTGGGAGATGCGAACAAACGTGGATCCTGAACTGAATCTGCCATAAAGGGAAGTTGGGAGGGAATGCTGGTTTGGAGGGACGCAGCACCTGTAGGCATGGATGCATTTTAGGCCAATCTTTCTAATACATCTTTACAACACAGCTGTTGTAAAACACCATTAGGATGCCAGCAAAATCTGTTTTTTCTTTTTTCTTTTAGTTTATTTTGAAGTAACAATCAAAATAATTCTATGTCATTCAGTAGGCTGTAAGCTCTACAAGATCTGAGAAACAGGCATTTTTAGGATTAAAACATGTATCTAATCATTGTTGCTGCCAGGACTCCAAACCATTAGCACTGTAGGTATGGAGACATTTTTTTCCAGTTGTTGAATTCTTATAATTCTGAATGAAATAAACCCACAGTGGAAAACCCTATTCTCTTTGTATTTTGCCATTCTGTGTTAGTCATCAGTTTTTATGCTTCCTTTGTGAGGTTATAGGCTGTCAGAGAAATTGTCTCAAAGCAGAACATTTATTAGAAATTCTATAGTGGGATTAAATTGTTGGACAGAAAGAATACAGAAAATCCTTTAAGCCATACTGGAGAGAGCAAACACAAACATATGCATCTAAGCATAAAACGCATAAAGGTTCTGAGGTAGCATTTTTAGATCTTTCTGTCTTAAAAAGAAATACACAGTCATTTATCTTCTTCCTTGATACCTGATATTTATAGTACCAAAGAAAGCACTGCATTACTGTATTTAAAAAGTACAATTCCTGATTCATATGTTCAGAAGTGTATGTAGAACATACGTCAGTGTGATGTTTCAGACTATAAAGATGGAATTGTTTGAGAGTACTTACTGATGTCCTGAACTCACACAATGCCCATAACTGCGTTAGGCAAAAGCAGCTACTGCCAGAACAGATAAGAAATTACTGCTTTGGAAAAAAAAAAGGTGATGTATTTGGAAGAGGACAAAGAGTTAGCTGAGGTTAATGATATTGTTCCTCAACTTTCAGGATCCTTCCTCCTTTTTCTGCTCTAGAAGAATGAGCAAGGCCATATGCCAAAGTCCCCTCTGCAATATTGTGAATGATCTGAATAAGGAGTAGAAGCAATCGGTTCCCAGTGGAATTTTTCATTATCTCAGAACCTCTGTCTGAATTTCTTCTGTCAAATATTTTAAAAAGTATGGGCAGCAGAAGAGTCCATTCTGGATTTCTTCTCGCCTATTAATTAACAACGGCATCTGTCTCAAATCTTTCTAAGATTTTTGGAAGCTTACCCCAGTATTTGACAACATTTAAGGCTGTAATAGTATATTTGACAATGGTTTTCTAAAGAAAAAAATAGCCCCAAACTTTATACATATGCCACATTTGATATACATATTTAATAATGCACTAACGTGTTAAATGTAGTTGAAAATCCCGCAGTATTGTTGGCAGAATCATAAAATAATTTGTTTTGGTTTTGTGGTTTCTTTTTATTTGTTTATTGTATACAGAAAATATTCTATTAGTATTGGTTGGCAGTTTCCTAAAAAATGTATTAGATGCTTTTGGACGAGACCCCAGAATTCAAACTTGGATGTCAGCTCTCTATTGCAGAATGCAGATTATAATAAAAACAACAAAACATTTGTTAGGTCTCTCTGGAAGTTATATAATGGGAATGTGCATTATCACCCGTCCTATTTGCCATGGTTACCAAGCAGGTTGCTTCACCAAAAATGATAAATCAAAGGCAACCCAATCATACAGGGAATTTTAAAAAATTAACTGAAAACACAAAGTAACATCTATGCAGAAGATGCTGGGTTTATTCATCACACACAAATGTACAATCAACAGTTTTTAACCAATTCAAACTAACAAAAGATCCAAATTGAGAAATGCTGCAAGATAGTAAGTGTTGATAGAAACTATAAATATTCTAGGAACTCTGTCTTAGAAACTGGGTATGTGATATGGGGAAAGAAAATGCGCTACATACTTCCTCTCATATACACACAGGCACAAAAACAAATGTTCTTCAGGAGGACAGTACAAGATATTTGTGAAGGGGAAAAAGGAAAGGAGGAGGGGGGGGTAATCAACTACTCCCAACTTGCTCACACTTGGCAATCCAACATCTTTAGAAACAATTCAGTATGGTGCTAGAGGAATTTACAGAAACAGATACTCCATCTCAAATGGCCATCAGATCTCACACACTTTGCTCAGCTTGACATTCATAGATGCCAAACAGCCATCTGGGAAGAAATATCACTGAAAAAGAAAATATGGAGAAAATCACAACTGGAGGTTAGTGTAAAATTACATAAAGCTAATGTTAGATACTATAATGTTATTAATGGACTAAAATTCAAATAGCTATTAATTCTTTAATATTCATTTTGATGAATAAGTGGTTCAGCATCCTGGCAAAAGAATGGAGGAAGAGAGGATCAATTTTTTGCTCTTAACTGCCAGATTTGGTGCAGAAAAACAGAGAAAAACAAAGTTTGATACTGCAAACTTTAAAAGCATGCATCTATTTCCATTAAAATTATAACTTAGTTTTGCATCCAAGCACAAAGCCCTTACTCAAGTCTTTTTCTAAGGAAGAGTAAAAGGGAATTAAGTGTTTGGGGCCCCATTCCTGAGAGAAAAATCATTTAAAGTATGTTTCTCTGTTTTAAATGATTAAATAGATCAACCTTTTCATGCAAGTCTGTAAAACTAATCCATTAAAATAGAATCACAAGAGTTATATCAGCATTTTATATTTCCCCTCACGTCCCCATTTATTGAGCCACTGACTTCATTGGGCAAACAATTAGGAAGAGAAAGATTGTAATGATTTTGGAAACAGATGGGGAGGCTCAAATGAACATTTTATCCTTCCTCAGGCTTCTTGCAGTCAACAGGCAGAGGGAGGCAACTGACGCAGGAAGCAGATACTGCAGGGAAGCAAGCATTGAAATTCTTCTTAATGAACTGCCTTGGCATTACCCTCCTATGTGGGGTGCTAGCTATGGGGCTCAAGATCTCTAGATTAGTGTTTCAGGTGTAGCAGAGGACAGTATCTTATAGTTAGTGTAGAAATAAGTGTGGCATAGGGCCTGGTTATCTGAGGGACCACCTATCTTCCATAGTTTCTGCTTGCCCCATATGATCTTATAGATTTGGCATGCACTGAGTCCCATCGATCAGACAGGATCATCTGATGGGATCTGGGAAGCAGGCCTTCTCTTTCATGGTGCCTGCCCTCTGGAACACTATTCCCCCAGAGGGTTGTGCGGCCTCCACTCTGGCCCTGTTTAAACAAACCTGAAAACCAGGCTCTTCCCCCAAGCCTTAGGCTAGAGTAGATGGCAGACCCCCTTGTGGATAATTAGTTTATTAGATGTTGTTTTTTCTGGACATTTCTTTTTCCTTTTTAAGCTTAGGTTTGTTGTTGTTTCAAATTGTTTTGATTCTGTAAGCCAACCAGAGTTGTGATGGAATTGGGTGGCCTAGAAATCTAATAAACAAACAAAAAATAAGATTCCTCAACCAATCTAGCTGGCATCAATAGATGGAGTATATGAAGTCACAAGAACTCGTCCTTTCCCTCAGGCTGTCTCTCCAGCTTGATTTTCAATCATATTGTTCATTTTATTTTGTATTTCTATGTTACCTTTCAGAAAATGTTTTAATGTATATGTTCATTAATTGTTCTTACCTGTTGTTGTAATTCTAATTTTTAATTGTAACCTAACTCAACATTTCTTTTAATGGGAAGATTGATAGAAATGTTTTAAATAAAGAAATAAATATTTGTGTTTTCAAACTGTCAATAAAATGCTTTGAGGAGAGTACATATTTTTATTCTATGATGCACTGAATCTGCTGTGATGCAGATTAAAACTGAGGGATGCTAGAAGCTGGCAAGAGACCAGAAAAAGAAAAAGAAAAGAAATTAGTAAGAGAGCAGAAAAAAGGAAGTTGAGATTTTGAAATTGCTGGAACCCAACCTTCTAAGTTAAATATACAACATAGAATAATTCCATTAGTTCTACATATTTCATGCATACATGGAGATGAGGAGATGTTTTAAAATTGGTGTTTTATGTATATATGAATAGATAGTTATTTCTGATTAATTGATATGGGCTTGTGTAACATTACTGGTATTACAGGAGCTTAAAATTACAAAGTTGTAACAAAGTCAGATACTTACCAGAGCAAGTTCTTGCACAATCATGACAGTAGGCAGAAACTCCTCTGTCCACCACATGTGAGGGTGGACAACTTTGGGGTAGAGAAATGATTGTGAGTGAGGCTGAGTGGGACAGAGACAGGATTGTCTCTTCTTTCCTGTTTTTGTTTTTGTTTTTGTAGGAGAGGGAGGTTTAGTTGGGAGGGTTGCTTGTTTTGTTGTTTTTAACCATGGTTAGCCTGCTTACACTACAGTTATGTCCAGCTGTATCCAGGATACAACAACATCCCTGATAGAGAGCTGCTGCGACTTTGATTTTATACTTTTAGCAAAGGTTATTGATGGATATTTTCTAGGCTTATATCTGGAACTGCAAGAGACACACATCATCATAGCATTTTTATTTGAGAATAGCCCATGAACTGCACTCAATCTTATTACTGGCAATGACAACATTATTTGTAATTCATTGTGAATGTGAATATGAGCATGATTCTGCCCACTTTGTTATATGCAAGCAAGTGTTGGACATGCCAGGGAAATAAACAAATAAATAAATGCAGTAGGAATGGGTTACTTGAGAAGTGTGTGTGGTAAAACAAGAAGAGATGGGGTCAAGAATGAGCAAATGCTGAATGCCTGTAGACAGAATAAAAAGGAATGAATTATAATAACGAAGTTCAGCAAAGTGGTTTGTTCATAAAGAGACAACAAACGAGGATCAAATCACAAAATCAAATATGTGAAGACCAAGTGGATGGGTTGCAAGGAAAGGGAAGGGAAAGACTCAGAATGTCATGGTCTTCTCTGCTAGAAGGGAAGAGGGGAACATGGGTGGGTGGGCACTTAAATGTTTCAGGCTCAGAACAGTTGATGTATGAGAAGGAAAGGATAATTGATGAGACCCTGAAAAAGAAAGAGAGATTAGAAGTTTAAAGAACAAAAAGCAATGTACAAAGTGGGGTATGGAAACAGCAGGGATGGTTTGTAAAGACAGAAAAGTCTGGAGTGGAATAGTGAGAGATGTTTATTTAAACTAGTTTTAACTATGTTTCCATTACTTTTCATTATCACATACCTTTCATTTCTTTGGCTTACTGTTTCTTTTCTTTTTTTTCCCAGCACTTTGATTAATGTTGCTGACCATAAAGGGGAATAGCATGATGGGTATGTATCAAGGTAAGAACATTTCTCTAAATATATGAAAGACATTATATTTTTGTTTATTTTCACAATTAATTGAAATGCACAGGAACAGATGGTAGCATTGTAAGCCTCATATTTTAGCCATCTTTCCAGTCCCACACCCCATGGGAAGTTTAAAGTGAAGTCATTGGAAAGTTTTCACCTGCAGACTAGTAAAATATTCCAAACCAAGTGCCTCCTTCACAGCCATTGAAATAACTCTGTGGTAAACCTGGAAAAGAGAAGCAAGCAGATGCAGAAGTCCTGTAAAGAAGCTGAACTCGCCATGAACTTGCAGCCATTTGTCTAAGCCATGAATTGTCAACACAAGTGGAAAAAAAGGTGCCTATTCAATGAAAAAGCAATATAAACACGATGACAATAAACAGGGAGAAAAGTGCTACTGACAATTCCAGTCAGAGTTGATGGAGAGGCTGTTAAACCATCAGAAGTAGCAATGAAAGCCAAAGAAAAAATGCCCCTCCATGACACAATTTTATAAGCAATCGTTCAGTACCCAAAGGATGCAAACAAGACAGGGAAGAAGAAAAATCCAGCAAGAGAGACCAGAACATATTTTATTCAAAACAAAACTTAACCTAATACCAAGGGAAGGGAAGGGAAGGGAAGGGAAGGGAAGGGAAGGGAGGAAATATTGCCTATAAATTCAGTACTAACAAGACACAACAGACTGGAATTTATTTATTTATTTATTTATTTATTTATTTAAATTTATATCACCACCCATCTCCCCCAACAGGGGACTCTGGGTGGTTTACAATAAGAGCTATAACTAGAGCAATAAATGAAGCAAGAACTAGAGGAAAAAAATTTAGAAAAGCATTTTTATATCTGACAAGGAGATAGCATTCTTCCTCTCCCCCACCCTGCCAATATTGGTTAAATTTAATTTCTATGCTGATAATGGGACAAAGTCATCCACCTTATCTGAGCAAAGCACAATAGCCCAGCTATATTAATCATTAACTAACGTATTTATTAAATTTCTAGGCCACTTCACTTCAAAATGACTCTGGGCAGCTTCACGAAGTTAAAATGAAACATGATACTATACAGAACCAAAAATTATCTGATGGAACAACATAACATATTTACAAATCACCCCCCCCCCCCACAACTAAAAACTGTTGGAAGTTCTGGCAAATCCAGCATGCCTCATTTGCATGTGAATTAACATGTAAATTGAGTTGTCCCACAATGGAACTCTGAGGAAGCTGTTTTTTGCCACTCCCACTTCCTTTCCCTCCTCTTCCTTCTTCTCTACCAGAAGCACACGGATGTGTGCTACTCTCCTCCATTCTGGGCACCATGTGGTAGGCCTGGAATTCCCCTTTCTTCCATGCAGCTCTTGGCAGCTGTTGGGCTGAGAGTTTAGGGCAAAACTAAGTATTTAGAAAGGAAAGAAGAACAAAGGAACTTCATCTTTTCCACCAATATGGATGTAGCAGAACAACAAAGAAATAAAGTCAGTAAGAAATTCTTTTACTTCTTAACCTAATATGTCTAAGGATGTGATTCTTTATGCTTGGGAGGGCTGAATGTGTAAGTTCCATAACCTGTATTTCTCTGGCATGCTCACTGAAGCTATCTAAGATAATTTTATTTTTCTGTGCCAGCTTCTCACCTGTGTTATAAACTCTGCTCCATTTCAGTGGTTCTAGCAGGCCACTAAATTGGCTTCAAAAACCCTAACCTGAAGCATTCAACCCAAGCCCTGAGAGGGGTGGGGGACAGGTTTTAAAGATCACTTGAAGGTGGCAAGGTGGGGCCAGACCTCTGGGGGGAAGCTATTCCAAATGGCAGGTGCAACAACAGAGAAGACCCATTTCCTTAGTCTCATTAGGTGACATTTCTACAAATATCAGAATCACGCAAGCCATGGTATTCCCCGTGACACTCTATGGAAGTAAAAGTTGGACTTTAAAGAAGCAGGATAGGAAGAGTATTGACACCTCTGAGTTGGGGAAGACTCCAGAAAATACCACGGACAGCCAAGAAAATAAACCAATGGATCATTGAACAAATCAACCCAGAATTCTCACTCAAGGCACAAATGACCAGGCTCAAATTATCCTACGTCATCACATTATGCAAAGACCCAGCTCTCTGAAAAAAGTTCTAATGCTGGGAAAGGTACAAGTAAAGAGAAGAAAAGGATGACCAGCAGCAAGGTAGATGGATTCAGTTACAATGTAATGAGTACACTGTTGGGAGACTTGAAAGAACAGGTTTGGGATAGATCCTCATGGAAAAAATCTATCTATGTGGTCACTAGAAATTGAAAATGATTTGATGGCACATAATCAATCAGTTAGGTGACGTTGCTAAATTGATATGATGTACAACAAGCTGACATAAGCTGATATAAGGCAAATTGGAGAATTTGCTCTATTCTCTAACACCTCTATCAGCATCTGTTATCTCAAGGCATTACCTCATTGTGTCTCATGGTAGGGTCAGCCATCTGTCCCATTCATTCTCTTAAAATCTCCCTGTTGGGGAGAGATGGGTGGTGAATAAATTTATAAATTAAATAAAAAAATAAAAAATAAAATCAGCATGATCAAAATTAAAAATGCAATCTAAATACTTACTGTATTTATTCAGTAGGAATACTATAGGAGGGTTTTGCTCCCAAATAATTACCTGTGAATTATATTTGCCTGACAAGAGTAGAAGATCCTGTTGAAAACAAAGGAACAAGCAAGAGGTACAAATGTCTGCAGATGTGCTGCTGCAAAGTGTGTGTCTGAAAATGAGCTGCTGCTTAGGCAGAACTGTTTCCTGATACTACCCATCTGTAATACTGAAACAGAGTTTCTCTCTTTTTCCTTCCCTGTCCACTTACCTCTTCATCTCAACTCCATGCAGTTTTGTTCATTCTTTTGCCTTCCCTTGAAGCTATTACTTTCTCTCACCAGACCACCATCCATTTTCTCCTCCTCCTCCTCCTCCTCCTCCTCCTCCTCCTCCTCCCCCCTCTTCTTTTCAGGGGAACATGCACGGTTGTGCCCTTGTATATTTCCAGATAAGTGAGTGGTTGATGCATGACAGGGAAAGAATAGTTGGTATAAGCAGATAAGGATTGATTGATTTTAAGAAAGAGGTAGATTATTTTACAGGCAGGGGATTTTAATCAATAGTTGCTAATTCAATTAATATGTTTATTTTTTTGTCCTAGGCCTGCCTTTTTTGTAAGTGTGGCTTTTGCTAGGGGTGCATGTGCATACAAATGTACACATCAAGATGTGTCGCATAAACACATCATACATTTATTAGGCTGGGATGGAATCTAGAAGTTGGGTTTCAGCAAAACTTGATAACCATAGCTTGACAAGATGGGAAAGCTAGGCATTGCACAAGATTTCTTTTTCTGTCTATTCTTCTTTTGGGGCTAAATTCCAAGACATCTTCCCTGTGGATAATTTAAAAGCTAGAATAAGGGGAGTGCTGCATAGTTCAACACTCTCTGCACTCTTCCTAACATCAAAATGAAGCCATTGAGTCATCTGTTGGCCCACACCAGATATCATCAGTCTGCTGATGATACTCAATTATACATCTTGACCCCAGGATGAACAGGTGGTATCATAAATTTATACTTCATAATCATTGATAAATTATTGATAAATCTTTAAGTGTATCATAGATGATGTGATGTTTGAGATTATATAAAATTCTGTTTTGTATGAAAAAGTTTAAGTACATGAGAGAAGGGGATACTTGAGCATCCACTGATGAGTTGAGGAAGTACTGAGTTATGGGAATCATACTAGCTGCCTCAAGCTTTTTTTTATTATTATTATTTTACACCAAACTCCACCTTGACAAGCTTAAGGAGCCCTGATTCATTTTATGGGAGAACATCATTTTTTAAATCTTTCTCTAATGCACACATATAGCTCCTAAGTCAAGAAACTTCTTGAATGATTTGCACAAATGGCAGAATATAAATGAGAAACTCGGCAATTATAAATTGGATTTGTTTCATGTGAGGAAAAAACGTACAAGACAATACCAATTGCAATTAGAGTTGTTCTTGTTGTACTTTAAATAACATGCTTATAAGCCATTCTGCTCACACTTAAATTAGATTTACTGTTAATACTCTAGTGGACAAAATCTTATACAAATATAATTTGAATAACACATGAAAAGAAAGAATAGCTTTGTCAGAATAGATTTGCTTTCAGATGATGTTTGGTGCATTGCATCCCTATTATTCCTTTTATGTCATCCTGTCTTTCAGCTTTATTGAAATGCAAGCAGGAGAATTATGTTTTATGTGTATAGATTTTTGTTAAAAGCGTTAGCACCTATCTTTTAAATAATTTTAAAGATGATCTATCAATAATTAATGCAGGGTATTGCACAAAATAAATGGGCACAGCTTCCAATTTTCAGGCTACTTCTCTTCTCTTCAAGATAAATGAAAATTTTAAAAATGGAATCTTATTGTTTGATTCCTCTACTTTTTAAAGCCCTGCTGATGGATAACAGTGGACCGATCATACAAAATGGTGCATTGTTCACGGAAAGACAACCAAAAAGTGGATGCCTACTTGGATTTGGAGGAGTCCTTGGAGATGGAAGTTTATGGAGGGAGGGGGGGCAGATCGATATGCTAAGACTGTTGATTCAGATGAGACCTGAACCTGCTGCATTTCTATTGCTAAGAGATCAACCTAAGTCCCATTTTTAATTTGTTCTTCCCTTGAGTACACTAGGTAATCTAACTTCCCTCCATCCCTCCCTGCCACTCACTCACCCACCAGTGCATTATAGAAGTATAGACTAATACAGTTTGACTAACTAAATATAAATTTAAACTAGTAGTTATAGGTTTGTTATTACAGTTATGTCTCAGCCTCCAGAAACCAGAAGTGTGTTCCTTAACCAGCATGCCTTTCAACCCAAGAAGATTGAACAAGGTTGAACAATCACCCCATGGACTCATATTCAGCTTTGTGGTGATCAACAAGAGGCAACCTTGCCCTGAGAAATAATGCATCAGGTATGTATTGTGGGGTCAGGAAAGATATGTACTGTGTTATGAAGTACATTGCCAACATTATTCCTCAGATTCATTGTAAGAGGCCAGACTGAGGGCATGTAGTTGCTGCTTCTCCAAGGTAGCAAAATGTGTTTGATTAAAAAAAAGAAAAAAAGATGCATAGCCCTAATAATAATATGGTGAATTACCTTGTAACTCTACATGTCAGCATACTGAACAGAACTGGGTCAAAAGATCAGCAGATTTTTAATATCTTTTGTATGCGATGCCTTGACAATCGATCATTCACTTCTTTGTGTTCACATAAGGTTTTGATAAGGCAGAGCACATTGCAAGGACAATATTCAGCTCTGCTAGATTTATCCTGATTTTTTTGTGACCAAGAGCAAGACAATTCACATTTTTGCTTCCAGTGTAGGAAGTATCATTTTGATATTTCTATGGAATAGTTACATTGTTGGATCTCAAGGCCAGGGCTTGTATAACTTCTGAGAGAAACAATACTTGATAAATGTTTGTTACTAAGGGAACTGTCTTTTATTTTCTCTAAAACTAAAGCATATTGACACGCTTCCCTAGAAGTAGTAGATGACCAAACAGGAAATATGCAATCCTCACCTTATAAGTTAAAAATACAATTTCCAAAAATAGCTTTAGGTTTCACCTCCTAGCTTTCTGGCTTCACCATCTGTGTGATTCAAAGAAAAGGAAATATTATATTCAATACTTAAAATGTCACCAGATGACAAGCAGACCCAAATGGAATCATGAATGCTATTAATTTGAACTAAAATGTTGGATGATCTTTTTGGAAGCAAAATTTCAGATATATATCAAGTTTTAAAATCAGTGTAATCCTTGAGAGTGGCGAAGCATGACTGAAATATTTATAACTTCCTTCCTACCTTCCTTCCTTCCTTTTTCTTTTTTTCAACATTAGTGATCCAATATTGTAAACATAATTGCAGAGATATTAATAAAGAATAACATATTTGGCTGAGGTATGAATCCACTGGTATGGATGACATTAGAGCAATGCCAATTCTTCCATGAAGCATTGTTCTCTTTATACTCTGGCACATAGAAAAAAAAAAATTTCCCCAAAGGACAACCAGGGAATAAGAGACATGTAGAAGTTTCAGATAATGAAAAGATATGTAACAGAAAAAAGGAACACCATTATTTAAGTAAGCTCAAAAAAAATTACAAGAGAGATTTTAAAGGATCATATAGTTGGAAGTGTTCTCAGAGGTCATTTAATCCAACTCCCTGTTCCGCTATCCAGGCTCTGTTTGAAGACCTCCAGTGAAGGGGGATGTATTACCTAGACACTCCCAGGCATGCTGAGAATAAAGAATAAAAATTGAAGCCTTTTTCGCACCCCAGTGCTTCCAGTGATCAAAAAAAGGAATGGGTTGGAACAAAGATTGGCCATTCCTAAATTACAAAACTGCTGGGGAAAAAATTGCCCAGATTTTTTGGCCACAGTATCACCAACATATGGTTTTCATGCAACTGTGAATATTTCCCATGTCAAGTTCCAGGAATGCTACAATGCATTTGAACATGTGTGGTACTTTTGTAGTGGAGAAGGACAAAAATTGATCCAGAGTACACACGGGTATTACATGTATGGAAGATGTGTATGGTACAGTAGGGGCTGTGGTCTTCTAAATATGGTTGAGCTTCTCAGCTTCCAATAGCCCCAGTAAGAATGGTGAAAGGTAAAGAATTCCATGATGTGTTTCAACAATACCTGGAAAGGCCAGTTTCCTTAGCTGTGATGTAGAGGGTTGTATCTAGTTCTAGAGGGGTTGAGCTCTCTGTGAACGATCAAATTTACAATTTTCCTTAAGAACTAAAATCTGTGAATGCCTTATTTAACTAAATTCTATGTAAGAAATAAAATAGCAATGGATAATATAGATGATTGACTTATTTTTAGTTGTGGGCAGAAGGAAGAATTCCATGCATAATTTAAGAACTATAATCAACCATGTTTCCTTTTTTGTAAGAGTGATATATGCCAATGCATATATCACTCTTACAAAAAAAGGAAGCATGGTTGATGGTATTTTACTGCCTTGCCTATAGTACAAACAAAAATCTCTCAGTGAAAAGCTACCTAATACATGTATGCAATGTATAAAAATCATGTACAGAAGATAAGGGCTTACCACCAGTCATGCTGACCAATTAAATAAATCCAGCTACCCTATAAAATATGGGCAATCCGATATCAATATTTGCATGTACCATTGAAGTGAATTTACAAAAAATATTTATGTGAGCAATGAAAAGGGAAAACAAAAATTTGGAGAAAAGAATTGAGGAAAACATTAATATAGTCCTTCAATTTCAGGAAAGTTTTCTTCCCCAGTGAAGAGGCTTCTGATTATTTGCACATTCTTTAACAGTTTCAAAGTTTGAAAAAAAAATGGTGGCATTTGGAGCTTACTTAATTTTTGCAAGCTCAATGGAAGGAGTTTCTTTATGATGCAGTGCTTTGGAATTTAACTGAGGAAAGAACTAGTTGAAGAACAGGAGATGATTGGTCCTTTGGAGGAGTGAGATCATGTTATTTTTGAATTCTGATATCCAGAGGAGGAACTGAGATGAGTCAGATCTGGGTAATAGATTTCAGAAGATCAGATTTTGATGAACTATGAGGGAAGGCTGTTCCGATCCAATGGCTTGAAATCCTGAAGAAGAAAAGTACTTAGGAAGGATGGAGAATTCTTTAAAATAAGATCCTGAAGATACAGTCATAAACAATCCCAAAAAGGAAAAAATGGGAGAAGTCTAAAGAGGCAATATGGACACATGCAGAGCTTTCTAAACTGCTGAAGAGAAAAAGGGAGATGAAACATAACCAAAGATGAATGCAAGATAGACTGCAGAAACTGTAGGAGTTCTGTCAGACAAGCTAAAGCTCAGAAGGTGCTGAAGCTGTGAGAGATACCAAAATTACAAAAAAAAAGTGCTATTTTGGTATGCTAGAAATAAAACCAAAGCCAAAGATCCATTGCAAGAAGGAAGTGATGAGTCAGAAACAGATGATGGTGAAACGGCAGAACTCCTTAAGTCTATTTTGCATTTATTTCTGTCTTCTATCAGAAGGGAAGGCCTAATTTATCATGGTTATACCACTGGGAGGAAGGAATTACAGCTTAGGATAGACAATGAGAAGGTAAAGAGAACTTAGCTAATTTAAATGAATTAAGTACATGAACCAGATGATTATATCTCAAGAACTGAACGAACTAACAGAGGTGATCACAGAGCCATTCTCTGTAATCTTTGAGGACTCCTGGAAGATTGGTGGTCCCAGGTGACTGAAGGAAAGCAAATGTCATCCCTATCTTCAAAATAAGAAAGAAGGAAGACCCATAAAACTACTGACCTATCAGCTTGACGTTTAAACTGAGCAAGGTCCTTGAACAAATTATCAAGCATACTGTTTATGAGCACTTTAACAGGCATGCTACAATTAACAGAAGCCACCATGAGTTTGTTGCAAACAAATTGTACCAGACTAACCTTATTCCTATTCTTTGATACAGTTACAAATTAATAGACCTGGGGAATGCCCAAGACATAGTATACCAGGAACTCAGCAAAACCTTCAACAAAGTATATTTTCTTTCAAGCTCTTAATTGCACAGCATGATCAAGGAAGCAAAATTCACACAGACTTTATTTAATGAGTTTTAATGCCAAGAATTAGAGGTCAGAGCATACAATCCTGACAACCAATACAGGAACATTGAACCTTTGTTTATTTGTAAGTTCATTAAGCAAGGACTCTTCAAAGCTTTTGCTTCAAAATTTCTTTTTCTCAGATTGTTTGCATGACAAGCTAACAATCCATTTCTTGGATAAGTTTGTAATGACCCATCCCATCTGTCAGGATAGCTGCTTGGGGCTTAGAGACAGATTATGAGGAGGAGGAGAAGGAGCAGAGAGCAAGGAGCGAGCAGCAATCTGAGCGGTTAGAGGAAGCAAAGTCAAGTGGTGAGCAGCGAGAACAGGCACCGCTGATTGACGAGGACAAGGACGTTGGACTGCCGCCTCCCCCCAGCACTTGAGAGCGAAGAGCAGAGAGGCAAGCAGAACAACAGAGACTATTGGAGCTCCTTGCATGTGAGAGGACATGCCCTCCTCTGGAACAGAGGATATATAAAGAGCGCCATGAGCCAGGAGGTTGAAGACTGGGTGAAAACTGTCCAGGCTGGTTGGGTCGAGTGATGGCCCCTTGAGGAGAAGATGCATCACCACCTCAAGAGCTGGCGGGACCATCCCCTCTCTCAAAGAGGAATTAACCACTGCCCAGACCCAATCACGTGCCTCCTCCTGGGCAGGCTTGACCAACCAGGAGGGTCACGGGTCTAATACAGTAGTGGCCGAACTAGTAGCTGTGAGGGCCCTGTCCGCTTCCTCAGGTGCAACCAGATCAAACTCCCCCCAGATAACCATTCCAGACTTCGCCCCCGTATCCTCCACTGGCCCTGCCTTAAAGCTGGAGTCCAACATAGAGCAAATGCGAGTGACTTTATCCGCTAGATGCACAGCATATTCCTCATCTTAGTCGGAACAGGACACCATCTGCTGTTTATTTGTGCTATAGATACTCTTTTCTGCAGCCTCGGCACAATATTTTACATTTTCTTTCATAAAAGAAATGACGCTAAATGACACTATTTAGATGATCTCATCATTGGCTGAATGATTGCACCCAAAGAATGCTTATTAATGGCTCCATTTTAGCTTGGAGGGAAGTACTGAGTGGAGTGCCAAAAAACTCTGTCTTGGGCCCTGTGTTGTTCAACATTTTTATCAGTGATTTGAATGGGGGAGTTTAGGAGATAGTTATAAAATCTGCAAGTGACGTAACACTAGAAGGGATGGGTAATATTTTAAATGGAGTCAGAAAGATCCAGGCAGGCTTGAAAAGTGAGCTGAAATTAATAAGATGACATTTAAATGTGAAGTTATGTATTTTGGCAGTGCTACATGTGAAAGGGATCTGGCTGAACATGTTCACCACAAGTTAAACATGAGTTAGTAATGTGATGAAGCTGCTAAAAAGGCAAATGCTGTCTTGTAGTGCATTAACAGGAGCTTAGAATCCAGATCAGAGAAAGTGATTGTTCCATTCTACTTTGATCAGATCAGACTTGATTTGGAGTTCTGAACACCATAGTTCAAAGAGGGCAATGACATACTGGAGCAAATTCAGAGGAGGTCTACCAAAATGGTGAAGAATCTGGAAACTGTTCTGTTTAACTATGAGGCGACCAGGAAAGTAAAATGGAATTCTTTATTTACAATATAACTATATACAATTAGCAATTGTCTCTTGAATATAGTTCAGTTCAATTCATGGCAGAGTGCTCAGCAAGACAGTTCAGGTGCCTTGCCGGCGATGCGGCTGGACTGGTCTCAACTGGGAATTGCGACAAGGTGGCTAGGCAGGACTCGACTGGAGGCTGTGGCAAGGAGGCAAGACAAGACTTGGCAGGTGAAGGTGACAAGACAACTGAACCAGCCTTGGCTGGAGAACACGGTAACACTGCAAGGCGAAACTCAGCTATGGATCGCAACTAGGCAACAAGGCTAGGCTCAACTGGGTTCCGTGGCGAGGTGACAGGACTGGACTTGGCTGGACCTCGTGGCAGGGCGGCAAGACTTGACTCAACTGGGTTTTGTGGCAAGATGGCAGAACTTGACCTGGCTGGCTTCTTGGCAGGGTGGCAAGGCAAGACTTGACTGGGCTTCGGGGCAAGGCAGCAGGACTCAACTCGGCTGGGTTTCATGGCAGGACGACAAGGCAAGACTCGACTGGATTTCATGGCGAGGTTACAAGACAAGACAAGGCTTGGCTGAGGCTTGCTGTAAGGTAGCAAGGCAAGGTTCGGAAGGTTGGGAAGGCTCTGGTTCTGTAGCAGCTACAGGACAGGGCTCTGAGAACAGTTCCGGCTTTTCTTCTTTGTGCAAAGCTGTTAGCTCAGTGGAACATTTGTCTCCGGCAACCCAGACTTGGTGCTGGCTTCTTTTTAAGCTGTTCCCTTCATGCTGTTTTTCCTCCAGAGCCAATCAGGCTTCCTTTTGCTTGGTGCGCTTTTCAGCTAGCCTTTCCTTGTGCTGATTGGCGGCTTTGAATCTGGCTCCTGATTTTGCCCAATCAACTGCTCAAGACTTTCCCACTCTGCTGAGTCATTTTGAGTTTTGATTTCTCCATTTTGCCTAGCCAGGGCCGCAACTAGGGTCTGTGTCACCCGGAGCAAACATGGATTCCGCGCCCATTTTGGCACCCTCCCAGCGCTCATTTTGGTGCCCCCCCAGCGCTCATTTTGGCACCCCACCAGCGTTGCGCCCAGGGCACATGTCCCGGTTGCCCTCCCCTAGTTGCGGCCCTGTGCCTAGCATAGGTTTCGATTTCCCCTTCCTCAGCCTCACAGTCAGACTCAATCCTTATAGAAACCAGGTCTTATAAGGAATAAAGAATCTGGATATCTTAGCCTACAGAAAAAATGACTAAGGGGAGAGATAATAGCAATCTTAAAATATATGAAAGTTGTCACACAGAAGAGGGTATGGACTTACTTTCTCTTGCCCCAGAGCACAGGACCATAAATAATGAATTAAAACTATAGGGATAGACATGAGAAGGAGCTTCCTGACTACATGAGGTATCAGCCAGTGAAACAGGCTGTCAAATAATGTATGAATTTGCTTTTACTAGAGGCCTTCAGAAGATGGATGGTCATCTGTCAGAGATGTTCTACTGGACACTGAGCAGGGAGTTGGATTAGATTGCCTCTATTGTCACTTCCAACTTCATGGTTTGGTGGTTCTAAGAGCCCTGGGAAGCCAGGCAGGCCACTGGAGAGAAGCTATACAGTGAAATACAGGACACTTACATCCACATACTCAGCCTCATTATAGTTACGGTAAGTGTATTCCTGCCTTCTGAGAATTTCACCCAAATTTTCTTCTCCTTCGAAACAAAAAGTCAAAAGGATTTTTTTCCTGGTGAAATTGAATGTGAATAGTTAAAAACACAGAGAATAAATATTTAGCAAGATAAATATTCTCTTCAGTCCATCAGAAAAGTAATTGATTTCAAGATCCTCATGAATATAATTCAAATAACTTTCACTGAGCAAAAGTATTTGCAGAAGAATCTAATTAAAATATTTTGAAGGTCTGCTGTGATTGCTTTGAAAAACAGAAAGAAAAAACATGAACAATTGTAATATTTCCTCAGTGCGGGTATCTCTACCTGCCCCACTTCAGAAGGCTGCTTTTCTGCTAGGAGGCCCTGAGGTTTCTTTCAAAATCATATGGCAAGAATATTTTCTTTCTGCCTTTCTTGCCTTGCTTAAAGGATACTAAGTGATGTGTCTCCATTATGTCCAATGCAAATTGATTTGCTTTTAGGTTTGAATTATCATTTTCTATTTTATCTTGTACAGCATTCTTATTAGATCTGCTTGTAATCGAAATCTGGGATGTAAATTTAATAAATAAGTAAACACTTGCAGAAGGGGCTTTCCTCTGAAATAATGGATTGCAGAGAGGGACTGGGATGCATATGAAAATCACTCCACTGGGTAATGATAGAATCAGTCACCCTAGGGCTAATCATAAAGAGCTGCTGGATGAGTAACATTTTTAACCATCTTATTGAAAGCCACCCTTTATTATCAAAGATTCTTGCCTTTTATTTTCTCAAAGAGTTACCATGCTGAGACAGGAGACAAAGGAAGGTCTCACATTGTAGGATTGTACAAAAAAGAATTAGCAGTTTAACTGACAGCTGAAATGGGGAAGCCTAGCAATGAGGAAATGAGAAAGGTAAAAATAGACATTTTTAATTTTATTTTTTAAAAACAGTGCATATTAAACATATAATCAGATTATACTTTTAATCTGTCAAGTAATTGACATTCTCTGGATTACAAACAAAATAACAAAATAACAAGGTAGTAATGTATGATGATAATTAGCACAGGAGGAAAAATACCTAATATATTAAAAATAATAATAAAAGCCACTATCCAAATAGCAGAGGGGACTTAGAAATAATCAGCCAATTAACATCTACAATATGGCATCAGATTAACATGAAACCCAATCGCCATTAGGAAATTTTATGCAGTTATGTCACCGTCACCCAGAGTCCGTATTTCTAAGTCTAGTGAATGCATTCTATATGACAAACAAAGAAATATTAATAACCTTCCTGTATTATGTCTCCAAGGCTCTAAACAAAAAAGTCACAGCAGGACTATTATTCAATATTCAATATTATTCAATATTTAAGAAATGTTAGTAAATCAATCCTATATTAATCAGTCAATTTATTAAACCTGTATAAATATTCACATGAATACAATTTCCAGATTTAATTTGCTATGATGTTGAAGATGATGGACATTGAAGTTCAACACAACTGGAAAATACAGATTTGAAAATGTTAGGTTGACAGCCATTACTTAGGATCCTACTACACCTGTTCTGATTTGTCCAAAAGAAATTTGAAATTCTGTACTACATTATTTACTCACTAAAATAAAAAAGCAGATCATCAAGGCTAGGGAGTATCAGCTACAGGAGGTGGGTTAAAAAAGAAAGTGACAAACACTTGACTCCCATTATTTCTCCTGGACCTTTGGTAACTTTCCATGTGATTGGACCAAATGGCAGGGCTGAACTTTAAGCTAATATATTGCAGTCTTTTCTACTGTGTCATGTCCAAAGAGGAGTTATAGGCATTATTATGCCTTCCAGAGTTCTACCCACTGAAGGAAGTAAATTCAGAGCAGAATCACTGGAAAAATAATCACATTTCAGATTGGGTCCAAATGTGGAAATACAAAATATGTCTACAACTTAGAATAACACATCATTTAGTCCTTATGTGGAGCTCCAAATATTTGTACAGTATTTATATTATAAACACAATGTTTGTATTATAAACATATATACTAGAATGGTTTATTCAGGTATCAAACAGCATATCAGTACTTCCAAAAATGCACCAGGCTCTCCATTTGGTTGATTTAATATGACCACTATCTCATCATCCAGAATAACCACTGATTTCTTATGTTGCTAAGAAGCTTTTTTTCCTATATCCCGTCTAATTCATGCTTCAATTGCTGTCCCTTGAGAAGTTTAGCAATCACTGTCATGAAGTAGCAGAAATAATGGTTGATTTTTTAAAAGATGGGCATTTCCCTTTCAATGTTTCTGAATTCAGGGGTTTTTTTAAAAAAAAAAAACTGAAATCAACCCAGGCCTCTTTGATTATTTTCAGATCTATTTGGATGTCAGGACAATGAGTTTGGGCATGTTTACATGTTTGTGAATCAATAGAGTCTGCAGAGAACCATTAGCTAATCAGCACTCTTCCTTTCTGGCAATCACTCAGTATAAAGAACTGTCAGCCAGCTAATGTTCCTTCTATCCCCACAGGTCCATTGCTTAAACTCACTTCCCTTCCCCACCTTCACAAAACTAAAAGAGAAATTCATGGCTAACATTTTCTCAAGTTTCTGGCTCAGTGTGGTAGCAAACCTCCACTGCCTTCAAAATGGCTAATGCTGCTACATTGGCCCTTTGCCTTTGCGTTCTTTCTCCTAAGCATGCCAGCAATTTGCTATGATGGGATCCCAGAAGGAGGGATTTGGAGCAAACCAAGGATCTTCTGCAATGGAAGCATAGACTTTGTCTTAAGGCACAGGGCAGCAAGACACTGACTTTTCCAAAATGCATTGTTGCCTTTAAATGACATTTTCCTAGCCACAGGTGCAAAACTGGGCACAGGGACATATCCAAATTGCTTCAATTGTGAGCCTCAGGTAATGACATCATCTTTACATAATCCCATAAGTATCAGACCTGCTGCTTTTTATTTGGAGAACAACAATGATGATTAAATAGTGAAATATAAGATAATTGTCTAGGCACATGTAACGTGTGTGTGTGAGAGAGAGAGAAAGAGAGAGAGAGAGAGAGATCCTTGTAGAGGGTTTTTTTTTAATCTGTCAATCGTGTCTGATTCCCAGAGACTGCATGGACAAGGCCCTGCAGTTTTCTTGGCAAGGTTTTTCAGAAGTGGCTTGCCATTGCCTCCTTCCTAGGGCTGAGTGAAAGTGACTGGCCCAAGGTCACCCAGCTGGCTTTGTGCCTAAGGTGGGACTAGAACTCACGGTCTCCCAGTTTCTAGCCCACGCTTTAACCACTACAGCGAACTGGCTCCCCTTGTAGAGTATCAGATGGCAAAAAAAGAAAGTTCTAAACATTTCATAGAATGTGATCAGACTCCTGAGGGAGAGGGATAAGAATTCTGAAAATCTGCTACATGAAAATGTGTGGGAGCAAACTATAATAGAAGTGAAACTCCTTCTGTAGATAAGGAAAGAAAATCTCAAACAAAAAGTATCAGTTCTTGAAAACAGAGCAAAGGGCTTTGATTTTGAATTATGAGCTGCAGAACAGAAGCTGAACTTCTGAAGGCACTGTGTGCTGTTCCAAAAGAAATACAGTGATGATTCCTGCTATTCTAGCCTCCATATACTACACCTGTGCTGGAGTAAAAATAATTTGCCCATGAGAACATATTGCACTGAATTTTTGGAATTTGATCAGAGTGGAGTAACAGAGGAGGAAACATCCACATACCCACTACATTTGCATGGGGAAGTAGTTTTTGCCACCAGTCATCACTCAGCTACATTGGCTTTACTGCTGATGTATTCCTAGGTGCTCTGGCCAATCAAGGCATCATGGTCTTGTAAATAGCAGAGCAAGTCCCTTGAAGATTTAGAGCAGAGGAGTGGCTATGCTTGGCCTTGATGCTTCAGCTAAGCACTGGATCACTCCCAGGAGAGCAATAAGAACTATTGTTGGAAAAGGCTAAAGTAATCATGTATACATTATTTGGCATTACTTGCTATTAATCTTTGCTTACTGTTTGACGAATGTTTAATTCAGCTAATTATCTCCAGTCACCAGCCAAGTCACTCCATGATGGGGAAGGTATTGCAGGTGTCATACAATTTAAACTGGCTACCTTCAGGAGCACTCTGTCCAGTATGATGACTAAATTACAAAGATGGTAGAACTGCTCGCTCCTATCTTTCTGTCTGTCTTTACTAAAAAAAAGTACTTGATAGTCATCCAGAGTCACATGGTAAGTGGACAGCCATACAAACTGAATGATGAATGATGGCTCATAGTCACTTGTTGAGATGGGTGGCTATACAAATTGAATTAATTAATTAATTAATTCTTTGAACTAAACAAAAAATATGATTTGTGTCTTTTTCGTACCCATTATGTTTCGCAAACCATGGCTCAGTATTCATGCAGACTAAAAGAGTTGTGATTTGCCCAAAGGTTAAACAAACTGTAGCTTAGTGCAATGTACAAAGAGGTCATTGTGTACAGCCTTGCATACTATATGACTAGTGGAAAATAAGGATTGCAGTTCAAGGTTGATACAAAGTCAGTGAAGAAATATTTTACACTATAAATGAGAAACTCTTCAGGGCCAAGTGGATGTACTTTCTCTTGACCTCAGTAAAACGTTTAACATGCTGGTTGATTACCAAAATCGAAGGATGATAGAACCTTTAGATAGATCAAGCACATTTGGAGTATTCTTCAGTGAGTTCTTAATAAACCAGAGGGAGGGTTTGAGTAACCTCTAGGATCACTTTGTTTACAAGAATTCCACAGGTTCCTCACAAATTTCAGCTGTATTATTAGAAAATAAAGACACCCAGTGATTTGTTTAAAGCATGACTACCAGTCCAGAATAAATGAGCTGCACAGACTCACTTTGCTTTCTGTTACATAGCTGATTTCAGATTGATTGGGGAAGCCATTTTGTGACTAGAAAAGCTTATATCATGAGAAATGCTTTATCAGTTAGCACCAAATTCCAAATATACTAACTGGTCCAGAGACGTTTCCTGCTCCTGATTTATTGTTTTTCCTTAATTGCTTGGTAAAATAAACAACATGCATTAATAATGATAGAATAAAATATACTTCATATATGGAATACATAAACAATCAAAACTTGCTATGTGGTGGAAAATTCATCCAGTGAATGCCAACTGGATCCAAACAAATCGCTTTGTGATGATGTCTGCATTATTTCAATATTCAGAAGTAGGCAGACATGAAGATGCTTATGTATACAGCCAACTTCAAAGTGATTATGGGAGGCTGGGAAGTAGAAACTGTTATCATGTGAAAGTGGCCAGGACAAAAGAAAACAAACCACATTAACAGGATGGTTTAGTTCACACAATATGCAAAGACATATGGTGATTTTTTTTATTCTGAATTACCTGTTTTGATATGTGAAACATGGTTTATTGTTTGACATTTTGTCTGCATAGAGCATGTTTCTGAATGTTCATGTTTTTGTGTGACATTTACCTTTGGAATCATTTGTAGGTTTGAAAAATTAATTTTGAAAGTAATAATTTACTTTGTGGGCAAATAAAATAAAGAGAGCAAAATAAACATGAGTTTTCAAAACCTTATATTTCAAATGCTGTACAGTACAAGTTCATTTTATTAACAAAAAAAAGTTTGAAATGGAATGTTCTTTACAGCCTATTTTGAACTATCCTTTCCTGTTGTAAGAAAAAAATAGCTCTAGAATTGAGAACAAGAGATGAATGAGACATTTGAAATTGAGAAAACAATTGTATATATCCATTTTAATGGGGAGAAACGTTGTCTACTTTCTAACAAATGACTATTCTACTTTTTTTCTTTTCTTTTTTTCTTCTTAAAGACATAACCTCATACAAAATGGCACTTCTTAAAAGGCTATTTACTTGCAGTTGAAAATTTGAAGTTTTAAAAGTTTTTAATTTTTTTAATGATCACAATTTTATGAGGGAGATAAATCCCAAAAAATGTACCACTGAGATGTCTATATTACTCACATCTAGTAGAAGGAGAAAGAAACTGATTGTTAAGTATAATTCCACTTTTTCCAACTGTTTTAGTCCCTTTAAATGTCGCAATCTTGATATTTCACTTTAAAAAAGCCTCCCCCCCATAAATTATGAAAAACAAATGAGGTTGGATTCAGGGTTGCCTTTTTGCAAATGAAGGCCAGAAAAACTTAGGAAACTCATAAACATGGACAGAAAGTTGATAGCCCTCATCTACCATTCCTTAATTGTATTTAGAGTATGTTGTGTGAGAATTAAGAAATAGTAAACATTCAATTTAGGTGATTTTAAAACAGGACTGAACAAAGGATAAGACTAATAACCATTAATAACTTATCTGAAAACCACCTAAACTGGTGGTCTTTACTACATGGGATCAATCCTATGTTTGAGGAAAACTATTCCTTCTCAATTAGTCAATTTTGTAACTGCAAACATGTTTGTAAGTGTGTAAGCATGTTTTTCAGACTACAGGTAGCAAATTGTTTGAGAAATTATACATCTGATATATACGAGCTTCAAAAGGACCAGTCACCCTTTGATTCAAAATTGTTTTCCACTATATAATAAATTACCTTGGGAAATAGAAGTATTAATGAATGAATCAAGGATTTAATAGAAAACAAGATGTTGACAGACATCATGTCACTAGTTCTCTTTCTTTTTTTAATGTTTCAGTTATGCTACCCTCTATGATTCTATTAAAATGGAATACAGTAACGAATCTTTAACATCTCCTCAGGGAAAAATGAAGCAATTTCAGATAAGAAAGCACAATTCAATATTGGCTTTTAGTGCTTACTATTTAGAGGTTTGGAAAATTATATGCATATTAAATTATTGGGTCTGGTGATATTAAACTAATGTTTCATTTTTATTTCATAATTATTTTTTAGAAATACAAACCTTCTGTGAAGATTTTATGGTACCTCAAATAATGAAAGCTTAACAAGATAGTTCATAATCTCTCATTATACTGTTATTAATTTTTCCATCTAAAGCATTTCTAAATATTATTGGGAATACAGAATGGAGATGTGACAAATCGTTATTTGCCTTAAAATCGGTGCCATGCTATTGAAATCATCTTTAGTTTGAGCTCTATGAGCTTCCTGTGAGTAATGGTGATTTCTCATAGAATATACATTGGTCATAATCCACCCAAACTGTTGTTTTCTTGTTTATTTTATTTAAATAAACAAGAAAACAATCTTGTCTGTAAAACATGTCCCTGAGACTTCTGTTTGGGCTAGCCTAAGAGCCAAACAAGAAAACAACAATAAATAAATAGAAGTTATTTACTTCTATTAATTGTAAGGTAAGGGAAGAATTAAATATGTCGCTCAGTTTCTACCAAAAAAAAAAATGGAACTTGTATTTATTTTGCTGGCTAACACTCAAGGTTAATGTGTTAGTGAAGTTGCACAACCATGTATGAAATGACTTACTCAGAATACTGCAATTGGAGCTAGGTTTACCAAACCCATTTGGTAAAAATTGTACATCAAATGTGCCATGAATTTCTGATATACTAGCTGATTTGGGAGTAAATTGAACTGAACACAATCGGTTTTAATGTTGAGTAGGCATGCACAGAACTATTATTTAATGTTCCTAAATCAGGATATAAACCTACAGTGCAACTGAAATAAATGAATACTGTGAGGGTTGCAGCAGGAGCCAGCAATTTTAAGTCAGAGATGGCAGTTATATAAGCCTATAACTAAGGCACAGCTTCAAGGCCCCCAAGTGCCGTGCCAGGAATCCACTAATTTGTGATAAGAGTGGAGGAAAGAAACAAGTTTAAACCACTGTGGGTATAAGAGCCATTTGCCACATCTGACTAGCAGTGGGCAATCCTCAATTTGCATGACCTCAATCTTGCCTGTAAAACATGCCCCTGAGACATGTTCTGTTTAGGCTGGCCAAAGAGCCAAGCTAGGCTGTGAAGTATTAGGAGTTTGCAATATACTTTTGAGACTAAATCAATACTTAAGTCATTGGCTTGGATCTTGAGTTGCCCTTAGAAGGCACCAAAAGTCACAAGTATTCATCCTGAAACCTGTGGAGCAGCCTGTACTAAACCTGGACCTTCCAGATGTGTTGCATTTCCATACTTCTCAGCAAGCATGGCCTTTGATCACTATACACATTCCTGTAATTCACAGTAAGGATGTTTTCAGTAGTGAAAGTAGCATATGCATTTACTTCAAGTGAGTTGAAGAATCACTTGCTTTATTCAGAAAAGAGGCACACAGATTGTAACAGTGTACAACAATATTGTAACTAGGATTGAATGGTTGGTCAATGTGTATTTATACTGCATTTTTGTATACAGCAGGGATATACAATCTTTTTTATGCAGAGGCCATGCATGACCTCTGAGTGCCATGACCCAGGCTGCACTTCCAAAAATGAGCACAGCTTGGGCAACGAAATGGTCAAGAACAAGAGATTACAGCAATGCTTTGATTTTACAGACTAATATGGGGATGAGGTTCCCACTAAAACTGAATGTCTATTCAATGGTGGATGAGACTTTTTGAGCCTAATGGCAATTGTACACAAAAAAACCCCTACCTTACCAATAGTTACTTGCTGCAGAATTACTGGGTTTTGGTGATGATAATTTTGGACCACTGATTGGTTTGAATAAAGTGCCCAATTTTAACTAAGACTTGGAAGTGTGCTGCTTGCGTATCAGGATTATTTCTCTAAAAGCACAAAGGTGGGAAAAATAAGAATGATCTTCAGGATCACATAAGTGGTCAATAAAAGCTCTCATGTCACCAATAGGGGATTTTGACATCAATAGTTTGAGGAATTATCAGTTATTCCTCCTCATCCTTGTCTCTCTCTTCATCTTCCTTCTTGCTAGCCACAGCAATAGACACTCCTGAATCTAATTTTTCAATCAACTCCAACTTCTCTGTTTTTCATTCATTTTTAATCTTTTCCACATACATCTTTATTTGCCCCCCAGCAAAGGCATATTTAAATAAATATTTGAAGTTTTAGATATAAACAGTAGCGCAAACACTAACATTGTGACAGTCAATTCACCTGCAACTGAAATATCAAACACAAGCAGGAGCAAATGCATTCTGGAAATGACTGCTGAACTGCTTTACTAAACAACAGTTCATTATTGCTTATAATGCAGATTTTACCTCTTACATCTGAAGTCCACAGAATCAAAGATTGTGAAATGGAAATAAATGGAAATTCATTTACTCTAATATGATTATTCTTCATATATTTAATATATCTGTCACTTTAGAAATTACAATTTACCAGTATTTAACTTGCTCTTCCAAATGATTCCAATAACTATTGCAAACTGATTGGAATAAACAAGTAATGACTGAATATGGTGAAATAAGAGACCAAGGATTAAATTCAAGATTCTACAAGGTTCAAAAGAGCAAAGCAGACTAGTACCTCCCAATTCTAAATTGTATGACCATGCCAGTCAGTTAACATAGATTACAGAGTGAATTTTACAGCTCAGCCACCTCTGCACAGGAGGCAGGATTTCCAGTCTGCACAAATATCTCTGGATTGATACAAACAGAAACAAACAATTTATAAGAAACCATGCAACAATAATCAATGAAGTAAATGTATGGAATAAATACAGGAAAAGAATTAGCCCAATTTTTCCCATCTTGTCTCACTACTAAACGTTTACTTTTATGAAGAGGAAAGTACAAAGAAAGTTGCTCCGTTAGATTGCGAGATTTTATTATTAATAAGATGAAGATGCAAATTTTGAGACTCTTAGTTCACCTGACTGATTTCAGTATCGTCAGAGAAGTAGCATAGTATTAAAAGAATTGCAGAAACGAGGGGGAACCCTTAAAGACTTGACCGAATTTGAAAATCTTATAATATGTAACTCACAGCATCTGGTGGGCCTTATTTATAAATTGGTAGTGAAGTATGACTCAGAGTCCAAACAAGACAAAAATTGTATGGTTAAATGGATGCAAAATTTAGATAGAGTACACGACTGGACTTAATGTCAAGGGAAACCTTTACCTTTACCTAATATATGGGCAACAATGGGAATTTCAGTGGAAGAAGAATATTAAATTTATACTGAGTATTAGAGAATCAGTTCCTTGGGGAAGAACCAACTCTTCAAGGCCTTCCTAAAGGCTAGCAAATTGAAGCTATCTGGATCTCAGGGGGGATGCTGTTCCACAGAACAACAGAGCAGGCATGCCTCCTGGATCCCATGAGATGGTATTCTTTAACTGAAGGGACCCAGAACATGGTCAACCTTATCTGATTGTTTGCCTGTTAAATATGCTCCCTTGAGAGCTGAAGGGACTGTCTTTCTTCCTGGCTTTACAGAAGGCTCTTGAAACATCTTTTTGAGCACACTTTTAGCTGATAAATATTTTAATTTTGATTTTTAATTTTTTGGTATAACTTTTGGTTTGTTTTTTATTGTAACCCCCTAAGAGACCTCAATAGTCAGCAGTATAGAACTCAAAACAAATCAAGCAAGCAAGTAATTCTCCAAATCAGTTTTATTACACAAACACCCCGTCCCTATATTTGTCCTGTTATAGTTTACTGTATAGTGAGATATAGTTCCCCATAGTTCACATCTCCCTGTTTTCAAGTAGTAGTAAAAGAGATAGGTGAAGTCTTTGTGCAGGGCACAATTTAGGATGGACTTTTCTACTGTAACCTTTTGCAAAGCTACATACGGTAGTCCTTGTTTAGCAACTGCCTCGTTTAGCAACCATTCGCAGTTACGATAGTGATGAAAAATGAGCCTTATGACCAATCCTTGCATTTATAATATTCTCAGGTCTGTAAAGCAAAAGACAGATGAAGTAAGACTGTAAGCACACTCACGGTTTCACTTAGTGACTGCTTCACTTAACAACCAAGTTGCTGGTCCCAATTGTGGGTCACTAAACAAAGACTACCTGTATCATCCAGGGTGCAATGTTTGTTTGTTTATTGACATTTGATTTGCTATCAACATCCAGAGTCTGACATTTTACCCATCCAATATTCAACTCACAGTGGGTATTTCTCCCCCTGTGCAAAATTGGAAAAGCTCCTTCTGGCAGACAATACAACATCTGCTACATCCATAAGATATCCTTACTTTTTATAATAATACAGTTTCTGCAATACATTCAAATATTAAAAGTTGTTCACATGCATACTTTAATCTTGTGAAATATGTCAGTATTTTATTCTCCATATTACAGATGGGAAAACTGAGGCTGAGAGAGTTGCTTATCTAACACCAGTGAGCCGATGGCTGCAATGAGATTTAAACTGGTTGGACTGGAAGGTTTCCAATTCTTAGCTCAGATATATTAGCATTTCAAAACCCCAAATACATATGTGAAAGGAATCCTCTTACGTGCCAGATAACAAGCACAGCAACAGTTGGTCTTCTCATTGTATTAAACACTATTTATTATGCCTTGCTTATATATTAATCTCCCAATTGTGCTGTATTTCTACCATTATCAAGATATTAACATCAAGATATCAAGCTGATTGAACATCAAGATATCACAAACTGCTGAACAGTGGCATGACATACTTGTTTTTAATAATAAATGTTAGAGAAATCCACATGACGTTGTTATTTCTTCCATGGATTTGTTCTCATTACTCATTGTGTTATTTGCTTGCTAAATCTACTTTGTGACCTCTTAAACAAAACCTTCCATATAAACCTGTTTATCGAATCCCAGATAGAACTCAACTCAACTTTTCAGACGAGAGTATATCTAATTCTTATTGTGTCATTAGGAGATAAATGCCTGGCAGAAAATGTATAAAGTAAAAGGTAGTGCTAAATTTCATGCACTTTTATTATGTGCCACTCTTTCTTCAGTGTATCTCATCTCCTAAATGAGTAGCAAGTGCAAAATAATCAGTTTATTACCCTTCCATCTGAGCAATTTTCGAATCACACATAATAGAGCACAAATCTAATCTCTTGCACCGATCTCCTCCAGTACAATAAAACAAATCCATAAAAACATATTGATATGGTTGATCTACCCAAGCAGCCTAGTATTTTCAACATCAAAAATAATACTTACTTTTGGAAAAGTTGCTATTTCGAGTGAGACTGTATCTGCAATATGCCTGCCACCTAGGTTTACCACAGCCCATCCATACTTCACCAAGGCTGGAACTACAGTCAGTTGTGGTTTTATTAGTTCACACTTCCCTGTACTTCAGAAATAAAGCCTAGTCTATTTCTATGGTAAGCTGGGTCCAGAACACAGAAATTCCACATGATTAAAAATGCTACACAAGTTGAAAGGACAAAGCCCTGTTTCACTTTCAGAACAGATTTTCTTTAAAAAGCTGATGATGTCTGAAAAAAATAAGCTACTGCATTCATCCCGAATATTATTCAATATCTACCTGAATCTATTTGTTAATATTTCATTTCTGCCCACAGTTTAAATATGTTGTATTATAATAGTGTATTTAAATATGTCTCAGATCTGTTGATGGAAACAAACCAGGTGATAAACACAAGTCAATTTGATAGAGAAACCAGTTTTATTTACAAAATGCACTTATTTACAAGATAAACAGATAGAGGAAAAACAACAAAAGTTTTCCAAAAGATCTCCAAATCCATATGGAGGTTTCAATTTCAAACTGGTGTGCTAAAAGAACCCACTGGACAGATAGCAACTGATTCAAATAAGACAGAAGGAGTATACTGAAATTCTGTACAGCAGAGATGTCAAAATCCAAGATAACTTTGAAGATATTCCCTATTTACAAGAACATGTAATACTAGAAGTTGAAGTTATATCAGGACTCTGGAAGGATACAATATCTAAACCAATTTGGCAAGCAAGAAAAAAAGAAACAGTAAAAGGTTTAACCAAACTATTCCAGCAAATCTGGAGAACAACACAGTGGCTGCCATCAGATCGGAAGAAGCAGTCTATGTACCAATACCAAAGAAAATGATATTGCAAGCTATCATACAATACCCTTAATTTCACATACTAGCAAAATAATACTTAGGACCATCCAATATAAATTACATGGAAAGATCAGATGTTCAAACTGGATTTAGAAAGGCCAAGGAACAAAAGACATTATTGCTGATGTACACTGGATAATTGAGAAAACCAAATTACTACTATGATAACACTTGGTAGGACACCAATGAAGGCCTTGGAAAAAATATTCAGATGCCATGACATGCCTATATCTACAAAGATCAGAATTAGTTACTTTAATTTATTACGGTCTTAGACCAGTACAAAAGATCAGAATTATGTATGGGATTATTTTCCTGTGACACTCCATGGAAGTGAACTTTGGACTTTGAAGAAGCAGGATACAAAGAGTATTGACACATTTGAATATTGGTCTTAGAAAAAACACCTGAGGATAGGCAAGAAAAGACACAAATCAATTATAAATTGGGGATAGATTGTCTTAGAGAAGGTCACCAAGAGTTGACACTGCCATTTCAGTCAGTCTTATACTGACAGTTACTATAGGAATCACCTGGAAAACATTGGTCAGGTCATCCAAGACACTGATTGGGTATTTTGAATTTTCCTCCATGCAAGCTATTCTTATTGTTTGGAAAAGCTCTTGTCGGGTGAAATAACTTTAGTGTCAAAAGGTTGATGGTGAGTAAAGGCTAGATCTTGCCATAATGACAAGAGCCAAGATGGTTTAGTTTATTCATTTATGGTCAAAGATCAAAACCATTTTAAGATAAAAATAAATGTAAGGAATACTAACAATTAGAAAAATTAATAGAACATATAACAATATCTAATCAAATAGCAATATACATTCTAGGTTCACATTTCCAACCTTAGACTCCAGGCCTTCTTACAGCAATTGCTACTGAACAAAACTGAGCAATTTTTTCCTTGTTATTTCAGAAGAACAATCCACTAGTAGAAAGCATCCATTTCCTTAGCTAGCCCAGTTAACTAGCAGGGGCATTTTTAGAACCAAAAGCCAAAATTGATATATGGATTAGTGCAGCAAAATATGAGAAACTGACTCAGCTGATATCTCCTTTTAAGGGCAGAGGTAGATATGTAGGTGGATGTTTTAGAACCATAGTGGGCATAATATTAAGTCTAGACTATTAGAGAAACAGTTGGCTAGGATAAACCATCTTGTATATATACCACTCCTATAATAAGAGGGGTGGGCTAGACTTTGATCTTCCTGTAAATCAGAATCAAGCACCCACTGCTTTATCTCTGATGACACTTTCTTGTCTGAAGTAAGAATTAAACTGAAAGGCCACAATAACTTAAGTCTATGTGTATGCTTTCTTCCAGGAGGAAGCAATTTGTCAATAAGAATTTGGGACAAGAGATCTTCCCACAGAGAATACAATATCTCTGGACAATAACAGGGAGGAACCCTCAACCATACAAGCTAAACAAGTGACTTTGGATCAGTCACTCTATCTTGCAGATCTACCTCAGTATTATTGTGGGGAAAGGTATGTGATGTAAGCCACCTTGAGCAAATAGAAAAAGAACAGGATATAAATCTACCAAATAGATAAAGAAACTGTGTGTCATCCTACCACATAACTGAAGTGGGTGGTGGGCCTGCCAAGAAAGGTATCTTTTTCCTACTAGAAAAAGAGCCAGATGCCAACTTTCCATTGTTTTGTTTTGTTTTTAATTCAGTAGAACGCAGGCTTCTCAGGAAACATAAGGTATCTGTCATGTCTCTGTGTTATGTCTGCCTCTGGATATGAGAGTTTAAATTTCAGTGTTACTTGTTTTGGTATAAAATGCAATGGAGAAGCACAGAACTGAAAGAAATAGTCAAGATTAGAAGTTCACGAGCCATATTTTGGCAAGGGGATTGGAGTTTCTGCTTGTCTGAAAAGTTGCTCCCCGCACAAATGAGCTATTTTTTTCTCTGCTTCACTCAAATGAAATAGGCCACCCTGTGTTTTATACTATTTCAGGGCAAGAATGCTCATAAGTGAAAACCTTACCAGACATGTACAAGTTCCAAAGCCATCTAAAGAGATGGAATATCTCATTTCAGCTCAAGAGACATCACATGACTCAGTAATAGTAAATGTAACAGAAGGCCCCCTGGCATTAACATGTTTAAGAAGTGAAGCCACTTAATGGTGCCTATGGGAATCAGTGCTCCATCTCCAGTGCTCTGGATGATGCCACTCAAGGAAGTCACTGTAAAAACCTTTACACAGTCTGAACCAACTGTTACACTTTTAATTCATGCTGAAATATTTATATTTATTTATTACCATCTGGCCAAACTCCTGTGCATTCTACACTGAGCATGTACATGGCCATGTTTCAAAAAGTGATTATCAGTGTTCATCTCATTACAAAGTGGGAAAATGCTTTTGAATGGAACCGTGCAGCAAAGCAAGCAACTTATAAGCAAATTAAAGCACATATTATGGCAGTCAATCTGATTTTATTTTTAAATGCTGCCAGCACATATTGTACATATTAAAAAATAAAACTGACCCTTTAGGGGTTTTTTATATTTACATAATCTGTCTACTGATTTCCCACCTTCTTTTCATTCTTTTGAAAAGAGTTAAGATTTTGAAGATATTGTTGAATTCAGCACTAGTGAGGGTCTGTGTAGGTTTCCCCCAATGAAGGAGTCTGTCTATAAATCTTAGCAGATAGCCATAGACAATTAGCTCTTAATTTAACCAGTCTCTTAGGTTTCCTGCAAGAATAAATGCTGTTCTTAATTATTTGGAGGAAAGTGATATAAATTCAGGTTATATTGATGGACCGTTGTGTTTTACAGCTCCCATTATCACCATCATCATAATTACTATTGAACCTAGCCAATGGTCTCCCAGATGCATAAGTTTTCTACTACTCAGGCAACTAATCTAGTTGCAGATCTATCAACTAGCAAGGAATCTCTGCAGGCTCACTTTCATTTTGCAGAGTCAAACTGCTGACGTGTTTTTTCTAGCCCATTCTGATACTAGCTTTAGTGCCATTTATTGCATCTTACTTTCCTTTTGTGGCCTATAACTATGCTTTAATTTTTATACACCAAACACATATTTTGTTCTGATCCTATTGTCTCCTATTATAGTATGGTCTTTTGTTCATTCTGATTATTATTAAATGCTCTTTTTTGTTTATTAAATGATTATCTTTACAGGTCATAGAAGTCACATGGATGTCATGTTGATGATCAAACAAACAGACCAATTTGTCTAACTTGCCCTATATTTCACACACTAAGATGGGTGTAGGTAAGGTAGCATTAAAAAAAAGTAATTCTGATTTAGATTTTAACCAAACTCTTGTGTGTGATATAGCTCCCTGAGTGTTGTATGTTCACTTACAGTCACCTCTGACCATCCTGATATTTCACCTGATATCTCTGGCTATTTTTATTGACTGTTGTATGTTTTCCATAACAGAAACTATCCCTATAGGAATGATTTGGGTGAAGATTTAGCCCCTTAGCTCTATATAAGGAAGAAAACAGAATACATCAAATATCTCCTTGGTATGGTTGTCTGGTCTAATTATCACATTTGATTTTTTAATACCAAACAAAATCAGGAATATAACAGAAAGTAGGTTTTTTTTTTTTTGCTGTGTTGCACATTCACCAGAATTAATTTTCATTTCATTGCTTTAAAGATATATGTTGGCGCCTGTTATAGCACTACTTGCTAAACTTGTGTCCACTTTTTAAAGTTCAAATATTAAAAAAATATATTGTGTAAAATCCCAGTGCGTTTCAGAAATTCCTTTGTCGGGCATTTCAATTAGAAGTTGCTACCAACCTGAAAATTCCTAGACAAAGGAATTTCTTAAACATCTTGAGCTTTTAACATTTTTGTAAAAAAAAAAAAATCAGTGGCACGTGGGATATTCTCCCCACTTCTTTTTTCAGTGCCCACTCCCTTTCTTTCTATTTCTCCAAAAAGAGCCCTGAAATTGTGTTTTTGTCAATGTGCTAAGAGATCAATGAATCCTCGCCCTTTTCCCAAATACTCTGCTAAGGTTTTGGCCAGGAGCCATAGCTTTAAATTAGTTTCAATTGGCTGTGTCAACAGTTCCCAGGATTTCCTCATCCAAGACACTCAGATAAATGAGGTTGCATAATATTGCTAATACTAAAACAATATATTATATATAGGTCTTGTTTAAATGGAAATACCCTGAAAAACAGTTTGCCCAGGAAACAACTTTTAAAATAACACATGTTCATTATAAAAGGAGGGCTGTTGGTAAATGTGTTATTCTGTATTTTTTAAAAAAGCAGTGCCAAACAGTATACTAAAACTACCACAACCTATCCAATTAGACAGCTTGGAAAAGCTAAGATTTTTTAGTCCATCTTCACAACAGGAAATAAATATGCAAGACTCAGTCTGAAATGAACCACTGCTTTGTCCTTCTTGAGAATCCTACATCATCAATATAAACATCATTAATATAGACATTAAAATATAAGCTTGGATTCCATTAAAGTGGCGTCTGTGTGTGGTATTTTTTTTTATTGTGTGGTTTTTAAAAATTATTTTCTAACTATTGTGGCCAAAACCTGGCTCACCTAAAGCAACCAAAGATACAACATAATTTTATTAGGCATTCAAATAATACAGTGTACATTGGGTTCCCAGCAAAGCCTTCGCAGCTTGCTGGGCAGCCCTGAGCAAAAGCAGAGCCACAGCTTATAAACCTTTGGCTTACTGCATTGCAAACACAAGATGAAGGAAAAGGCAAACACAGTGTAAATTACAGCATGACATTGATAAACCCTACTGGGAGACCTTTTTATTATTTCTCTCTTCCTACTAGGTCAGCAAGTCATGAAGCCAGCTGAGTGACCTTGGGCCAATCACTCTCTTTCAGCCCTAGGAAGAAGGCAATGGCAAACCACTTCCAAAAGTCTTGCCAAGAAAACTGCAGGGGACAGTCTCCAGGAGTCAACACTGACTTGAAGACACATAGACACACTCCCCCTGGGAAGTACATGTGGCCCCTGTCCTTTCCTTTCAGAAGCAAGTGAAATGTATCCTATTTCAACGGTCCTTGCTCTGAGTGGATTGAGAGATCCAGAACAGCTTTTGCTTTCTTTTAATTTACAGATTGTACTTCGTTGTACAATGCCAGGGTTCTTCAGGAAGGGACAATCTAGAAATTGGGTGAATTCATAGAAAAAAATTGGACAGAATGAATTTCTCATCATAATATCACCCATATAATGTGTTTACACAGAAAATCTATCCCCTAATATTGGTTTTATTCTCTGACTCATTTGCTTAGATCTTGTGAAGCTCAACCAAGTTTATTTCAATAGGGCAGGAGAAGGTAGAAAGCAATTGCCCATTACTTTCCTGGAAAGTTGCAGGGTACATCAGTGGGAGAATTGTCCAACAGGACAGCACGGCAGCCTGCAGTCTGGACTGAATACCTTGCAGACTAGTGCCAAAGCATCTTACCCTGCACAGGATTTTTTCAAACCGGCCTACAGACAAGCACGTACCAGCACAGGACAGGAGCAGCTTAATGGTCCTCCTTGGATATGTGTTTAGACTCCCTTCCTCTTCTTTCTAGCATATATCTGGGATGAAAAGGAGCAACGGTAGCAGCACTGACTGTAACTCTGTTGCTGTGTCACTGCTTATCTAGAAGTAGAAGGTTAAAGAGCAGAGAAATAGGGAACTAAGAGAAAAGGGGCACTTTCACCCCAGCACCTTCACTGTCCCAATTGATTTTACAACTGAATAGGAACAGCCTCAACGTCAGCCTTCTATTGGGTACCAAACTGAGGATGTCAGTGGAATTGTTTAAGTTACTTCTATGTGTTTATAAATGTCTTTTCTGGGGAGAACTGCACAATCAGGATGGAGATAAACATTTCACTCAATTCTCTAATCAACTGTCCATTTTGGCCCTGCTAAAAGGTACGTATATTAGTCAGTCTAAGTATATTAGTCAGTATTACTAGAAGGACTGAGGATGATGAGGGTGTTCAATGAAATTGTGCTGGAAAAAGCTAACTGAGAACCCTTTACAAGTCATCTGAGCAAGTATTTGCTATGTCAAAAGACACGTAACTTGAAATTGTGGCACTGATTTCTAAGAAATTTGTAATACTTCATCCCTCACCATGGTTCAGTTTTCCTGCAAATTCTGTCCCATTCTGTAAAAGCAAAATACATATGCATGCCATTAGACATTCTAGCTATGCAGGCTAGATAACGTTAAGGGAGAAGCTCCAGTTCTCCCAATAATATTCCAGGATCTGGAATCAGTAAGGACAATATTCCCTTGGACCAAAACAGTGTGGATTAAGATATTTACTGAGTTAAGGTTTGATCCACAAAACAGAGCAGGTGATAGATTTAATTCAGTTCATACACTAAAATAGTTCTCCCAAAGTAAACCTGTTTGAAACTTACTACTACTAACCCTAACTCTAATAATTTTCACAAGCCACCTTGAAGAAAGGAATTAATTTGCACTTTCTTTATGCTTAAACTACAGCATGTAGTCAACTAGCAAGATATATCTTTATCAATTTACTTCACTATTTCACAGGTTAAATGTTCCGACAGCTATATTGCTTAATAATAATATCTGAAGTCATAAATATCTTTTGTAGCCTTTTGAAAGAGCTCATTTCTTTTTTTAAATATGGAATAGATGGCCATCATAATCTAATATTCAAAGCCACATTTCAGTCATTTGTGTAAATCAACAGACCTAACTAGTCCCTGAAATATTAAAATACTGTATCTGAAAATGTGTATTTGTTTTGAGATAACAAGAAGTAAACAAATTCCATGAAGTCAATAAGCTGAGCTCTCTGATCTTCTTTCTGTAATAGTGAACAGGTATTAATTTTCAGATTCGTATTCATCATTGCATCATACATCTTATCTCACATTCTGTAAAGATGGAGTCCGAGAACTCCGAAGACAGAGTGGAGGAGAACCGGATGACAGTTGGTGAGGGGCGAAAACCAAAGAGCCTTCAGAGCCGCTGATTGGTGGAGTCTCTGATGAAGAGACTCAGCAGCCAATCAGCGCTCGACAGTGGAGAGCAGCAAAGAGAGCTCAAGAGCTCGAAAGGCGATTGGCTCCCTGCCGAAAATGGCGGGAAGGTCAAACACTTAAAAGGCGCCCACACAGAGAACGGGTTGTTCGTGACAATCGTTCTCTTCTCCCAGCCGCACTCTCAGATCGCGCCGCCTCAGCCGATCTCCCTACCTTCTGTGACTTTTCTCCTCAGAATCCTGTCTCTGCCACACCTGCTTCCCTGCCTTGCCGCCGAGCTGCCGCTTTCCCCGGAATCTCTCTCTGCCGCGTCTCCTGCTTCCTGCTTTGCTGCTGCACTGCCGCTGGTCCTGGATCCGTTCTCCTCAGCTGGGTAGAGCAACTTCGTCTCCTGCTGCACTGCTGCCGCCTCTGGAGTTGCTGGCTGTCATTGCGCTGCTGCTGCCGCCTCCGGAGCTGTTTGTTGCCAACGATCTGATTTGTCTCTGCTCCTTGCCTGGCTGCTGAGTTCAGTCCTCCAATCTGGTTGTACTCCTGCCTTGCTGTTGGTGATGCCAGCCAGCCAGTTCAGTCTGCCATTGCCTTGCCGCTGTGCAAGCCAGTTCCAGTCCAGCTGTTTTGACCATCCTGCCTCTGGTGACTCAGTCTGTGAGTCTGGCCTGGCTCCCTGTCTGGCCTGAAACAACGCCCATCCTTGACTCCAGGCACACTGACGGAATTCCTGCCCACACACTTCAGCCACTGCAGTTGCGCATTAATTTGTAATAAATAAAACCTGTTAATACCTCTTCTGCATTCAGTCTAGTTGGTTAGAACACATTCACTGCAAATCATTCAGGTTGTCAACCACAACATGGCATTGTCTGCATAGAAAAGTATGCACAGTCACATCCCCATCCCTTTAATGTCACCACAAGCATTCCTTATATATTTATCCATAAATACTTGAAACAACAAAGGGGCTATCACACCCCTTGTTTTATCTTTTCTCAGAGTTGAACCATTCTCCAAGTATTCCATTTATTCTCATGCAAGCTTTACTTCCATCATGACACATTCAGGAATCAACTTTAAACTACTGTACATATTCACACAAAGTGTTGCATTATTCAAGCTTATTCAATTTATCATATATTTTCTCTAAATCAACAGACATACAATAAGCTTTCTTTCTCACATTCATAATTTCTCTGAAGAGCAAATAATCCTCTGACCAACATAAAGCCACACTGCATTCTCAAATTTTCTTCATTGTCACTTCTTATACCATTTGGATCAGAACTCTGCCAAAAGTCTTCCCTAGCACACTCAAAAATTAATTGCCATAGTTTTTGCATTTATTCTTGTTACTTTGTATAGGGGAACAATAATGGCATTTTTCCAATCATCAAGCATAGATGTAGCCTTCAATGACACATTAAACAAGTCACACAGCCGCTCCGTAAATAAAAAAATAGCTGAGGTTATCAGCCCAGATTGTACCCATGCCAAATGCATAGGTAAGGACAGTACTGTGAAACAATATTAATAGTATGGCATTAATTGTCATATAATTATATCATTATGGTAGCATTATTGCCTATAACTGAATGCCTCTCCAGATTTCATCACAAGTTTGAAATGAGTTGATTTCACTGGAAAGATATATTTCTATTTGTTGTACACAGAATTCTAAAGTTGGTGATGATCAATAAAGTCCAACCTTCTAGTCAGTGCAAGAATATGAATTAGAACAATGTCTGTTTAAATTGTCTAGGACAATTTCCGGAGGTAACCATCAAGGAGGAAGTCCTGTGGTGGGGTGGGGGGGCAATCAAAAACCTAGGAAGGAAACAAGCAGCCTAGAACACATCCCCCTCCAGCAGTCAACAACTAGATAATCCAGAAACAGCACCAGATAACAATGAAGGAGGAAACAATACCCTAATCAAGGAACCATCAAGAAGAAACCCACATCCCCAGCAAGAGTGGCAGGGCATGCTACCATAAATAAATAGCCAGCAAAACCACTCTCTCACACACTGAAGATGTTACCTAGCTGGTAATGAAACAACTACAAGAAAATAACAAGCCCAGAGAGTACCAAGAACCCAACAGTTCAACCCTGAGCTACATAAATTCTTTTCTATTAAAATCTTGCAAAAACACAGGGTTTCTTCTTTTAGATAGATTAAAGATGGATACACAATTGCAGAAGTTGAGTAGTTTTTTGTTGTATTCTCAAAAAGAATATGGGAAGTTCACAGCCCTTTGCTGCTGGAATGCTGGTCATTTATAGCAACAGGACAGACTCCGGGTCAAATATTATAGCCCATCACAAAAGCCTTGTCAAGAGAGACAGGCCATTACTATAAGATACAGATAGGTGCTTTTAAGTTAGCTAAGCAGCTCGTTATCACAAAGTGTTGCCAAGACAACAAGATGCCCAGTTTCAGAAGAGAAAAGCACATTTACCATAAGCAGGTGGAAGAAAATTCCCAACTCCAAAGCTCAGGGCCCTATTAATTTTTGGAGATCTAGAATAGTCAACAAAAGCCCCAGTGAAATATTTAGGATTGCATTTCACAAGTAGTAACAAAGATATATCACAAATAATTACTCCAAATTATGGAAGCAAGTTAAAAAGATTTAGAAAGATAGAAAAATTTAAAACTCTCCTGCTTGGCATCAGTTGTAACTGTTAAAATGAATATATTATCTAAAATTCTTTTTTTAGTTTCAAACAGCACTAATCTTACTCCCAGGAAAAAAAATTGCAAGGCTGGCAAAGAATAGTTAACAAATGTATTTGGAAAAAAAAAACCTAGAGTAAAATAAAAAAATCTTACAAGATTCAAAAGGTAGAGGTGAACTTGCTTTCCCAAATTTTAAATTATTTACCATACAATCTGTTTGTCATGGATAGTCGAATGGATAACATCCATGGTTCATGTATTTACAGATTGCTAGGAAAATAAAAAGCAACCTCAAGAAAGAAGAGTTTTTAAGACAAATCACAGAATCTGAAACACTTTCATCGAAGCAAGACCACCTGTTAAGACATATATATAAATTGCTATTAAAATATGACACAGAAACAGAATAAGTAAAAGACTGTATGATAAAGTGGATGCAAAATTTTAAAGAAACAATGACATTACAGCAACCAGTGGACTTACAGAAAAACTCAGTGAAATTTATCCCAAGCTATAATTTAAGGATAATTGGCATAACATGTTTTAAAGATGGTTCATAAGTCCATCCAAATGTTAAAATAAATAAATATCCATTATAAAAATGAAAGTATTCTATGGGATATTAGATACTATAGGAATTTACATGTCTTTATAGGCATTTCAAGAAAAAGAGCAATATAAAAAGGTATGTGAGTTTACCCAGATTCTACTACTCCTGTTCCACAGGGACAGAATCTTTCACGGTGAGGGATTTCTTTCTTCTGTCCTTGGGAATCACCAAGAAAGGGATATTGAAATTTGCAAGAGTGAAGACGGTTTTTCAGAAGAGTGGCCTACTCTAAATATCCCATCATCTTGTGTGTGATAATTGAGTTCCCAGCTATTCTATTTTTTGAAACTGTGCCACAGTTCGTATGCCTATCTATCAATGGGTCTTTGTTTGCTTATTCCTAAAAAAGCCAGTGGTGAAAAACCATACTGGGGCATTTCCTTACTACTTGAATCTAGGAAAACTGATAATGGTTCATCAGTATTAAAAGATCTAGGTCTGTTTCAGAAAAGTCTGTTTAAGCTTCTAGTTTAGAGTTCTTAAGCAGGCCCTGATCTTTACCTGGGTGGAGTGCTATATTTGAGACACAATCAGCAACTTGAAAAAGAATCCCCAGAAATTTGGACTCAGTGCCTTCAGAAGAATACATTAAGTCTCTGTGCTAAGTTCCACAGCATATAGGAGTTGTGCCAAAGTTTGGTGACAAAATTTGGACAGTGCCAGGCTAGGTAAGTTTCTTCTACAAATTTCATGAAGCAAAGCAGTTTAGGCATATTTCACATGATTGTTAGAAAGAAAGTGTCACATGGTCACTTGTTGTTGTTTATTCGTTTAGTCGCTTCCGACTCTTCGTGACTTCATGGACCAGCCCACGCCAGAGCTTCCTGTTGGTCGTCAATACCTCCAGCTCCCCCAGGGACAAGTCCGTCACCTCTAGAATATCATCCATCCACCTTGCCCTTGGTCGGCCCCTCTTCCTTTTGTCTTCCACTCTCCCTAGCATCAACATCTTCTCCAGGCTGTCCTGTCTTCTCATTATGTGGCCAAAGTATTTCAGTTTGGCCTTTAATATCGTTCCCTCAAGTGAGCAGTTTGGCTTAATTTCCTGGAGGATGGACTGGTTTGATCTTCTGGCAGTCCAAGGCACTCTCAGAATTTTCCTCCAACACCACAGTTCAAAAGCATCGATCTTCTTTCTCTCAGCCTTCCTTATGGTCCAGCTCTCGCAGCCATATGTTACTACGGGGAACACCATTGCTTTAACTATGCGGACCTTTGTTGTCAGTGTGATGTCTCTGCTCTTAACTATTTTATCGAGATTTGTCATTGCTCTTCTCCCAAGGATTAAGCGTCTTCTGATTTCCTGACTGCAGTCAGCATCTGCAGTAATCTTTGCACCTAGGAATACAAAGTTTTTCACTGCTTCTACATTTTCTCCCTCTATTTGCCAGTTATCAATCAAGCTGGTTGCCATAATCTTGGTGTTTTTGAGGTTTAGCTGCAAGCCAGCTTTTGCACTTTCTTCTTTCACCTTCATCATAAGGCTCCTCAGTTCCTCTTCGCTTTCAGCCATCAAAGTGGTATCATCTGCATATCTGAGATTGTTAATGTTTCTTCCAGCAATTTTAACTCCAGCCTTGGATTCCTCAAGCCCAGCTTGTCGCATGATGTGTTCTGCATACAAGTTGAATAGGTAGGGTGAGAGTATACAGCCCTGCCGTACTCCTTTCCCAATCTTAAACCAGTCCATTGTTCCGTGGTCTGTTCTTACTGTTGCTACCTGGTCGTTATACAGATTTTTCAGGAGGCATACAAGATGACTTGGTATCCCCATACCACTAAGAACTTGCCACAATTTGTTATGGTCCACACAGTCAAAGGCTTTGTTGTTGTTTATTCATTCAGTCGCTTCCGACTCTTCGTGACTTCATGGACCAGCCCACGCCAGAGCTTCCTGTTGGTCGTCAACACCCCCAGCTCCCCCAGGGACGAGTCCGTCACCTCTAGAATATCATCCATCCACCTTGCCCTTGGTCGGCCCCTCTTCCTTTTGCCCTCCACTCTTCCTAGCATCAGCATCTTCTCCAGGGTGTCCTGTCTTCTCATTATGTGGCCAAAGTATTTCAGTTTTGCCTTGAATATCATTCCCTCAAGTGAGCAGTCTGGCTTTATTTCCTGGAGGATGGACTGGTTTGATCTTCTGGCAGTCCAAGGCACTCTCAGAATTTTCCTACAACACCACAGTTCAAAAGCATCGATCTTCCTTCTCTCAGCCTTCCTTATGGTCCAGCTCTCGCAGCCATATGTTACTACGGGGAACACCATTGCTTTAACAATGCGGACCTTTGTTGTCAGTGTGATGTCTCTGCTCTTAACTATTTTATCGAGATTTGTCATTGCTCTTCTCCCAAGGATTAAGCGTCTTCTGATTTCCTGACTGCAGTCAGCATCTGCAGTAATCTTCGCACCTAGAAATACAAAGTTTTTCACTGCTTCTACATTTTCTCCCTCTATTTGCCAGTTATCAATCAAGCTGGTTGCCATAATCTTGGTTTTTTTGAGGTTTAGTTGCAAGCCAGCTTTTGCACTTTCTTCTTTCACCTTCATCATAAGGCTCCTCAGTTCCTCTTCGCTTTCAGCCATCAAAGTGGTATCATCTGCATATCTGAGATTGTTAATGTTTCTTCCAGCAATTTTAACTCCAGCCTTGGATTCCTCAAGCCCAGCATGTCGCATGATGTGTTCTGCATACAAGTTGAATAGGTAGGGTGAGAGTATACAGCCCTGCCGTACTCCTTTCCCAATCTTAAACCAGTCCGTTGTTCCGTGGTCTGTTCTTACTGTTGCTACTTGGCTGTTATACAGATTCCTCAGGAGGGATACAAGATGACTTGGTATCCCCATACCGCTAAGAACTTGCCACAATTTGTTATGGTCCACACAGTCAAAGGCTTTAGAATAGTCAATAAAACAGAAATAGATGTTTTTCTGAAACTCCCTGGCTTTTTCCATTATCCAGCGGATATTGGCAATTTGGTCCCTAGTTCCTCTGCCTTTTCTAAACCCAGCTTGTACATCTGGCAATTCTCGCTCCATGAATTGCTGAAGTCTACCTTGCAGGACCTTGAGCATTACCTTACTGGCATGTGAAATGAGTGCCACTGTTCGATAGTTTGAACATTCTTTAGTGTTTCCCTTTTTTGGTATGGGGATGTAAGTTGATTTTTTCCAATCTGATGGCCATTCCTGTGTTTTCCAAATTTGCTGGCATATAGCATGCATTACCTTGACAGCATCATCTCGCAAGATTTTGAACAGTTCAGCTGGGATGCCGTCGTCTCCTGCTGCCTTGTTATTAGCAATGCTTCTTAAGGCCCACTCAACCTCACTCTTCAGGATGTCTGGCTCTAGCTCACTGACCACACCATCAAAGCTATCCCCGATATTGTTATCCTTCCTATACAGGTCTTCTGTATATTCTTGCCACCTTTTCTTGATCTCGTCTTCTTCTGTTAGGTCCTTGCCATCTTTGTTTTTGATCACACCCATTGTTGCCTGGAATTTACCTCCGATGCTTCTAATTTTCTGGAAGAGGTCTCTTGTCCTTCCTATTCTATTGTCTTCTTCCACTTCCGCGCATTGCTTGTTTAAAAATAATTCCTTATCTCTTCTGGCTAACCTCTGGAATTTTGCATTTAATTGGGCATATCTCCCCCTATCACTGTTGCCTTTTGCTTTCCTTCTTTCTTGGGCTACTTCTAGTGTCTCAGCAGACAGCCATTTTGCCTTCTTGGTTTTCTCTTTCTTTGAGATGTATTTTGTTGCCGCCTCCTGAACAATGCTGCCAACTTCTGTCCAGAGTTCTTCCGGGACCCTATCTACTAAGTCCAGTCCCTTAAATCTGTTCTTCACCTCCACTGCATATTCCTTAGGAATATTAGTGAGCTCATATCTAGCTGATCTGTGGGTCTTCCCTAATCTCTTTAGTCTGATCCTAAATTGTGCAAGAAGAAGTTCATGATCAGAACTACAGTCAGCTCCAGGTCTTGTTTTTACTGACTGTATAGTTGTCCGCCACCTTTGGCTGCAAAGGATGTAGTCAATCTGATTTCGGTGTTGTCCATCTGGTGAAGTCCATGTATAAAGCCGTCTCTTAGGTTGTTGGAAGAGAGTGTTTGTTATGCAGAGTGAATTGTCTTGGCAAAATTCTATCAGCCTATGTCCTGCTTCGTTTTGTTCTCCCAGGCCATACTTACCTGTAATTCCAGGTGTCATTTGACTGCCCACCTTAGCATTCCAGTCTCCTGTGATGAAAATAACATCTCTTTTAGGCGTGTTGTCCAGTAGGTGCTGCAGATCCTCATAGAACTGCTCTACTTCAGCTTCTTCAGCATTTGTGGTTGGGGCGTATATTTGGATCACTGTGATGTTAGATGGCTTGCCCTGAATTCGAATTGAGATCATTCTATCGTGTTTTGGATTGTATCCAAGCACTGCTTTAGCCACTTTACTATTAATTATGAAGGCTACTCCATTTCTTCTGTGGTCCTCTTGTCCACAGTATTAGATCTGGTGGTCATTTGATGTGAAGTGGCCCATTCCAGTCCATTTCAGTTCACTGACGCCCAAAATGTCTATCTTTAATCTTGACATCTCACCAATAACCACATCCGATTTGCCCTGGCTCATAGATCTTACATTCCAGGTTCCAATGGTGTGTTGATCCTTAGAACATCAGATTCGCTGTTCACCACCAGCACCGTCGGCCGCTAGCCGTCCTTTCGGCTTTGAGCTAGCTGCGTCATCACGTCTGGGGCTAGTTGAACTCATCCTCGGTTCCTCCCCAGTAGCATTTTGACCATCTTCCGACCTGGGGGTCTCATCTTCCGATGGTATACCGACATATCTCTGGTTGTACTGATCCATTTAGTTTTCATGGCAAGAATACTGGGGTGGGTTGCCATTACCTTCCCCAGGGATCGCATTTAGTCTGACCTCTCTGTCATGACCTTCCCATCTTGGGTGGCCCTTCACGGTTTAGCTCATGGCATCATTGAGGTGCTCAAGCTCCAGCACCACGACAAGGTAACAATCCTTTGCTGAAGACATGGTCACTGCTGTGTATTATTGTTGGGGATTGAGGTTGTTTTCCATAAACAGGTAGCCCTTGTTTAGGAACCACAATTGGGACTGGTAACTTGGTCATTAAGCAAAGCAGTCACTGTCTGAGACAATAATTAAATGAGAGCTGCCTGTACCCAGAATTGTGAAAGGAATCCCATTTCTACCTTACCTTATCAAGAAAAAAGTGAATGATTGGCTCGAAGGAGAAAAGTTAATGTCAGCATTTCTTTTCCAGCATTCCTTAAAAAGGCAGCACATTTATACACAGAAATATTGGAACTCCTCCCTATTCCTGAGAAGGAAGTATACATGATTCAGCAAATTGGGTGACTCACATACAAAAGGAAATAACTATTTTTCACCTCCCAACACGAATTTTTATTTATCCCAGGAAGAAACATGGCAGGCAGTAACCACAATTCATTTTGTGCCTCTGCATGCTTCTCCTGGTTCAATATACCAGAGGCCCTAAAAAGGAAAATATGGCATAATTGGAAAAAAGGAAATAAAATAATCTGTTTCAAAAGAGAGGATGTGTGCTTTTGTTTCAAGAGAGAGAGAGAGAGAAATATCCACATGAAAATGTTTGCATAAAGTAAGCATTTAGAATGGAAATGGCATTAAAGTTAAGAGATTGCATTAAAGCTCAGGAGATCCATAAAAAAATTCCCAACTTAGATAGTCAGGCTATTATTTCTCTGTCATTCAATTCCCACAGTAGGAGACAAAAGGAAACAACATTTTAAGTTCCACATCCAGTCCCCAAGAACTGGATGTAACTGATGTAACATAGGTCCATTCTACTTAATTCTACCTGGCCATATTTCAAGAGTTTTCTTCCCCTGAAAAAGAAGCTCCTATTTTCTTGTTTTTGAAATGATTCAGGGTGGTATTACTCTGTTGTTAGAGGTGGCCGAAAATGCTTCTGTTGGAGTTGTGCTTTTCCTTTATATCTTTTCAGTGAAATCCAGTGGAGTATAATGGTAAAGTACTGGAATGGTTAAACCAGTATGCCATAGTGGTTAATGTATTGTATAAGAATTAGGAAGATCCAAACCATCAGTCATGGAAATTCATTGGGTGACTTTGTGTCATCCATTCTCTTTCAGCCAATCTACCTCATTGTGGGGATAAAATGGAAGGTAAGAGTGCTATGTAAGCTTCTTTGAGCTCCTGAAAGAGAGATGGGATATAGATCTAACAAGTAAACATATAAATTGTATCAGGCTGCTTCCTCAGCAATTATTTTATCGGAAAACTGAAGAAGATGTCATGAGGGACAGGGCCATTCCATCAATCCTGCTTTATGACCATCTTCAGAAGCCTCCTGTTCCTGAACTGAATCTAAGAACTAGCATTCCAATTCTAAGAACAAGTCCTGAAGGTGATTTCTTCCCCTCGTCCTCTCCTTCATTTTTTATTTTGCATCACATCATTTGGATTATATACCTGTCCGAAATGCTATTTTTTAATTATAAATTATCCTTGGAGATGTTTTGGCTAAAGAAGAAGATGAAGGTTTATTTAATTAATTAATTAAGCATATTATTGCTACTCTTTTTCTGTTATACATGAATTTGACACTTAGGTTTAAATTTTAAAAATCCTTTTTTTAAAATAATCCTTTAAAAAGGATGGCTGAAAAATAAAATTCTAGTTGAAAAATAATCTCACCCATGTAAATTATGTTCAGATTCCTTAAAAGGCAAGCATTTGATCTCATATACAGAAGAAATGTGAATTTAATATTTATGGATAATTACAGCTGTGGAATCACAAGCAAATTTATTTCTGTAATTCAGCAATTCAACAGATGCTCTGCCTCAGAAAGTTATAAACTTCAGGATGTTTTGTTTCTGGCTGAAGTTCCAAATCCAATTCCTTTTGAGTAATCCTACTGAAATTATGACAACTGTCTTCTACATGTGTATGAGAGAGTAAGCTCTACTAAAATCAATGAGATTTCTGTCTTAGTAAAAAGATGTTTGGCTGGTTCTTTATATTTGTGAGAAACAATGAGATTTTTCAGTTTCATTTTCTACCAGCTCTCATTCAGTTTGATGGAATATGATGTGCTTTAAAAATATTTCAAAGGATAGAATTTAAGAGAAATTGTCATGACATGGAGTGCATTGTTCCTAAACTTATTTAGCTCTGAGATGGCCAAGGGATTTGGGTATATGAACTTTCACTGAGGAATCATTTCTGTAGCCACCTAATTTCTTTGCTCACACATTTCATGGGGAAAGCCTATTTGTGCCCAACCCAGTTCTACTTCTTGTAGACTTATTCAACAGGAATGATTGTCCACACAATTAGTTGCATGTAGTAAATTTCATAAGCAAATCTTAGCAACTATGTACTGACCTACACAGCCAGGTTTGTAGTAAAGAATAGTTCAGATAAATGTGAGAACCGGCTAAGTTGGCAGTACAATGCCTCTCAGATGGTTTGGATCACAATTTCCCCATACCTTGCCATTGGTTAGGCTGGCAAGATTTTATGAGAACTGAGTTCGCAACATCTGGAGATTACTAAATCAATAATTTATGAGCTAGCAAATGATAGGCAGAGCTCACAGCAGTTCTTAAAATCAGCACCTTTTCTACTCCTCAGGAAGAAAAGTAAGAAAGTATAGAGGGCAAAGGGAACATGTTCTTTTTGTCCCTTTCCGTGGCCATCCTTCCTGTCTGATGAGGAAGAACTGTAGTGACATTGTCCTATGTTTGAATCATTCTTGACCTTTAACACCAAGACAGTGCATCCATATTGCCTATTCAGAAATAATCCCCATTAAACCCAGTCTACTCCTGGTTGAGTACAACATAGCAGCCAAAATAATCTTGGATCAGGATATCTGTCAGAATGTTTCCTAGACATGACGATGCCTTTAATATTTTTCCCAAGGTTCTGCTGTGAAGCGGTGGGGACTAAGAAAGTGATAGGGATATTTTGTCATTGGACAGCCATTCCCATGTCCATCCACCTAATAGAACGCTGTTGAAAATATTACTTGATATTGTACTAACCTTGAATTATTATTTGAGGTTATTTGAGGGACTACTAATGTCCTATGGTATCTGCCTGGCCAATACAAACTGACAGGGTTGGGGTGTTCTACGTTCCTTTTATCAAACAATGTCATCTATCAGGCCCCAGGAAGCCAGCCTTCTCTGTCACAGCATCTCCCCCCTAGAATGAGGTTCCCCTTGCTGGTGTTGCAAAGGCTTAAAGACCTGTTTATTCTCCTAGGCTGCTGGATCCTCTCTCTTATAAGATTTTACTTGATGTTGTGTATTGGAGGTTTTAGTTTTGGAGATTTCAGCTTAGCGTTATCTTGACTATTTATGGTTTTATAATTTATAATGTTAACTACCCATAAACATGTTGATACTTTACATTATTTCATATTTGCAGGAAAAAATCCACTCAACTCACAATTTACCAGACCAAGAGAACTTGCAAGTACTTTGGTAAATTTGGAATCAGGGCATTTGAACCAATTTCTGTTCTCAAACACCAAGACAAATCCCATTAAGTTTTACAAAACAACCAAGTTAAACCTAGTGTATCTTAAAAGCAAAGTTGAAAGCAATCTACTTAATCTGTTTTCTAAGTTATCTGTAGCGATTGTATTGATTTTTATGTTAAGATATGCTGGGAAGCTCTTACAAGTTATCATGTCACTTTTATTGGATCTGAATTATTTATTGAGGCATTATGTTATCCTAGTTTAATAAACATGGGTTTCTTGCTCTTGACCTTTATGAACAGAATGTTTATTATACTTCACTTTCTCACATATACATGATATCAGCTTTGATCATAGTTTATACACGAAGCTATACCTTCATACTTACATCTTTTTACATTCTAAATGTTATATTTTTCAAAACTTGCTTTTGCCTTTTGAGGTATAGAATATTATGGATGCATCAGATTAAGACATTCTACTAAAACAGCAACAAAGAAGACACCTGAGGCAGTCTTACATATTAATTATACATTGTGGTTATAATTACTACCTTTACCCACTCACCTCCCGCAAGACAAGCTGCTTTGGTCATTAGCTTAAATATAGTGAAAGCATGGAAGGTAACTGCGTGGGACCTATAGGTCAGGGGTCTCTTCCTTCTGGCCATCCATTTCTTGCCCAGCACTTTCAACCAATCAGATCACTCAGGGCAAGTTTGCCATATCCTTGTTATTGGCAGGAGCATCTACTTCGTCAATCAGAATCTGTTCTCCTTGTTCATTTAACCTACAAAAAGATACTTTGGATCCTACCACCCCTGGAAATGAGGGGTGTGAACCTAGAAACGGGCCTTTCCAGTGGTAGCCCCAGTTCTGAGGAACGGATTGCCCATCAAGGCCCAGATAGTTCCCTATGGCTAGCTGTTTTGGGGCTCCAGTGTTTGGGGCTCCAATCTGTTTATCTGGGCTGCTGTTAAGTAAATCTTTGTTTTCATATTCTTTAAATAATTGTTTGATTTAAAGGTACTTTGATTTGATTATTGTTTTAGCTGTTTTATGGTATTAATAGATTTTTAAGGTTTGTGATTTTTTTTCCTTTTTTTATTTAATAGCTATATAAACGCACAATCCAGAAAAGAGCAGAAAAGAAGTAAGAAAGAAAGATAGAAAGATAGAAAAGATTTACAGATTTACAAGCTGTAAAACTGAGTAAAAATGGTCGTTAGATGAGTGCTGCATATAAAAATGATCAATATAATTATTAAAATCAAATCAATGTTTAATAATTGACCAACGTAGCCAGTATAATAAGAACAATAAGAATAAACAATTAACAAGAGTTTCTATCTGATATAAAAAGTTCAATCCTTATTTAACAAATCAGGAAGAGCTCATGCTTTATATTAAAGCCTTACGTTAAGAGACCCAAACTTCAAATGCAGTATGTCCATATGTATGGATTAAATTCTATATTAGAATGGTTAATCCAAATGGTTGGATTAAATTCTGTATCAGATTTATTTTTCAAATACAAAGTGATTTTTGACACTGATGCATATCTCCACAGTTCAGATTGCCTTTCTTCTAAATTGAGAATTACATATGATTTCCAATAAAGTACCCTGGCAATTGGAAGCTTATGATTTACATGAGCTACCCAGATTCTTTGAGCGGGGCAGCAAAATAGATGGGCTACAAAATCCAGATTACCACTAGCAAATGGTTAGAGTTTCCTGTAGCTTGCCCCTGCCATCTAATAATCATCTGGACTGTTGCATCCCAGATGTGGTAGCCAAAGAACAGGGCTGTAATAGGAAGGAAGAATCATAGCAGGAAAAAGTCAGTGGCCCTGCTACCATCACCTCCTATGCCTCTCCCAGCTAATCTCCCAGCTAATCTGGTCTTCAGGGCTTCCCTAGCAATTGCTGCCAGCCATTCTCTTCCTTTTTCTCTCTCTCTTCCTTCCTGCTTTGACAGAACAAGGGGGCAGAGAATACTGTACATAACTGAAGTGCTTTGATCTGAATGACAACTATATGGCAGCAGAGAGATGCAGAAAAATCCAGCTCTTTGCTGTCATCTAGTGGTCATTGGGAGTGTTGTAGTCCAGGTATGCTGAGCCTAAGAAAGATTTTCAGGTGTACAGAATGGAAAGATACACTTTGGGTGACTAAGGAGGAAAGGAGAGACCTTGTGAGGCTCAGGCCCACTGCTCAGGTAGTGGCAGGGGAAAAGCAGCCACGTTAACCCACTATTTCTTTTTTTGCTTCCTAGCCTGGTGGGAGGCTCTGTGCCAGAGCTCTACCATCACTGAAATGGGGGCAGGGGGAGCATTAGAAACCTTTGCTTTGTTGCCAGAGAGCTCTCTTGACTTTCATCATTGTTCAGGAAAAGGTACAGATTTCTTTTGTGGAGCCCTTGGTGTTCTCTGAGCCTTGTTGTTTTCTTGCAGACGTTTCACTGCCAGACTAGGCAACATCTTCAGTGCAAAGAGGGAGTGGGCCTTGTTCTCAGTTTATATACTGTGGCTTGCCCTGCTTGTGTTGGTGGGGGTGTTGTTCTCTCCTTGGGAGTTCTTTGATTGGGCTATTGTTTGCTGCTTGGTTGATTGCCTGAGTTAATAGTTCCTTGATTAGGGTGTATTGTGCTGTTTGATGGTTCATCTGGTGTTAATCTTAGTGTTGATTTTTGCATATCTGAGTGTTGATTGCTGGCAAGGGAGTGTACTGGTCTTTTGGCTTTTCTATTGTCTCTTTTGAATGGTATGTAAATGTTGTTTACCTCTATGTGTCTGTTGATGGCTGCTTGGTCTGAGTGCCAGGCTTCCAGGAATTGTCTGGTGTTTTTGGATTTGGCTTGGTTTAGGATGCTCACCGTTTCCCAGTTGAAACTATGGTTGAGTCTGTCCATGTGTTGTGAGAGGAAGGAGTTCTCATCGTGTCTTCTGACTGCTAGTTGGTGTTCATGGATGTGCTCTGCTATTCTTCTGCCTGTCTGTCCTACATAGTGGCTGTTACAGTCTTTGCATTGTATGTTGTAAATAACTTCTGTTTTTTCTTCTTGGGCTATTGGGTCTTTTGGGTTGCTTAATATGTTTTGAAGAGTTTTAGTTGGTTTATGTGCTACGGTGATGCCATGTGGTTGTAACAGTCTGTTGGTGGTTTCTGAGATGCTTCTGATGTATGGCAGTGTTATCCTTTTCATGGTTTCCATTGGTTGGGTTGTAGTGGGTTGGGTGGTGAGGCACTTTTTGATAAAGTTGAGCGGGTATCCATTTTGTTGGAAGATGCTGTGCAGATGATCTTTTTCGTTTTTCTGGTGTTCTGGGTTGCTGCAGTGTGTAAGTGTTCTTACACAGCTTCTCTTGTGGGAGGTTGGATTGTTACTTTGATAGTGGAGCACTTGGTTGGTGTGGGTAGCTTTCCTGTAGACTTGTATTTCTAACTTACCTGTTAATATGTTTTCTACTACAGATTAAGGTTACTATGGTAACTAATCATTTTGGCCGGGTGAAGAGGTCGAATTTAATTGTCCCCTTTTCATGTGTTAATGGGTGCATTGCCTAAGGGAGAAGGCCTGGACTTGTTTTTAGTTTCAGTTTCCCTTCTGTGTAGGCATGTAGAGAGTTAAGCAGCTCTCACTGAGAGCCTGTAAATATGTTTGCTTTCTGTAAACTTGCTTTTCTGGAAGAGGTCTCTTGTCCTTCCTATTCTATTGTCTTCTTCCACTTCCGCGCATTGCTTGTTTAAAAATAATTCCTTATCTCTTCTGGCTAACACTAAAAGCTCCTGTGAGTAAGCACAGTGACAGAGTTACAACTAGACCTTTGGAAATGGTACACTCTGACATTATTGGTCCTTTTGCTCCAAGTCTTGGACAAGCAAGGTATGCAATGACCATCACTGATGATTTCTCAAGATACACATTTATCTACATCTTAAAACATAAAGATGAGGTATTTGAGAAATTTAAAGGTTTTGTGACATGGGCAAATGGAAAATTCCCTAGGCCTGTATCTGCACTCCAATGTGACAGAGGAGAAGAGTACCTTTCTCACAAATTCAAAAGGTTCCTAGCAGAACAAGGGATAGAACAAATCCTTTCTAACCCTTACACCCCTCAGCAAAATGGTGTTGCTGAAAGAAAGGGCAGAACCTTGCAAAATGCAATGGAATGCATGCTTAAAGATTCACACTTACTTTTAAGAATTGGAGGGAGGCAATATCTACTGCCTGTTATGTACAAAACAGATTGTATAACTCTGTCATTCAGGACACTCCATTCCATTTGTTTTATGGTGTGAAACCAAAGGTAAACCATCTTAGAGTGTTTGGTAGCACTGCTTGGGTTCATATTCCAAAACAACAGAGAAGGAAAGGAGGCCCCACAACAAAGAAAGCCATCTTTGTTGGCTATGAACAAAGCCAAAGGAGCTACAGGTTCATAATGGGAGAGACATCAATAATTAGCAAAAGCGCTTCTTTTGCTGAACAAAACTGGGGGAGATTAAATTCTAGCTCTCCAGTTGATCTGACCACCACAAGAGAACAGCAAGGACTTGCTGATGGTGATCTTTTCCCTGATGAGGACATTAAACCAGAAGAGCAAACTGAAGATCTGTCTGATGAGACAGATGCTTCTCAGGAAAGTGATAGGAGTCAAAATTTAAGCCCTGTATTACCTCGCAGATCTCAGAGGAGTAATAAAGGCGTTCCTCCATCACGTTTTCAGGCTGAAACAGTAAAGGCTTTTCACATATTCACAGAACCTGAGTCTTTAGAACAAGTGAATGCTTTACCACCTGAGATTGCACAAAATTGGCATTCTGCCATGCAACAGGAGTTAGCAGCCTTGAAAGAAAATAAAACATGGAAACTGGTAAATCTACCTCCCAATGAACGCTGTTTGGGTTGTAGGTGGGTTTTCAAACTGAAAAGGGATGCTGATGGCAAAATCCAAAAATATAAAGCAAGGTTAGTTGCAAAAGGGTTCACTCAAAGGAAAGATTTAGACTTTGATAAGACTTTTGCACCAGTTACTAAAGGTGAATCAATTAGATTACTGTTAAAAATTGCTGCACTCAAAGGAATGTCAGTTCACCTCTATGACATTCAAACTGCATTTCTCTATGGTAATTTAGACCACAAATTATACATGCAGCAACCCCCTGGCTATGAAAAAGGGGAGAATCTAGTCTGTGAACTGCAAAAGTCAATCTATGTGTTAAAACAAGCTGCTTGATCCTGGAACCAAAAATTAGATGAAAAACTGCAGAATTTGGGTTTTGAAAAAGGAAAAGCAGATCCATGTGTATATATGAAGAAAGACAAACAAGGCTGTATGTATCTGTGCATTTATGTTGATGATTTGCTGCTGTTCACACCAACAGAAAAACAAAGGGTTGATTTTGAAGCCTGCATGGAAAGCCATTTCACATTAAAAAGCCTTGGAACAGTAACAAATTACCTAGTTTTGAAAATACACAGGGAGAAGGATGGTAGCTTTCTGTTAAACCAAAGGGGAGATAATGTTAAAATAATGTGAATACAGAGTTGTCAAAGAAAATTGGTTTGCATCTTACTCTGTAGTATAAAAGGGGGAGTGTTAATTTGTTTTCTACTTCAGATTAAGGTTACTATGGTAACTAATCATTTTGGCCCTGTGAAGAGGTTGAATTTTTTTGTCCCCTTTTCAGTGTTAATGGTTGCATTGCCTAAGGGAGAAGAACTTCCCTGGACTTGTTTTTATTTTCAGTTTCCCTTCTGTGTAGGCATGTAGAGAGTTAAGCAGCTCTCACTGAAAGCCTGTAAATATGTTTGCTTTCTGTAAATAAAACTATTTTTATAGAAATGCCTGGTGTGTGACTTTTCTGATCTCTCGTGGGCCAAATGCTTCCTAGCAATCTGCTAACATTACCATCATTTCCTCTACTGATGAGGATGTTCAGGAATGGTAATTAGTTGTTATCTTCCTCCCTTGGTAATTTTATTCCATTAAAGATGTTATTGATGGTTTTGTGGGTTTCTTTCACTTGTTTATTTTGTATTATGACTTCTTTTCTTTTCTTCCTTTTCTTCCAAAGGAAGTTGGTGATCAGAGCATCCTGGAGATTATTTCACACAGGTAAATAGCATAAAGCAAAGAGAAAGAGTTAAGAAACCTACACTTCTACACCTATCTTTCACGTGTGTGTGTGTGTTTGTGTGTGTGTGTGTTATTGATTTCCATCATCTTATATATTTGGCAGTTGATATTTGTCAAGGTCTTTATATGTGACATGCGATCACACTTGGCATTTGACATAGTATATTTAAGAAATATTTTATGAAAGACAAGCAATAATAATAGTTAGATTCATAGCCCATGCATAATACTGTGAAGTAGCTAACAATCCAGCAACGTTATAGTTCAAATATAAAACACATTGGGAAGAATCTTCAGATCAACGTAATTACTTCTACATTTCCCAAAGGGCCTTGGCTTGTTTCTGAAACAGGAATCTACCTTGACAATGTGGGGAAAAAACACTTTTGAAATACAGGGAACTTTCAAAAATCTTTCAGATGTTATTCCAAGGCCTGATATTGAAAGGGGTGGAGAGGAGGTAAAAATAATTCCACTGAGTAGTCTCCAAACTACTGAATTTACCTAAAAGATCACTTGGGATCATGCTATCATTATTTGGTAAGCATGCAAAGTTTGTTATGGTTTTGGTGGGTCCTTTTATATTTGTCTCCCTTCCATTACTTTTTCTTCTTGGCCTGCATCCAAGAGCTGGATGTTTGGCTTTGAATTACTTTTCTCTTACTGAATCCTAAGTGAATAAATCAATTTAGAGCCAAGCTCTCCATTGTATCATTTTGCAAACTAAGCTACACTAAAAGACTGGAAGAGCTGCCTGCAGAACCATATCACTCTGGGGTTTGCCTGATTCTTCTTTATCCCTCTGTGGGCCATTCCCTTTATACTGAGAAATTTCTATTGTCTCAATAAAAAGCTTCAGAATGCCAGGAGCCACTTGACTGCCAAAATTATGAGAGCCAGACAGAAAGCAGACAGCCTTGAGGCTGCCGAGAACTCAGATGACATGGTATAGCAACAGAAATGAGGATGGGATTCTTTGATGGAAAGGGCATTGATCAACCCTGCTTTACCTAAAGATACCAGCAATACAGCTTTGTTAATGTATTACTTATCTCTGATAAATGCGCTGTGCTATAAACTAAGTCTTTCTGGATGCTTTAAGTGTTTAAAAGTCTGCTGGGGGCTGTATCTCATTATCTTCAGAAAGAGGAGGTTCACTCTTCATGAGTGCTCCTTGATCACCACTGATTACTAGATTTGTAAGTTACAACTGTACTGAGGAGCAAGTTTGCACAACTACAAGCTAACACACCAACTGCCATTCTTCCTGAACTGGTTAGAATTAGTACGGTCGTCCACACCTTGGTTACAGTCACTGGTTTGAGATGGGCAGCTATACAAACAAACAAACAAACAAACAAACCCATCTTGACTACTGCAACATTTTTTAAATTGGGTTACCCTATATGTTTGGAAATTGCAGTTGCAGTGTTCCTCAACCTTGGCAACTTGAAGACCTGTGGATTTCAACTTCCAGAATTCCCCAGCCAGCCATACTGGCTGGGGAATTCTGGAAGTTGAAGTCCACAGGTCTTCAAGTTGCCAAGGTTGAGGAACACTGGTCTAGGGGATCACTTCTCCTACTATGAACCTGCTGAGTTACTTGAGTCAGCAGGAGAAGCCTTTCTGAAGAAGCCCCTCTGTCTGGTGTGCGGAAGGGGGCTATGGCTACCAGGCCATGCAATGCCCTCTGCAGAAAGTGGGATTTGTGGCCCACTCTTTATAGAACCCATACAAATATGGTAACAAATGCATGACAGAATGGAGGTAAGAATGCTTTTTGATAATATATCCCAGTTCCATTAAAATCTATAAAAATATTTTGTAATTTATAATGACTTCTTTAATTGATGCAAATAAGCCCATTGTCCAACACTTTTACCTAATGCTATGAAGATTTCTGATGTGTATATTTAATGTGGGCACAGTTCTTTGGCACAGGGATTGTTTTTATTATAAACTAAAACCTTTACTGTCAAAGTACTAAAGTCAGTAAGGGAAGTAGGTAGGCAATAAAATGTTTATTGCTTTAGAGTTGCCTTTTCTCTTTGTTATAGCAGCAGCAGCAGCAGCATCTCATTTCTTTTCCATATTGCTAAATAGCAACTTTAATTATATCAGTGCTCCAGCTATACAAGTGCTGAACTTGACACCACATAAATCTTAGCCTAATTTGGTTTGTGGTTGGATTGCGAAAGGGATCAATGGATTCATTTACACCCAGTTCTCCCCTTTGATACTGAAAACATGGTCACACATGCAAAGGATAAGCTTTTTTAGAAAAACTCTTCTGCAAAGCCAGCATTTTTTCAGCAACTGTGGAGCAAGAATGAAAGGGAAGAAAGTGGGGGAAACGTGAACCCTGAGATCTTCCACTTCCATTTCTCCTTAATCTCCCTCTGAATGAAGACGAAGTTAGCTAAAGCTGAATCCCCTGCACGTCAATTTAATTGGCTTTTCTGTATTATGGGTTATTTGTTTCTTCTTTGGTAATGTAGCTTTGTCCAATATTAAAGGGGTTGGTTTATTTCAAATAGTAAGTTGAGGAATATTTCTTATTTGCACAGTTTCATCAAGAAAATTTATATTTGGCTATCTAGTGAATTTAGGCTTGATTAATCTTAGTAACTGAGCAAATGGGAAAGGAATTATCTACTGTATGTGGTTTCCAAGAAATGTTTTGCCAAAGATGCAATTAATAATGTGAATGGATTTCACAACCTTAACGGAGCCTAGAAAATTAGATTACGAGAATGAGCTCCCAAAGGAGAACTTCCTTATATAATTTTCTATATTCAAATGCATAAAATAGATTTCTCTAGTATAATGCACCATTTAACATTAATATGTTTCTTTTCTCATTCCCTATTTATTTACTTATTTATTTATTTATTTATAATTTTTGAGCTGCCTAATCTAAGGAATAATTCTGAAGAACTTGAAAATATACATAATCTTAGAGGCATTTTGGTTGATCCTAATAACATAATTGCCTAAATGTGTCTTTTGGACTGTGTAGTTATCTGTAATTTAGTGTAGTTATCTATTTTATTGCATTTTCAATATAGAAATAATCCACTGAGAGACCCAGTAGAATTTATAGTATTAGTCTCATCTTAAAGTTATAAGAAACATATTTTAATAAGAATTTTACTGAGTTTAAAGCAAAGATAAAAACTACAAAAAAAAACTACAAAAAACCCCTAAAGGAGTAAGAAACACAAGAAAAAGAATTTTAAAGATTACATAAAAAAGTGACTTCCAACTTTCAACAAAAAGAATATATAGCACTTTCCATACTCAGTAACTTATACTATATCAAACCAAGTTCACATTATTTCTATAAATATTCCATTAGTATACATGGAAAACACTGAGTACAATTGCTCCTTCCCCATATATATATCTATATCTATCTATCTATCTATCTATCTATCTATCTATCTATCTATCTATCATCTATCTATCTATAATTTATTTATCAAATTTGTCACTGCCCACCTCCTCCCACTGGAGGGACTCTGGGCAGTTTACAAGACACTCATTAAAACAATAAATATATAAAAATGGATTATCACTAATAAATATAAATAAGAGCAAAGTCCAGATGGATATGATCTTGTTCAGTCTTTGCATGGAAGGGGTACTTCAAGGCACTAGCCAACCCCAGGCATGACTATTCTCCCTGCCCCAAGCCAGGTGGAGAGCCAGGTCTTCAAATTCCTCCAAAAGACCAGGAGTTATGGGGCTAACCTCACCTCCGGGGGCAAGATGTTCCAGAGGGCGGGTGTTACTGCAGAAAAGGCCTGCCTCCTGGACCCCTGCCACATGGAATTCTCTTACCAGCAGGGTCCGCAGCATGCCCCCTTTGCATGATCAGGTGGGATGGGTTGATATAACGGGGAAGAGGCGGTCCCTCAGGTAGCCTGGCCCCATGCCATGTAGGGCTTTAAAGGTGATAACCAGCCCCTTGAATTGGACTCAGAAGGCAACTGGTACCCAATGCAGCTCGCGCAGCAAAGGTGTTATATACACCCTTGTGGGGGTGCCAAAAATAGCTTGCACAGCTGCACTCTGGATCAACTGTAGCTTCCGGATACTCTTCAAGGGTAGCCCCATGTAGAGCACATTGCAGTAGTCAATATGAGAGATAACAAGGGTACGAGAGACCATTCAAAGGGCTTCACAATCCAGGAAAGGGTGTAACTGGTGCACGAAGCTGCGCAAAGGCCCTCTGGCCATGGCTGCCACCTGCTTTTCAAACAGGAGCCGTGAGTCCAAGAGGGCGCACACGTTATGCACTGGGTCTGTCTGGGGCAGGGCAACCCCATCCAGAACCAAAGATGACAAAGTCATATGGAAGATCCATTAATCCATAGCCACTCTGTCTTACCAGGGTTCAGCTGAAGCCTGTTGTTTCCCATCCAGACCCCCACAGCCTCCAGGAACCTGGAGAGGATGGTCATGGTATTACTTACTTCCCCTGGGATGGAGATATACAATCAAGTATCATCGGCATATTGACAATATCTCATCCCATGGTGATGGATGATCTCACCCAGCAGTTTCATGTAGATGTTGAATAGGAGAGGAGAGAGAACCGAGCCCTGCAGCACCCCACAATGGAGGGGACGAGGGTTGGATCTCTCACTCCCTATCACCACTGATTGGGACCAGCCCTGGAGGAAGGGGGTGAACCAGTGCAGGACCATGCTGCCCACCCCCAACTCCCTGAGCCACCCCAAAAGGATAACATGGTCAATGGTCAAGAGTGGACCATGGAAAGCCACTGAGAGGTCAAGAAGACTGTTAATATGTTTTCTACTACAGATTAAGGTTACTATGGTAACTAATCATTTTGGCCAGGTGAAGAGGTCGAATTTAATTGTCCCCTTTTCACGTGTTAATGGTTGCATTGCCTAAGGGAAGAACTTTCCTGGACTTGTTTTAGTTTCAGTTTCCCTTCTGTGTAGGCTTGCAGAGAATATACAGCTGAGAGAAATCTCTCCTCTCAGCAAACAGCTTTTAAATATGTTTGCTTTCTGTAAATAAAATTATTTTTATAGAAATGCCTGGTGTGTGACTTTTCTGATCTCTCCTGGGCCAAATGCTTTCTAGCACTCTGCCAACAGGTTATGGGCCCACTAAGCAGCCCAGTAAACCCAGTAAGAAGCCCAGTAAAACCCCAGAGAGAATAGAGAGATCAGCTCCATACCTCATGCACAATTTAAAGGCAGGTAGCAAAGACCTGTGAAGATTTTCTTTGGAGCAGCCTGGAGACTTTCCAGCAACTGCTGGTCTACAGGACAAAGAAGCCAGCTGAGGTGACTTGCAAAAGAAGGAAGAAGCCATGGCTACCTCCCAGCCCTCAGCGATGCCTCTGGAGCGCCTATCAGAGACCAACTATTTGAATTGGGCCCTGAAGATGAAGATGTATCTTCGCAGAGAGAATCTTTGACTGCCAATTCGTGAGCAATCCCCCCAAAATCCCAGTGCTGAATGGCTTAGACAGGATGAGCAGGCTAGAACCACCATTATCCTGGGAGTTGAGGACAATCAGCTAGTCCACGTGCGAGGTATGCAGTCTGCAAAGCAACTTTGGGATGCTTTGAGAGACTTATATGTAAAGGCAACAGCAGGGAGTAAAGTTACCCTGACAAAAAAGCTGTACAAAGCCTACCTTGCAGAAGGAAAGAGCCTTCCTGAGCACCTACATTATATTCAGCAGCTGTTTGTTGAGTTGCAGGAGAGAGGAATGGAATTTACACCTCTCACAAAATCCTATATCTTCCTGTCCTCACTGAATGAAACGTGGGACACACTGATTTGTACCCTGGAGGCTATGCCTGAAGCAGACCTCACCCCATCGTATGTTACACAGCGCTTACTCGCTGAATGGGAGAAGAGAGAGGAAAGATCCCCCTGCATCTCTTCTGGAAAGCTGCAGTACCAGAAAACAAGGGAAAAGAAGGGAAAGGAACCTGAGGCCACAGCGCTAGCCAGCCAGCGATGCTTCACTTGTGGTTCAGCTGGACATTTGCAGAAAGACTGTGCCTTGAGACCCAAGAGTAGAAAGACAGAGAAGAAGAACACAAGGGCAACACAGAAGAAGGCTCTTCAGACAAGCCAAATTGCACAGGTTGCTGAGAAGGGTAATTCTGATGTATGTGTGTTAGATTCTGGGGCCAGTTGTCATTTATGTAATTGTAAAAGCTCTTTTGTGTCACTGTCTAAAACTGAAAGACAAAGTGTATCTTTGGCTGATGGGTCTGTGGGACAAGGTGACTTGTATTTATCCTGCTTGGGAGAAACTGTAAAAGGTGTGTTGTATGTGCCAAATTTACAATCAAACCTTTTATCTGTGCCATAATTGGCTGCAACAGGGTATGTCATAACGTTTAAGAAAAATGGTTGTGAGATACGTAATGTAATGATTGCCCTAGCCCCAAATACTCAGACTCACAAGAGGATGCTAAATGAAATCTGATTTATTAGAGTACTAAAGGCAAATACAAAGAAAGCTGAGAATGAGCAAAAGCGCGCCAAATACAAACTTAAACCCTTGCTTCAAACGTATCCCGCCTCCCTCGTAACAGCCCCGCCCGGCACAGGTGCTAGCAATCGTCAGAGTTGCTAGCCTGGGAAAGTAACCTTGAGCGCAGTAGATAACACAAATACATTCCAAAGCAAAGCCAAAATATAATCGTTCCCCTCCTCCCTAGATAAATGAAACACGCATCCAATTAATGACATGCGAAACGTTACGATGCATCAAATACATTGAAACGGCGCACATGACATACCGCCCTCCTAAAATACCCTTAGGGACCTGGTTTCGAGGGATAAGCGGAGTGGAAACGGGCCACCAGAACCGGGGAAGCTACATCTGGTGCAGCGACCCACTCAGGATGAGGGAAATGCTTCCAACGAACTAAATATTGCAAAGTATTGCGAAGGCGTCTAGAGTCCAAAATTTCTTTAACTTCAAAGTGTTGCTGACCATCAATCATGATGGGGGTGGGAGGTGGAGGTTGCCAATGCCAGCGATCAGAAGGAATAGTCGGTTTGAGTAAGCTGCAATGAAAAACAGGGTGTAAGCGTTTAAGGTTATGAGGCAAGTCAAGTTTAAAAGTCACAGGGTTAATTTGAGCGACAATTTGGAAAGGACCCACAAATTTAGGCGCCAGTTTCTTTGAAGGTTGTGCAGACTTGATAAACTTGGTAGAAAGGTAGACCGAGTCCCCAACTTGGAACGCAGGTTGTGGGGCTCGCTTCCGATCAGCATACAGTTTATAATCTGCCTGTGCATCGGCCAATGCCTTTTGAATCATTGGCCAAGAGTCAGCCAGTTGTGTTGACCAATCATCTGTAGTGACTGCACCTGCAGGAGGTTGTGGGAGATCAGTGATAGGTACAAAGTCTTTACCCTGAGCCACCCGAAACGGGGTTTGCCCAGTGCTTTGATGCACTGCGTTGTTGTAAGCCACTTCAGCAAATGGTAGAAGGTCTACCCAATTGTCCTGCTGATAATTCACAAAAGCGCGAAGGTACTGCTCTAGAGTAGAGTTAACCGCCTCAGTGGCCCCGTCCGTCTGAGGATGCCAAGCCGTGGAGAGGGCTTGCTTCGTGCCTAACAGCTTGAGAAACGCCCGCCAAAACTGCGAGGTAAATTGTGTACCTCTGTCCGAAATCAAGCGGGAGGGACATCCGTGTAGCCTGTACACGTGTACAAGGAATAGGCGGGCCAATTGACGCGCTGACGGAATGGACACGCAAGAGATAAAGTGAGCTTGCTTGGAGAAATAATCTTTGACCACCCAAATGACCGTTTTGCGTTGGCTGGGTGGTAGCTCTACAATAAAATCCATGGAGATTTCTTCCCAAGGGGAAGAGGGGGCTGCTACCGGCTGCAGCAGCCCTTGGGGCTTGCCCACCTTGCGTTTGGACATTGCACAGACAGTGCAGGAAGCAATGTAGTCTTTGACATCTTTACGTAATGTGGGCCACCAGAATTGCCTCCGAATGAGGTGCAAGGTTTTTACAAACCCGAAGTGACCTGCGAGTTTGTCATCGTGTGAACGTGTTAACACATCTTTTCGGAGGTTTTCAGGAACGTAGAGGCGATCGGATTTCCAAGCGAAGCCTCTGTCAAAAGTAACATTGTCTTTATTCGCAAGCAACCAAGTATCCGTTTTTAGTTCTTTTAAAAACTTTTGTTGCAACTGGGAGGGAATTGACAAAGTGCTTGGCTGAGCAGCGCTTGTGGTGGGCGGTTGCTGCGCGCGCGTTTGGCTTCGCGTCACAGCCTGCATGCCCAATTGGGGCGCCGACCATAGGGTGCTTACAACATCTGGCGCCGCCCCAGAGTCTTGAGGTTGCCTTGACAAGGCATCAGCCAAGAAGTTCTTTTTCCCTGGAATAAATTTGAACTGAAAATTGAATCGATTGAAAAATTGAGCCCAACGAACCTGTTTAGGGCTCAGTTTTCGAGGGGTACTAAGTGCCTCCAAGTTTTTATGATCAGTCCATACCTCAAAGGGATGATTTGCCCCTTCCAACAGATGCCGCCAAGCTTCTAATGCAGCTTTCACTGCAAATGCCTCCTTTTCCCAAACATGCCAACGCCTCTCAGTCTCAGAGAACTTGCGGGATAGATAAGCACAGGGTTTGAGGCATCCTGCCTCGTCTTTTTGCATCAACAATGCGCCAATAGAATAATCGGAGGCATCTGCCTGTACAACAAAAGGCTTTGAGGGATCAGGGTGTTGTAAAATGGGCTCTTTGACGAAAGCTGCTTTCAGCCGCTCAAACGCCGTTTGACAAGCAGGCGTCCACCTCAACAGCGCTCCGGGATTCTTGACTCTCCTAGTATCCCCCACCCCTTTTGTTCGAAGCAGGTCCGTTAGGGGCAAGGCAATCTCAGCGAACCCCCTTATGAATAATCTGTAGTAGTTGCTGAACCCCAAGAAACTTTGAAGTTGCCTGCGGGTACGGGGACTCTCCCAGTCCATGATAGCCTGCACCTTGGCAGGGTCCATTTCTATACCTTTATCAGAAATCCTATACCCCAAGTAGTCAATTTGGGTCTGATGGAAGGCACATTTCGATAGCTTTGCATACAATTCAGCAGATCTGAGTTTACACAAGACTTTCTTTACCAGAGCGACATGCTCTTTCATGGTTTCCGTATAAATCAACACATCATCCAAATACACCAGTACACCTTTAAACAGATGTTCATGCAAAACTTCATTGATTAATTGCATAAATACCCCAGGGGCCCCAGCCAACCCAAACGGCAACACCTTATACTGAAAGGCTCCCAACGGGCAATTGAATGCAGTTTTCCACTCATCTCCCTCCTTGATTCGTACACGATAGTAGGCTTCTCTTAAATCCAGTTTAGAGAAGATCTTGCCTTTGGCCAGATGTGACAACATGTCCTTTATCAATGGCAAGGGATATTTGTTGGAAATTGAGACGGCATTTAATCCGCGGAAATCCGTACAAAGTCTCAATGTCCCATCCTTTTTTGGGCGAAAAAGAACCGGCGCCCCCACGGGTGAATTCGCCGGCTCAATGAATCCGCGCGCCAAATTTTTGTCCACAAATTCCCTCAATAGAGCCAGTTCCTTTTGTGTCATGGAATAAATTTTTGGTTTAGGCAATTGAGTGTTGGGCAGCAGTTCTATGGCACAGTCCGTCTTTCGATGGGGGGGCAACTGGTCAGCTTCCTTTTCACCGAATACATCAGCAAACATCCGGTACTCGGCCGGCAAGCCTTCCAGAGGAGAGGCCGGGTAAGGCGGAGTCGCAGCTGCCGCAACCCCCACCATCTCCTCTGGGGCACCCTTCCCCTCTGCCGCTTGATAAAATCCATCCCTAAATGTGATGGTCCGGTAAACCCAGTTTATCTGGGGGTTTTGCTGCACCAACCATGGTACCCCCAACACCACCAATGGCCCCCCTACGGGAGCCACGACAAAAGACAACCCTTCCTGGTGACTGCCCAGTTGCAAGGCTACCCGCCCTGTAAAATGGGTGACCGGTTTGCCCCCTGCCATGGACCCATCCAATTGAGTAAATGCGATGGGTCTTTGTAGAGGGAAAGTGGGGAGCTCCAAAGCTGCCACCACGTCGGGGTGCATCAGACACCGGGAACACCCCGAATCAATCATGGCCCATACTTCCACCGTCTTGACTTGGGAACCCAATTTCAATTTCACCATGAGTATGCGGTAAGTGCCACTCACCGATGGAGGCTCGCGCCCGTCCTCTACCACCTGCCCAGCGGCGCCCTTTAGAGCAGGTGGCTGTCGTTTCCCGCCGGCTGCGGGATTTCGGTCTCCCCTTCAATTTCGTAGAACATCACATCGTCTCCCTCGGTCTCAGCCACCGCCGCTTTCTGTTTCCTCGGCAATGCAGGGGACTTCGCCGGCGGTTTTCCGGGCCGTTCCTCCACCTTTGCCTTCGGGCATGCTGCCACTCGATGCCCCTCCTTACCACATCTCAGACACAAGCCTTTGGCGTACCGCTTCTCCCGCTCCTCGTCCCAGGGTCGTTGTCCCGGTTTCCCCCCGGTGGTTGATGGGCGGCTGGGCTTCACCTCCCGCCCCGATTTGGCGGTCTTCCGCTGGGCAAAGATCTCTTGGGCATGTTCAGCCCTTCCTGCTAGCAGGATCCACTCATACAGCGTGTATGGGTCGTCCCTCCCCAGGGACCAGCGCAGCACCTCTGTATTCAAGCCATCTTTGAAGAGCTCGATAATGGTTGCTTGGGACCAGTCATCCACCTTCCCAGCTAGCGCTTTAAACTCCAAAGCATAATCGGCCACTGATCGGGACCCCTGCTTGAGTTCCTTCAGGGCTCGTTTTGCTCTCTCCTTTGCTAAGGGGTCCTCAAAGTGTTGCTTCAACGCCCAGAGGAACTCCTCGAGATTTTCCAGTTCAGGCGCTTCCGACTGGCACATCTGGACATACCAGTCTGCCGCCCTCCCCTTCAGTTTGGTGGCAATGGTGATGATTCTTGCCTTCTCCGATTGGAAAACCGCCCCCCATTCCTCCATATAGGCTTTCGCATTCGTCAGGAAGAACGAGAGTTTGGTCGGGTCCCCATCAAACTTGACAGGGAAGTCTCGCATGCCGCCTCCCGCCGGGCTGCGCCCCACCACCGGTGCTGCTGCGGCTGGTGCTTCCCTGACTCGGGGCGGCACGGGGCCCCGGGGCGATCGCCCGGGCGATGCTGCGATTTCCATCTGGACCGACTGGTCCCCTTCGCGCCTCCGCACCACCCGTCGCCGTTCCGGGGTCAGCCCCTGGGAGGAAGGGGTTGAATGCCTCTGGCTGGATTCTTCCCGGAGCTCTCGCATCGAGGTTACATCCAAGCTCAGCTGTTTCAGGATAGCCTCCAACGAATCCATTTTCGACTCCAGCACTCGGATCCGATCCGGAGTGGGTGAGCCCTCCGTTGGCTGCACCTGCACCACGTTGGGGGATAAGGGGTATCTCTGCCTCCAGGAGGGGCCCCCCGCTGCTGTGGCATCTCCTCGGGTCTCATCCCAGGTGAGCAGCTCGCCCGGAGAATTCACGGTGGTCTCCGGGGCCGTTTTCAGCCCCCCGGCTTCGCTCTCCGACCCGGAGCTCGCCTCCTCTCTGATGGCGGACAGCTCCCCACCTTGGGACGGTCGGCCGGACGGCCTCACGGTCGAGTCCGGTTCCCCTTCCTCCATCATCACGATGTCGGGTTCGGTCATCGCGGGCTCTCTCCCTCACAAGTTAGACGCTTGTCTTTCCTGGACAGGGGCCAGCGGAGTTAGGAACTGAGATTCTCAGCTTTATGTAATGATTGCCCTAGCCCCAAATTCTCAGACTCACAAGAGGATGCTAAATGAAATCTGATTTATTAGAGTACTAAAGGCAAATACAAAGAAAGCTGAGAATGAGCAAAAGCGCGCCAAATACAAACTTAAACCCTTGCTTCAAACGTATCCCGCCTCCCTCGTAACAGCCCCGCCCGGCACAGGTGCTAGCAATCGTCAGAGTTGCTAGCCTGGGAAAGTAACCTTGAGCGCAGTAGATAACACAAATACATTCCAAAGCAAAGCCAAAATATAATCGTTCCCCTCCTCCCTAGATAAATGAAACACGCATCCAATTAATGACATGCGAAATGTTACGATGCATCAAATACATTGAAACGGCGCACATGACACGTAAAAATGGAAAATTGTGTGCTACAGGTATGTTAAAAGACTCCTTGTACATTGTGCAAAACGCAAGGAAGCCAAGCTGCAAGGCTGCAGTTGGCGACACTCCATATCATGACCAATGTGTACACCTGATACACAGGAGATTTGGTCATGCTAATTTCAAGTATATAGCACAAATGCCACAGCTGTGTGCTGACCTAAAGATAAAACCCTGTGATAAATACTTTGACTGTGTTGTTTGCAAAGAATGCAAAACACTAAAATCTCCTGTGAGTAAGCACAGTGACAGAGTTACAACTAGACCTTTGGAAATGGTACACTCTGACATTATTGGTCCTTTTGCTCCAGGTCTTGGACAAGCAAGGTATGCAATGACCATCATTGATGATTTCTCAAGATGCACATTTATCTACATCTTAAAACATAAAGATGAAGCGTTTTAGAAATTTAAAGGTTTTGTGACGTGGGCAAATGGAAAATTCCCTAGGCCTGTATCTGCACTCCAATGTGATAGAGGAGGAGAGTACCTTTCTCACAAATTCAAAAGGTTCCTGGCAGAAAAGGGGATAGAACAAATCCTTCCTAACCCTTACACCCCTCAGCAAAATGGTGCTGAAAGAAAGGGCAGAACCTTGCAAAATGCAATGGAATGCATGCTTAAAGATTCACATTTACCTTTTAAGTATTGGGGAGAGGCAATACCTACTGCCTGTTATGTACAAAACAGATTGTATAACTCTGTCATTCAGGACACTCCATTCCATTTGTTTTATGGTGTGAAACCAAAGGTAAACCATCTTAGAGTGTTTGGTAGCACTGCTTGGGTTCATATTCCAAAACAACAGAGAAGGAAAGGAGGCCCCACAACAAAGAAAGCCATCTTTGTTGGCTATGAACAAAGCCAAAGGAGCTACAGGTTCATAATGGGAGAGACATCAATAATTAGCAAAAGCGCTTCTTTTGCTGAACAAAACTGGGGGAGATTAAATTCTAGCTCTCCAGTTGATCTGACCACCACAAGAGAACAGCAAGGACTTGCTGATGGTGATCTTTTCCCTGATGAGGACATTAAACCAGAAGAGCAAACTGAAGATCTGTCTGATGAGACAGATGCTTCTCAGGAAAGTGATAGGAGTCAAAAAATTTAAGCTCTGTATTACCTCGCAGATCTCAGAGAAGTAATAAAGGCGTTCCTCCATCACGTTTTCAGGCTGAAACAGTAAAGGCTTTTCACATATTCACAGAACCTGAGTCTTTAGAACAAGTGAATGCTTTACCACCTGAGATTGCACAAAATTGGCATTCTGCCATGCAACAGGAGTTAGCATCCTTGAAAGAAAATAAAACATGGAAACTGGTAAATCTACCTCTCAATGAACGCTGTCTAGGTTGCAGGTGGGTTTTCAAACTGAAAAGGGATGCTGATGGCAAAATCCAAAAATATAAAGCAAGGTTAGTTGCAAAAGGGTTCACTCAAAGGAAAGATTTAGACTTTGATAAGACTTTGCACCAGTTACTAAAGGTGAATCAATTAGATTACTGTTAAAAATTGCTGCACTCAAAGGAATGTCAGTTCACCACTATGACATTCAAACTGCATTTCTCTATGGTGATTTACACATGCAGCAACCCCCTGGCTATGAAAAAGGGGAGAATCTAGTCTGTGAACTGCAAAAGTCAATCTATGTGTTAAAACAAACTGCTTGATCCTGGAACCAAAAATTAGATGAAAAACTGCAGAATTTGGGTTTTGAAAAAGGAAAAGCAGATCCATGTGTATATATGAAGAAAGACAAACAAGGCTGTATGTATCTGTGCATTTATGTTGATGATTTGCTGCTGTTCACATCAACAGAAAAACAAAGGGTTGATTTTGAAGCCTGCATGAAAAGCCATTTCACATTAAAAAGCCTTGGAACAGTAACAAATTACCTAGTTTTGGAAATACACAGGAAGAAGGATGGTAGCTTTCTGTTAAACCAAAGGGGAGATAATGTTAAAATAATGTGAATGGAAAGACATACAGAGTTGTCAAAGAAAATTGGTTTGCATCTCAGTCTGTAGTATAAAAAGGGGAGTGTTAATATGTTTTCTACTACAGATTAAGTTACTATGGTAACTAATCATTTTGGCCAGGTGAAGAGGTCGAATTTAATTGTCCCCTTTTCACGTGTTAATGGTTGCATTGCCTAAGGGAAGAACTTTCCTGGACTTGTTTTAGTTTCAGTTTCCCTTCTGTGTAGGCTTGCAGAGAATATACAGCTGAGAGAAATCTCTCCTCTAAGCAAACAGCTTTTAAATATGTTTGCTTTCTGTAAATAAAATTATTTTTATAGAAATGCCTGGTGTGTGACTTTTCTGATCTCTCCTGGGCCAAATGCTTTCTAGCATTCTGCCAACAAAGACAAAGATGGATGCACTGCCACCATCCCGCTTCTGCCAGAGATCATCCATAAGTGTGACCAATGCCATTTCTGTCACATATCCAGGCCTGAAACATGACTGAAAGGGGTCTAGATAATCCGTTTCATCCAGAACTCTCTGGAGTTGCAATGCCACCACTTTCTCAACCACTTTCCCCAAAAAGGGGAGGTGGGAAACTGGACGAAAATTGTCCAATACAGTAGGGTCCAGTGATGGTTTCCCAAGGAGGGTCTGCACCAATGCCAAGACAGTTGGTACACCCTCTCCCTCAAGGATATATTAACCATCGCCTGGACCCACCCACATATCACCTCCTGAGCTGCTTTCATCATCCAGGAGGGACAAGGGTCTAGATGATAAGTGGTAGCATTTACTGTCTGGAGGATCCTGTCCACTTCCTCAGGTCCAACAGTATCAAACTGTTCCCAGATAACTAGGTCAGTCCACTCCCTTGGTATCTCCACGGACCATGCCTCATGCTTGGAGTCTAGCGTAGAGCATATCCAAGTGATTTTATCCTGAAGATGCTCTGAAAACTCCTCTGCATGGTCCTGTTGGTGGGTCACTGGGTCCACTTTCCCCAAGAGGGATCAAGTGATTTTAAACAGGGCCGTTGGGCGACATTTGGTGGACAAGATAAGGGCAGAGAAGTATTGATGCTTCACCACTCTAATTGCCACCAGGTAGGCCTTAATTGTGGCTCTAACCAGTGTTCAGTCGGATTCGGTCTTTGTCTTCCTCCAGTGGTGTTCTAGACATCTCTTAATCCTCTTCAGAACCCTCAGCTCCTCTGTAAACCACGTGGAGTGTCGGGTTCGATGGGGTAAGAAAGGTCACACAGGGGCAATCCTGTCCAAGGCCCCAGCTGCCTCCCTATTCCAGGCCGCAGCCAGGGCCTCTGCTGGACCACATAGCAGAACCTCAGGTATAACCCCCAGCTCCCTCTGAAACCCTAGCGGGTCCATCAGTCACCGGGGGTGGACCAATCGAATGGGTCCAGCCGCCCTGCAGAGTGGGGCAGCATAAGAGAATCTCAGGGCTACCAGGGTGTGATCTGACCATGACAATGGGGTCAGCGGTAACTCTCCCCTCAGATCATGTTGCCACTGCTCTGACAAGAAAACCAAATCTGGGGTGAGACCACTGTCTCAAGTCGGGTCCCAAATAATCTGAGACAGTCCCATGGCTGCCATGGTAGCCATGAACTCCCAAGCCACCTCCGAGGCATGCCCCAGGGACAGCAGGTTGAAGTCCCCCAGAACCATAAGCCTGGGGAACTCCACCGCCAACCCCGAGACACCCTCCAGCAGCTCTGGCAGGGAGATTGCTATGCAGCAGGAAGGCTGGTACAGTAGCAACACTCCCAGCTGTTCTCTGGAACCCAACTTGAAGAACAGGGTCTCACAACTGGCCACTTATGCAGCAGTGCCCCTGAAGGCCACCAGAGACTCCCAGATGACAACTGCCACCCCTCTTCCCCTGCCCCGGTGTCTCAGCTGGTGCCATGCTGTAAACCTGGCCAGGCACATTTCTGAAAGGGGCACCCCCCCTCAGGGCCCAGCCAGGTTTTGGTAATACATGCCAGGTCTACCCCCTCCTCAGTGATCAAATCACATATGAGGGCGACTTTGTTGTTAACTGACCTGGCATTAAGTAGCAGTAGCCAGAGACCAGGGCCCCTATAGAGATATAAATCTCTAAACTAGCTTCCCTCCCCAAAAAACAACATTTACTTAATCATTTCCTTCCTAACACGATTCTATATATTTCTATCCACTATAATAAAAATCAAATTTTAAAAACATATAAATTGTCTACTTTTATAATTAATAATACTACAACAATCTTAACCCTATTAAACCTAAAACCAAACAATTATTATTATACCTTATAGATACCTTATAAGTCTTAAAAATCAAACTAACCTTAAAAAGAAACTAGTAAATCTTAATTCAAATCATTAAGAAATGAAATCATAAAAACCTTATTGTCAATCCAAATCAGCATTCTTAAATATTTAACCCACTTTGAAATATATCAAGACATTTACATATCTCCATTCTACACACAAGGCATTTTTCATACAGAAATCAAACAGCCCAACTGCCCCCCTTAAAAACTCAGAGGTCTCAGCAAAAAACCTCCCACAGAACAGCTCTTCTTTCCCATAACATTCCCTCAGAAAAACATTATTTATGATTTCCTGTCCCTTTAACCCCTTTTTCACCAGAATATAACCTTCGTCCGGCATTTCAAAAAGGACTTCAATCTCATTGTCAGTAGAAACTTCTCCATCTTAGGTAGAATCCTCATCTTCTTCCAAAACATCCTTAGCCAGATGACACATTTTAAAGCAGATATTTTCCTCATTGTCCCAAATATCTTGCAAAATAGCTTGACAGGAATCTGACAAGATCTGTTTGTTGGTCTGCTTAAGATCACAATGGAATTCTGAAAGAATCTCCTTAAAATCTTCCATGTTTCAGGCAGTAGATTATGGCGCCCCCTAGATACTTAACTCCTGCAGATAGGAGTTAATGAGTTAATGAAAAACTTCCTAGTGAAATTGAAACAGGAGCAAGTGTACTAACAAGCAGGTCCCAGGGAAAGTGAACAGAGAACTGAAGATTCAAAACAACAAATCTAACATGTAGGAAAATATTTAATACTTCAAATTCAGTACAAAAATAATAGCAGGGAGGCAATTATTTATTCTCAGTCCTCTTTAATCTTTAAACAGGAAAACAAGCCAAAACTTTAAAAGATTTTTAAAAATTTAATCCAGAAATAATGATAAGCAACAAGAGAGTCTGCTTCCTCTTGATGTAGAAAGCCTCTCTTCAGGTACATAAACTTTAAAAAAAATATATTGGGTGACTTAGAAATGAGGTGGCTCAACCTAATGTCCTTCTAAGGCTACAGTGCAGTGTGGAAATGTGATGTCCCTGCCCCCCATTGTCTCTTACCAGATCATCGCAAACGCTGTCTGCGATTCTCTGGCTGCAAGATGCTGTTCTGGAGGGCAAATGGGATGATTCTGAGCTTTTTGTTTATTCATGAAGAAGCTCTGGGCTTCAGGAAAAAGCCTGCCCAAGCCCAAAAAAAGGCCTCCGCTGTCAGTTCTGTCCATGGAGCTCGCGGACAGCTGTTCAGTTGACCATGTTCCCACCAGAAGTCCTGAAGTTATAAGAAACATATTTGACATCTTTTTTAAAAGCCTGAGACCATTGAATTGTTGAAACTAGAAACTCTAAATCTCTATTCCAGATTACTTATCTTAATTAAGGAATATTATTTTTTGTAATATTCCTTAATTGTTGATAAAATGGAATTGTTTAATATAGTCAAAATCATAAGTGTATCTGAGGTCACCAACACATCTGTCCAAAATGAGAACATAACAAATGTTTTAAATGAATATATTGCCAATAAACTTAGGCAGGTTATTTTCTTTTTTTCACCTTTTGTAAGTTTTAAGGTATCAGTAGCAATAAGCTGTTCTAAGATAATAGCCCGATTGTTAGGCCACATCTTCTATACAAAAACTTTAATCTATCCTTTTAAAGGAAGGATTATTCAAAATCATAGATTCCTCATGGGAGCAAGAGTCAAATGTTAATTTCTTTCCCAGTAACATCCAAACATAACTAAATGGCCTGGAATACAGTATAATCCTTGCCAGGATTTCAAAGGTGCCATATAATAACAACACTGTAATTGTTCCCATAGTAGTACATGTTCAACCTTGTTTCCATTCCAATAAAAAATAGCAGTTAATAAGTATGCTCAATGCTACAGTTGAACATTAGGGAAATTACAGCCTCCATGTTCATATGGGAGCCTTGGCTTTGGTAGAGAGCACTCTGGGGTCTGTCCATTCCATGAACACTCAATCATTAACTTCTCTAAAATATCCATGTAAAATTAACATATCCCTCTCTCTTAAAATATATAGAAACTGGGAAGTGATATTCATGTTCACATGTATTCTTCCACTTAGACTCAAGGGTATTTTCTAATAGCCACATCTACTAGCAAAGTTTTTTTTTCTCTGGAAATAATTATCCCCAGATATTTAACAGAGTCCAGGCAATAAATGCAACACAATTTTTACATGTTTCCATAGAAACATGTAAGAAACAATTGGCAAAATATTAGATTTGTTCTGATTTATTGTATACCCAACAAAACTACCATAATGCTGCAAAACCTCCATAAAATTAGGTTAAAATCTTTGATAACACTTAATATGTCCCAGAATATTTGCTATACAATAGTATGTCAAGTTCCAACTAACTATATACCTTGAATATTACTAGATTGTCTAATGAGACAAACCAGAGTTCCAAAATTAAATTAAATATAAGAGGGATAATGGACACTTTTGATGGTTTGCACAATGCATTTTAATTGTTGGACAAATAATCCCACTTGTGATAACTCAAGCAGAAGGATTAGAAAATACATTATAATCCAAAAAATGGAAATTGAAGGAAATATTTTTTTATCCCTATATGTAATCTGTCATAGTTTTTTCCACATCCAGCAAGGCTCTTTCAGGACTACACTAGTAGAATATCCACCAATAATATATGAACATAATGTTGCATCTTTTCTACCAAATTGTGTAGAATGTATTATTGATGGTAGCATATTCCTCAGCCTACATGCTAAAGTTGCAGTCAACATTTCTGCATCCATATTTAATGAGGAGATTGGGTAATAACTCATACAATGTATGGACTCCCTTCCCAGTTTCAGGAGAACTGATACAGAAGTCTGATAAAATGATAAAGGATCCCTTTTCCCCAATATTTATTACATATGTCTAACAACATAGGGGCCAAGCTTTCTTTATATTTTTAATACTGTTAGCTTTCTTTGTATTTTGTTAGGAAACCCATGTGGCCCAGGAATTTTCACACATTTTATAGAATCGATGGAGTCAACTATCTCCTGCAAAGCTAAAGGTTCCACTCAGAGGATCCTTCCTGAACCTCCCTCCATTTAGACACTGGTGGTGGCATCCAGAAATGACATAACTGAAAAAGGTACATTAATTTGCTTGTACAAGAAAGGGTTTAAAGACTCAGGAACTTCAAGAGAAGAAGGACCTGGTTCCATGTGGTGGCTGGATAGTGACTCCAAATCATTGAAGCCCTGAAAATGGAATGGAAGGAACACTTACTGGACAGTTATTGCAAGCCAGCATTTTGGTGATTGAGATGATACAACCTTCAGTCTGCCAAAAGTTTAGTTTGAAGTTGGAGTGGAGGAGGAACCAAAAAGAAAACTTCACCAATGTTGCAGTTGAGCTGGGTGACTGAACATGCCAATGTTTTCTTAAATGCTTGGCTGGCTGATTGTCATGAGTACTGATGGCGAGCAGGAGCGGGCCTCTATCCAAGGGAAAAACACATGCGTAGTACTGAGGAGTTAAGCAGCCATTCAAAGAGACACAGATCAGACCCGCCTTAACTCTTGGGGTTTATCTGTCTGGGTTTTCCCACGCTTCTTCAGTTTGTTAGGATTCTGTCTTATGTAGCAGTAATAAACACTAGAGACCTACTCCTTGTCTCAGCGTGATTCCTGACAGTTAGGACACTGATGACCTACATCTTCAACTAACCCTAAAATCATCTCAGTCATTCTGGGAAAACAATAGCAACTATCTACACCATCATTAGCTGAGATTTTTGTCATGGCCACCACCTATTTTCCTTTCCCCTGCAAATGGTGAAAGAAACCATTTACCAGGGTAAGGAAAGCAGATTCCCGTCAAGATAATTAGAAAGCTCCAATAATGCCCCTGCCCACCATGTCACTGACACTTCCAAATAGCCAAAATTCTGTTCCTATGTACTGAAGGAGTAAAACAAATAATGAGAGCCAGTTCAGTACAGTGGTTAAGACATCAGGCTAGAAAGCTGGAGACCATGAGTTCTAGTCCCACCTTAGGCACAATGCCAGCTGGGTAGTCTTGGGCCAGTCACTCCCTTTCAGCCCTAGGAATTAGGCAATGGCAAACCCCTTCCAAAATCTTGCCAAGAAAACTGCAGGGACTTGTCCAGGCAGTTGCCAGGAGTCAAAAACTGATTTAAAGGTGTGCACACACACGCATACACACACATACACACCTTAACCAAGATCTCCAAACTACCAAGGCTCTGAACTCAAGTAGCCTCCTTAACAGCTTGCTTAGGCATTTGCAGATGCTGGCTCATAAGTTATCTTAAATCAGATTTTACAAAGCAAAAAAACCCTGTTTGCTTCTGTCTACTAAAACCAGTCGAATTTTCTTTGATGGATTTTGAAGATCCAAAAAGTTCAGTTCAGCTTCTGTATGCATCATAACTTTCTAGTACATGAAGACTGAACATGTCATAAAGATTAACTTGGAAAGTGTATAAGGAATCTTGAACATATACCAAGGATAAATAGAGTTTGACCAAGGGTCAAATGTTCAGAATGTCATGGTAGGCCACTACTATCCATTTAAACTCAACAGTTCTTTTTTCTTGCTTTCTATTGTTCTCATCAGCGAATCCTTTAATGGGCTCTTCAGTATTTTTTAATCTTAGTAACTCTTCTTTTTTGAAGAAAAGAAATAAATGCTCTGGATAAACAGCAATATATTAAATTCTAAGATTAAAAGAAAAGCAGACTTCAGACTGAAACTGCATCACTCATAAAATACATAAATAAAGTAGCTTTTGTAACCCAGCAGTGTCTACTGGGTACCATTCACTTTAGTATATATGGTCTTTATCTTTGGCTGCTTCTCTAAAATGTTGAATTTAATAGAACTTTTCTAATATTTTAATGCAATACAGTCATTGATATAGATGACAGCAACTAAATTTTCCCTTTGAGCTTGTAATTAAAGAAAAAGTAGAAGGAAGAGATATGTGAAGTCAAATGAAGTGAGAACAGTATCTGAAGAGATAGATGTGTGTATGTGTGTGTGTGTTAGATAAATATTAACTGATAACATAGTAGTTTTAAATATTAAATATTAAATTAACTGATTAAAGATTAAATATTAAATTAACTGATAGGAGAGGAATGTCTAGGTGGCAAAACTGTAAGTCTTTCTCAGGCTCTGAATATATGATTACAGGTCATTCCTAGACATTTGTAGATCCAGCTGGTTCCAGATGGCATTTGGAAAGTTTCCCAGGAATATGGAGGGCAACTCTTCAGCAGTTTTGTTGGCCTCTTGAATAAAGAGGCAATAGAGGTTCTCTATAGGATCTCTCCTGAATGGCCTCTTCTTATGCACCAGTTTTGAAGATTATTTGGTCCCTAAGGAGTTCCTGGAGATGAAGCATCAGAAAAGATGCCTAGAAACAATTGCTGAAAGGTACAGTGGGGGCTTGCCTGCCAGAACTCTCATTTCAGATTCTCTACTACCAGAAATAAGATCTTATGCCTGGTGCCTTATGCCTGATATTTAAAAAGTTAAAAACAAGACTGCAGACTGAAGGACTGATATACCTTGGGTGAATAAAGACACTATCAGTACAAATGTAATTTATTTGTTATACTAGATTGATTTTACATTACAGGTAGTCCTCGCTTAACATCCACTTGTTAAATAACCAATCAGAGTTATAACGGTGCTGAATGAGGGGGTGCTGAATGAACTATGACAAGTCCTCATAGCTGCAGCCATCGCAGCATCCCTGCAGTCGTTGCGATTCAGGAGCTTGGCAACCAGCTTGCAATTATGACATTGTAGCATCCTGTGGTCACGTAATCATCTTTGTGACCTTCACTGCCAATTTCCAACAAGCAAAGTCAATGGGGAAGCTGGCAGGAGGCCGCAAATGGCAATCACATGACCACAGGATGCTGTGGCCATGTGGGCTTCACCCAATGTCAGCAACTGGCACTGCTAGAACTGCCATTGTAAGTCAGCGCAGTCACATGCAATCGCACCTTACCACTGCATCACTTAGCGACATTGTTCCTGGTCCCAGATACCATCAATAAGTGAGGACTACCTGTATTTAAGAGATATATGTTGATGTCATTGGTGTCATCAATATATAACACATCTTAAACAATGTAAAATGTTTTACTGTCTTTACAGTAAAAATGACTGAAGTGTCATAAAAGTACTTTTAATAAATACATAGGAATATTGCCTGAAGCAAGGGAACATGTCAAAACCTTTTAAAGAGCAGGCAGGTAGGGATTTAATATAGTAACAAGTAGTTGAGGGACCAACAAACAAGTATAATTTTTCTGAAAGTAGCTGATAAGCAAATTTACGTTATTGTTTGTTTGCTATTAATACCTTGTCGATTTTGACTCTCTGGTTTCAGTGGAAAAGAAGCATAATCTGTTCATCTTCCCACAGAATTACCTTTACCATGTATGTATATGCAGAAGAAATCTCCTTGATGACTATTTTGCATCATTTTCCCTTCTAAGCTAGCATGTGTCCACAGACTTTCAGGTCATGAACCCAAAACATGGTGCTTACAGAAAATAAAATATTGTTGAAAAACTAATAATTTCACCTAGTTTGAAAATCAATTAAGAAAATACAAAAGTGCCAGACAGAAACTAAATGATCCACATTCCAGTGGGCAAAAAGTCTCACCTGGGACAGAACCGAAACTTCTCCCTGTCTCAGTCATCTCCTTCCTTCCAGTGCTGTTTTCCAGTGCTCCTGTTCCAGGGCCTGCCTTCCCATTGGCTGAATCCTTCCTGCCATGACTCCTGGGCCCATTGTGCATGGGCCTGGTTGGTGGAGGAAGTAAGAGGAAGCTGACTGGCTTGTGGTACAATTAATCAAACTGGAAGCTGGAAGGGCAGGCTATTTTCACAGCCTAAGTGGAGAACTGGAGAGCCACACCATTAAGCTTATCTAAGTAAGTACTTATCTAAGTAAGTACTGTAAAGGCAATGTTTTAAAGGTAATTTTTTAAAAAGAAAGGTTAAAAAATAATATACCCCCAAAATGTCAGTTTCTAGAAGTTTGAAGCACAAGCAAACAGAAAACTAATTTAAACTGAAATGGCAGAATGACTCTATAGCAAAGAGAAGGCATAAAAATCCCGAACACAAGATTTATATGAGAAAAAATCAAGGTTCTTACAAACAGTGTTTTGTTAGCTATTAAAATCAATAATTTGATGTTTTCCATTCAGGATATTCATGAGCACATGGAAAGGTATGTGTACATATCAAGTAAAAATTATGCTTTTGAATTTCTCAAAATTATGAACAGGATTATACAGGATGAATAAGTATTGGTAACATTTCATACTTTTAAGTGTTGATGATGCATACAAATAGTTGATAATGTGCTTTAAATTTAGACCTACTGTATATATTCTACAGTCCTCACTTAGTGAATATTACAGTTTCAAGACTGTGATGCTATTGCAGTAATATCTATAGTCATAGAGTTTAATTTTAAAAGCACGAGCTTTACCTAATGAAAATTATGATGTCCACATTTAACAATGCCTCCATGATGTTGGGCAGATTCACTGATGTAGCAGCACAGGTGAAGCTTGATATTCACACTTTTTCCAGCAATACCGCCTTGCACACTGTAAAAAATTGTGGATTTCTGATGCATGGAAAGAGGACAAGCTGATAAGAGACACTGAAACCTTAATAAAATCATCTACATATTATTCTGATTGCCTTTCACACACACACCAAGTTCAGATTTCAAGTCAAGACCAGAATCTTTATTGTAGTTAATGGCCAGTCTATAAAACACATTGCATACATATAGTTACTACTGATTAGCCAATTAGGTAAACAGATCAGACAGCTGTGCATCTTACATATTACATGACAAAATTTGGCCACACTTAAGGAAATAGAATCATTTGAATCTGAAAGTAAAAGTTTAAATAAAACTGATCAGAGTGACCAGAATATTTAATTAGGTGTGGGTTACAGTTGATGATGAATGTTGGTGTATAATGAACAGTGTAATAAAACATGTTGGTTTGGTGGTTTTAATTGCTCCTTCAGCACATGAGCAAAGTCTGTAATTGAAGGGGTACCATTATATCTCTCTTCTAAAACCACTGAGGGAAACTCATTAAACCATGTGAAGATTAAGGTCCTCCTTAATTTGGGACAGTAATTTGGTGTTGTTATTTAGCAGGTTTATAAGAGGTACGAAAGTTCAAATTTAAAATAATAATGAATGTTTCAGAATGTGAATCAAGAGCTTCACCGCACTTCAGTGAAGTGTGCTGGTTGTCTGGTACTTTGCATTTCAAGGAAATATTCACAACTACAATCCTCTTTCCTAATATTTTGGGCATGATAAAGATAACAATTCAATTTTTAAATACTGCCACAAAAGGCTAAGAAGCCAGAAATACCAAATAATGCTGTGAGTTTTGAATGATGTTTTATCATAGCTGACTTCATTATCCGTTTCAGAAACACGGCCTGACACCTCTTGAAACATTTCATTTTGTATGACATAAATTGAACAAGATCAGAGGACAATACCTCAGTGATTCAGTTTCATGGTGGAATAAAGTTAAATCTCATCTAGGTATGAACTCTCAAGAAAATAATCAAGTGGACACTAATTCCATAACTGATCCAAAAGTGATCTGCTTTTGACTGTGTAGCAAGAACACTGGGCAGATTGGTCTCATATGATATGGATATAATGACATTTGCACATCAGAACCATTAGTCCCAGGATCTGGCAAAATTTATGGATATTGGAGGAACATTCCTAGCATCCAATGAAGACTGTGAACATGTTCAGCATAAAGAACTCTAAACAAATTACAGGATTGTTCATAGCTAAATTGTTTGGACCTCCTGATCTGTGTTAAGAGTTATTAGCTTGGTGGTGAATTAAAGACTCTGATTGGGCAAATGCCAAAGTTTATAGGGAAAAACTATAAGTACATTATATTTTTTTCTGTTTGACCTATTTGGATCAGATCCACTAAACAGGCTGTATAACTGACTAGATGATAGTATGAATCAAGTGTACCTTATTGTAACTTAATGTACATTTATTAACATCTCATAAAACTATTTTCATCTCAAATTAAGAACAATATTTTAAAAGTCTGTATATTATTTGCAATATACTGACTTGGATGCACTCAATTCATAGGACACACATATGAACACTGATTCTAAAAAAATGCATAAAAGAAACTAAAAGAAACACAAAGCATACCACAAATGAGACAGAATATTTTTTTAATGCTGCTTTTACTGAATTCTTATTTGTTGTGTTGTCTAAATTTGACTCAAATTACAGTGATGTGTCAGTTTACTAACTCAGTGTTTTCTAATAATAAAGCTTGTCCATGCAAGGTTTTTTCTTTCTTTCTCTTTTTTCTTTTGCTTGTTTGGATGCTCTGGGACAGTCAGAAGCAAACACAAACAAATTATGTTCTGTCCAGAATATCATTTTATAATTCATCAAGTTTTTGCTTTGCCAGAGCTAATAGAATTTATAAAATGGAGTTAACATTTGCTGTTTATCTCTGAAGTGGGATTGTTTGGTTAGATAGGATTCTAGTAGTTTTTTCTATATGAGATAATAAAGCTGTTGTTATGATCATTTAGAGTTTTGTATTAAATGCAAAATTATTTTCTAATATGCAAAACTTTTTAATGACGAAGATTCATGTTAAAATAAAATGAGGCTTGGAACAAATGTGAAAATTCTCAGATCTTAGCAAAGTTGATTTATCATACCCCATAAATAATGTAAAAATCAAACAATGGTGTAAACTAACCAGAAATATGGAAAGGAAGCCTCATAAGCCAAGAAATTAATGTTCACTGCAGAAGAACATTAACAGTCATTCTATCCTAGCACAAAAAAAAAAAACCACTGGCTTCTTTATATGCTGCACCAAAACAAACTGTAGAAGTACCAAGAGTGAAAAAGAAAGGGCAGCACAAAGTTTGGGATGGACACAATGGAGGACTCTTGATCACAGTGGACAATCTATCATATAAAGCCTATGACACCAAACATACCAGCAGCATTGCTACAATGTATTAGCTAATTTTCCATCAGTGTTCCATTCTAACCCTTTTCCGAATTACCCTGGACTTCTGGCAGAAGACAACGTACATTTCCAACCATGTTCAGTTCAACAACTGTTAGCAACACATAGCTTTAAGCCAGCCAGTTGAAAAAGAGAATGGAACCAAATCTGCTGACTGGCTACATATGAAGAAAAATAAGCATTAATGTTTATGTAATTTAATACTGAGAAAAAATATCTCCCTTAGGAATCTCTGCAGATGTTCTATTGATCCCCATTTTAAGTGAAGGATGCAGCATTTTTATGTAGAAAGCCAAAGACTTGGTGATTAAGGACCCTTCTGGATACAAAGTCACCAGCTTTGTAAAGTGTCATTAGTCTCAATCCTGGGATACCGCTGTAGGTAATATTTTTTCTAAATGAAATAATAATTAATATATTTATTAATATTGTTATTATTGATATTTCATGTTTATTAGTATTTATCATTTATTTGGCCCTTTCAGTGGTAAGACACTGAAAAGGCCAAATAACCTTTTTTTCTTATTTTTAGAAAAAAGTGACCTTTTTTCTTATTTTTAAAAAGTTGAGGGAGACACACTTCTGCTGTGCTGGGAAGCCCTCCTTACACGCAATGTGGGGCCTTGCTGGTCAAACCGGATACCTGATTAAAGTAATTAAGTAGGCTCTTGAGCAGAGCTGAGATCAAGTTTCAGGAAACAGCAGTTATTCAAACCTAGGGAAGGAAATCTATCTAGAACAGGTTAAACCTTTTGACCAACTTAACCCTACTTTAAATGGATCAAACCTATTTTATTGTCCTTATTCATTCCTTAGTGATCCCTGGCACTTAATTCAACATTTCCACAAGCATTTTTGTGGAATAGGAAGCATGAAGCTTCCTGTAGATATTCGTTCACTTAGTGGCTTCTAATTGTAGTATTATAGTTAATGAAAGTGTTCTGGAGAAGTAAAAATGCTGACTGGTCATTATTTTATGTGATTTTAGTTGTTCGGGAGAATTTTCTTTCTGCACATATAGCTAAATGTACACACAAAGTATATAAGGGTCAGCTTCTCGTTTATTAAATGTTCTTTCAGTCAATAGATAAGAACCCCGAATCACTGGGCAGAATATTTACAATGACAAGCACTACAACAGAATCCCAGAACGTAGTCAGCGGCAAAATTCAAAATAAATCATGTGTGTCTTAGATGATATATTAATGGGGAAAAAAACAAAAGAATCTAGATCAGAATTTAAGTTATTTTTTTGGACAAAAGCTTAGTTGGAATCATTCAGGTATTTTTAGAATATAAATTTATAATAAAAAAAAAAAATATTTTTGGAATATAAGTTCAATAAGAAACAAGCTATATCCTGAAAGTTATTGTGAGCATATTCAAGTTAATGATTACATTTACCCCAAAAGCCACAATTTCACTTAGCACTGTAATAACATAAATTGACGGCAAATAAAATCAATGTTTAAACTACTCTTATTTTCTATGATTCATGCTAAAATAATGTCCTCGATAGTTTCTAAAACTATTCCGTATCCAAGGGAAGCTGTTTTCAACTCTGTGGTAGACAAGAATTATTTCTTTAATTCAAATTTCTAAATATGAATCATTGACTCCCAAACTGGCCTATTTTTTTGTTTGAATAATAAGGTTACTCTCAGATGTTGAAGCAATGTCCTATGCTATATGAGTTTTTTCTGGGTGGCAACTAGGGCAAGTAGCATCTGCTGGGGGATGTTCAAGTTGCTGGATATCCTGGCTCAAGATGTAAAGGCAGGACAATATTAGCTTCAGCAAATCAATTCCCCCCGACCCCCAGAAACAGCCAGACAGACATAGCAGCCAAATTATATCAAATACCTACAAGCAAGCCCCGAACACAGACAAGGCTACAAATAAAATCCAATTAAGAGGCATTTGCTGAGTCAGCCTCACTTAAAGATATATCATGATATGATGGTGGGCTTTTCTAGGAGAAAATTCTGGTGCCTAATAATTTCAGCAGTAATTCCCCTGATTTTTGCTTGGGTATTTGTTTAAACAAGAAAAAATTTGTCTATAGACATGTGCCACTTCATTTCTTGAAGGGGGGAGGAGCCAAGATGGCAACCAACTAGCAGCTCCTGAACTAAGCTCCTGAACTGTGACCGGCCTCACCCCCTCTGGCTTAGCCCTATGGCCCAAAAATGCCATCCAGAGGCAAGAAAAGAACCTGGACCAGCCCCAGTAATAATACTGGGAGCCAGAAATCCAACAAAGCAGAGAAACAGATGAGGATTGACTCCTACCTTCCCACTATGGAGATGACAAAAAAAGTGAGCAGAAGATCTACAGCTTCCGAACCCCCTTCACTCCCAAAGAACACAACAATAACAAGACTCTCCTCCTCCCCAACCCTCCAAAGCTTCAGCCCAAGTCACTCCCTGGACCAGGGAGGTAGTGGCGATAACCTCTTGGAACAAACCTCCCGCACCCCCCAAAGCTACATTATTCAACCCTCCCATGAGATCTGCGTTTTGTCTGCAGAAGCTCTGATCTTTATACTGCAACAGCTAAATGGCATTGTGGTCAAGGTGGACAGTTTCCAGCAAGTCCTTGATCTGAAAATCCTCCATAGCAATCAGGGGGTTAAAATGGCTGGCCATGATGGCATTCCGGTAGCCCATCCCTCAACATCCATAGGGCATTCAGAAGCAGTTCCTATGGCCAGCCACCACTGTGTGCTACAGAAAAAGCTACTCCTTCTAGAAATCCACCAGAACTCCCACAGATGGAACATCCACAAGCTTATTGTGACCTCCCTATCTCAGCTCCTAAACTGCCAAAATAGAATCGATTTGAAAGATTTTCATTATTTACCCAGCCAAAGAAATGTTAAGCATATACTCCTGACTTTTAACCAGCCATCTCTCCCCACCAGACTCATACAAATGAGCAAGTTCCTATGGCAGACACACGACATTCATTTCTTGAAGGCATGACTTGGTCCCAGTGCTAATATGTGTATCTGTGTGAAGTTTCATTAGCTGAAATTATCAGCAGATTGCTTATCATTTTAAAAGGCTAGGAATATTTTACTGTTTTTAAATTCTCATATTTGAATATATGAATAAGACTATGGCTAGCTGTTGTAGCTGTTGTTTGCCACATACACACAATATGGGCATATAAAAAAAGAGTGATGAGCTGAAGATGCTTGCCCTATCTCCATCTTATTTTGTTCTCAGCACCCTCCCTTTGTTTCCTGCTTGTCTTTAGTGAGAAAGGACATCTGGGCAAGCCTTTTACTTAACTTTGCTTGAATTATTAGTCCACTTCCTGAGATTTGTATTTTAGAATACAAGGCAAATGTTTTCTTCAGAAGCAAATAATGGATAATGGATTCATTACTCTAAAAAACTTCTAAAGGCTTGTGAGAAGCAAAAAAATCTATAGGGACTAGAATGCCATTTTAAAATATGTACTTTTAAAAGACTGTCTGTTGATGCAGTGATGAATTAGTAATATGTGTAGATATTTGTGCTCTGATAACAGGGGGAAAATCCAGATTCTTTTCACTGTTTTCTCTTTCTCTTTTTTGGAAAATATTAGCTACATTTGAAACAGCAATTCTGTATAATAAGACAATTTAAGTAATATCAGTTGCATTAAAAATGATTAACAATGTATTTACTTTATGATCATAGAACAAAAGCAGAATAAAAACTAGTTCATATCACATAATGCAATTAACAGTGGATGACAAAAAAGAACAAAGGAAAAGGGGAAAAAAGATATGTATATGTGGATAGATAAAGAAAGAGAAATAAAAAATTGTTTCATCAAGTGTTTAGAGTCAAAAGCCATTCTTGTCAGACACAGTGTCTTCTAACTTTAATTGCAATGGCTTATAAAGATTGCACTGGACTGATCTCTCAATAGGGAAAGCATGATATCTGATTGAGACCAGTCTAAGCATCTACAGATGAATGGGGAGTACCAGGCATGGTAAAGGTGCCAGGTCAGGAGAACATGTGAAGTTGTCTCAACCTCTGCATCTAAGCAGATGCACAGATGTTCTTGAAAAGGAATGTGGTTGAATCCCTCCTTCACTCTTGAATGGATCATACCTCAGCTGAAGGAACAGGTACTTTTGGGTGACAAAAGGAGTCTTGACAAAGGCAATCTAGCAATTATGTGAAAATCTCTACTGAATCAAATAGTCTCTGCTTTGCTTCCACCATGGCTTTTTCTATTCCCAGCATAAGCAGAGCATGGGCTGAGAATCCATAGGATCAAAAGCTATTTCTTCCTGGCATATATCAGTCAAGTTGTGCTAAGCACTCAGTCCCCAAGATTTGTTTCAGCCAATATCTCACCTCAAACTATGAATGGGGTGGAGGGAGGGAAGGAAAATTGATATAGCTATTACTTTCTCTCAAAGCTATGACTGCTCTCATTGCTTATACTGGAAGAATAACAGACTTCAAAGCCACTACTCTGTTTTAAGAAAAAACACTACATTGCATATGAATGCCATACAAGAATATTTTCCATGGCCAAGAAAAGCTAGAAATAGTCCACTTACATAGTGCTGTGTGGCCTTGACTCAGCCCAGAATTTGGATGGCCCATTTGAACAATTGATGCTTGCGTACTATTTGCATTCCTGAAGATATTAGATGTAGCCAATACATGCCTCAGTTACATTCTCTTTGGATTCTTGTAATATGCTTTATGGAGGGTTGCACTGAAAATTGTTTGGAATCTTGAGCTGGTCCAAGCCTCTAGTCCAGAATGTTTAATACTATACAGGATCCAAAATGCAGTTACTGTGGCTGAATACAGAAAGATCTAAAGCAGTTCTATCCGCTACAAATCCATTTCTCTGCATAGTTCAAAGTACTGGTTATGGCCTATAAAGATCTATATGGCTTGAAACCAGCCTAATTGAAAGACTATCACTTTCTTTACAAACCTGCCTCCCAATTAAGATTTTCACTTTTATTTTAGAACCATCAAGGGAAGTGAGGCTTTTTCTTTGTTAGCCTTCTACCTCTTCATTTAAGCAGGTCTTTATATCTGTATTTTGTCTTTTTTATTGTTCTGCATTATACTTTCTTTTGTTTTTATTACATTATTAGTTCTATTTTCTGTCCCTGTCTTAAATCCCATCAGTTGGCGAAGCATAGGCTATACCTTTAAATATATCTGAGATTATCCCTACAATTATCCACATGGAAGCAGCAATGGTAGGCAAGGCAGCTGCATAGAATGTAGCCACCCAAAATAGCTAAGGAGACAACAATCACGTTTTCATACTTGTCAGTGTATTTTATATATATATACTGTATATATGTGGGATTTCACCTTTACTGCTGTTTTGATCAGTTTTTATGGAAGTTTCTTATCTTGTCAAATGAAAGAGTGAAGTAAAGAGTATTAATATCACACTTCAGACTATGGCCTTTTAAGATGATATCTAGCTCCTGAGTGGCACTGACATTATAGAAGCAGAACATACTTGAAAACACAATAATCAATCTTGAGGGTCATCTTGACATTTGTAGTCTTTCAGTGAGAAATGTGTCAGCTTTTTACAAGAACTTTTTTTTCTTCTTGTCTGTCAGGTTATTGATTAATATATTCATTGATCTATGGTAATATTCACCAACTGACCTATAAAATTATTGTGCCCTTATAGTTTGGCAAGATACCCTCTTCTTTTTCATTTTTTGCTTCTACTTGAAGCTAATAATATGTCATAAACTAACTGAAATTCTGTCGACGTAGTTGTTGGAAGGTGTATGCTTGAGATGTAGAAATTTTGACATTAAGATCTTCAGTGTGACTCTCTATTTGTATCATGCACGATTGACTGGATTTTAGTCCCATAGAAGTGGTGGAAGATATGTAGCCTGCTATTTGTGCAGACATTTCAGTACCCCTAATAGGTAAAATAGAGTGAATCGATGGATAAATATGCATTCTAGAACTTTGCATCATGAGTAATTGTGTAATAATGAATAACAAATGTATGTAAGTAATACAATTTTAACTTACTATTTGCTTTGCAAATATTTTTTTTCCCAAATAAAGCTGAATATAAATCAAACAAAGTTCATTCCTTGTAAGGCATAGAGTTCATTGCATTAACTGTTTATCATGCACAAATCCAACTATTTGGCTGAAGTTTACTAAGTAACAACGTGATTGTATTGCTAACGACTTTATGTGCTGACAAATATTTAGGACATTTGCCACTACATGTAATTTTCCTAATGAATTGGATGCCCTGTGACTAACTTCTGTTTTTGGATGGCAATGAAAAATCCCTCTGTTCTTCTCAGCCAGGCAATTTATTCTGCAGCATTACTACAGTCATCTGTTTAAGGGAGGTATTTGGCCTTCTTGTGAGTTTTATTATGAGGAAGAATCCTCTTTTTAAAAAATGTTTAGCTATTTTAACAGAATTTTAAACTACAAAATAGGTTGATAGTAATTATTTTTGTAGGGTACAGGGTAGACAGAAATGTTATTCCATTGCCATACTAAAGCTGACTGCCTAGTTTCTATGGAAAAGGGAGCTTCCAGTTTCTACCTGTATAAACCATGATTTCTTTCTGTCAACTTTCTTACAACTATAGGATTTTTAAAAAAGGATTAGGCATTAAATGGAAGATGGGAGTTACTATTTATTATATGGACCATACATCAGGCTTAGATTGTGCATTTTTTCCCAGGTAATGATTGATCCTGTGGCTCAAAGTATCTAACACATTTCTATGAGATGCTATTTTTTTTTCTTGGAATATTACCAACTTTTAAAGTTATGTTATGTAATTATAGTTCTGGACAAACTATTGTCCAGAACTATATGACTTATTTCAGCATAAATGAGTTAAGAATGCAAAACTATAGGCTATCTCCTTGGGGCTAAGTGCAAATAAATTCAATACTCTCAGGTAAGCAAATAATATTAAGCAAATTTAGGAATGTAGATTTAAAACTGGAACCTCTTAATATTCAACTGCTTTTGAGTTAGGAATTATATGCTTAGTGACTTAGCTATTAAAATTAATATTAATTGATTGACAGATGTGGCTAGAAATACAGATGATAAATATGTGGTAGCATTAGGATTATACTCTTGGGTGTGTTGTTTGATTAGAGTGCAGCAGAAGTAGAGGGGAAAAGAATAATTTTTCTATTTGCCAGAGACTAAAGATAACTGTTTTTGTAGCTGGTTGATAAGAAGCAGTTTTAGGAACTGATGCTGTTTTTAGAATAAATTCTACTTCCATAATCATGTCTATTCTCCTTACCTCAAATGATAACACAATAAATAAAAATGTATTTCAGGATCATATGTATATTCTTTCTTCATTTAGGAAAATCAGCCATGTAATATAATTCCAGTAGCTTCCTTCTCATTGGGAAAGTGGGATGACAGCAAGAAACTAACCTTACCTTAACAGTCAATGTTTTCATTATGTGTTCCAAAGGGGAAATTGCACAGAAAGAGTAGGAGAAAATTCATGAAGTGTTCTTCCTTTCTGGCTATTCCTTCTTATTATCTTATTCACTGAATTCTGAATTCTAGAATAGGTGCCACTGAAAAATTATGGGTTGAGATGTCAGCAGTTCCTTTGCAGCTGTGAATGGCTCCCCCTCCCAATCTTCACGATAGCCTTGGGAATGTAGTATAGATCCTCCTGAGTATGAAACATTGATGGAAAAAGGGGCAGCAATTTTCCAAGGGTCAAATTCCACATATGATCTGAGAATAAGTGTTTATGAATGGGGGGAAATGATAATTTACTTGCCCTTCAACTAATGTCCTTATTTGTTTTTTTATTTTCTTCTTTGGATTCCAATATCAACATTACCATGGTCTCTTTAAGAATATACAGCATTTCTATAACATGAATTTTTAAAAATAGTCATGAAACACGTCCATAGCCTCTAGACAATGGTAGAAATAAGCCACAGCTCAATTGCTCCATAGTCTTTAGAGATGTGAAATCCTTAAAAGGAGTAAAGTTCAAAAAGAGAGGCTCGGAACAGTGTATCAAAAATAATAAATTAATATCCTATAGTACTTCATGAAATCAGCATTCATTTTTCTTCTTCATCTGGGAGAAATTTAACAGAACATCTCTGGTATGTATTGTAATATCCGAGGTATCAGCGCTATTTTACACTCGTTCACTTACTTCCATTGGATTTTTTTAACCACATTGGTCAAAGCAAAAGCAAAAAATATGATTAATGATATAGTTCTGATATTTACTTCTCCAACACAGTCACACGTGGCATCCCCAAAATATCTTAAACAGATAAATAGCAATTGTCTTCTACTCCACAAAGTGAAATGATAGCTAGAAATAAAGCCACCCAGAGTGTTAAAAAAAAAAAGATCCAACTCATACATGATGGGGCTGATATTTATAATTGCTTTACTCTGGATATGAATTTGTCCAACTCACCTTATTCCCTGAAGCTCTTTTCCAGCTTTGAATGCTAAGCAGAGTTCTGTGGCCAGCAGACTAGAGCACAATTATTTTGTAAATATTTGGCTGAAACTCATTTGATATTTAATTGAAACTTCTACACAAGGTGGAAGTGTCATTGGATTATATGAACTATGTGAACTGCAAAACCAGGCATTTTATAGATACTTATAGAGAGGTATTTCAATAAAAATCTCACATTCTCAAAGACATTTTATTGCAATGGACAGATTGAGAGAACCTCTAGACTTTAAAGTGAGCATTTTCTGTGTTTGGGTGGATTCTCCTATTTTTGCCTAGACAGTTGAACTTTGAAAAAACCCTCCTTTGAAGCTTATGCGATGGAGTTGGTGCAAAATACGTAAAGCTATATACAACTTCAAAGGCAGATGTGGACAGGCAATCTGTGTCTTTCCCAGATGTTGCTGAACCTTAGTTTCGAGCAACCCATGTTCTAGGAACAAAGCAGCAGGGTTAATATTCACAAACTGTTTGAAATAATTCATTTGAGATGGCCTATCCTTTTAAACAGAGGCATCTGCAAGATTAAAGGCTTTCATCAAAACAATAAAAGCATCTTTCACTGTCACAGTACAATCTTCACTCTTTTCATACATGTGTCATGTTCACTGTTTCAATGTGCACTGTACATCGTAACGTTTCACATGCCATGGTGCTGACGCGCGTTTCTGTTGGGAGGGAGCTGCTGTGAAACATTGTGCCAAGCTCTGTATCTGTGGAATGTGTTTGGGTTATGTGGTCTACTCAAGGACTTTTCCTGCGGACCATCAGGAGCCGTTAGGAGCACCTGGGATTGTGAGCTTGGGAAGATTCTACGGGGGGAGGGATCTCGTTTGTACCGAGGGTTTTTTAGTTTGCATTTGGCATGCTTTTTCCATTCTCAGCTTTCTTTGTGATCCTGCATACCATTCTTTAATAAATCAGATAACTTTATGGACCTGTTCATGAGTCTGATGGTGTTTTAGGATAGGCAATCATTACATAAAGCTGAGAATCACCAAAGTTGTACCATTAGCTCCTGCCAAGATTAGTTTCTTGTGAGGGAAAACAGTTAACGATGGCCAAAGCCAAACCCATGACTGAGAGACTCGAGGAGCCGACTAGCTTGATGCCCGAGTCAATGGTCAGGAGCGAAGAATGGAGCCTCACCCCAGAACCTTCAGCTTCACAGCAGCATTCGAGTTCCAGCCCGGAGGGAGAGGGATCCAAAGATGGGAGAGCACCAAAGCAACCGGCACCCAGCGAATCGCCTGCAGAGTTGATCACCTGGGATGAAATGGGAGAACCCCAGCCAGGGACGTCCCAGGCATCAGGAAGTATCGGTTCCCACTGGCCCCAAACGTAGAATCTACCACGGTATCAGAAGGGAGTCAGCCTAATGTGCAAGGGAGGGAGGAATCTCAAACCCCTGAAAGGCTAAGAGTGGTAGATGCCAAATTAGAATCGATGGAGTACATGCTAAAAGCCCTGTCTCTGTCATGGGGGGGGGGGGGCAGCCGAGGCGCGAAGGAGATTCCAGCTCCACGCAATCATCCTCCATCCCCTCACCTGGACCACTGGCGGAGCGGGGCCGGAGACAAAGCCAGGATGATTCTCCACCCCGCAGAGCCCATCAGTGTCCCCACCCCGAGACAGGAGAACTACTATAACCTGGGGCCCAACCACTCAAGCAGCCACTAATTCAGCTCCAACAGGAGTGGGGGTGAAAGACTTTTCTGTCACGTTTGACGGGGATCCAACTAAGTTGTCTTTCTTCTTCACTAATGCAAAAAATTATATGAAACAGTTTGGACCCTGCTTCCCTTCCAAAGAGGCTAAAATAACTGCCATTGCCACCAAGCTGAAGGGACGAGTGGCTGATTGGTATGTTCAATTAAGCAAGGCTAGCTCCCCTGAGCTTGAGGATTTTGAGGAATTTATGTGGACGTTAAAGCTGCATTTTGAAGATCCGCTAGCCAAAGCAAGGGCTAAAAGGGCACTGAAGGATCTTAGCCAGGGCCAACTGTCTGTAGCTGATTATGCCCTGGAGTTTAAGGCTTTAGCTGGGAAAATTACCGACTGGTCCCAATCTACCTTAATAGAATGATTTAAAGAGGGACTCAATAGGGACGTCCTGCGGTGGGCGTTGTGCAGAGATGACCCAGAGACATTGTACGAATGGATCTGTTTGGCCGGCAAGGCTGAGCATGCCCAGCATACCTACATGCAAACCAAACGACCTGAAAAGCCACCAGCCACCATGAGGGGACCCCGAAGTGTTGCAACTGCTGCCCGGCCAGGCTACAGAGCCTGGGAAGAGGAGAGAGATAGGCGCTATGCAAAGGATCAGTGTCTCCGCTGCAGAAAGGAAGGACACCAAGCAACTGATTGCCCAAAAGTCAAGGCTGGAGACCGAGCGGGCAAACTGCTGGCCAAATCGCCGCCTTCATCACAGAGGATGACGGCAGCCAAGGGGGCGGCCAACTCTGAAGAAGTACCCTACTTCTCGGGAGAGGTTGAAGATGACTCCAAGGAACCGGCAGGAAACGCCAGCCACCTGCCTTGAAAAGCGCCTGCAGGCAGGTGGAGGAGGATGGGCACAAAGATGCTATGGTGAGTGCTGACTGTCCAACTCTAGCAGTAAAAGTGAAATTGGGCTCCCGCACTAAGACTACAGAAGTCTGGGCTTTAGTGGACTCTGGGTGTTCCAGGTGTATGATTCACCCTGATCTGGTTGCTGCTTTGGACCTGCCTAGCTTTCCCCTCCAGCAGCCTTTGATCTTCACACAGTTGGATGGTTCAACGGGGGGGGGGGCAACCCATTTCACTGGAACTGTCGCAATGCAAATGGGCAGCCACCATGAGTCTTTAAAATTTGTAGTGTCACCTGTTGGCAATCCCTTGGTAATTCTGGGGATTCCCTGGTTGACCTATCGAAGCCCATATATAAACTGGGAACACAGAACTCTGACTTTTAAGGATGGGTTTTACCAAGCCCCTACAGCAGACAGAGCTTCACATGCGGGGGTTGGAAGGGCTGCAATTGCCACGCCGTGCCTTAGTTTGGCACATTTAGAAGGCTTGCCAGATCAATACCAAGACTTCGCACATGACTTTGGGGAAATGGAAGCAGATCAGCTACCCCCCCACCCATAAAAAAACTGACTGTGCAATAGAGTTGGTTTCCAACGCTCAATTGCCCAAGCCAAAAATTTATCCAATGACTTAGAAAGAGCTTGAGGCATTGTGGGACTTTATTGACAAAAATCTGTCGAGGGGGTTTATTGAACCTGCAAATTCCCCAGTTGGGGCCCCTGTGCTTTTCAGGGAAAAGAAGGATGGCACGCTTAGACTTTGTACGGACTATCAGGGGTTAAATTCCATCTTGATCTGCAACAAATATCCTCTGCCACTAATGAAAGACATGTTAGCCCATTTGTCCAAGGGCAAGATTTTTTCCAAGCTCGATGTTCATGAAGCCTATTTTCGCATCCGCATACGAGCTGGAGACGAATGGAAAACTGCTTTTAATTGCCCATTGGGTTCATTTCAGTACAAAGTCCTTCCTTTTGGGTTAGCAGGGGCACCCAGGGTCTTCATGCAATTGATTAATGAAGTGTTACACGATCATTTGTTTAAAGGGGTCCTGGTTTATTTAGACAATGTTCTCATTTACACTGAAACTGAGGAGGAACACGAACGCCTCCTCAAACAGGTGTTAAACAAGCTTAGAGATGCCAAACTCTATGCCAAGCTTTCCAAATGTGAATTTCACAAAGCCCAACTCAACTATCTAGGCTATAGGGTATCTGACAAAGGCATTGAGATGGACCCTGAAAAAATTCAGGCGATTTTAAGTTGGGAATGCCCCCGCACCAGGAGGCAATTACAAAGTTTCTTAGGGTTCAGTAATTACTATCGGCAGTTTATCCAGGGATTTGCTGAGATTGCTTTGCCCCTTACTGACTTACTACGTACCAAGGGTTTGGGAGAGACACGCAAGGTGAAAAATCCTGGGGCAGTGCTGAATTGGACACCTGAATGCCAGCAGCATTTGAAAAGTTAAAAACCCTTTTCACTGCTGAGCCTATTTTACAGCACCCCAATCCTGATCGCCCCTTTGTGGTCCAAGGTGATGCTTCTGACTTCTCAATTGGGGTTATATTGTTACAGAAAGATTCTGAAGATCACTTAAAACTCTGCGCTTATCTGTCCAGAAAATTTTCTGAAACTGAATGCCGGTGGCATGTTTGGGAAAAAGAGGCTTTTGCTGTAAAAGCCGCTTTGGAAGCCTGGCGTCACCTCCTGGAAGGTGCTAAATGCCCTTTCGAGGTGTGGACCGATCACAGGAATTTGGAAGCCCTCCACACCCCTCAGCGTCTCGGTCCTAAACAAATTCGCTGGGCTCAATTTTTCAGTCTCTTTAACTTCCAGTTAAAATTTATACCGGGAAAGAAAAACTTTCTGGCCGATGCTTTGTCATGTTTGCCTCAGGACTCTGACCACGTGGCAGATATAGTTGGGACTGTTCTCACTGAACCACAACTGGGCTTGGTTGCAGTCACTCGGAGCCAGACTCGTGCGCAGGCAACCCCGCCCCCAGCTCCGTCTGGGAAGCGGAAAATGCAAGTTCCTTGTCAGTTACAAAAGGACTTTCTCCAGGCACTGAAATCTGACACTTGGTTGCTAGCTAATAGAGAAAATGTTTCTTTTGAAAACGGTCTGGCGTGGGTGGAGCACCGCCTTCATTTGCCTGAAACTTTGAGGGCTGATGTTTTGCAGCATTCCCATGATGACAAACTGGCTGGACACTTTGGTTTTGTCAAAACATTGCATTTGGTTCGCCGTCAATTTTGGTGGCCAACCTTAAGGCGTGACGTTAAAGACTATGTTGCTTCCTGTCCTGTTTGTGCCATGTCAAAGTGGAAAGGGGGTAAACCACAGGGCCTTCTGCAGCCAGTGGCCAGTCCATCCTGTCCCTGGGAGGAGATTTCTATGGATTTTATTGTGGACCTGCCTCCCAGTCAGAAGAAAACCGTCATTTGGGTTGTAAAAGATTTTTTCTCCAAACAAGCCCATTTCATTCCATGTGCATCCATCCCGTCGGCCCCGCAATTGGCCCGCCTCTTTCTCATCCACATCTACTGTCTCCACAGTAGCCCCTCCCATTTGGTCACCAACTGTGGGACACAGTTCACTTCCCAGTTTTGGAAATCATTTTTAAAGTTGATTGGCACCAAACAGGCGTTGTCCACATCATCACATCCTGAGACTGACGGATCTATGGAGGTTTTGAACTCTACCCTTGAACAATTCCTAAGGGCATACATAAATTATCATCAGGACAACTGGGTTGACTTGTTGCCCTTTGCTGAGGTGGCTTACAACAATGCTGTCCATCAGAGCACTGGGCATACCCCTTTTCGGGTGGTTTCTGGTCATGATTTTGTTCCTATCCCTGAGCTGCCACAAACCCCTCCCCAGTCCTGTTCTGCCTCTGATTGGGCTGTTCAGCTGGCTGATTCCTGGCCAGTGATTCAGCAGGCTTTGGCTGATGCCCAGTCTGCTTACAAATTCCAAGCCGACAAACGCCATTCCGTGCAACATGATTTCAAAATTGGGGATCAGGTTTATCTTTCTACCAAATTCATAAAGTCCCCACAGCCCTCGAAAAAGCTTGCTCCCAAGTTCATTGGTCCTTTCCCTGTTATTGGTATTGTCAATCCAGTTACTGTTAAGTTGGATTTGCCTCACAATTTGAAACGTTTGCACCCTGTTTTCCATTGTAGCCTTCTCAAGCCTGTCCACCACTCTTCCCACTGGCATCTCCAACCTCCTCCTCCTGCTCCGATCATGACTGATGGGCAGCAACACTTTGAAGTCAAGGAGGTCGTTGATTCTCGCAAGCTTCGGGGCATATACCCTGATCCATTGGAAACACTTTCCTCATCCTGAATGGGTGCCTGCTCACCACGTTAATGCTCCTGATTTACTTACCCGTTTCAACTTAGCTTACCCTTTGAAGCCTGCCGCTTAGAGTTTTCTTTCTTTTGGGGGAGCGGTATGTCATATTCACTGTTTCAATGTGCACTGTACATCGTAACATTTCACATGCCATGGTGCTGACGCGCGTTTATGGGGGAAGGGAGCTGCTGTGAAACATTGTGCCAAGCTCCGTATCTGTGGAATGTGTTTGGGTTATGTGGTCTACTCAAGGACTTTTCCTGCGGACCATCAGGAGCCGTTAGGAGCACCTGGGATTGTGAGCCTGGGAAGATTCTACGGGGGGAGGGATCTCGTTTGTACCGAGGGTTTTTTAGTTTGCATTTGGCATGCTTTTTCCATTCTCAGCTTTCTTTGTGATCCTGCATACCATCCTTTAATAAATCAGATATCTTTATGAACCTGTTCATGAGTCTGATGGTGTTTTAGGATAGGCAATCATTACAACATGCATGTGATGTCATGATGCATGTCCAAAAGGGGCAGAGCTTGTGCCTCAAAAGTGTAATGCTGCTTTTGTCATTGTGGGAAGCATTGTGAGAGAATTGCACAGACTGAAAGATGTACCGTATATAAAATCACGCATACATGATAAAATAAATGCTGGGCTAATTCAGAATTTAGCTTATGGCATTTGGCACTATAACTGCTTTCAAAGAAAAAATTATTATACTTGGGTTCTATATCACAACAATAATGTACAGATGTATACAATATACATAATGTACAGAATAATCTTCATGTAAGCTGCCTGGAGCTCCTGAGGGGAAAAGAGAAGATATAAATCTAAAAAGCAAATAAATAAATAAACCTCTGATCTTATAGTGTCAGTTGCTCCTAAGAGATTCACAGTCAGCCTGTTAACCTTTATGTAGCTGAGTTTCCATATTTAACCAATGCAACAGAAGTCTCTTGATACCTGCCTGCCATTCTGACTAACCTATGACAAATAACTGATCTGATGCAGCATCCTTTGAAATACATTGGCAGAGACTTGATTCAAAGCATTACCCCTGGGCTGACGCAGATGGACAGCCACTATTCCATACCAATGAAGGCTCAAGTCAATGTGCAAACTGTTGTATTTGCAAAAATGAATGGGGAGAATCACCTATCAGGAGTTTTCTTTGCACAATATAAACAAAAGTTGCTGCCTCAGGCTAATATGCTTCTAGCTGTTTTATTTATATATTTACTTCTCTATAAGCAGTTTTTTTAATAAAAGATACATGTACTAGACACAGTGCAATAGCTATTTCATAGCTTTCATATTATATATTTTTTCGAATTAATTTTTGAGACCATATGCCATCCAAAAAGCAAACAACATATTTATCATTCTTGGAAAACCATCTGGTAAGTTTCACAATTCATATGTTCTTTTGTTTTTCTCCTGCTGAACATACACAGCATGAGATTTTTGTAGTATTGAATGCATGAATACAAGTGCAAGAAGTTCACAACTTGAAATACTGAAAAATATTCCTGTAACGCATATTTCTAACACATCCAGACATGGGTGGCTTTTTTTTTCAGCATCTCTTGTGCTAATCACAACAGGTGAAGGAATCTTGGGTTTAATTGGATTTATTTGAAAATACCCCATACTAAAGCAAGCTAAAGTATGAAATAATTGCTTAGAATTATGTTAGCTTTGATACAATTAATTAATTTTATCTTTTAATTTAACATACTGTATTAATACTACCATTCTACCATGATAGATATTCAATATGGCTTAACGATTTATAATATCTGCTAAACGACACTTTTGAAAAATACCCTTTAGCCAGGTTAAATAAAAGTCCATATTAAATGAAATTGATACAACAGAATGTAAGCTTGGTGGGGGAAAGCAACAGACAGTAAAGTAAGCTAATAAGTTGAAGGATGTGGTAAACTATTTTTCTTGCTTGTAGAAATAAAGGTTCAATCCTCGGCACTGCCATTTAAAAACCTATTGCAAACTGTGAGATGCCCAGAGTCTCATGCAAGTTCCTAGCTCTAGTGATCACTGATAAAGGTAGTTAGATATACTCTAGACGTCTAGTCCACAAGCAGATCTAGTCAGTATCTATTTCTTTGACAAATCATGTCTTAATATGATATGTGAATAATTGCTTCCATTATGCAGTGGTTCCAAAGTTATTCAAGCCAGACCAAATAGGTTAAATTTAGCCTACATATCCCTGTAAAATAACAGACAATAGGTTATGAATCCTGATTTAATAGAATTGTTTAGCCATACATATTAATATATTTAAATCTATATTGATGCATATAAATCTAGATTCTAATAAGACAGGTTGATGTTATACACCTGATATATATATTTAATTATGTATTGGATTAAAATTATGGAAAACAGCCAAATAGCTGAGGTTAATGAAGAATGCTATGAATAACAGAAAGGGCTTCTTTGGAAATGTTTGAAATAAAAGGAAGGGTTAGGGTTAGGGATTATAAAAAGCAGAATGAAAAGGCTTGAATAAATTTGGCTTTCATAGAAACATGGTCATCTTGATTGACTGTATGAATCCTTATGTATTATTTTAAGAAATTGTAGAGAATTGATGTAGTGCCAAATGGCTGGAAGAGACTTGATGTTTTTCCTATCCATAACAAGAGGTAAAAGGATTCAGTCAATCAGTATGATATCCATATATGGGAAGATACTAGACCAGATCATAAAGAGGATGATCTATAAGCACCTTGAGAACACTGCAATAATTACCTGAAATCAGTGTCAAATTGTCAAAAACAAATGTTGCCAGACTATTATTAACTAATTTTTTTGACCAGGTAGCTTATTTAATAGATTGTGGGAATGCTGTAGACATAACGTCTCTTGATTTCATCTGACTATTTTCAAAGTATGCCATGACATTTTGATTAAGAGTGCATTGAATGGCATGACAATGAAGTTGGTGGGACACAGGCAAAAGATTTTTGGCTTGCAAGGGAGTTGCTAGATTTGTGATCCTAGGTTGCAAAGAATAGCATAAACATGCTTGAGGCTTTGGTTATTTACTTGCATTGGCCACTTGGGAAAAAAACAACCAAAATGATCACATTGACAGTGTTGAGCACTACTCATCCAGCCATCTACCAAGGTAGTAAGTTAATCTTTTTGAATCTGCAATCACACTTCTTTAATTCTTAATGTCATTCTTCCACATACATTCTTGATTAACAGGAAATACTGCCTTCCTTTATTCATAAGAAATAGATCTCAGTTCATGGCTTCTAAGATTCACATTCTTTTAACAAAACACCTTGAAAACATGCAGCAGCCTCACTAGTTCTCTCATATTTTTTGCATTAGACTGTGAAATATTTAGATAGAAATTTTCTGAACGTAGAGATAAATGGAAACACTGAAATATGTTAAAATGAGGTTCATTTATTTGGGAGTAAAGGAGAGACATAATATTTTTAAGGCTCCTATCCTGTATTTTTTATTACTAGATAGATTTAAATACAAACTACATCTTTGTTCTGAAAGTGGAGGAATGCCTGCAACTTATCTTCAGCTAAACTTATAATACAGCATTTATAGCCTCAGACAGAGCTCTACTGAAATGACTGCAGGATGATAGAGAATTATGGCTTTTATATTCAGAAGAAGCTGCACATGATTCTGAAATAATTCAAATATGCAAATACTTCAAAGTCTAAGAAAAATATATATCTAGTGGCCAAACTTGTTCTATCACTTCTTTCCAGGACTAATTAGCTATTTTGGAACAGCTTTTATTTTATGTTGCTTTTTAAAGCAGAAGATAGAGATCTTCCTTCTGACTCTACAGCTGATATTTTTGGTATATTTCTCTTCCTAGGAGTCATATTTACACATTTCAGCCAGTCAGCTATATTTTGAGAATGAATTATTCATAACTCTAAATACAAAAATATTAAGAATATTTTAAACATATGCATAGCATTCTGGAGTTTCCCCTTGTGTATCTCACAATTCTTGAAACATTACCAAGTTTTTGAATTACATAGACTGATTCAGATCACTGAAATGATATTTTGGATGTGTTTGCAGCATGTTGTTAATTGGCTAATAAATTATCAATATGACTTTTAAGGTACTAAAAATATACAGTACTGAGTAAAAATATACAGCACAGCATGTATATGTCATTTAGACTGATTCTGTCTAACGATATTTCACAATTACCACCCTTTTCCCCACTGACACCATGTTTTTTGTGGAATCCTTTTATCTATTTTTCTACTGACATTAAATGTGATATTCAGGTATATTACTAAATTACCCTTTAAGAGCTAAGAAACTCTAAATGAACAGAAGCGTTAACAGGAGAACCACTATATTATGGCAGTATTGAAGAAAGACAAGTGACAAAGTTATTAAATCCTCATATTAATGCAAATCTATCTAATTTCACACCTTCAGACTTGATTATTCTTGATTATGCAGAAATTGAACAGAAGATTGAGAAGCTGAGATACCAAAATTGACAGATTATTTCATTTTGAATGTTAAAGGAGCAGTACTAATTATGAAGTCTCTGAAAAGCTTCTATTGAAATACAGTAGTCAGAAGTTACTGAATCTCAAACTGAATTGCTGAATCAGGCATCAAATTGATTCAGGTACCTTTGATTCAGTTAAAAATATTACTGATTTTTGTGCATATATATTTTTCTCAAATCATTAGTGTCCACAATTCAAATTACACATTTGAACTGACTTCTCAAATGGCATAATGTGAATTTGAATCAATTTTTCAAGTGGAACCCCAGAATTAGGCTGATTCGCATTCCTCAGTCAGTTACAACTTGTTTCTAACTGAATCCAAGCTGCTGGTTCTAATTTCTAAAGTTACCAAGAGGTCTGGACCTCTGATTTGTTTCAGAGGTCTTCTGTATGCTCCTATCTTCTAAGCTTACTTGGTTGACTACTGGCAAGAGGCCTTTTCACTGGTGACACCTAAACTTTTGTCATGCTAGTAGACGTCCACCACAGTAATAAGAGTCTCCATCTCTATAAACAGGCAATTGATTATGTGCTATCAAGTCAGCGTTGACTCTTAGGGTAAGTAATTGCTTATTTATTTCTGGTTTTAACAAGATTTCATCATACATCATGTGAACACCACTAATATTATCAATAGCAAAAAAAAGTAGACAATACATTTTAGTAGCCATACATAGAGCAGGGTGATATCTCTGATATCTTTTTCTAATACTCCTTGCACAGGAAACTTTATGGATCAAAAGCCATCATTCCTTCCAGTTGTAACAGTGTTTTTTCTTATACCTAATATTCTGAGAGTGGCTGTGTATGAACAGGAGCTCAGTCTTCACTATCTGACAGCTTCTCCTAAACATTTCCAGTTGTGCAAGCAAAAACAGCTGTGCAATAGAGGCAAAGGGGGGTATAGAGCAATTGCATATGAATGAGCAGAAATTGTAAAGAACTGGAAAGCTCCCTTTGCTCAAAATGCTCCAAAACCTCTGCAGCCAGCACCACCACTGAAAGACGTTTCCTTCATTCTACCAAAATGCATTTAATTAACATGTTCCCCTATTAAAATAAATTTGTGTGACAACTAACAATAAATGTCACTGAGCTGATAATAGAATGTTACATGTCTTATCCTTTCCAGATATTGGAAAAAAGATACTGGAGAACACATTATTTCATAACGCACGTGCTTCAAATATTCTTCAGCTCACAAAGTCATACAAGAGTCTGGTTGTCCATTCATGAAGTAAGTTGTGCAGTTGTGTAACTCCTTTGAGATCTAGCGTATTGTGCAATGTAGTGAAAGCTTTCCACTCTATCCATTGTTATAATATAAGCAATTTAACATGCTATTTTATTTGTTATGGAACAAATTATGTTTGTCTTTTGCAACCCCCATTATCCTCAATCCTCATATAAACAATTGCTCCTTGAATAATCTTATAAATAAAATTTAGATTAGAATTTAAAATTAACTGAATCATAAGAACAAACATGTTTGTGTAAATATCGAAAAGTCATCTGACTCAGGTTCCTAACCTGTGTTCAACATATAACCCACTGCTAAATAGGTTATATTGGTTTATTTTTCAGTCAACTTGCTCCCACACCGGAGCTTTTATTAGTTGTATGTTTCTAATTTTCAACTTTGCTGCTTGAGAAAGAGAAGTGGACTTAGACCAGACCTGAGGTAGAAGCAAAACTCATTACGTACTTTTAGTTTTGACAAGAATGACAAAAGAAACTTGATAGAGGCTGATAAAATTATGCCTGGCATCATTTAAATATTTAGAGACATTTTCTTTGTCTTTCCTACCTACTTCCCAATGTATATACTACTGGAATTTGCTACTGTCATGTAAACCACCAATTTGAGTATAGGTTAAGCATTGTGCTTGAAGAGGTGCCTGCCCATATGAAATATAAGCCCTACTGCCTAACATCTACATAAAACTGCTAAGAATTATCATTTGCTGGCACAGAGGAAGGTATCATGAGTGTGGTCCAATACCCAGTTATATACCTCTACCCAAGGCCAAGCAAGAGACCTGAACCAGTGTCTGGAAGCAATTTGGGTCTAGGTGGGAACAAATAGGCTTCCTGAATCCCAGCAAGGTAAAATAGCTATGGATTCATGTGATAACAATTTCCAAAGATAGGCCATATTTGACTCTCACTAGGGTTGCTTCTGGTAATTGCCACCAAGTTTATAAGGGGTTGATAGATCAGTGTTTCTATGTTTAGGTCTAGAATATTCCCAGGTATTGATATCACACTTAACTTCTGACCAGGGTCAGAAGTTCCCTGGATCCTCCTTTTTCCTCTTTTTAAAGATAGGAACAACATTCAGTCTCCTCCAGTCATCTGGCACATTACCATTCTCCAGTTTTGTTCAAAGATAATACATAAGCAGTCGATCAGACTATCTGCAAGTTCCTTCAGCAACCTAGGATGCAATTTATCTGGTCCAGTAGGTATGAAGTTATTCAGAGTAAAGAGAAATTCCATGGCCATGCTTTAATCAGACTCAGGCTTCAATTCTGCCCACTCATTCTGCTCTTCATTATTTCCTGTTTAGGTAATAAAATTTGGATAGCTCTACCTTCTCTAAGCAGCTGGTATACTGATTCTTTTCCTTTCCTTTTCGTTTAAGTCAAAAAAGGTCTTTTTTGTTATTCTTAGCATCTTTTACTAATATAAGTTCATTCTAAGTTTTTGCTTCATCACATAAGCTGCACAGTTTCAGGCTACCTGATCAGTCTGAACTTTTCCTTGCTATCTGGTTCTCTTCCATTTTCTATTATGTGCCTTTTTTCAGATCATAACTAAGCTTTTTGAGTAGCCATATTAACTTCTCCTCCTGACCCCATTTTTTTGTCTCTGTGAACTCATTTAGTACTGTGCTTTTAATACCTTTTTCAGACATGTTGAGCTCCTTCTCCAATTAGTTTCTCTTGCCATGGGATCCTACGTATCATTGCTCTGAGTTTATTGACAGAAACATGATGTTTTAATGCACAAGAATAAGGTTTGGAGCGAGACTGTCCTCGTGGTCTCCCAAGCTGCTAATCTCCCAGATCTCCCAAGCTGCCAATAGCCTAAGAAGTAAAGCTTCCACTGCCTTTTTTATATTTGGTCCTTAAGGCACATGTCCATCTGGGTGAACTTGGGGTGAAGGTCTCCTTTAACGTGTCCACTTTCATTTTCAACTCTTGCTGTCATTGACACTTCATTTCAGGAAGAACTGATGCCAGTTCTGCCCAGTGATGCTGATTTCATTTGTCATTCAGATCACTTCCTCTGCTTTCCTACCCTTTCAGTCATATATTTTTATAGCCTCTGCAATTTACAACACTGGAAGAAGAAGAACAGGCAGGGGCGGGGGGAGGAACTAGGTGTGCATATTTGGAAAAGGGCCACATAAAAGGAGAACAACCATTATGTGCATGAACTAGAAGAACATCATACACATGTCATTACAATCTGCCACATTGTTGGAGCTGCCTCATTATTTTATATTTCTAAATTCATAGTTACATTATAGCAAAGGGTGCCCATTTTATAACAAAATGCCATTTTAAAAAAATCATCATTTGGGGTGAATAAGTTAGTTGCTTCTCATACCAGCTTCTAGGTTTCTCTGCCAATGTATCTATTTTTGACTTCATTGTCACTGTGATTTCTTTTATGGCAAAGATTGTCACACAAAATGATCCTGCTGTTTACTAGTATAAAAAAGAAGGGGAAGAAGTTTGAAACCATTTACAGAAATAGATAAAAGTGTAATAAGACCTTTCTAAATGAAATCCTCACTGTGGCTAAAGATCCTTGCAGATGAAACCCTCTGTATTTTCTCAAAACTACATGTGCATGATATTCAAGTCAGACAAATGAACAGCTGTCAGTTTCCTCTTTTTTTTTACAATTCTCTTTATGAAGATATAAAATATTGTGTGCACACCTGTACTTGTATTTAAATCTTATTATATTGTGATTTTAGGATTAAACCAAATTTTGGCTAAAGAGGACACCTGAACATCCGTCTTTTAAAATTAGATGCTACATTAAAAGTCTTCTTCTTTTACCAAACACTGTTCATCTTTCAAAGACATATTTAGTCTTTTATTTATTGGGGCAAAAAAGAAAGCTAGAAGACCCTAAAAAGGGATGTGATCGCTGCTCTGGCATATGTCATAACATATTGGGGAGCATCAGGTGCCACAAGACTCAGATGGGGAGCCCTGCCAGATAAGACAACCTTCACGACTGTATCGTGGGAAGACAAAGACAGTTGGCGGCAACTGAGAAAAACAGAAGGTGAGGCTGGTAGGTTTCCCCTCCCTCAGATAACTGTAAAGTGGAGAGGCCTTTCTGTGAAAGTCTGAAATGTCAAGATTGTATAGCAAAGTTTGCCCACCCTTTCTGTCCTTGTGTTCCAGAGGTGTCTGTATAACCAACCTAGAACTTTAACCTCTGTTGGATTTTATACTGGGATAATAGATTTTATATATTGTACTGTTTATATACTAGCTAGGCTAGGTATTAATTACAAGGTATTGGTTTACTACCCCGGAGAAGATGCTGATGCTAGGAAGAGTGGAGGGCAAAAGGAAGAGGGGCCGACCAAGGGCAAGGTGGATGGATGATATTCTAGAGGTGACGGAATCGTCCCTGGGAGAGCTGGGGGTGTTGACGACCGACAGGAAGCTCTGGCGTGGGCTGGTCCATGAAGTCACGAAGAGTCAGAAGCGACTGAATGAATAAACAACAAAATTGGTTTACTATTTTCCTGGGGTTTAAAATTTTGTTAGAATGTCTCTGTTGCTTTCTGACCTGCTCAAAGAACTATGTTGGGGTGGGGGGTGGAGGGGCAAGAGAGACAGACTATAAAACAGTGTATAATTGCATTAAAGCTGTTTTACCCTCAGTTAACTGGATCCTGAAAATCTAACTGGGCTACAAAGCAGAAGTGAGTTGTTGTAATGCTAAGAGATCTTGGTCATCGTTACTATAAAGCAGCTTTTCCCACCTCAGCACCCTCGAGATGTGTTGGACTTGCAACTTGCAAAATTCCCAGCCAGTGTTTGGGAGTTACAATCCCCATTTATCTGTCTGGGAAAGCTACTACATAGGTTTTCTTCAGTAATTCTACCTCTAGTATTCTGTGTGATTTTTAAAAAGCATTCCTGCCTGAAGACTGCTGATGATGAGTTAGTGCATCTTACAAGTAAGGAGAATATAAAAATGGAAATTCAGCCAAATCATCATTATGCCATCTGGTGCTTTTTTCTTTCTTTCTTTTTTTTTTCTTTTATTTATCCATGCTAGCTAGTTGCTTGCCAGTAGATTATGTTCCTTTAGGGGAAACTGGAATGGAAATGCTTTCAAAATTCAGTTAAGGAAGTCTGTGGGGAAATAAGGAGGTCAGCACAAGATTGGCAAATTTCCTACATGCACAAACACAAACACAAACAGATACTAGAAGAAAAGATGAAGGGGTATCTTGTTTTTGTTTTTTTAAGGGCAGGTCAAGCAATTCTTCCAAAAAGCTTTTGTTACAACAAGTTTAGTCTACATTTATTAAAAGGAATTAGAATAAATTCACTGCAGTATTCTCAGAAATCTGCCCAATTACTTTAAACTTAAAACTGATTGAAAAAAATACAGTTTGAGACAAGTGAATGAATAGGAGTATTCCTTACAGTTGTGCAAAAGAGGAGCTATCTGATTTGAAAAAATATTGATGAATCCAACACATATCAGCTCCAGAAATACAGCATTTTGTCTGATGAGTTGCAGAAAAGGCTTTTCAACTTGAGAGAAGCATTTTATCATATGATCCTTTGCCTGGAATCTAGCAATGTGCTGTAACAGTACAATCAGAGCTGAGAAGGGCCTTTAAAGGGAGACTATTCAAGTCATTAATTCATTTTGTGCTTCTCAGATATCAGAGTTCAGAAAACTGACAGAAAGTTCTAAAGAAGAAAATGCACAGAGATTTCAAACATTGGGGACCATAATTTTCCTAATATAAATCTACCTCGGGAATGTATTCATTGATAAAGATGCTTGATAAAGAGTATTTTATGACTTGGGAAAGAAATCTCAACTGGCAGAAATGGATATTTCTCCCTAAATATTTATTTATTTGTGATTCATATAAACATGATGGACAGTAATTTTATTTCAGTTCTGTTAGTGGTTTACATTATATTCCTGAGGTAGATTTATATATGGAAAATTATGGTCTCCAATTTGAAATCTCTGTGCATTGCTTACTTTAGAACTTTCTGTCAGGTTCTTGAACCCTGATATGTAAATTATCTCATTACTTTATAAATCTTGATATTACTTTAACTTGTTCTTCCTAAAATAGGTTTGTAACTCAATAAAAGGTGAGAAAGACATAACTTATTACAAAAATTATTTAATAGTAAATACTAAGCTCCAAAGATTCTTGGAGACAGATATTTCCAAGGACATTTCCTAGTGTACTTCAAAGCCTGGATATTGGTCTGACAACTGGTGAGCTAAAGACTTACCTACCACAGACTTCCATTAGGATTTTTTTTATTATTATAAAGCAATAGCTCAGTTAAAGTAAAGCAGCATTCCCACACCTTGTACCTCTCAGATGTAATATAAAACTCACATTATCCCAGCCAGCATAGTAATTGATCGAGTTAATTATGAAGTAAAAGTACAGGTCTTTTTTCAGCCTTCACTGTATTTGGTGGAACCATTTACATTTTAATTCCCTGTTACATCTTGGAAAAGTTAACTCATCATAAAAGAAAAAAAAAGGGGGGTGTAGCAAATCCCCTTAGCAGCAACACTGTCCTGTATCTACTGATGAGGACATTATCAGGTTTAAAACAAATTGAGATAAATAACTGGCATATTAACTAAAAGTATTAACATATTCCAGGTTTGCTAGTTGTCAGGGGTATCTGCAGAGAAAGTAATTGCCTTTAAAATGGTGGATATGACCAGGCAATCAAAGGCCAACTCATTTTTAACATGCATTGCATGCACATAAATGAGGCAGGGCTTCTCTCCCCTGTCATGCCCACTGTCCTGAAACCAGTGACTTTCTCTGCACACACCCCTGCTGGTTGTGTTAATTTGATATGAATTTAAACGTTGAGATACTCTAATCCTTAAATGTCCATTCTGACTTCAGACAGTGCTGTGACAACCTTAATGCAACTGTTCCAATCTTGATAGAGTCCGTTCCCATTTCAGTGAACATAGTCCATCCATAAACCAAGCCAGCCCAACTGTTCCATGATCAGATCACTTCTGGTAAATTAGAGACAGTATTGCCTGACCTTAGGAAGGTTCCAAAATTTTGGGAATGTTTGGGGGTCAAAATGCTTCAACTCTGAAATATTTTCCAAGTAGAACCTCTTATGATACATGTAGGTAACACAACCTAGCCACCATTTTTCTATGAAAATATTAGCACTAAAAGAATGAACTACTGATTTTTGTTCTTGCTGTTACATTTTATTCAACTTGATTCTGCAACACACTGCTATTCAAAATAGAAATTATAGTTCTGGATCTTTATATTTTCAAGGTAAAACAAGCTTTAGAAGAAACTTGTATTTGGGATTGTTACAGATATCTGAATTTTAAAAACTGTTAAATACAAACACCATTGCTTACAGACTTCTTCTTAGTAGTTCAGTTTCAGGATTCAGATAACAATAAAAGGGCATCTTGAAAACTCATAAGAAACTTGTACGATTCATTTCCATGGAATGTTGTGATGGCCATTATTCTATATGATTTTAAGAGATATGTCCTATGTCAGGTTTCTGTCAATTATGAGAAACAAGATGTTTGATCAGATAGTCCTTTGGCCTGATCTGGTTTTCCTGAACAAAGACTTATGAAGTTCTATTTTAGCTTTACTTTTGCCCAAGTCGACTATGATCATGACAGGAGCAATAGCTGTAAACCACCAACTTACCTAAAAAGAGTAGGCAATGAAAATATAATCATTTATATCCCTAAATGCACAAGAAAATTTGATACTCATGGTAAGACACAAGTCCTAGCATTCTGTTCTTAAAAGCATGCAGTTTAATAGTATTTTATCCATTGTAATTTACTAAAATTATAAAAATTTTCCAGAAGCATCAAAAGAGAAGTTCAAGACTTGAACATGAAGCCAAGTAAGATAAAGAATTTAAAAATATATCACATTCATTTAGAACATAAGCAAGATGGACTAAATTATTTGGGAAATGAAAAATGGTTCTTCTACTGGAATCAATGAACCCTGTATATAAGCATTTTTTTCACCAATAATATTTTATTATATTTTTCTACTTACTCTAGGAAAGTGCATTGGAAATTAACTAAAAATGAAGGTAAAACTATTTATTGTAGCTGGCCATTAAGCTGGGGTGACTGTTAACATTACAAAAATTGGAAGGACCATGATAGAAAGAACATTACTTCAATGTCACAGTCATCAAAATGTCAGATGACTTTTTAATGTAAAAGAATAGTAAACATTGACACTTTCAACTTGCAGCAAAAGGATCACAGAATGTTCAGTTCTGTGAACACTGTCAAAACAGAATATTATGAGCCAATGTTTGAAAGCTGATTCTGAACAGAAATGGAGCTGCTATTTAGGGCCATGCTAGTGACAGTGAGTTACTGAAGGTAGAAGGCAGTGTTTCTATGGAAAGTGTTGTCCATCAACAGATTATCAACACCCTGGTTCTATGGGGAATATCCAGCTACAGCAATTGAAGGATGTTGAATTCTCAACTTATATTCATATTATTGAAAATATACTCTATGTATTTATATGAGATGTCCTATGTAATATTTCACCAGTGCAAAAAACAGATGGTTCCCCAGCAGTCTTTTGAAAACTATACAGTTGTTGACAGTCTCATTCTCTCTCTTCCTTCAGTTTCTTGGAGAGAAAGGTGAAAAAGAGCCATTGTATATTCTTCTAATTATATTTGTGGGATGAAATACTAAAATGGAGCATTGTATATGGTCTAGAGTTAGCAGTATATAGAAGGGTTGGAGTGAATTCCTCTTTAGAGTATGAAACAAGGAACTCACATCATTTTGTTATTTTAGGTAATGAGTGCTGAGGATAAATTATTGACCGTATTCCCTAGAGTAAAGTTTGGGAGGAAACCATCAAGGGTTGACCATAAAAATCCTAGTGAGTGTATTGCCTGAGTTAATGTTGATTAATCTGTTGTTTGGGTATTTAAAGATTCATAATGTTGTGTGTGGAAAAAAAAGTAGTTCTAAAAGGAAAAAAAACTATGTTGCACCAGGCATCATCTAAAAAATCATCCTCCCTTCAGACAGAGCTAAAGAAAATAACTCTTCTAAGATGTTGTCTGCCATTTACAGTTTTTATAAATATTACATTATATAATTATTGTATTATATTTCAATGAATATTGCATTGTATTTACTTAAAAGGAAGTTTTTCCCTTTTCTTTCTAATTAATTTTCTTTTAAAATTTCAGATTTGCTGAAATTATCATATTGGAAGCAATGAGGGAATCCTAATTTTCTTTGTGGTGGGAAGACTTAAATTCAGGATTAATCTCATTTGAGGTACATTTGGTTTCTATATTAGGCCGTGCAAAGATTCTGTTCAAAGGCATGGCAACTAAATAGACCTTCTAAATCAAACTGATTATTCAGAACTGACTCAAACTGATCTGCATATACTTAATCTGTATAATAGAACAATGCTTAAAAATAGATTTCAGGACAATTTAAACATGATTTAAGTGCCAAATATGGCTTCTTTTAATACAAACTGAAGATGCAGAGACTGACCCTGCTATTTGTGTTTCTTATTTCAATTGGGGAAAGGTTTTCAGTGAAGCAAATTGGAAATGCTGTTCGGTTTTTAATGCAAATGACAAGTGCAGGAGCTAATAACAGACATAAGTTGGAGCTATCTAGATTTCATTAAAATTTTAAGAAAAACTTCCTTGTGGTAAGATCTGTGCAACAGTGGAACAATCTACCAACTATGGTTGTTGGTTCTCCATCTCTACCTTTCATGGATCCTTAACTAGTTTTTCTGCACACTGCAGAAGATTGGACTAAATGATCCTTGTGGTTCCTTCCGACTCTACAGTTCTATGATTCTATGATCCAGACTGGGATGGCAGTAGAGAGTTAAGGCCCTTTTTATTTTCTACATCAGAATTCCTATCTGGATAGAACTGTGTTTTGCTTTATAACTTCTTCTGTATACTTACTCTGGGGCATATTTATTAATTATATGTACAGCCCATACTCATTTTAAGGCAATCAGATATAGATTCTAGTTTATTATTTATTCAGCAGTTTGCAGACAAGACTATTTTGTCAGGGATGTTATTTCCATGGCAAAGCAGTCTGGGAAATGTAAGAATGCGAGGCAGAGAAAAAGTGCTGTCTAATGGTCTGATGCAATGTCCAGCAATGTCTGATGCAATGTCCAGCACAAGACAGTCACAAGACAATGACAGAGCAGGCTGATACAAGGTGACGTTTGATTGGCTAGCAGCCACATAAATATGGAAGCAAAGCATAGGCATTCTCTCTCTCATTTGTGAAAAGTCTTCCTGTTACTCTGCCGGTTTGTTTGACAATTTAACTGCTGTATTTGGATATTGGATTTACTGTACACTAGACTATGTTTATTGGATTATGGATGTTGGTTTCTCTATGGAATTTGTATCCTTTATATACCAACAACTTCTAGAGTGCTATGCGTGTTATTGTTCTTTGCACATTTTTCTGTAAATAAACAGGTAAATAGTGCACCACAAGGACTGATATTTTTTTAACCCCAGGGACACGACGCTTAGTGGAATTCTCTCCTTAACATATTTGGTTTCAGGTGTATAACAGTTTTTTGCCAACATCCTTTCTTGGAGCTAATCAGTTAGGAATGTATACAAACAAGAGTGAATGTTTCTACCATGATGGCTTTATGGAAGAGGATGTCCCTTTGATTATTTTCCACTTACAAAATCTGAATGTTCTATTTCAAATACCTTTAATATCAAAAATAGTGTTTATGGTAAGTGTTGCCTTTTGACATTTTTTATGGATAAAATGCCAATTTCAACTTTGTGACAGTGGTTTGTTAGTATTCTGAGTAAGAGCCTGGCTTTTTGAGCATTCAGCCATTGCAGAGATTCAAGAAGCTAAAAAGAAATTAGTATTCTTCACCTTTCCCCATCTTAGGAAGCTACATACCACCATAAACTCAAGAAAGAATCTTGCTGCTGCAAACAATATTGAAGTGATTCAGTGGAAAGAAATAACCCTTTTCCTTCCCTCTTTAAAATAAGTTTTCTAAATGATGTCAAGAATGAGTCACAAAATGTATCCTGCTAGTTCCAACACTCTCCTCCTTCTCACTCAATATATATAAATGTCATTTAGTTTGTGGTTTATCTCTCTGGTATAAGTGTTATAAGAAAATGAATTAGGCACCACCAGTAGAAGAACCTACTCTAGAATAAATTGTAAAGCATTATGCTTATTCACAGAGCTAGAACATCACACATAAACAGTGGCAACAGGGACCAGGTGCGGCTTCAGGGCTCCTTTTGAATCACAGCAGTGATGCTACCCAGGCTTTCGGGTGATTGTTGGACCTTCCTTCCTGAAGAAGCTTTCAAGTGTACTGTGATGACTGGAATAATCAACTTTCCATTAAATCCAACTCATAAGTAATTACTTAGAATTCTCTTTAATGGTAGGTAGCATTCAGTACAGAAGAAAAAGTTGCAAATGGAAAAGCCCACGCTTTTTCCCCATTAAACATCTTCAGTGACTTCAAATTCCCCCCCCCCACTCTCAGGTATGCCCCCTCCCCCTCATGCCAGTTAGTGTAAGCATGTGCAGCTGTCTCCAACGTTCTTTGCAGATGACCTTGGCAGTCCAAGATAGGTAAAGGTAAAGGTTTCCCTTGACGTAAAGTCCAGTCGTGTCCGACTCTAGGGGGCGGTGCTCATCTCCGTTTCAAAGCCTTGGAGCCGGCGTTGTCATAGACACTTCCGGGTCATGTGGCCAGTATGACTCATGGAACGCCGTTACCTTCCCGCCGAAGCGGTACCAATTAATCTACTCACATTTGCATGTTTTCGAACTGCTTGGTGTGCAGAAGCTGGGACGAGCAACGGGAGCTCACCCCGCCGCGCGGTTTCGAACCGCCGACCTTCCGATCGACAGCTCAGCGGTTTAACCCGCAGCGCCACCGCGTCCAAACAAAATGATTTCACACTCCAAGATGTCCCCCTCCCCCTTTCCTTCAACTCGCAAGAAAAAGACACATGTTGAATGAAACATGCATGCAAGTCCAATCAAGTGTTCTGAGAACATTTGAGCTGGGAGCATGACATGTACTCTTGTGACAAAGTAGCATTAAGAAAGTCAGTGAGTAAAATAATCTACCACTGGCTAGATAATTCTTTCTTTTCCTTTGACCAGGTTCTTTTTTCATGGTAGCAGTTGAAATGATAATGGCTATTGGTAAGATTAGTTGCATTTACAATTAAAAGCTAAAGTTTCCATTTCAGCTTGCAGATGATCTTTTGCTAAAGTTCAGTGTCTTTCATTAACTGATCCTAGGCTGTCAGAAATAATCACTTCTGGGTTCACTGAAATTTGCTCCCTGGTTCATAAACCTAGGAGGTGTTATTAGCTATTTTTGTACTTCTTGTTTTTGATGTCAGAGTTTTATGATGGAATGTTAATTCCTGAAAATATCAGAAAAGCAAAGCAGAACTATGGTCTAGGGTCCGTTCCTTGCTGCCATTGCTTTTGCTTTTCCCATCCCAAAAAAGGAACAAACTGACATACAGCCACCCTTCCTGCCACTGACTTCAGAACACTGAGAGTGCCAACTCAATCAGTTCACCCTGTAACTGATCAAGAGGAGCCACTCCCATGCCTGGTCTGTTTTTACAATCAGTGTTAGCTACTGAGTCACTAGGCACCACATCAACAAGATACCATTCTCCCACTCAATTTATTAAAATGACAGAGAAATAGTAGCACAACAGCAGGAGCTGGGAGGGAGGGGATTGCTCCTTCCCCCAAGTTCCACAAGGCCCCAGTGCTTCTACTGAAAGACAGTATCAATTCTTTTCCTGTGGAAATGAAACAGAGCCAGAAATAACTAAGCTCAACTGTCAAATCGAGATGATTCAGGCATGGAACCGTTCAGGAGCAGCCTAAAAGGTAGGTGTGAAGCAGCCCTAATATGACTATAAATACTCCAGGCAAGCATGATTGCAATGGTTGTTATAATGGGCACCCTGCACTGATGGGTACCCCACACAATCTTGAATCATGATCCTTCACTCCACTCTGCCCTCCCAGCAGAAGTCACCTTGGGGTTATCAAGCAGCGTTTTAACCAAATCAGCCAACAGTTGGAGATGTATGAACTGTTTTTAGTTTTGTGTTGTCTTATCAAAACAAAAAGAAGCTGTGATTGGAAAGGATTAAATTGAAACATTTGAGGTTTCAGATACATGTGGGCATTCCTTGCACAAAATAACAAATCTTAAGTTAGTATGTAATCGTTGCTAATAATATAGCATGAAAAAGAAGTGAAACAAAAGGTGCTACATAAATTTTGCTTATTTGAACAAATACTTAGAGGAAATTTTGTTCTGCAAGAAACAGAACAACTGTATTTAGGTTGCAATAGAAATGTTTTATTGTTCAGGTTGAAAATCTTTTTAAAGGACACTGCCAATCAATCACTTTTTAATTACTTTATCAAATACATTTGCACATTATCCAACTCATAAAATAGCTCAAATGTTGAGATACTGAAAAAAGATTTACACTGAATGCACAAGTTCTGCCAAGCTGTAGTTTGCTTAAATAAGGTTTGTGAAATAAACTATGATTAGACTGGTTCACATATTATTCTAAACAACAGACCTAAGCAACTGAGTTAACACAACATATTAAGTAGAAACTAAGCAACCACATTATGGTTTACAGTAATATGTAAACTAGGCCTTGAAATAAACTTAACAAAACCTACCAGCCACTAATAAAATAGTTTCAAAAATTAACAGAATACATTTTAAATTCCCAACTTATAAATTTCTATTTCCCTTTGTACCTCCTGATTAAGCAAGTCTAGCAACTTAAGTGCTATTGGGTTAAGGCAACAGACAATTTTATTTTTCTGCTCTACTGTAAACCTAGTGTGTCTTTTGTGTGATATTTCATAAATGAATCTGCATTTTAATACTTTTAAGTGTGATGTATAGGTATCCATAACATACTACAATGACTAAAGTGGTGAAATATATGTTATATGGTGATGCAAATCATACTTGCACCACGATACAAGTACTAAGTCATGTGGCTTGGGACACAACATCACAATGCATCTTTTGTCATTCACCCTCTATTCAGTGATATACTTGATCTAGCATATCTCTGGTGCTTTGTGCAGGGTGTAGGGGTGTCTAGGGAAGGGTAGCACCTCTGGGAGAGGGGCCTGCCATGCCCTTTCTAGGGCTGCACTTTCACCTTTGGTCCCCACCTGGCGCTCAGCTCTCACCTGTGGCTCAAAGTAGCCGTAACACATGCAGTGGCCACACCCCAGTAAACCATCTTGGCAAACAGGCCAAACCAGATGAGGATAGCTAACAGGTCTTCGACTCTCAGTGAGATGGGGGATTTGTCTATCCCAGCGTGTGAAGTTTGGGCCTGGAAGATTGAGCAGAGGAGACTGATCAACAGTCTAACAGTCAAGAAGGCAGGCCCAGCAGGCGTTGTGGAGCACTAAGGGCACGACAAGACATTTAGACATCCTGGTTGTTTGGTATATTGTTTTCTGCTACAGATTAAGGTTACTGTGGTAACAAATGATTTTGGCTGGGTTAAGAGGTTGAATTTAATTGTCCTCTTTTCAGGTGTTAATAGTTGCAATTGCCTGAAGCGAGGGCAGGTTTTTTGTTTCAGTTTCCCTTCTCTTTAGGCATGTAGAGAGTATGCAGCTGAGGGAGAAATCTCTCCTCTTTGAGAGCCTGTGAGAATGCAGAAGCCTGTAAATATGTTTTTGTGCTTTCTGTAAATAAATTTATTTTTATAGAAATGCCTGGTGTGTGACTTTTCTGATCTCTCCTGGGCCAAATGCTTTCTAGCACTCTGCCAACAGGTTATGGGCCCACTAAGCAGCCCAGTAAACCCAGTAAGCCCAGTAAAACCCAGAGAGAATAGAGAGATCAGCTCCACACCTCATGCACAATTTAAAGGCAGGTAGCAAAGACCTGTGAAGATTTTCTTTGGAGCAGCCTGGAGATTTTCCAGCAACTGCCGGTCTACAGGACAAAGAAGCCAGCTGAGGTGACTTGCAAAAGAAGGAAGAAGCCATGGCTACCTCCCAGCCCTCAGCGATGCCTCTGGAGCGCCTATCAGAGACCAACTATTTGAATTGGGCCCTGAAGATGGAGATGTATCTTCGCAGAGAGAATCTTTGGCTGCCAATTGGTGAGCAAATCCCACAAAATCCCAGTGCTGAATGGCTTAGACGGGATGAGCAGGCTAGAACCACCATTATCCTGGGAGTTGAGGACAATCAGCTAGTCCACGTGCGAGGTATGCAGTCTGCAAAACAACTTTGGGACGCTTTGAGAGACTTATATGTAAAGGCAACAGCAGGGAGTAAAGTTACCCTGACAAAAAAGCTGTACAAAGCCTACCTTGCAGAAGGAAAGAGCCTTCCTGAGCACCTGCATTATATTCAGCAACTGTTTGTTGAGTTGCAGGAGAGAGGAATGGAATTTACACCTCTCACAAAATCCTATATCCTCCTGTCCTCACTGAATGAAACATGGGACACACTGATTTGTACCCTGGAGGCTATGCCTGAAGCAGACCTCACCCCATCGTATGTTACACAGCGCTTACTTGCTGAATGGGAGAAGAGAGAGGAAAGATCCCCCCCCCCCATCTCTTCTGGAAAGCTGCAAGACCAGAAAATGAGGGAAAAGAAGGGAAAGGAACCTGAGGCCACAGCGCTAGCCAGCCAGCGATGCTTCACTTGTGGTTCAGCTGTACATTTGCAAAGAGACTGTGCCATGAGACCCAAGAGTAGAAAGACAGAGCAGAAGAACACAAGGGCAACACAGAAGAAGGCTCTTCAGACAACCCAAATTGCACAGGTTGCTGAGAAGGGTAATTCTGATGTATGGGTGTTAGATTCTGGGGCCAATTGTCATTTATGTAATTGTAAAAGCTCTTTTGTGTCACTGTCTAAAACTGAAAGACAAAGTGTATCTTTGGCTGATGGGTCTGTGACCAAAATTATGGGACAAGGTGACTTGTATTTATCCTGCTTGGGAGAAACTGTAAAAGGTGTGTTGTATGTGCCAAATTTACAATCAAACCTTTTATCTGTGCCACAATTGGCTGCAACAGGGTATGTCATAACATTTAAGAAAAATGGTTGTGAGATACGTAAAAATGGAAAATTGTGTGCTACTGGTATGTTAAAAGACTCCTTGTACATTGTGCAAATGCAAGGAAGCCAAGCTGCAAGGCTGCAGTTGGCAACACTCCATATCATGACCAATGTGTACACCTGATGCACAGGAGATTTGGTCATGCTAATTTCAAGTATATAGCACAAATGCCACAGCTGTGTGCTGACCTAAAGGTAAAACCCTGTGACAAATACTTAGATTGTGTAGTTTGCAAAGAATACAAAACACTAAAAGCTCCTGTGAGTAAGCACAGTGACAGAGTTACAACTAGACCTCTAACATTATTGGTCCCTTTGCTCCAAGTCTTGGACAAGCAAGGTATGCAATGACCATCATTGATGATTTCTCAAGATACACATTTATCTACATCTTAAAACATAAAGATGAGACATTTGAGAAATTTAAAGGTTTTGTGACATGGGGAAATGGAAAATTCCCTAGGCCTGTATCTGCACTCCAATGTGATAGAGGAGGAGAGTACCTTTCTCACAAATTCAAAAGGTTCCCAGCAGAAAAGGGGATAGAAATTCTTTCTAACCCTTACACCCCTCAGCAAAATGGTGTTGCTGAAAGAAAGGGCAGAACCTTGCAAAATGCGATGGAATGCATGCTTAAAGATTCACATTTACCTTTTAAGTATTGGGGAGAGGCAATACCTACTGCCTGTTATGTACAAAACAGATTGTATAACTCTGTCATTCAGGACACTCCATTCCATTTGTTTTATGGTGTGAAACCAAAGGTAAACCATCTTAGAGTGTTTGGTAGCACTGCTTGGGTTCATATTCCAAAACAACAGAGAAGGAAAGCAGGCCCCACAACAAAGAAAGCCATCTTTGTTGGCTATGAACAAAGCCAAAGGAGCTACAGGTTCATAATGGGAGAGACATTAATAATTAGCAAAAGCGCTTCTTTTGCTGAACAAAACTGGGGGAGATTAAATTCTAGCTCTCCAGTTGATCTGACCACCACAAGAGAACAGCAAGGACTTGCTGATAGTGATCTTTTCCCTGATGAGGACATTAAACCAGAAGAGCAAACTGAAGATCTGTCTGATGAGACAGATGCTTCTCAGGAAAGTGATAGGAGTCAAAATTTAAGCCCTGTATTACCTCGCAGATCTCAGAGGAGTAATAAAGGCGTTCCTCCATCACGTTTTCAGGCTGAAACAGTAAAGGCTTTTCACATATTCACAGAACCTGAGTCCTTAGAACAAGTGAATGCTTTACCACCTGAGATTGCACAAAATTGGCATTCTGCCATGCAACAGGAGTTAGCATCCTTGAAAGAAAATAAAACATGGAAACTGGTAAATCTACCTCCCAATGAACGCTGTCTAGTTGTAGGTGGGTTTTTCAAACTGAAAAGGGATGCTGATGGCAAAATCCAAAAATATAAAGCAAGGTTAGTTGCAAAGGTTTCACTCAAAGGAAAGATTTAGATTTTGATAAGACTTTTGCACCAGTTACTAAAGGTGAATCAATTAGATTACTGTTAAAAAGTGCTGCACTCAAAGGAATGTCAGTTCACCACTATGACATTCAAACTGCATTTCTTTATGGTGATCTAGACCACAAATTATACATGCAGCAACCCCCTGGCTATGAAAAAGGGGAGAATCTAGTCTGTGAACTGCAGAAATCAATCTATGGGTTAAAACAGGCTGCTAGATCCTGGAACCAAAAATTAGATGAAAAACTGCAGAATTTTGGTTTTGAAAAAGGAAAAGCAGATCCATGTGTATATATGAAGAAAGACAAACAAGGCTGTATGTATCTGTGCATTTATGTTGATGATTTGCTGCTGTTCACATCAACAGAAAAACAAAGGCTTGATTTTGAAGCCTGCATGAAAAGCCATTTCACATTAAAAAGCCTTGGAACAGTAACAAATTACCTAGGTTTCGAAATACACAGGGACAAGGATGGTAGCTTTCTGTTAAACCAAAGGGGAGATAATGTCAAAATGTTGTGAATGGAAAGACATACAGAGTTGACAAAGAAAATTGGTTTGTGTCTCATTCTGTAGTATAAAAAGGGGAGTATTTGGTATATTGTTTTCTGCTACAGCAGGCATTGTGGAGCACTAAGGGCATGACAAGACATTTAGACATCCTGGTTGTTTGGTATATTGTTTTCTGCTACAGATTAAGGTTACTGTGGTAACAAATGATTTTGGCTGGGTTAAGAGGTTGAATTTAATTGTCCTCTTTTCAGGCATTAATAGTTGCAATTACCTGAAGCGAGGGCAGTTTTTTTGTTTCAGTTTCCCTTCTCTTTAGGCATGTAGAGAGTATGCAGCTGAGGGAGAAATCTCTCCTCTTTGAGAGCCTGTGAGAATGCAGAAGCCTGTAAATATGTTTTTGTGCTTCCTGTAAATAAATTTATTTTTATAGAAATGCCTGGTGTGTGACTTTTCTGATCTCTCCTGGGCCAAAGGCTTCCTAGCACTCTGCCAACACTGGTCATCCACTGCAGCAAGAGAGATCTTCAGCTGTAACAGTTCTCTGTCCCACTGGACTGAGGTCTCTTATGCTGAGAGAGTGGGACTGCCCCTACTGAATGGCTGTTCCACTTAAAACCCCATCACAAACAGGTTTATGTTGCACAATAGCGCAGAACAGCATGTCTTCTTTAAACCCAACTGTTAGCCAAGAAGGCCTGTGACTTGGCGCAGGTTGTCACCCAATAAACCACACCGAGGCGGGAAGGTCCTTTGTTCTCTTTTATTTCTGTGCACAGCAACAAGAGAGGTCTCCTGCCCAAAGTGCAAGAGCCCTGAACAACACACCTGGCTTCTCTTTTATACATCTTCTAGCAAGGAGATAAAGGCAATAAATCTCTTTATTGGCTGATTCTTTAGCACTTGTGCAGTAACTCTACATGCTGCATGCTATCCCATAATATCCCTTAGCATGTTCTATGTTTTCTAAAGGACAGCGATGAACCCTTAGGGGTATGCATTTTACTATGCTAATTAGCCCTTGGGTCGCAGCTAGGTCAGCTAGCGATCTCACCTTCCCCTTTTCCCAGTTCAACAGTTCAGCAGTGTTGGGGAGCAGGCTGCCTGAAATATCACTGGCACCTGTGCCATTTCCTGCCCTCTTGCTTCAGACCTCCTCCCAGCATCAGGATGGCAGAGCGACTGATAAGAAAAACCTCAGCTTTGTAACAGCTGGGGAGAGAAGGGGGAGGCCTTGTTAGCAAGCAAGCATTGAACAACAATTTCCTTAAGGATGCCCAGGCCCTTACAATGACTACCACTGAGGTGCTCTGTGCAATATATTTTGTAGTAATAATATGTAGCATGTTTAAGGTGCTGTATTTCCTTTCCTTACATACCTTAATATAGTTCAACCATGTCCTCCATGTAGAGAAGACTAGTGTAGTTTCTTTAATGAAATATTCAAGATCACAAATGTTCACATTCAGTGAATGTGTGCCTTTCCTATCCCAGCAACATATCATTGGTTATCATTGGCAAGGCACTATAATGAACAACGTAAGGGCATCAGGAGATTAAGTAAACTGAACCAAAGAAAATTGGCATAAAGATGCTGATTCCAACAGCAACTGCCATTATTCAGTTTCTATTAGATTACTTCCCCCCCACCCCACACCCGCCCTCAAGGCTGAAATTTCTCTGGAAGGTAGACAAGCACCCAGTATCTTTGGGCAGATATGGGGTTCTCAGTTCATCGCTGTCCTGAGCCACCCTTGTTTTTTGTTCCTTGCCTTCTGCTCCAAGCTCCCAACCATCTTGGGCCACCTAGAATTCAGCTCCTGCCATACTGCTGCTCCTGCCACCTGCCATTTCTGTCAGGTAAGAGAATCAGTCAATTTTCTCCCAGCCCTCCCAATGCACGCAGCCCTAGTATAGCTTTGTTTGCTAAACTTTATTGTCATTCTTTATACTCAGCAGTCAAACTTAAGACATTGCTTTAAAGGTCATATTTACATGCTGCAACTTGGAATATGCCTAACCTTTAAAAAAAAATCTTCAGGCAAATCGATTACATAACAAGTATAGTTCTGGAGAAATCTGTATCCTGAATGCCAACTTTGGAAGCATCACTTGTTAGAAATGTATTTGAATGGAAATAAATAAAATAGTGAAGGCAGACCATTAATTAAAATGCTCGGTTTTATTTCTCTCTGTTGCGATAAATCTATTTCTGGACTATGCTTAGGCTACCATACCTTATGCTTGTATCCAGCTGTCTCCTCAAGAAAATCTTGATATAGAAAATTGAAAATATTTCAATTTTGTAAGGTGTTAGCACTTTAGAAGAGCATCATGCTAAGAAAGGCTGATCTACTTGAAAAAGCTGTTGTATCGAGCAACATTCAATTAAGGAAACTTTCTCCTAAAGAGAGAGAAGACATTGACCTAAGTTTATCACTTCCATGATAATTGTTTTCTGTTGAACTCAGTTAATAATGATGATTACCTTCCTCTTGAAACCATTCCCTTCTACTCTTTCAGTCCATTGTTTATAAAATTCAAGTGTAATAAAACAAAGAGTTTTCCACAGGAGGACAGAGGTTTTCATTATTAAATTATTTCTGTCTATATTGTGGATTCTAGGCTTAAATATCCATTGAACCCCAAAGGTCTTTGGGAATGGAACATGGCATTTTCCCAATTTCACAAAATATTAAATATGGAGTGGAAATGCTGGACAAAAAAAATATTTTCTCCTTTTAAAGAAAGCTCTCTTTATTTCAAAGATATCTTTCCAGCAGTGGAAAGATTAGTGATGACTTGGGTTCCAATCTTCCTCCAGATGCATAAGATAAAAAAAGCAAATCTTCCCCTTAAAAAGTTTGACCAGAAAAACAGACTGACAATTGTCTTCCCAGGTGTCACCTCTTTCATATCCCTTCCTCAGGTGCAAAAGTATGGATGCCCTTTTTCTCCAGGTGCTTATGAACCTAACCATTGCTTATCCCTTAATGCAAGAATTAAGGGATTCTTGGAGCTGTTTTTAAAACTGTTATATCCAGGACAGTTAAAGGTGAACTTTTTGCCATTTGTTTTACATGTGACCCATTTTCCCCATTCCTTTCATATCTTAATAAACCTACTATTCTTAGAAATCTGAAGCTGAGTGAATAATTTGCCAAACCCATGGACTGATTGCAATAACTTGCTAGATTACTTGTTCCCATCCCCAGTAGCTGGCCAAAAGATCAATAAAAAGAAATAATTGGTTTACTGTACTCACAAGGCACAGTGTCCATGTTCACATGTTAGGGCTGATGCAGCAGTCCCTTCCTCCAGCCAATTTACTCACCTTCACGCTGGCATCATGCAAACTGGAGGACTGGTTCATTTTTTGCTTTCAAAAAATAAACTGGAGGACTGGTTCATTTTTTGCTGTAAAGTTTTCACGTCTTTTTCTACCTATGTCTCCCCACCCAGTAGAGCATTTTTTAAAAATTCTAAGTGTCATGTTCAGGGTGGGTGCTACTACGAGTAGGAACCAGAGAGCTGTTACCATGTAACCAATTTCTACTCCTTTTTTGTGTGTGTGTGGCCATATAGGCTGAAATAGTTAGGTACAGTTAGGCATTATGTGGGCAGATAGATCTCTGCTCTAGCCCAAGCCAAGAGGGCCACAGAGGTCAGTCCCCAGTGACTGGAGGAGGCAGCATGCCCATTCAGTAGCCAGAAATGATCAGTGGGAGCTGGGCAAACCTCAGCTCTGAATGCATAATTGTCAACATCATAAGTGAGCCACCAACATTCATACAACAAGATTGGTGTTGGAAGAATAGGAAGTACACTACTCCAAAACTGGAACAGCTGAAGACAAATATAAGGTATTTCCAAAGTGAGCTGGACATGATGTAAAGGCTGCATCAAGAGGATATGTCCTCTAAACATTGTTACTGGGACAACTTCATGCTTCAGATAGCAGGACATGAAGATAAGCCAGTTATAATCTGCATATGAAGCCTCCTTCCTTCAAGTGATGAAGCTTGAAAAATGATGCAGGTAGATGAAGAATCTGTAGGGGTGTTTTCCTTCCCTAGTCTCTCTTTCCCTCCTCTGACACCACCCTGTTCAGTGATAAAATGAATATTTAATAATATGCATTATCTTAATATAAAAACATTTCAATGCATCCTTTATGCCGTTGCACTGTATGCAATGGAACTTACTTCTGAGTAGACATTTATACAATAGGGATGTTGATCTCTCAAATGAACAAGGATTAAGCTATCTTGAAAGCCTGGAGCTTATTGATAATAAAAAATAGCAAATCCTCTAAATAGTAAAGGGAGTAGGAGATACTTTCCAGCCCACTTTTTGACTGGAAGGTTAAGGATAGGAAAGGGAACAGGAGGCTCCCTTGGATATTCTTGCATAAGGTGGCATGGAAAACATACAAGGGAACAGGTTTCCATTCCTGCTATTAGAACAAATGTTTCATGCTTCATTTTCTTTCTCTCTGAAGAATTTTTCTAAGAGAGAAGGGGGAAATGATATCGTGTTTAAAATTAATTTGGTGGCCTTAGCTTAGTTCCCTGGAAAAACATGCCCACATTGCACACAAAAATTCCACGATAATTGGCTCTCTCATCATTATTCTCTACAAGAGATATCAGATTTAATGGCCTCTGTCAAACAAACCATCATTTCTCACACAAGAAAAGGGAACTCTCTCCTTCTAGGTTAAAGCATCAACAGAAGAAATCTGATTGTCTTGCCTTCACTCAGGCTACATGAATTTCACTGAAAAAGCTTCCTTCCTTCCAGGCACACAGTCCTCCCAAATATATACTCAAAAACATTATCAATCAACAAATATGGTCAAATATAACATTTAACATTATATAGTCAAATATAACATTTAATGTTCTCCTGTAACATTAGCTAAATGTTATATTTGTATACAGGCATACCTTCTTTTATTGCGCTTCACTTTACTGCGCTTCACAGACATTGTGGTTTTTTTACAAATTGAATGTTTGTGCAACCCTGTGATAAGCAAGCCTATCAGCACCATTTTTCCAACAGATTAGCATTTTTTAGCAATTAAGTATTTTTTAATTAAAGTATGTACATCATTTTTTTCACCATAATGCTACTGCATACTTAATGGACTACAGTATAATGTAAACATAACTTTTATATGCACTGGGAAACCCAAAAAAATTGTGTGACTCACTTTATTGAGATACTCGCTTTTTTGCGGTGGTCTGGAACTGAATCTGCAATACCCCTGCAGTATGCCTGTATTATATACCAGCAAATTCCCTCTATCAGTAAACAGCATTCAAGAGCTATAACTTAAACTCATTAAGCCTTGCTCCAGATTAAGTAGTTTGAGAAAGAGAATTTTAGTTACACCTTTTTTTGCAATAAAACATGGAAGTTTTCAATCAGCCAGAAAGTTGTGTGCATAAATTAGAAATACATTATCAACTCACATACATACCGTATACTTAATAGCAAGAAAAAATGTAGCAAACTTAATTAACATGGATCCCTTAAAATAAAAGTATTTCATTTTAGAATATTGTCCTTTGCTCTACTTTGGAAAACAGGTTCTTTATAAATGGATTTGACGATGCTTTTCCATGTCAACAGAAATCAAAAGGCCCAATGGTTTCTGTGCTCCGCAGGAGGACCCATCCAAGGGAACTTTCCCCAAGAAATAGAATTTGATTAACCCCATCAGTTTCTACAGTGATCAAATAGAATGCAGATCAAATGGAGGGAACTGGAAGTCTTCCCAGAGGTAATTGCTTTATTGACACTAGGTCAACTCTTTAATTTTTTTAAAAAATTATTCAAATAATTGAATACAAAACTTACAGCAGCAAAAAAGTAGTGATTATGCACTGGAAAAAGAAAACCTGGATATATTACAGTGATGATAAATTCCATGTTTTAGGAATATAGTTCAACATCACATTAAGATTCTTAATTATAATATTTCTTCCCAAAATTGTACTGACACATGTCACAATTTGAAATTAAAAGAAGGCTGTAGCTAGACAAGATCAAATCATACAAATTAGAGATCCTCACATTTCTTACAATGCCAACATTTTAAAAAATACCTTTTTAAAAAATCTTTAAGGGGTCCAATTAAGATATTTAATTTTTAAATCATAAGCAACATTTGGACCCACTGGTTCACTAAAATTGGACATTCCAATACTTAATTCCACAAGTTAGATAAATAACTAATTTCCATTTTAGTTTTTCATTCCTTATAAACCAACCAATTTCTGTTGGTTTCTGTTCAAGTGCTGCACCTCTTAAGGACCGAAATTGTAGCTACCTCAGGGGCTGCTGCAGCATCCAGATCGCACTGTTTAATTATAGTATGTTTAATTATAGCATATTTCATAGCTGTATGTATGTGTCATCAGTTCTCCTGAACTCTACTGAAGTTCAGAAATATTTGCCTTAACAAGAACACGAGAAACTAGTTCTGCCGGTCTTTAATGTAATCACTAGAAAGGATTAGATTAAATGAAAGATACTGTCATTTAATTGAGAGAGTCTCCATAAATTCTATTTAATGGCAACACTTTGGAATGGTTCAAACTAAAGCTTCCTGCTAGGTGTCAAACTGTGTATTTTTTCTGTATAGAGTTTCAGTTCTTTTTGTATTCTCTGTATGATACTTTAAGGGAAAAGTCATTTAATTGGCTGTCTATTTAGAAGTCTCAGGTTAATCTTCTGCATTATGCTATCACACAAATTAACAGAATTTCTCCAAAGCCATCATGGACTGCCAGATCGCACTGTACAAAAGCTCTATCTTAAATATTTCTCCTTACAAAATTAAGCAGCATTAAAACAGATTGTGAGGATGGTGTTAATCATTATCATCAGTTGAACATAGAAGATTTGGTACAGAAATTCCAGCACTGTTCTAATGAGACAGCCATTGGAGCTATTATTCCAACACTTTTTTTCATAAATGTTATTCTGATGTTTTTTAACAAAAGTCTTCCATGACAAAAGTAAGACAGGATGAGTGTGCTACACAGAAGACTTGTAACATTTGAAGCTCCTAGCTGGTTGCTTACATCCCCTTCCTGGAGACAATGCTTAAGCAGATGGCCACCTTTGAACATTCTTGGACGGAATCAGTTTCCCAACTCCAAGGTATGGTTATGAGAGTTCTTTGCATGGGAATCTATGAGCTCTGTGTGCCTAATAAGGTTCTGTTCCTCTAGATTACCAGAGAGAAAACATTAAGATATTGTACTGATTCTTCTATTTTGCTGCAGCTGTGGAAACAGACTGCCAGTTGAACTGGTTGATTTAAGGTCTAATGATACAATAGACTGGCTGCAGCAGCATAAGAAATAGCTGCAGACCTCTTTATTAATGAGGGTGAATAAAAACCTACTTTAAATTTTCCCATTTGTTCATATAATTCTGTTTCAGTGCATGGGAAAGGCAAAGGATTGAATTTGCAGACTATCTGAACTAGACACAGATTTGTCAATTATTTCTCTTTTCTTAGTCTAGACCAAAGTTTCTCAACCAGGGTTCCACAAGAGGTCACGAGGGATTCCCTGGGAGATCACAATTTATTTAAAGAATCATTTCAACTTCAGGCAACTTCACATTAAAGAGGTAAATTTCATTCTTTAATAAAGACCATTAACAGTGGTCTTTGTTAAGTACACAATGCATATATTCAAGCCTACAAATGAAACAAATACAATAATTTTGTAACTTCTGGCCTATATTTGAGCCTGAATGTGCAGGAGTTCCTCAAAAAATATTTCAAGGGTTCCTTCAGGGTCAAAAAGTTGAGAAAGGCTAGTCTAGACCAGTGTTTCTTACCTTGGCACTTTAAGATGTGTGGACTTCAACTCCCAGAATTCCCCAGCCAGCCAAGCTAGGGAATTCTGGGAGTTAAAGTCCACACATCTTAAAGTTGCCAACGTTGAGAAACATTGGTCTAGAATATGTTTTATTTTGTTTGGTATTTATATTGTGTTGTATGCAGTTTGCATTCCTGCCTTAATCTCTCCTTTTTCGTAAAGTGCTTAAATCACATGGATTTCTTGAATGTTATCTTCAATACTGAACATAGTTTTGATGAATGATTACAAATCAAAAAAGGTAAGTTTTGTACTCTGAAAGATTCATGTCATAATTCCATGTGGAAATATTTAGCACTAGTAACAATTTTCATAATTGTTTTAGATGTGATAGATCAAGGAAGCCCCTAATTTTATAGGACTGACCTTGTGCCTGTTTCTTTTTGAATTAATGAATAGCCAGAACCTAACCATACAAACAAGGGACTTTGGAAAACAAACTCATATTAAAGTCTAACTTTCAGATTGGTATATTTAGAACTGTAGCCTTAACCTATGAACAAATGTAACTTGAGATTTAAACTGAATGTTATCTTTGTTAACATTAACATAGGAAGTTGTTTTAAATTAACTAAGAGAATTGTTGGATTTAGCTCAGTGTTGTCTATATTGATAGCAGGTCTCCAAGGTTTCATATAGGATCTTTTCTCAACCCTAACCCTGAGGTTGCTTGGAACTAAATTTGGGGCTTTCTGCATTACAACATGCAGTGTGTAACTGAGTTACAATGAATCTACGATGTAACTGAGTTACAGTGAATCTTTCTTTCACTTCTCCTTCATTAAAATGTAAAAGATAACACAAGTCCTCTAACCTTTCATGAACTGTTTAAGTCTTACATAAAATAGGGATTCTGCATACTCACACATACTCCTTTTAGTGCTTAAAGTTAACTCTTTGTGTTTTAATACAAAGGGCCAGATACACCAAGGTTGTATTATGTTTTTTGACTTTCTTTTTTGTTTTAAAACTGATATAAATATCCTGTGATGCCTTACTTAAAAGCTCAAACTTAAGACTCCAACTCTGGGAGCAATGCAATAAATGTCACTCAAAACAAAAGATTGCTCTCATTATTCTTCCCAGTCCACATACACCTCTTGCCAACCAAGATGTGACATCCACAATTTCCAGAATTCCTAGCTAGCATACAGAATCTGGGCATTGACAACCTAATATATTTGGAGGATGCTGTAACGAGAAAGTTTGGATGATAAGGTTTTTTTCCTAAATATGTTCCAGTACATTCAACTATTAAAATTGCCCATTGTACAATATTTTAATACAAAATTCTTTGTTTTGAGGTGTAAGAAAAGAAATCCTCATTACTAAGAGTCAATTGTTTTACTAAATATATAGATAATTGCAATCTCCCTTTTTATCTATAGGACACCCTTCACTAACTTACAGCCAAAGATTTCTTCAGGTCTGTTAATGTTGGGTCAGTGAATAAAGCAGAATTACTTATGACAGTCTTTGATCTTCATTGCCTTAAATCTGCTTCAAAGGGGGCAGAGGAGGTGGGGGAGGGGGAGATACCTGAAATATGCTAGCAAGATATAAATTGAATAAAAATCTAAGTGATCGTGTTGCCACTTGGATTTTATTCAGAAAATCAATAGAATAAAAGCTGGTTCTTTCTTTGTAAAAATTAAGGAAAAGAAGACAATGGAAGGTAGCAGAGCTCAATAGGACTTACTTCAAGGTAAGCTGGAATATAATTGAAATTTATTTGCTTGTATTTATGTTGCTCCATTTATTTTGAAATAAGTAAGAAGTTAGAATTTGCATACAGTATTTTAGAAGGAAAGAACTAATTATGTTCCTTGCAACCCTTGAAGACCAAAATTATTCTTTAATAATAAGCATTAATTATGTTGAAGTTAATCTTCAACTAGCACTCTTGCCCATACCTGTATCCCTGTATTTCACATCTTTCATTTATTATACAGTTTCTGTCTTAATCTTGAGATTGGTGGAAGAAAATTCTCTTAATGAAATAGTGATGGATGGTAAATTTTATAAATTACCATTACCATTTCTTGATAAAAAGTTGGAGAAAGAGGTAAGAAAATTATTAGAAGCTTTCTCACCCCATCACTTTTCCCACAAGCTCTACATTTATCTGAGAAGACACAGCTCATAAATGACATGACAAGAAATTGCCAATTTTTTTTTATATATATATATATATATATATATATATATATATATATATATATATATATATACACACATACACACATACATACATACATACATACATACATACATATATATATTTGCTTTTTTTAACAAGGTACATTTTGATTCAAAAACCCAAGGATAAAAGAAGAGCTTAAGTATAAGTAATACTTATGCATGCATGCACTATACTTTCTAGACTAAAAATATACCTACATTTGGCTTTCTAACAAACTTATATCTTTTGTCTATGTCTTTCCTGCAATACTCCACAAGAACACTGAGTACTTTCTAATAATGATAAAGTAAGCATCACTGACAAGTTTGGGGGCTACATGTTTCCATATCTTTGCAACCCTGCTTTTCCAAATTAGCATTAAAGCATCATGGTTTAATTTAAACTGTGGTCAGGACACTGGGTTTGATCAGACAAACCAGAATTTCTCCTTGTCAGTGATCTGTTTTCTGTTTCAGTGTTCTGCCTGTTTTCCCCCTTGTGGGGGGGAAAAATTTAATGGAAAATTTGGGTCCCCAATCTTTTGGACAATTTGTCATACGTTTCTCATAAGGAGTTGCTCTGTGAAGTTTCTCCAATCTCCTCTTCCCCAAATGAAAAGATGTTCTTCTGCAACAATAAGGTACATGTTCACTGATAAGCACAAGCATCACTTTCTCCCACTAAACCTATGGTCAATATTCTAAACCTTATCATATAGTGTAAGTGAAGAATTGAGAACATGAGGCTCCCCCAGTCCAGCCATGTGGTTACCATTCTCACATTCGACAGCACTGGTCTTTCATTCAATAATCCATGCAGGATGCAGCGCAAGTATGACAGATGTATCATGTACACACGTATAAGCACACCTTTAGAATATGTAAAGGTGTGCTTATAAGTAGGATAACTTATAAGCATTTTGTTGTTTATTCGTTTAGTCGCTTCCGACTCTTCGTGACTTCATGGACCAGCCCACGCCAGAGCTTCCTGTCGGTCGTCAACACCCCCAGCTCCCCCAGGGACGAGTCCGTCACCTCTAGAATATCATCCATCCATCTTGCCCTTGGTCGGCCCCTCTTCCTTTTGCCCTCCACTCTCCCTAGCATCAGCATCTTCTCCAGGGTGTCCTGTCTTCTCATTATGTGGCCAAAGTATTTCAGTTTTGCCTTTAATATCATTCCCTCAAGTGAGCAGTCTGGCTTTATTTCCTGGAGGATGGACTGGTTTGATCTTCTTGCAGTCCAAGGCACTCTCAGAATTTTCCTCCAACACCACAGTTCAAAAGCATCGATCTTCCTTCGCTCAGCCTTCCTTATGGTCCAGCTCTCGCAGCCATATGTTACTACAGGGAACACCATTGCTTTAACTATGCGGGCCTTTGTTGTCAGTGTGATGTCTCTGCTCTTCACTATTTTATCGAGATTTGTCATTGCTCTTCTTCCAAGGATTAAGCGTCTTCTGATTTCCTGACTGCAGTCAGCATCTGCAGTAATCTTTGCACCTAGGAATACAAAGTCTTTCACTGCTTCTACATTTTCTCCCTCTATTTGCCAGTTATCAATCAAGCTGGTTGCCATAATCTTGGTTTTTTTGAGGTTTAGCTGCAAGCCAGCTTTTGCACTTTCTTCTTTCACCTTCATCATAAGGCTCCTCAGTTCCTCTTCACTTTCAGCCATCAAAGTGGTATCATCTGCATATCTGAGATTGTTAATGTTTCTTCCAGAGATTTTAACTCCAGCCTTGGATTCCTCAAGGCCAGCTTGTCGCATGATGTATTCTGCATACAAGTTGAATAGGTAGGGTGAGAGTATACAGCCCTGCCGTACTCCTTTCCCAATCTTAAACCAGTCCGTTGTTCCGTGGTCTGTTCTTACTGTTGCTACTTGGTCGTTATACAGATTCTTCAGGAGGCAGACAAGATGACTTGGTATCCCCATACCACTAAGAACTTGCCACAATTTGTTATGGTCCACACAGTCAAAGGCTTTAGAATAGTCAATAAAACAGAAATAGATGTTTTTCTGAAACTCCCTGGCTTTTTCCATTATCCAGCGGATATTGGCAATTTGGTCTCTAGTTCCTCTGCCTTTTCTAAACCCAGCTTGTACATCTGGCAATTCTCGCTCCATGAATTGCTGAAGTCTACCTTGCAGGATCTTGAGCATTACCTTACTGGCATGTGAAATGAGTGCCACTGTTCGATAGTTTGAACATTCTTTAGTGTTTCCCCTTTTTGGTATGGGGATATAAGTTGATTTTTTCCAGTCTGATGGCCATTCTTGTGTTTTCCAAATTTGCTGGCATATAGCATGCATTACCTTGACAGCATCATCTTGCAAGATTTTGAACAGTTCAGCTGGGATGCCGTCGTCTCCTGTTGCCTTGTTATTAGCAATGCTTCTTAAGGCCCACTCAACCTCACTCTTCAGGATGTCTGGCTCTAGCTCACCGACCACACCGTCAAAGCTATCCCCGATATTGTTATCCTTCCTATACAGGTCTTCTGTATATTCTTGCCACCTTTTCTTGATCTCTTCTTCTTCTGTTAGGTCCTTGCCATCTTTGTTTTTGATCATACCCATTTTGGCCTGGAATTTACCTCCAATGTTTCTAATTTTCTGGAAGAGGTCTCTTGTCCTTCCTATTCTATTGTCTTCTTCCACTTCCGCGCATTGCTTGTTTAAAAATAATTCCTTATCTCTTCTGGCTAACCTCTGGAATTTTGCATTTAATTGGGCATATCTCCCCCTATCACACAGGGACGCGGTGGCGCTGCGGGTTAAACCGCTGAGCTGCCGATCGGAAGGTCGGCGGTTCGAAACCGCGCGGCGGGGTGAGCTCCCGTTGCTCGTCCCAGCTCCTGCACACCAAGCAGTTCGAAAACATGCAAATGTGAGTAGATTAATTGGTACCGCTTCGGCGGGAAGGTAACGGCGTTCCGTGAGTCATGCCGGCCACATGACCATGGACGGGTCCTTAGGGACAACGCCGGCTCCAAGGCTTAGAAACGGAGATGAGCACCGCCCCCTAGAGTCGGACACGACTGGACTTTACGTCAAGGGAAACCTTTACCTTTACCTACCCCCTATCACTGTTGCCTTTTGCTTTCCTTCTTTCTTGGGCTACTTCTAGTGTCTCAGCAGACAGCCATTTTGCCTTCTTGGTTTTCTCTTTCTTTGGGATGTATTTTGTTGCCGCCTCCTGAACAATGCTGCCAACTTCTGTCCAGAGTTCTTCCGGGACCCTATCTACTAAGTCCAGTCCCTTAAATCGATTCTTCACCTCCACTGCATATTCCTTAGGAATATTAGTGAGCTCATATCTAGCTGATCTGTGGGTCTTCCCTAATCTCTTTAGTCTGATCCTAAATTGTGCAAGAAGAAGTTCGTGATCTGAACTACAGTCAGCTCCAGGCCTTGTTTTTACCGACTGTACAGATGTCCGCCACCTTTGGCTGCAAAGGATGTAATCAATCTGATTTCGGTGTTGTCCATCTGGTGAAGTCCATGTATAAAGCCGTCTCTTAGGTTGCTGGAAGAGAGTGTTTGTTATGCAGAGTGAATTGTCTTGGCAAAATTCTATCAGCCTGTGTCCTGCTTCGTTTTGTTCTCCCAGGCCATACTTACCTGTAATTCGAGGTGTCATTTGACTGCCCACCTTAGCATTCCAGTCTCCTGTGATGAAAATAACATCTCTTTTAGGCGTGTTGTCCAGTAGTTGCTGCAGATCCTCATAGAACTGCTCTACTTCAGCTTCTTCAGCATTTGTGGTTGGGGCGTATATTTGGATCACTGTGATGTTAGATGGCTTGCCCTGAATTCGAATTGAGATCATTCTGTCATTTTTTGGGTTGTATCCAAGCACTGCTTTAGCCACTTTACTATTAATTATGAAGGCTACTCCATTTCTTCTGTGGTCCTCTTGTCCGCAGTAGTAGATCTGGTGGTCATTTGATGTGAAGTGGCCCATTCCAGTCCATTTCAGTTCACTGACGCCCAGAATGTCTATCTTTAATCTTGACATCTCACCAATAACCACATCCAATTTGCCCTGGCTCATAGATCTTACATTCCAGGTTCCAATGGTGTGTTGATCCTTAGAACATCGGATTCGCCGTTCACCACCAGCACCGTCGGCCGCTAGCCGTCCTTTCGGCTTTGAGCTAGCTGCGTCATCACGTCTGGGGCTAGTTGAGCTCATCCTCTGTTCCTCCCCAGTAGCATTTTGACCATCTTCCGACCTGGGGGTCTCATCTTCCGATGGTATACCGACATATCTCTGGTTGTACTGATCCATTTAGTTTTCACGGCAAGAATACTGAGGTGGGTTGCCATTACCTTCCCCAGGGATCGCATTTAGTCTGACCTCTCTGTCATGACCTTCCCGTCTTGGGTGGCCCTTCACGGTTTAGCTCATGGCATCATTGAGGTGCTCAAGCTCCAGCACCACGACAAGGTAACGATCCTTTGCTGAAGAACTTATAAGCATACCTTTAGAGTATTCAGATAGACATTTCTGCAGCAGGATTGTCCTTTATTAATCTGATACGTGTTTTTACAAAGTGAGCAGACCATTTATGCTGTTTCTTATAGTAATACTTGATGGGACCAGAAATCAGCTGGCATGCCTTTATGTATATAAGCTTTTTATTATTATTATTATTATATTGTTTCCTTTGCTTTGCTTTTGTTAACCTTTGGGGAACTTGGCATTTTATATTTGATCAAGAGAAGCAACTTGGGGTAAGCTTTGAACATTTTTATTTTATGCATTGTTCGTGGCATTAAGAGGACATTTGCAACAGCAGAAGTAACAAATGGAACTGCAACATCAGAAATAGGCCACTGGAGGCTTAGAAATAATGACTTGTGAATAAGGGAAAACAAGCCAGGACAGCTGTGTTATTCTATTACCACCAGAAAGCAACAAAGAAAATACTGCGACACCTAAAAATGGGAAAGTAATAAAAAAGAAAATGCAAAGTGCAAAATACTCTAAAGCGTCCAGAGCGCAGGCAGTTGCAGACCGGGAGAGCAAAAATGAGGATGGAGAAAAGACCGTAACTTTCCAACAATTTCACAGGAGTATTTTCCTCCCACTGACTCATGAAAAGAAATTATTTAGACTAGCCCAAATTTATTGGTGATCTTTAAGGGCCAGTCAGTCCCTTTAGTCTAACCTGAAATAAGTGAAATTTCCAAATATACAAACTGTGGCTCTTCCACACCACCCAGCAATTATCTGAGGCAGTTCACTTAATCTGTCTATGATTACAGCCAACCTTATTCCTGGAGTTTCTTCATATTACAGAATAAAAGTTAAAAACAGAAAGCCCGGGGTTTTGTTTTATTTTATTTTGTTTTATTGTGAAGACCTGGGTAAATCACTACTCACCAAGGACCAAAAAGGCCCTAAGGAAGGCATGGGGCAGTCCTCTGGAGAGAGGTCTCCTTCCTTGCCGTCACCCACTCAGTGTCATTTGATTGGCCCGGAGCAGGCAAAGAGCTTAAGCTACAAGCAGGTTCATGTGGAGAAGGTAATCCTTTGGATAATTTAGCGAAGGCATCATGAACTATAAAGGTCAACATTAGCATTTTATATTGAATCTAGAAAAAAAGGGAACAAGACCTGGAGACAAATCAGGTGAACGAAACGTGACTTCCCAGACTTATTTGTAGCACGTTGCTTTATATTCCTATTCCTTGTGAAAAAAAAATAACATCCTAGTCCTTATTTATTAATGGAATATGCTAACATCAGGTTATTTATACTTTAGCCTATAAATGGTAGAGCAAACGAGCAACACTTTGACACTAATCACAAAGCTAGTGTGAAATGTACCTTTTAAATTGCTCTTGTTCTCTAAAAATTATTCACTGTGAGCATGCGGTTCTATTTCTGTTTGCTTTTTTTTTCCCTATTGCAAAACCCCAATAGAAATGTGCAACATGAAAAGTATATCACTGCAACAGAGGAGTAAATAAAATGTGTACTGCTTTCTTTTGGTTTATTAGAACTGTAAGAAAGGTGGACACCACATTTATTCAACAGATAATCATATTTATAGATGATAGATAGATGATAGATACAGATTGTTACATTTTGATTTTTCTCCTTACATTCAGTTTTCTATGAAGCTAATCAAATTTAATCTTATTAGCACTGATCTTATTCTATAATATTAAATATTCTGATTCCTTTCTTTCTGCCCTGCATTTTCTTTCTTTCTGCCCTGCATTTTTAGCTGTTAATACACACCAGTCACAACTGCATCTCCCACTGCTTTTGGGATGTCACTTCTAACAACTCAAGTCTATCTACAATCCTCAAAGAAAAGAAAAAAAATCTTCAAAGCACAAGAATGCTACAGCCAAGAAATAATGATAAAATGTAATTTTTTTTTAATTAAATGAGAACATTTGTTTAAACTAAATGCCTGGATCATTGAGTCTCTTTTTAATTGATGAGCAGCTGACCACTTGACCCTGTGGGTCATGCTGTTGATGGCACATCCAGAAGGAATTACATTTTTTCTAAAAGAGCAATCAGCATGCCAATTGGTGATGGTCTTGGGCAAAGTGGCTGAAGTCAGCTGAGGCTCAGTAATCTACCACCAATGATGTCCCTTGTTCTGCCGTGTGCTATGATCTTCATCGGTACTAGCACACTTGCTCCAGGTGCACAGCATAGGCATGGTAGCCAGGGACCAGAAGAAAGGGGGGAAGTCTAGAATCACAGTGGCAGAACCAACAGGAGCCACCAGACCATTGATACAGAGAACCTCATGGCAAGCTGCCTCCCCACTTACATAATGTGTCCCACATTATCTGCATGAAGCAACTCAACCATGACCAGAAAACACCACTTGGGTTGCAGGTCACCTAAGCCACCCTTGGGCGGCTGCCTCAACCTCTGACTGACCTTGAGATACAGGCAGGAATGTGTGCTAACAGAAGGATTGCTGGGCATCCTCATACTGGGGAAAGAAAACTATGTGGATGTGCCCTGATAATGTAATCCTAGTTTACTAAGTCAGGAAGAAGTCCCACTGTTGCTACTCGTAGGGAATAAGACCCACCATAGGCTTTCTTCTGAGTAAAACCTGCTGAAGAGACTGTACTCCACATCTTTCAAATTTGCTCTGTGTCCTGTTCAGACTATGAGACGGCCAGGCAGAATTACAAAAGAAAGTTCTTTATTTACAACCAACTATTTACAACAGAAAAGAGTCCTTATTAATAGGCAATATAATTCAATCAAGTCCACTCAGGCAGTGGAGGAACACAGGGCAAGGCTGCCAGATAAAGAGTAGCAGGAGATTGTGGCAACACAGCAAGACAGAACTTGGCTAACTCTCTCAGTGAATCAGCAAGACCAGGTGTGGCTAGAGCGCGTGGCAAGGACGTAGCTTGAGGTTTGATTGCAGGACACGGCACGGAGGCGAGACGAGGCTTGGAACTGGATACAAGGCTAGACTCGGCTGGATCAGGGTGCAAAGGAAGTAGGTCCGCATCAGTAGAGGGAGCTGGCACTGATTCCGTGTCAGCTACAGGCAAGGCTCTGTTTCCTGTCGAGGATTCTCCTGTCAAAGCTGTTAGGGCAGAAGAACAGTTGTCTCTGGCAGTTTGCTCCTGGCCTGGTGCTGGTGCCTTTTTATGCAATCCTTTTCGTGCCATCTCTCCTCAGTAGCCAATTGGGCCACCTTTTGCTTCACGCACTTCTCTGCTCTCCTCTCTCATGCACTAATTGGAGGATTCAAACTGGATTTCACACTGTGAAAACAGTATTTGAAACAAATTGCAAGTATCTAGACTGAATGGAGAAAAGCTACTATTTGCTCAACTTAGTACTTTCCTTTATTGGTTAGTTTGTGTTCATTAGCCAATTTTGTACCGTGATAAAGTAAGATTTGCATCTTTATCTGTGCTGCTTAAATGAAATAATTAAATGAAAAATCATTCTGATTGTTGGTTCATAGAATGACCATATACTATGAGCTACTTTAAGAGTTTTATTGATTTGGGGAAAGTAAACTCTATTAGTGGCTTAAATACCGAAGGTTTTTTTTTAATTAAAAAAGCCATTATTGGCTATTATTTAGTAATAGGCTTAATGTGCAGAATGAATAACTACATTCGTTCCTTAGCCCCAATTAAGGAGTATAATGCCAAAGTTATCCCTATGCTTTTATATGGAGCTGAAGTTCGGGGCTTAAACACAAGCCATTACTTGCACAAACACAATCACAGCATCTGAGGAGAGTTCGGGGCATGAATAAAATGACCTCATCTGCTGCAGGTAGAGCCAAGTTGGGAATGTATACACTTTGTTCTTTGTCAAAAATTAGGGCATATACAGGAAATATTGGGGGAGAATTAATCCTATGGAAACTGATACACTTTCAAAATTGTGTCTGATATAACAGGCTAACTCTCAGCTAAAGACCTCTTGGACTGTACAACTTACAAATTATATCAGAAGTTGTGGCCTCTCTGTTTCTTATCCAACTGTCTTGGATATAGAAGTTCAAAGAGATATAGCTCCCCTCAGTTAGGCTGGCATATTGCAATGGATGAGCCACTACAAACACACTTTTCAAACTGGAAAATATCTAAATATAGAAATGCCCAAACACCTCAAGAGGGTATTTACTCCAGCAAGATTTGAACAGCTAGATACAATGATTAAATATGGAAGGCTTAACCAAGTTCCTTACCTTGAATGTACATGTATTTGTGGTGCTCCAGAGAGGACATAGCACATATATTTTTTGAATGTCAGTAGTGGAGTAAAGACAGAGATCAGTATCTTGGGCCACACATTAGATGAATGGCCCATCGGGATCCCTACAATACAGCAACATATTTTATGTGTGGTCAGAACCTAAATATTATATATAATACTACCTTTTAGCTCAATGAAAAAGTACAATTGAGAACTGCATGTGTGCATCTGACTGGGGTAAATTATAGGGATGGTACAGAAATATGAATTGTATTTTTCTTTTAGTTCTGCCTTTTACTCTATTTTGTTATGTATGATCTTACTGTTGTCTTGTACTTTGTATACTGATATGGCCTCATGGCTTACTGATAAAGCTGCTATTATTATTATTATTATATTAATTAACAGATATAAACTGTCATTTTCTTTTAGTACTGAAATATTTGTTACATGCCTTTGCTGGCTCTTAATGCTTTTTTATCCTTCCTTCCTTCCTTTCTTTCTTTCATTTTTTTATTAAATTAAATATAGTTAGCAAAATCATCATTCTGTGTGATTACTTTTCCTATAAGATCAGTCAGGTTGATATGCAGGGGCGGGAGTCAAAAAAGTCAAGATGGTGGCTCTGACCACACAATTGAAGCTTCACTTGTGGGGCTTTAATCACACAGCCGTAGCTGCCATCATGACATTTTTTATTCTCCCCCCTGAGCTGCCATATAGGCCAGAATCACTTTAAATAATTTGAAAGTCAATGCAACAGTAGGCTTGGAGGTTCTAGATTACCATTGCATATGGATTTCTGCAAATGTATGTTATACTAATTCTGTATTCAAAACAGAATATCCACAGCATGATGGCTGGGGAATTCTGGGTGTTGGAGTCCACACATCTTAAAGTTACCAAGGTTGAGAAACACTGGCCTACATCACCTTAAAGCAATGGTGTCTTTTCCCAAGTTCACCTGACTGCTCTCTGCAGCTGCTGCACAATCCTGGGGAAGGATACAGCTGCTTTAAGGTTTTGTACATGGGTGCTACATTTGTGCTTCACACAAACTCTAAAGCAACATTTAGAGACAAATCTGATAAAAAGTCTGATGGAAGTACGTGGCAAACACAAATGCAGAATGGCTAACTAGAAATTTGTTCAGTGGATTCTTCCTTTCTATAAGGACTCCCTGCACTTTACTCCAGTGGGCCGCAACATAGCATAGGTTATGGCTGCAGAAGGAACTGCATCTCATTCCTCTTCCTGCAGAAGGCACCTCTACAAAATCTCAGTTTCTTCCACAAGTTGAAGAAAAGTGTTCAATCTTGGAAGTGCGAGTTTGAATCCAAGCTATCATGAAACGTTAGACAGCCACCACATTTCAAGAAGTAAATAACTTCATTTTTGACACCCTTAAATCCTAACAATTTTATTATGCTATTTACTGAATTTTTGGCCAGTGACCAAAAGTTGTAAGGATGTTCTATTATCCCATTGATTGCCAGGCTGATTCAGCTTGCTGGAGGTCCTCTTCCTCCCTTGCTACTCAATGTGTTTCCATTCCAAAGCTGCATACTCAGTGGAAGAGGATGACCATCCCAGACAGAAGAAGTGTACCATTCTTCAGTTGATTGATTTATTATTTATTATTTATTTTTTCTTTATTATTCTTTATCATTTATTATCACATATGCTGTGGACTTCAGACCATGTTATCAGTATCAGGGGGACTGAGAGAGAAATATTATGTTTACTTATACCAATAAAAAAATCTATAGACCAAATTTAAATCTTGCTTCCTCTTACAAATTCAATAACTTATTTGCTAGCGGCAGAACAGAGTCCAGCTATTGAATTGGCAGAATTCCTATTCACAGATTTGACATACTACATTCCTAACTGCTATAAATTTGCATACTTGGGACACTTGCCAAAGGAGTGTAAAGAAAAGAATGGGTTTTCAGAAAAACAAAAATACCTTCAACTGTGGAATTCAGCTCATGAAAGAAAAAAGAGGACAATGTATCTATGTAACAAAGATAAAATATTTTTATGTTGACATTCAAGATAAATAGAAATAATATGGGCAAAACTATGGATATTCAGATTTTTTCAGACCTCTTTTCTCTGTAGGTTGAAATACCTTTTAAACAATCACTGATTTCAAATAATATAATTTGAACACAAGACTCCTTTCATACATTGTCTGAGTTCTGTCAAAGCAGCAAAATCAGGAAGTACTTCAGAATGTTAAAATACTTTGTTTTCAATTCTCCATTTTCTATAAATAATTCAATTAACAGCACAAAGTATCCCTTAGTTGTTAATGAAACCAATAATACACAGCAGTTCAAATCAGCATATGTCTGTATTAATGCCACTTACAATTAGTCAAGAATTCTTTATCTTTGCAGCTTTGGGGTCAAGAGAAATCTCATTCAGATAGAACAAATTTTACTTAAGCTCATTCAGATTTTATGAATTCTGAGATTTTAAAGAAATGGGGGGATGTATAACATGATTTTTGATGAACTGAAATTTAAAAGGCCATATGTAAGAAATGGAAAAAGGGACAATTTACAATGAGAGTTGCAAATAAGGAAACAAATCTTACTCAAAAAGACTCAGGATACTTCAAGCTTTGAAAGAGTATAGACTTCCAAGAGATGCTAAAAATACCAGGGAAAAAAAACAGTGGGTGGGAGAGATTTGCACAGTTCTGAGCAAGAAGCATAAGGGAGTAGTAGGCTTGCTGTGCTGTGTGAAGGAAAAATATTAGCAGGTGAAAGAAGGTGGAATTGCTTAATTTCAGTTGCCCATTGCTACAAGGGGAATACTGCACCATTGCGCAAAAATAGGCCAAATGAAATTATGAAGCAAAGGAACCATGGCCCAGGTTAGATAAAGATGGGTACAAGAGCACCCACCACTCTAAACAAATTCAAATTTTCTGACTAGCAGACTAGCATTTGGTAGGGCAGCCATGAAGTCCTTGAAAAAGATATTCAAATGCCGGATGTGTCTATACCTACAAAGGCCAGAATCATGCAAGCCATGGTATTCTCTGTGACACTCTATAGAATTGAGTATTGACACCTTTTAACTTTGATGTTGGAGAAGATTCCTGAGAATCTTACCCATGGGTAGCCAAGAAAACAAACTGATGGATCATTGAGCAAATCAACCCAGAGTTCTTACTCAAGGCACAAATGACCAGACTCAAATTATCCTGCTTCAGACACATTACGCAAAGACCTAGCTCTCTGGAGAAGGCTCTAATGCTGGGAAGAGTGGACAGATAGAGAGGAAGAGAACAATCAGCAGCAAGGTGGATAGACTCCATTACAGTGGCAATGAGTATACTGTTGGCAGTCCTGAAAGAGCAAGTTAGATCATCGTGGAGAAAATCTATCTCTGTTGTTGCTAGGAGTCAAAAATGACTTGAAGGCACATAATCAGTCATAATTATATCCTTTAATATTAAAAAAACACTTGAGATATAATCTCAGATCTTCTGTATATCTGGGTGTGGGTATGTGTACATGGAGAGAGAGACAGAGACAGAGAGAATGAATGAGTAAATTTCTTATCTTCAAAGACAGCTCAAGCAACAACTAACTTGTTACCTTGTCCATACTAGACCACTATTTGGGTTACTTCTATTGAAGTTCTGTTTTTATATTTCCTAAATATTGGAAATATTTCAATATTGAAATTTCCTAGCTATTGAAGTTCTGTTTTTATATTTCCAGCCATACTTCCATAGCCATCTCAGTAGGCTGATCTGAGTTCTGAAGGAGGCCATGGATGTTCTAGTTCAAGAATATGCAACTTTTTTTCAAGCCAAGGGCTACAGATAGACTTTGAGGGATGTACCAGGGTAAAATTTCCCCTCAAATAAACCATGCTACCAGAAAGAAGAACATGAAGCTAGGACAAAATTGAAATTTTGTTAAATTAAATTTAAATACAATCAACATGATTACTCCCCATACATTTAATAATTATTCGCTTCTGTCACACTAAAAGTCATTATTTGGTAACAACCTTAGGGAGAATCTTTGTTGGCTACACCTAAGATTTTGGGTAGCTTGTGGTCCTAGAGCCTTGCACACCTTGAATCCACTGATCAGTCTCCTTGTTATTCATTTATGGAAACATGGTTGCTGTTTGAATCTGGCAAAGAGATTACCTTGTTAAAAATTAAGTTTTTTGCTGAGCTAAATATAGTGGATAATGCAGTGTTGACAACAGACCAATCTCCTAAGTGCTTATACTATATATTTCTCCCTGAAGGAACTCAAGCTATCTTCCATCAAGTGTTCTAAATATTACTCTGAGTTTTCTGGTTCTGATCCAAAGTTGGAGATGTCAGGATAGTTCCCTGAAGTGATCATCCCACTCATTCATAGCCACCCACAAAAACATTTTAACAATACCGAGTGCTATCCCTGCAAACATTCAGTGACAGCTGTGTGTAGGTTTCTACATCTGCCCTGCTTCACCAACCTCCCACTAGTCAAGCATACGTAGGAATACATAGTGCACTTTTAGAAGCTGGAACTATATTTTTTCATGACCTCCAAGTTTACTTTTTAAAGAGTAAACTTGAGAAACAGGTACATGCATTGCTACATAAGAATAAACTAGCATACCTTAGTTTCTATCTTCTAGCAAATTTCAGATTTGCTTCCATTGAGCTAATGGCTTCATCACTTGCTGAGAGTCACCATGCCTACTTGTGAGATAAAATCTAACAACTGCTCACAAATGCATGGCATGATGGCATACTGTGACAATCTTGACAAAAAATAGTACCAATTAAAACAAATACAAATTGGACCATGAATTCAAGGCTTTGTGCAAGCAGCATCTATCTCTCAGCATTCCTGAGATGAGACTGCATTGTGCCTTGAGCTCCATTTTGGTTAAAAGATAGATTATGTATGGTTTATATATTTATGACTATAAAGAAGACCTGTATGTACAGGTTCATCTACATGACTGGGGCAACACTAAAATTTGGTTCAGAATTCCTGCCAGATTCCTATGGACCTGTAATTGATGTGAATGGATATATAAGATTGTGTAAACAAATCTGATACATAGCCATGAAAGCTCATCATCTCCCAGCTCTAGTACTGCAATTCCATACCAAATCTGGAAACAGATACCAAATCTTCTGGAAACAGACCTCAGTGAAATAAAATTACTTCTGGTTACACATAGGTAAAGGTAAAGGTTTCCCTTGACGTAAAGTCCAGTTGTGTCCGACTCTAGGGGGCGGTGCTCATCTCCGTTTCTAAGCCGTTAGAGCCAGCGTTGTCCGTAGACCCATCCGTGGTCATGTGGCCGGCATGACGACACGGAACGCCGTTACCTTCCCGCTGAAGCGGTACCTATTGATCTACTCACATTTGCATGTTTTCGAACTTCTAGGTGAGCAGGTTACACATACTGTATATAAAATCACATTGGCACTATATCTATTACTGACACTTGCTCCAGGGGGACCATTCCTTACAACAAGCTATAACTAACTTTTGTCTATATATGGGTTGTAGATTTGAGTACTTTTATGAGTATTAATAATACCAAGCATACTCACCCTGTAATATCATTGGATATTTCAACAAGACAATAGTTCACAACATAGTCCCAAATCAACCATGCAATTCTTTGAGGAGGGAAAGATAAAGGTTTTGGGATTGCCTTAACTGTCCCCAGATGGGAATATTACTGAAAAACTGTGGGGAGATCTAAAATATGCAGCACATGCAAGGAAACCTAAGAATAATTCTGAACCAAAACAGTTCTGTAAGGAAAAATGGAAACAATTCCAAAGGCACAAATTGAAAGATTCTTAGTTGGCTGTTCAGAAGCTATAATTCCTGCCAGAAGAGACGTTACGAAGTATTGACTAGAAGGATGTCCCAACTTCTGCATCTGCTATATTCAGTGGTTTCTTAGTTTAAATTTACAAACAACTGTACAGAAATAGAATAGAAATTTGAAATGCATTCAGATTTGAAAAAAGATTGTGTGCCTAATTTTTCCCATGTAAATGCTGTGTCATCATCAGTTAATTTAGGGATTCATTAGAACATACAATTTGATCAGAGGTGCCTAAACTTTTGCATACACCTGTAAATCTCAAAAGTTGATTACCAGATGTTTTAGTAAAGCTAGGATGTCCTGGATAAAAGTTGGTAGCATTATTTTTACCTAGTGTGTATACTTGTGTCACCTTGATTAGTGCACAGAGATGTTGCCAGCTGGACCTACGCCAGTAAAATTTTATGAATGAAACAAGGTACTTATTGCCATGATAAAAACCTTTTCTGGAAGTACTCAAAGGGTCTGGACATGAAAAGTTGAATTTTTCATCAAACTCCACTTAAAGTATGAAAGAGGTGACTAAGTGAGTTGCTGTTAAAAAGAAGTCCAGAATACTCCCTGTGTTTCAGCTCCCAAGAGGTGTATTTCATTCACAGCTCTTTAGCAGCTTAGGACATTTATTATTCAATTTGCCCAGGTTTCACTGGAGTTAACAGTTAGCTGAGATTTTTATTATCCAGTTTGAATATCTCTACTCAAGCTTTTAAAATCACCATTCTAGGGCCTTAACTCGCTTGGAAGGCAAAATTCTACCCTCCCATTACATAGTGTTAAAATTATCTATGCCTTCTTGCTCCTAGACTGGGGAGTAAATCCATTTGCAGCTTGAGCATGTCCAGTGCTTTATAGTCAGGAGAGAGAAAAATGCTACTACCATTTTGATTTTCCTTGCAACAATGTAATCAATATTTCATACTCAAAAAAGGTCAAGAGATTAATAAGCAATAAAAAATAAGAGTTAAATAGATTTTTGGGGTGTGGGAGGAAATAAGTGGGTGCCTATAAATGTTACCTTATTGAATTCTTTTCTAACCTGGAACAAATTTCCATCCAGAAAGTGAGGATCGAGTAGGACTGTATTAATTTCAGAGCAACTTGTATAGAATTAGCTTTAACAGATACTGACATTGGAGAATCTGTTTTCACATTTACAGGCACATCTAACTTTAATTGTGCAAACTGCATTCCATAAAATAAGATTATGGAAATGTCTTGCAGGAAAGTTGGAGGGTTTTTTCCAAAATTGGTCATTATCCCATTTCAAGAAAGATATAAAGCTAACCTTATAAAAGTGGAAGAGGGGATTCTATGAATACCACCATTATTTCAGTTAAGCTACTTTTTGTCTGCTTTAGCTTCATGTCGGCAAAGCTGGGGGAAGAGGAAAGTCCCTTTTAAATATTTTATATTCAAATGTAAGGGGTTGATATAACATTCCTGATGCATGAGAAGATCCTTTCTGAGGACCTTATTTTAATCACATACCTTTATTAGGGATTATCAAGCAATATCACCTTTTTCTTTTAAGAGAATAGCTTACTTCTTAAGAGTGCACATTTCGTGCTACAGTATTGCCTTACCATGGTTTGTTGAATAAATCACAATATTTCAGGTTCATAGAACGTCCTAAGCCATGACTTAAGAACTACTGAGTCTGGGCTTACGTAACACATTAAGCCAGAACTAAACAAAGCATAATGTGGCTTAGCATGACATCTAAACCAAACTTAGTCACAATCCATTTCTGTATCTCAAGCTGTTTAGTCCCCTAAATGTACAAAATGTTGTTTACTTTTTCTTCAAATTGATTGATCATCTGCTTAGATTATTATTAAAGAATACTACACTTTCTAGTACAGGTGGCTGTTTTTTGTGCTGCTTCACAATAACTGTAACAAGCAAACAAATTACTCAGAGAAGTCAAAAGGCTCTCCCTGTTATTTGGCAGATCTAATTTGTTTGGTGTTAGAGCCATCTTCCTGGATGTTTTAATTAGCAGTTGACTTTCATCCAGTATAAACAGTCAAGACTAAAAGGAAATGTAAAAGTACATCTTGAAAATAGCTATGATAGTTACATCCCTCCTTCCTAATGCCAGAATTTATCTTGTATTCAAAGCACTTAGCAGACATGGCCTAAGAAGTGTAACTGAAAACATAAAATAACATTTAATCTAAATATTTAAAGGTACAGTTGTCTACAGTGCAACTCTACTGGAAAATCAATACCATTTATGTGCCATGTCCTGTGACTCAATGAATAGTTTAAATTTACGGTACCAGACGAAAAATCATTGTCATGATTAATATGTTGTAATCAAATCCTATTAACTATTTACAGAAAAGGAAATAGCTATGTTAGTGTTTGTGGGAGTGAACTATGTTTGTTTAAACCAAAACCCATCAAGCTTCAATTTATAATTAATAGCATGATGCCAGACCAGAAACTATTTAAGAAATGAAATATTGCCTTGCAGTAAAATGCCATGGTTCAGTGAAAACTTTACCAGGAAATTCAAGAACAACTGGCATCTACTGTGGTTGATAGTTTAGATTCAGAAACATTTTGCTCAGCATCAAGAAGGCCATGTAGGTTTATCATTAAGCCAAGAACTGTCTAATTTAGGTTCCTAGAAAATAACAGTATTGTCTAGCTTAGTAGCAACTTGTAAACATCTAGGTATGAGACTCAACACATTATTCCTAAATACAGTTTCTTTGCTCCTTATATAGAGTTTTCAGTGCACTGGGGTTTTCTACATCAAATCCATAGAAGGTGGTGGTAGTGGTGGTTATTTAATTTATTTTCTGCCTTTTCTCCAGGAGCATATTATGGCATTTATAGCACCCACTCTTCCACTTTTTCTCCACTACAAATATCCTGAAAGGTAGGTGGGCTGAGAGATGTTGAGTGGCCCAAAGCCACCAAGTGAGCTTTCATGACTGAGGAATGCCTTAACCCTGAGTCTCCCTACCTTAGCCACTGTATCACACTGGGTCTCCTTGGTGTACTTATATTTATTTACTAATCCTGTGCCATTAAATGCCATTTTTGTTAAGGTTTCCCTACTAACAGATTAAGCTACTATTATACCTAATCATTTGGCCGGGTGAAAGGTTGCAAGTGATTGTCTCCTCTCACGTGCTTCATGCAAATAGCCTGGGGGAGGGGAGAATCCTGCCCGGACTTGTCTTCTCACTTCTTCTTTTTCTCTCTGCCGGCATGTAGCAAGCCAGGTAGCTCTCAATGAGAGCTAAGTCCTTTAAATATGTTTTTGCTTTTGTTTTTGCTTTCTGTAAATAAATTATTTTTATAGAAATGCTTGGTGTGTGACTTTTTTGACCTCTCCTGGGCTAAAGGCTTTCCCAGCATTCTGCAACAGGTTATGGGCCCAGTAAACAACGCAGTAAAACCCAGAGAGAAAAGAGAGATCAGCTCCACACCTCATGCACAATTTAAAGGCAGGTAGCAAAGACCTGTGAAGATTTTCTTTGGAGCCACCTGGAGATTTTCCAGCAACTGCCGGTCTGCAGGACAAAGAAGCTAGCTGAGGTGACTTGCAAAAGAAGGAAGAAGCCATGGCTACCTCCCAGACCTCAGCGATGCCTCTGGAGCGCCTATCAGAGACCAACTATTTGAATTGGGCCCTGAAGATGGAGATGTATCTTCGCAGAGAGGATCTTTGGCTGCCAATTGGTGAGCAAACCCCCCAAAATCCCAATGCTGAATGGCTGAGACAGGATGAGCGGGCTAGAGCCACCATTATCTTGGGAGTTGAGGACAATCAGCTAGTCCACGTGCGAGGCATGCAGTCTGCAAAGCAACTTTGGGACGCTTTGAGAGACTTATATGTAAAGGCAACAGCAGGGAGTAAAGTTACTCTGACGAAAAAGCTGTACAGAGCCTACCTTGCAGAAGGAGAAAGCCTTCCTGAGCACCTGCATTTTATTCAGCAGCTGTATGTTGAGTTGCAGGAGAGAGGAATGGAATTTACACCTCTCACAAAATCCTATATCCTCCTGTCCTCACTGAATGCAACGTGGGACATGCTGATTTGTACCCTGGAGGCTATGCCTGAAGCAGACCTCACCCCATCGTATGTTACACAGCGCTTACTCGCTGAATGGGAGAAGAGAGAGGAAAGATCCCCCCCCATCTCTTCTGGAAAGCTGCAAGACCAGAAAATGAGGGAAAAGAAGGGAAAGGAACCTGAGGCCACAGCACTAGCAAGCCAGCGATGCTTCACTTGTGGTTCAGCTGGACATTTGCAAAGAGACTGTGCCATGAGACCCAAGAGTAGAAAGACAAAGAAGAAGAACACAATGGCAACACAGAAGAAGGCTCTTCAGACAACCCAAATTGCACAGGTTGCTGAGAAGGGTAATTCTGATGTATGGGTGTTAGATTCTGGGGCCAGTTGTCATTTATGTAATTGTAAAAGCTCTTTTGTGTCACTGTCTAAAACTGAAAGACAAAGTGTATCTTTGGCTGATGGGTCTGTGACCAAAATTATGGGACAAGGTGACTTGTATTTATCCTGCTTAGGAGAAACTGTAAAAGGTGTGTTGTATGTGCCAAATTTACAATCAAACCTTTTATCTGTGGCACAATTGGCTGCAACAGGGTATATCATAACATTTAAGAAAAATGGTTGTGAGATACGTAAAAATGGGAAATTGTGTGCTACTGGTATGTTAAAAGACTCCTTGTACATTGTGCAAAATGCAAGGAAGCCAAGCTGCAAGGCTGCAGTTGGCAACACACCATATCATGACCAATGTGTACACCTGATGCACAGGAGACTTGGTCATGCTAATTACAAGTATATAGCACAAATGCCACAGCTGTGTGCTGACCTAAAGATAAAACCCTGTGATAAATACTTAGATTGTGTAGTTTGCAAAGAATGCAAAACACTAAAAGCTGCTGTGAGTAAGCACAGTGACAGAGTTACAACTAGACCTTTGGAAATTGTACACTCTGACATTATTGGTCCTTTTGCTCCAAGTCTTGGACAAGCAAGGTATGCAATGACCATCATTGATTATTTCTCAAGATACACATTTATCTACATCTTAAAACATAAAGATGAGGCATTTGAGAAATTTAAAAGTTTTGTGACATGGGCAAATGGAAAATTCCCTAGGCCTGTATCTGCACTCCAATGTGATAGAGGAGGAGAATACCTTTCTCACAAATTCAGAAGGTTCCTAGTGGAAAAAGGGATAGAACAAATTCTTTCTAACCCGTACACCCCTCAGCAAAATGGTGTTGCTGAAAGAAAGGGCAGAACCTTGCAAAATGCGATGGAATGCATGTTAAAAGATTCACGATTATGTTTTACGTTCTGGGGAGAAGCTTTATCGACTGCTTGTTATGTTCAGAACAGGTTGTATAACTCTATGATTCAGGACACTCCATTCCATTTGTTTTATGGTGTGAAACCAAAGGTAAGCCATCTTAGAGTGTTTGGTAGCACTGCATGGGTTCATATTCCAAAACAGCAGAGAAGGAAAGGAGGCCCCACAACAAAGAAAGCCATCTTTGTTGGCTATGAACAAAGCCAGAGGAGCTACAGGTTCATAATGGGAGAGAAATTAATAATTAGCAAAAGCGCTTCTTTTGCTGAACAAAACTGGGGGAGATTAAATTCTAGCTCTCCAGTTGAACTGACCACCACAAGAGAACAGCAAGGACTTGCTGATGGTGATCTTTTGCCTGATGAGGACATTAAATCAGAAAAGCAAACTGAAGATCTGTCTGATGAGACAGATGCTTCTCAGGAAAGTGATAGGAGTCAAAATTTAAGCCCTGTATTACCTCGCAGATCTCAGAGGAGTAATAAAGGCGTTCCTCCATCACGTTTTCAGGCTGAAACAGTAAAGGCTTTTCACATATTCACAGAACCTGAGTCTTTAGAACAAGTGAATGCTTTACCACCTGAGATTGCACAAAATTGGCATTCTGCCATGCAACAGGAATTAGCATCCTTGAAAGAAAATAAAACATGGAAACTGGTAAATCTACCTCCCAATGAACGCTGTCTGGGTTGTAGGTGGGTTTTCAAACTGAAAAGGGATGCTGATGGCAAAATCCAAAAATATAAAGCAAGGTTGGTTGCAAAAGGGTTCACTCAAAGGAAAGATTTAGACTTTGACAAGACTTTTGCACCAGTTACTAAAGGTGAATCAATTAGATTACTGTTAAAAGTTGCTGCACTCAAGGGAATGTCAGTTAACCACTATGACATTCAAACTGCATTTCTGTATGGTGATTTAGACCACAGATTATACATGCAGCAACCCCCTGGCTATGAAGAAGGGGAGAATCTAGTCTGTGAACTGCAGAAGTCAATCTATGGGTTAAAACAAGCTGCTAGATCCTGGAACCAAAAAGTAGATGAAAAACTGCAGAATTTTGGTTTTGAAAAAGGAAAAGCATATCCCTGTGTATATATGAAGAAGGACAAACAAGGCTGTATGTATCTGTGCATTTATGTTGATGATTTGCTGCTGTTCACATCAACAGAAAAACAAAGGCTTGATTTTGAAGCCTGCATAAAAAGCCATTTCATATTAAAAAGCCTTGGAGTTGTGACCAATTACCTAGGTTTGGAAAAACACAGGAAGAAGAATGGTAGCTTTCTGTTAAACCAAAGGGGAGATAATGGTAATGTGAATGGAAAGACATATAAAGTCAGAGAAGATTGGTTTGCATCTTAATCTGTAGTGTAAAAAGGGGAGTGTTAAGGTTTCCCTACTAACAGATTAAGCTACTATTATACCTAATCATTTGGCCGGGTGAAAGGTTGCAAGTGATTGTCTCCTCTCACGTGCTTCATGCAAATAGCCTGGGGGAGGGGAGAATCCTGCCCGGACTTGTCTTCTCACTTCTTCTTTTTCTCTCTGCCGGCATGTAGCAAGCCAGGTAGCTCTCAATGAGAGCTAAGTCCTTTAAATATGTTTTTGCTTTTGTTTTTGCTTTCTGTAAATAAATTATTTTTATAGAAATGCTTGGTGTGTGACTTTTTTGACCTCTCCTGGGCTAAAGGCTTTCCCAGCATTCTGCAACAATTTTCCCATCTCTTAAATGCGCAGTCAACAGCGTATTGGTTTGGTGAACAGCGGGAAATATGCAGGAAATGATTTCACTGAAAGCTTTCAGCCAGATAAAAATCAGTTTGAACTTATCAGCAACCATGATATGTATTCAAAAGGACACAACATTCAGCTGAGCTGAAAGCTGAGAATCCTGAGAATGTCTTCAAAATGAGGTGATTTGACAATATGTTAAATTTGGCATTATCTTCCACATTGCCTTCTGATTGCTGTTTAAAAAAATCAGGGAGCTGTACTGCCATATGTTTGGTCTTCAATAGGCATAAAGCCAACAGGATTAGAAGTGCAGAATGAAAACGGAGACTATCTAAATTATAATACAATCCTGTGAACCACATAAAATTGTTTTGTGCATCTGATTCAACCACATAAAATTTGGCTGCTTGCTTTGTTCCATGTATGTATGAAGCCATAAATTTACACATACTATTAGCAGCAAATACTGATTTCATTATTTACACTGCAGTTAATAGCTACTCTATTCTCCACAGGAGTTTATCTATACAAGTCCATTGGCAACCATCTAACAGTCTTAAAGGCCCATTAGCAACCTACCTTATGTCACTTTCTACAGCAAAAGGAAACAAATGCAAAAGGGAATTCCTTGTCTCTCTGTTAATTAAAAAAACATGGAAAAAAGGAAGGACACCCACAATTTAGTTCCTTTGGTTGATCTTGTGAAAGATATTCAACTGTGGACTATTTCCCCTGCCAGATGCTCACATAAAAAGCCTGGTAAGGAAGGGAGCAGCAACCTTCAATTCTGGCAAGGCTGAAAAAAGAAACACGGGGGAAAAACGAACCTAGGCCACAGAATCTTTTTCTGCGCACAAAGGGAAATACACCTGACATATTAGTTAAACATTAGGACCTCTGTCCTAAGGAAGGTGAAGCTTGCTCAGGCCTCTCAGAAGGTCTTGAAGAACTACAGCATGTAAATGAAGTTTATACAACTGGCACACAGATACTGTATGCACCAGTATTAATAGAAGGAACCATGCAGGTTGTTTCCCTTTTCTCCAACATAGCCCTGAGGAAGTCCAGAGCTTCCACTTCCATTTAAGAGTAAAATCTCTTTAATATATTGTCAGAATCCTAAGTCACACTTTATTTTAATCACATTTACCTAAACATTTTAACTATGGTTTCTAGTTGGTTTGTTCCAACAAACTTTAATTAAGTGTAACAAACTTGTCAAGATTCTTCAGAAAGCTTTCAGGCATCTTTAATTATAGCCACAGCTCACTGTTTACAGCAGGGAGGGCAACAAAGAACTCAAGAGGACAACAAAAAAGAGGGGACACATTGCTGCGGCTACTCATGTCCTTCGTAAAATGGAAATGACATGACTAGCTAGTCTTAAATACTGATTACTGTAAATGGGAAATTGTGATAATTAAAACTGAAAACACATGATTATGAGTAACCTAGTATGGCAGTTAAGGTGTATGGTGTATTGCCTATGCCTAAGCACCCATCATGGACAATGAGGTCACCAGCTGGGCACAAGATTCAACCTCTCTCTGCTCCCCTGCAGCACTGGGGTTGGATGCCAATAGACATTGCTAATCAGGTAGGACTTGTAAATGGTCACAAAAAGTAAGCAGACCAAGTCCTGTTGTCAGGTTTATTATCTACAGATGACATAGCTCCTGGGGAAAGCAGGGAAGAGAACATGACATCAAAACTGAAAAAGGAATGAGAAACTAAAGAGAATGGAATGTGAATAAAGATGAAGCAGTGTGGATAATTCCAGAACAAAGTTCTCGTGAAAAAGTTGGAGGGATGGACCATAGAAAATGTAGGGTTTTAGAAAAGATCTCTTCCTACATGGGACAGGAGAAAAAAATTGCCTAATGGCTCTTTGAAAATACACCTTTAACTTTTTGACTTACACATACTAAATAACCATACTTAACTAGGGATTGCTACTTTAAACTATTTGCAATTAATCAACAGTAGTTTTAACTGTAAATCATCAGATACTGCACACAGATGATCAATGAATATATCATCATCATCATCAAAATGGATAGTGAATATAGCTAAATATTAGAAAAACAAATCCAGAGAGACCAATCCCTAATTAGCAGTGCATAATTTCATTATAGTAATTAAAGAAGTTATAAATTATTGATATAGTAATAAAAAAGAGCCCTATAAAATTTAAAATAGAAATGACATGACTAGCTAGTCTTAAATTAAATATTTGATTAATGTAAATGGGGAACTCGTGATAATTAAAACTGAAAATACATGATTATGAATTATTTGTGTTAAGATTCTCATAATTTGAAACCTAAAGATATGAAATACAAACAGATTAATTGATTACATCCACTGGAATAATGAACTGAGGAGTACATAGTTATCCACAATAAACTGACAGTCAGTACATGATTCTAAATCATTTCTAGGATTTGTTTTGATCTACCCATACTTGAACCTGATCAAAATGAACTTCATGCAAGGATGTTTATATAAGAATAACTTGCCTCACTGATTGCAAGGGTCTCAAAGACATTCAGTGAGTTTATAACCCAATTCTAAGTAGTCAAAATGGCCTATGGCCAGCTGAACTGGCATCTGGTTGCTTGAATATTTGCTGAATCCAAACCCAAGAGGAAAAGAGATAGGAGAAAATATACTGTTGGATTCAGTAGGTTGGACATTGTTCCAGGACTACCAACAGCTTTGCCTACCTTTGTCCAGTGGTGTGAATATCTCCCTATTTTTAGTGGAGTTTGGGGGTGGGGTAACTCACATCTTCTTTGGCCTATCTCTTCCTCATCTCCCTTCTGAATCTTCTCCTGGCAGATCTCTCTGTTCCGGCAGACTTCTCTGCTGGCAGAAGTAATTAGGGGAAGAAGAAAAATGAACAGAAACAGAATGGAGAAAAGGAAAAAGGCCACCACCTGCTCTGCCATGTATCTTCCCCCTCCCTCTGATATGAAGGATTGTTCTGTCCATCTTTAGATTTTTAGATTTTTACTTTATTCACTGGCATTTATTATTCTGACAATTCTACCAGCAAGAAAGCCAAACGCTGTCACAAACTCTCACACTGTTGTTTGTACAGATGTCCTTTTGATTCCAGCAAGACTTTTTGGTACTCAATTCTATACAGGATCCTAGTCTGGACTTTGGAATCATATAGTCTAGCAAATTAACTGTAACCTTTTGAAAAGAAAGCAGAGCACATCCTTAGGAATCTGCTCTTTCTCTCATGCAATAAGAAGCTTCACAGTGCTGTTGCACAGGCTAAGATACAGCAAGACATTACTCTTTCCCTTCTTTTCCAATAAAGGAAACAAATGCAAAGCAGATGAACAAATGTATCCATGAGACAACATAGTGATATTTTCCTCGGTATAGGCCAGTGTTTCTCAACCTTAGCAACTTTAAGATGTCTGGACTTCAACTCCCAGAATATTAATCCTGGCCCAGAAACTGGCTTGGCCAGCTGTCTAATCAGTGGGTCAAATCCTTTGTGAAGGTTCTTATTTTTAGCGGAAGAACTTTGCTTGCATTTCCTCCATCACACCATCCGCTGTAGCTTTCAGAAGACTCTGGGAACATCTCAATGTGCATTTTCATCTGGGGTAGAGCAACAGCTGGAGCCTAAAGCCTGGCAACTGCTCTCCCTGAGCTCTACAGAATAGCTACTGGTCCTAGCCCCCACAGTATGGTCTGAGCCAGATCCTTTGCCCTACGATCCTGATCAAAACTACCCACTGCTCTCTCTAACCATGCCTGCATAGGGACAAACCTCCCACTGTCACTATTGCAAACAAAAAGTTCAGAGAAATAATTCTATCAAGAAAAAAGGCAAAGGAACAGGGATCTCCTATGCCACTAATATGTTTGTATTGTGTGTGAACACACTAACTTAAGTTATAGCACTCCTACATTCTAAACATGTGAGTGTTTTCTCAGAAATACATGTGTCTTAGTTCCAATTTATTATTATAATTATTTTCTTATTTACTGTGTTCTCTCCCCAGCCAAACTGTTGATAGAAAGAAATGATAATGACTTATAAGCCATAGAAATATAGCCCCACTGTGATGTGTACTGCATTGCTGAGAGAAATCTTCTTCAATCTGACATGCTACAGATGTGTTGGACTATCACCCCCAGACAGAATGGCTATTTTTTTATCTGATTTGATTTGATTTGATTTATATAGCCTCACATCTCACATACAAGATTTTGGACAGCTATAAGACATTCTAACTTGAAGTTGTGATGTAATCCATTTATAAGACACTAAATTAGAGAAGTCAATACAGTACCACCTACCAATTGCCTAGAGATTTTGTTGCCCCTGCAGGTTAGTGATGATCACTTGCTTATACTAGATGACGAAAGTGATTTTAGTGTGTCTGTGTATCTGTGCACTGCCCCTGTTGTATTAAAACTTCTGCACTGAGCCAAGTTAACAAAAATCAAAGTTACTTGTTGTAACAACAAAGGCTGCTGTTGAGTATTGATTCCTTTCTGTGCTTTCAAATTATCACTAATTGCTTTGAGAAGGAGGTCCTGGAAGCTTGTTTTCAACATTGACTTATTGCAATGAACTCAACATGATATTTCACATGCAGAATATAAGTTTCTCCTCTGTGCTACTGGATCATTGTAAACTTTTAAAAATAAGAGGGCTTTTCAGTATGAAGCAGCTTCATGCATTCAAGTTTATGTCATTAACTGATCTTTCACAGTTATGCAGTCCATCATATAATTACAGTGCACTCTCTTTTGATCATGCCAGGCTCTAACAGCTTCTACATTTTTTGCTTTAATCCACTGAAGTGCACCTAAACTTATTACATTAGATTTCAGACTAGTGAACTCAAAAGATTTTGCTGTTTCCAAAAATATAAAAAACAATGGATCTCCCTAACAAAGAAAATGACACTGAGATTCAGTTTTCAGCACTCCCTATAGCTGTTTTCAAGGACGACAACCCAGAAATTTCCAAAGAACCAGGACAAACACAATATAAAAAACGGAGGGGCATTGAAAATCTTCTTAGATTTTCCAATATATAAATTTACAGGAAATCAATTTTAATTGCTTCTTCCAAAACAATACCTATTTATGACACTTTAGTCATTAGTTATTTTCAGGATCACCAGAACTGCTGGACAATTTTCCATGTTAACGCTCACTCAGTCTTCTCCTTATGCTGCTATAATCTCACTATATCAAAATGGTGCATAAATTCATACTACTTCCTATGAAGGAAGTAGATTAATGTGGTTAGAGCAGCCTTGCTTGTCAATTAATAAACCTGATACCCAGGTTTCATTGAGATGAAAGAGCATCTGACTAGGAAGGATGGGATGGACATTAAATTGGCTATTCATCAACCAATCAGCACCATCAGAATATTACCTCCCCCATACAGACAATATCTTGTTTTAGTTATTTGCAAAATACACCAAATAAAAGTCAGGATATTTCATCAAGAGTTGGCTTCTGTTAAGGTTCACTATTAAAGAAAGACTGCATCTGTGCAACATAATATGGACATGGTTTGGGAAGCGTCTCCTCTGAAAAAGCCATTTCAGATTCTATTCCAATATGAATGTGAATCTTTCTTTTATACTTACAGGTGTGGTCTTTGGGTTCTGAAAAGATATAGGGTAAAATATAATTTCCATGCTTGAACTTTGTCAGCTTTCTAAGATTAAAGATGCAAAGAAGGCCTGTTAAGCTGGCACAAAACAGTGTCTGAGTGATATATACTGTAGATACAGATATTCGTCTATCTCATTCACTTAGTGCTATTTCTCTCTTGCCAGACGTCTCCTACCTACAACACCGTTAGTTACAACAACTCATGCCAGATAACGTTCAATTCAGCACCCTGTGCAGTAAACAAGCAATGCACAGCAGAGTGAGTGAAACTGCAGTCCTGGTTGCTAGAACACACGCCCTGACATTTAAATAGGATGGTTAATTTGCTTTTTCCTTGGGAGTTTTTTTAATCCATGACCATTACTTAGCCTTTTGCACTTTTTAATGACTTTTAATACATTACAATAAGTGTTTTCCAATTTTATGTTCGTAATGATATTATGTTTACATTATCTTTAATTAATTTGTTCTATATTGATTCTTTATTCTTAGCCACTGGGAATGCTCTTTTACTTGGGAAAGCCACGATATCAATCCAATTAATAATGATCATAATACCACTTAATTCATAGTCCTGTTTAACTGTTTTATCATTAGCACTTGAGCAAGCAGATGTACTGAGTTAGCCAGAAGTAGATATGAAAAAATAATGTATGCTAAAAAAAATAGGGGGAGATGCCTCTTTCTACAATGCGAGATACATAATAGACTCCTTTTCTGTCCATTCTGAAGAAGAGCACTTCAAACTCAGTGTTTCATTGCTAAGCAGCATATGGTATCAATGTAATCCATGACAAAGTTCAATCATATTCCAGTCTGCCACACCAACCTCTAACCTTCCGAGACTTGTCTGTAACAAGCTGTAATTAAGAACGAGGTCAGCTTATGCAAATCATCTCAGTCAGTGGCACCATGCCAGTTTACACCATCTGTGCGTAGGCCCAGTCCTGTGGCCTTCCATAATTGTCAGAAATATGATATTGGAGTGCTGTAGATTGGAAAGATGTAGATATTTTGATACTATGCATTTAACATATTATTAGGGGTTAAGCCTGGGAAATCTATCAACTTCAGCTGAGTCCAGTGATTTGAAAAGCCTAATGAAAGACTTGCCATCGTCTCTCCATTTATGTTTAACGTTGCCAAAACAGGAGGGGAAGGGCAGCAAAGACACATCATCACAGTGTGATATAAATTGAAAAGCCTAGAAATGTGTGAAAAGCAAAAGCATTTCTTGTGCTAAGAAGCTTTCCTTGATAGACTTAACTCAAGTGTTTTTATTTCAGGATGAAGGACTACTTGCTGAATAAGCTGGTGGTTCATTCAAGTTAAAATTTTAGGGTGAACATCCACTGAGTCCTGACACAGTTACTACGTGTGGCAATCTATGGTAATTCTATCAGTGGGAACTAGGATTTAAAAAGGGGCCCAATCATAAAGCCATTAAATCCAGAATCTAAAATAATCCAAGGGCAACATTGAAGTAAAGAGAAACTGAGTTCACTCATTTCCTTATGCCAGCTTGTTTAACTATGGTTACTGAATATGGCACAATCCTTTGGCTTCACACATTGCACTAAACTTAGCAAACCACACTGTGGTTTAATGCAACATGTATGAACCCAGTCCCTGATGTTGATGATTGATGATGATAATGATCATCATCATCCCTCTGGATCATTAAAGCAGCCGTCACAGCAGCTTCTTCAACTGATACATGAGCCAGATTTCATAGCTTGCATTATAGTATATGCATTGTAAGCACACTGACCACCAAACTGAAACCACCTGTCCTGACCTGAACCTCCTAAACTACCTTTTTATCCACTGTGCCGTGGAGAATGTCATCCTGTAATTAGGGTTAATTTATTTGCTGGCCTGATCCAACTTCTTGTACTCAATTCAGGCAGCAAAATTTTTTGGGCTAGTCCTGCTAAGGTATCTACATTCAGACAATCAGACAAATATGCCTCCAACTCATATCGTTTCATGTCAGAAGTGCAGGAAATAGAAAGGGGAGAAGTATTAATTAAAATTTGAAAAGTTAAAAACATTTAATAAAAATATAAATTTTATATAACTCTAGTCCAATGCCAGGCCACATTGATGGCAGAGGTGTTTCTGACCAGTACATCACTCTGTGTGCATGTCAGGCCCAAGGGGCACTATAAAAGATGGGTAGTTGTTTGAATATTGCCGCATTCGCAGCAAATATCCTTGCCCTCAGAGAGAAACCCCCATTTTTCCATATAATCTTTAGTTCTGGCCAGACCAGTGTGCAGTCTGTTTAAACATCTCCAAACTGAACACTCCTCCTCCGAATCTCCAGGCAACTCCTCAAGCGATTCTAACCAATTATGGAGATGTTTTACTTGAGATTTCCATCTTTTTAATCATTCTGTTTGAGGTGTAGTAGCAATCTCCTCAGAGCAGTCTAAGAAGCTCCTTCTTGACTTCAATCTTTTTGTAGGAGGTACTTGGCCAAATAATGGGCGTGCAGGATCATGTAACACCTTTCCATATTCCACACCTTGTGCCACACTCCTTCTAATGCCTGGCAGGGCTATTCCTTCCAAGATATATAATTTATCAAGTGGAGTGGGGCGTAAACATCCGGTAACAATGTGGCATGTGGCACTAAGTGCCCTATCCACCTGCTCAGAGTGTGCAGAGCGGCCTCAAACAGGACAGGCATACTCTCCAACATCAACCTGCCACTTAGACCTGAGGTAAATGCTGCTCTCTATCTAATGATAGGGCTGGTGCTTGGTTTAGGAGGAAGAGGAAAAACTACTAGACTAAAACAGTATAGAACTGTTACAACTCTGCCAGATTAGTAAAAATCTTGTGGGATTCAGATCCTTACTGAGGTAGTTGGAAAATAAACCATAGCTCTGATAATGCTTTAGTTGCTGCCTCTGAGGTAGGGATGGAGCGAAAAGTGTGGATCAGAATCTCTCTCCTGAGAAAAAGAGAAAAAAGGAGCCATCTACAGAGGGCAGGACTTCATCATTTCCTGAATTACAAAAATATGTGTGATAACAAATTTGGAGACTTTTCAGGCTGCACAGCCCTTCAACTGTACCCTAATAGCATTGCTAGTTTGGAGGAACGATTCTGGTATCATTCTTGAAGGTGTTAAGCATAAAAGGCAGAGATATCATACGTGATCTCAGTTGCTTTTCTTCGTTAACTTTATTTGATGTCTTGTCCTTGCAGTCTCCGCACCAGAATTGAGATTCCTAGAGTATATATTTCTGAAATTACAAAAATAGAACTTTATAAGGGTCTTGAGACATATTATTTATCTGCTTTCATCAGGCATGAGGGTCTCCATGGCTGCTGAACCTTTATTACTTGTGCAAACCACTTACTTTCTTCAAAACACCAAATTCTGATATTCAAAATTCACATACTGTACGTGTTCTTTGTTCTCTACTGTTACACAGGATGTAACCCAGGCAATGTGTCAGGGTTGACTGCAAGGCTAATCTGAACACCATGAACTTCAGAGAGGTTAGTAAACAAAAGGAAGGGGCGAAATAATTATTTGGGGCTCTCCATTAACTCTGAGAGCCTTTCTCTCACTTGGATTTGTCACTGTCTCTCCAGAAACCAGTAATCATAAGAGACCAACCATGTTTGCCAAAACAACATGTCAAGCTTGCCAGCCCTTGAAAACAAGTGGAAAAATAAGAATTTGCTTTTACTTCTTTTTTTAAGTTAGAGAAGGAAGAGTTTCAATGGTCATTGCAATGCACAACGTAGGCTATTTGCTGGATAATTCGGAGGCTCGTATCGTGTTCTTTTCTTATTCCCACTTCACTGCTTAAAAGAGGAGCAGGAAGAATAGTATTTCCGCTGTCCCTACGCCATGGGACTGTGCCTGCTGCCACTAGCACAAGGGAAACTGTCATCTCTCTATTTGCAGGTTTCTCTCCCGTGTCCTCTGACACTCACCTCACAAGCAAAGCAAAGAAAGTGACAAATTATCTTTAGGGGTGTGCAAAGCCTACTACCATCATGCTTGGAGCTGGCTACAATTGCACTACAATCACCATAATTTTATTTTATTGCTGATAACAATGCAATGAATGTATAAACTATATGCCTCCTGATGCTTTTGGAACAAGTTTTTAAAACAAAAACTCTGATGTGTTTGCATGTTAACACTACTGACTGTCTAGTACATTATGATATAAAGAGGTACCCTAGATGATATATACAGCATGCTATTCTCTGGCCCACTCAAGCAAGACTCACTCACTAAGGACAGGGAAAACAAAGGAGCAGACAAAAAGCAAAACTGTCTTTTATTAAAAATATTTAAAAAGAAGGAAGAATTAAAGAAGCCAGAAAGAACCATGAATTAGGCATCCAGACTTACAGGACTGCTGTACAGCTCAGACAAATAAAAGAATAAATAGGATTTATGTAAAGGTACAGATTTGGAAGAGCAATTGAATAACAGCAAGAAGAGTAATTGTTTCTATTTCAGTCAAGCCAATCAAACTGAGCAAATCCTAGCCAAAGTGAAAGAGTGGAGATACAAACAGAAATACATGTCCCCCCTCCTCCAAGCACTCTGATAAGCAGGGATGCTGAAGGTGATGAAATCCATTGTCCAGAGAGTCATTGTCAAGGGCTGATCCCATCTCTCAAGCACCTCTTTAGCTTTGTCCTATATATTGAAACAAATTTGCAACATTTTTTTCAGATTCTCTGCAAGGCCAGAATAGTTCATCAGATTCTTTGAAGGCACTCCATCAAATTTGATTCATCAAATTGCTTTGATAACTCCAAATGACCTGCACGTCTCAACTACATGCTCAATCTTATTTTTTTTTCCTTTTACATTGGTAGAATCCCATCAGAAGTATTGATTTCACTGGCAATAAGATTCCCCTGGTATAACACGGTCACCACACTAAATTGTCCTTTCAGTTTTTTACCAGAGTTATGAAGGAATTTAGCAATAATATTATCAAACCTGTTAAGGGTAGGATTGTTCTGTAACATCATCAGACAACTCCAGCTTACTTAAACAGGGAATCTAAGAGCCAACTTGCTGTCTTTCGAGTAAATGCCTTTTCATGCTATTCTCTGCTGCTTTAACACAGATGGTGCAGCATTTAAATATTTCATTGTTTATGTCTTGGTTTTGATTTGTATGTGCTACTTGACTAATTTTATTGGGTTCATGAACAAATGGCAGGATATCTGTGAACTTTATTCTTTTTTTTTTCTGTGCTAGAATTATCAAGCACTCCACTTTAAAGGCAGGTTGATAGATTTAGACCCAGCAAATTAGTTGTTTGAATTCAGTGGACTGGTATGAACAGATAATTGTAACATTGGAAAGGAAGTAACAAGTGTATAACCTCACAGGGAACACTGTACCCAGATGTAACTTGATAATAGTTATTTGTGTACTTACTAAGAGAACATCTTCATAATAATTTGAATATTCTATTAGCTTTTTGAATCATTAGAAACTCTGTAGCAATATTTATCATTTAAAGTAATTATCATTTCTGAATATATAGTTTCCAATATAGAAACTGTTTTTGAGGAAATAGTAAGTACTGATTGCCATATTAAATCCACTTGGATGTTTCTGTTAAAAACTATAAATTATTTTCCAATATCATTAGAGGTGGAAGGATGGCTGAAGAAATGAATGAATGAATGAACAGATGGATACATCGAGACAAAATCCTTTTTCAGACATTATCCTCTCTTCCCTCTCATGTGATCAAAACCTGACATGAGGGAGGAGAATGACTCCATAGGGGTATGGATTAGGATATTGTATTTATAAATGCACTCAGAACTGTAGAGCTGCATTCCTGAAATTCCCTTCTCAGAAATATTGCAATGATTTCTGAACAACTTCTGTAGTTAAGGGTGTCCTTGACTCCCTCCCAAATACTTAAAGAGTCTAGGCTAATCTCCATTTTCACATGATGGCCCACTATTCTTTTGTCATGTGGATAGTGTCATATTACTTTATTTGTGGCCATTCAATCTCACAAATGTCTTGTTCTTGCTAAATGTCTTGTTCTTGCTATCCATTCCCCTTTAAGAAATGGAAAAATCATACATTGAATCCAGAACTTTTCTTCCTTAATAAAATGAGCCTTTCTGCCACAAGAATTCTTCTGTCAGAAAAAAGGGAAATTAGACTCATAGCACCAGATGTTTACATAATCAGGCATCCAACTGGAGGAAATGTATCACATGTGAAATTTATTAACTGGGGCTGTCCAAATCTTTCAGAGATGAGTTTTGCGGTGCCCACCAAGGCAGCCATCTCTCCTAAAGGATCATCACAGGAAGGATCCTAAAGAGGCCCAATGAAGGCCTTCTAGAGATGCAGACATTCCAAGCAGCAGATTCAGAAGGTATTTTGTTCACTTCACAAAGCGGTCCTCCAACTGATTTCTATTGTCCTATCTATAATCATGCAAAAATGCCTTGCCATCTGGGTAACTGTCTGAATTAGCCCCTAATCCACCTGCGGGAATGTATTAACAATATATTTAGGTGAGCTTCATTAAAATTATGAATATAAATATATTCTCATGACTACAACAAGAAGGCACTAATATATTAAACTCAGGCAGCTTTGAAACTGTTAAAGATTAGGATTCTAGAGGTAATATCCAGTTTGTTGTTTGTTATTCTAACCTACAGAACATTTGTTGTAGCACAGTACATGAGAGCCAGTTTGGTCTAGTGGTTAAGGCAACAGACTATAAACCAGGAGACTGTGAGTTCTAGTCCCACCTTAGGTATGAAAACTGGCTGGATGACTCTCTCAACCCTAGGAAGGAGGGAATGGCAAACCACTTCTGAAATATTGCCAAGAAAACTGCAGGGACTAGACCAGTTAGCCGCTGAAGATTGGACATGATTGAACAGGAAAAAAAAAGTCCCTATATGAGAACACTATTTTGCCTTACTGATTCTGTCACATCAGAAGATTAAATAGAGAATTTCCATTTAACCATAATCCTATTGACTATCAGAATCCGCAAGATTTTTTTTTAATGTAGGAATAAAATCCTATGTATAGATATGGAAAAACTACATACCTCTTACAGATCTTTCTTGAAACAATTAGTTGTGAACTGTTTGATGGGGCTGTCATGTTGCAGGTGAGGATGTCTTTGAAGATTTGCCTCTTCAGCTTGGGAGGGATAGGTCTTCTTTTTGCTGCTAGTGAATTTTAACCTTGTTGGTAACATCTATAAGACTTCATTCTCTTTCCTTTCCTTCCCTAAGTACTTTTTACTAGGTAGTTCATTTCCAACCATGTTTGTCTACCCCTTTTCTTTCTTTCTCTTTCCAGTGAAGCTACCTCTTACTCTTACCCCATCTCCATCCTGGGTTTTTCATTCTTTTTTCTGCTGGAACACATGTGTGAATGTGTATGCCTCTATATGTCAGAGGGGTTTATGTTAAGAGAAGGAACGGTCGCTTAGTGCATACAGAAGAGGGATCCATCAATTTAGTGAATGGGATACCTTATTTTATAGACCAGCAATTTTAATTTTATTCTGAAATCCAAGTAAATAACTTGGTGATACTGTAAAGAGAATTTGGTTAAAATAAATAAGAGGAGGAACATCTGTTGCAAGACAAACTTCCAACTGATGCTGTTAAGAATAATAAAAAGAGCTTCTCTAAATATGTTCAAAATAAAAGAAAGAGGAAAAAATCAGTATACCAATTGCTCAGTGAAGATCACAAAATGCTAGCAAAGCTACTCCTTTTCTGCTTAGTGTTTTGTTGCGCCAAGAAGAACAAAAAATACATGTTCAGCAAGAAGCTTGTGAATAGCAAAATGAAAGAGCAAGATTGAACCTTGAGAAAGATAGACACATGGTCAAGGAATATCTATTAACTTTGAATGAATTTAAATCCCAAAGACCACCTTAACCACATCCTAGAGTACTGAAATAACTCACAGACAGCCTGATCAAACTTTTTATGTATTATCTTTGAGAAATTCTGGAGCACAGGTAAAGTGCCAAGTGACTGGAAGAGGGCAAATATTGCTATGTTCAAAAAGGGGAAGAAGGAGTATCTAGGAAAGTACAGACCTATCAATCTGACATGATTCCTCAGAAGATTCTATAAAGAAACCAATCTTCTAGCCCCTTGAAAATAATGGAGTAATTGCTAGAGGTTAGCACTAAGGTGACCAGAAAAAAATCTTCCCTTAGTAACCTCATCTCATAGAATGGGTAACTTCTTTAATATACTGTGGATGAAATGTATCTTGATTTCAGTAAAGCATTTGGCAAAGTACCCCATGACATTCTAATTAGCAAGCTACTTAAGCTAGATGGTTTAGCAGTTAAATGGTTACCAAACCATACCCAAAGAGGGCTCCTTAGTTCCTCCACCTCATGGAGTAAAGTAGAAGGGTATGAACTAATATACCTTCAAATATCAAAATTTGTTCTCATGTAAAACATGAACAAAATCCTTCAACAAATGCCACCAAAATAAATGCTATAGAATCTCAAGATCAATGTTACAGGCATGGGAGGGACACCACTACTAATGATAACCTTTTCAGAGAATCAGAATTAGATACTTGTCAACAGAATGATGTATAAAAGAGAATATAACAATAATGTAATTTTAATTAAATTTAATTGGTCTGCTTACTATAATCTGAGTATCTTTCCAACTCAACTCAAAAGTTATCAGTGGACTTCTTGTCAGATCAGATTTCCCTTAACTTGAATATCAGACAACTTTCTTATTCTGGATGTGCTGCACAAGTCCTTTGTAGTATACAAGGTTGTCCTTACAATTATGACTATGTTGCCTTTGCAATCCATTACAATATGAAATTATAATGAATAGGAGATTTTCCATGAAAATGGTTGAGAGTGTATGGTCTCCTCTATGGAGAGTTGTACATACTGGTGGGACTTTTTCTTCATCATCCCCTAACAGATAGCTTCTTGACATCTCAGTGATTAGTCTCCAAGCTTTTTTTCTTTTTTCTAACAAGTTTCCCTGAGATTGGAAAGTTTACTCCTCACTTTGCTTTTCCTTCAGTCCTAAACAAAATTTAAGGCCTTTATTTTCTATCATCTGACACCCTCTAAATGTCAAATTGATCTTTTCTTGGTTTAAAATCCTGGGGACAACATCTGACCAATCATGATCTTTATGGGGTTCCTAACCACCAACCCGAATAAATTCCATGGCCAATCAAAGTTGTACTTTACTATATATTAGTCATTTGTAAACTGTCAGCTTGAAAGCATGCTTCCATAGCAACTGTAACCAAAGCAGCCAGACTGTTTCATGCCCACTACAGTGTAGGAAAACTAGGCTTCTTGCCTATTTGGTTAAATTATAGCCTTATTTAGAGACCAGTCTCAAAATGCAAATATTACTATAATAAATATAATTGTTCTTCATGAAGGACAATTCCCAGGCAGCCTTATTTAGTTGTATCCAGATGTTTCAAATCTACCCGTTATTGGATAAAATGATTAAATTATGTCATGAAGAGGGTTTTTTTTAAAAAAAAATCCCTATTTGTATTCAGGAAACTGCTGTGCCTATTCTTATTGCATTTAGTTCTTTAAACTGAACTATAGTATTTATTGACCTTTTGTTATTTTTTCCTTCATCCCAGAGAAGCTTCTGACTATATATGGTGAGCATTTTCTCTGCTATTTAGTTGACTGCTATCAAATGCCAAATAACAGAATGCAGAATAGATTTATGCACCATGAGACAGACACTGCTGGGGTTTTGTACATGTGTGTTTTGATTCCAGTTAAACAATACCCAGAGGGCTGCCATACTAACAAGCTTTATAATGATTGACTTCACCAGCCACTTTGAGACCTTGGCTTCAGTTGAGTAGCTCGAAACCTCAATTAACATGAAATTTATGTCTGAGAAAGGACGCTTGCTTTGAGCAGTGATGCATGTCTTTGATTTTTTCCGCACAATATCTGACTCTTTTTTATTTAGATATACGTTATCTGCATTATCTACGCCTAGCGATTTCAGACAGTAAAATAAAGCAATAATTAAGTTGATGTATTGCATGAGTCAAGAATTATGTTTAGCTCTTGTTAGGTGATATCTATTCCGAATACTTTGTTTAAATTGTTCATAACATTTAACTAGCCATTACGATATTAAAAGCTCAAAATTTCACTATCTTCTCTTTTACCCGTTATTTGTAATAATAACATTTCTCTTTCTCCTGAAGCCAGTTCCTGAGATTGGTGGGTGACAAAGATTTAAATTCATATCACTGCTTCCTGGCAAAGTTAGCTCCCCACATGGTCAGTCTCCCCACCATCATTAATGCATCCTGGTGTTCTGTTTTTCTAAAACACTGGGACACCCCAGAATAGAACAAAGAGGTGGAACATTGGCAATTATACTCTATGTTATATAGTCACCCTTTTCTTATATATTGTGTTTTGTTTACTTTTAGTTTGAAAAGGCATTTCCCTATGTTCTAAAAACAGAAGTTGAATTACATGTACAACAGTTCAAAAATGACTAGACCATTTTTATATTAGATGTATATCTTATATGTGGTTTCACATTAGATATTAAATGTGATTTTAGTCCTTTCTATCCATAATACAAATATGAAACCTACATGTCACAAAAACATTCATTTAATTTAATAGATGGCTTTCTTTTGCTTATATACTACATTCATTTATTCTTATGTAATATGAAGGCATTTTTCCTTCCAACAAGTGTCATGTACAAAAGTAGTTTCAGGTTTGTTTATAAAAAGGCAATAGATTTTATCAATATTTGCTTCTAGTTTCCTGACGTGCTGGACCATAGAACTATTAAGAAACATAGCTTTTTCTTCTTTTTTCCCCCCAATTTTTCCTGTTTAAAAGTCTGACTATAACCACTGTAATAGAACTGAAACCACAGAAACTTAAATATAACCTTTGTAATCGTACAATGGAATGTGGAACAGAAGGGGGGGAGGAGGGGAGTAGCAGCAGCAAAAAGATGTCCAAATAAGAAGGAAGAATATGAAGAAAGTTTTATTTGCTAGTCTAATAATATAGATAATTATTATTGACTACTTTTTCACATTTGCATCTGTAGACAATCCAACTTTTTTTGTAGCAAACACCTTTTGTAAAACTTTTGGCACAACCATTCGATTTTAAATAGGAATGTACAAGTAATGTATAAGACTATACATTAAGGCAGTGTTTTTACAACTTTATTCTGCAGCACCCTAGGGTTCCGTGAGATATTGATGGAGTTCTGTGAAAGGCTAAGGGGGAAAAAGTTCATTCAAATGCAACCAATTTTCCTATCACTAGATATTTGCCCCTTAAACGGGGATTCCAGGATTTTTTTTTTTAACTAATAGGTTCTGCAGCCTGAAAAAGTTTGAAAACTCTTGCACTAAAGCACATGTCGAAAATGATGGCTCTTCTAGTCCAAGACATCTGGATGGTAAGTATGGGAAAGATGGTCTATAAGAATAGACCAGCTAATCACTTTCAGGATTCCTATCATATTCAGCAATAAAACACAGAAAGAAGTAGCCATCAAAATGGCTGAAAACCAAAAAAAGAAACTATAATAAAAATCCTGCTATGTTCCTTCCCAGGGCTTCTATATAGTTACAGGCCCAGTTCAGAATATGTGCATTGGAAAACACTTTTTCTGCTTGCATTATTAATATGTCTTCCAAATTAAAACATTGTGAGTAGTCCTGAATACTTTCTGGAGTAACAGTTGGAAATGTTAGTGTAAATGCAAGCAAGAAAGGAACAGTATGGCTTCCTGTGTTTATATGGTGGTTTGGGAATTGAAGGATTTGTCAGTAGAGAAAAGTGTGACTTTTGCAAGTTACTGCTTTCAGCTTCTATCCCTGAAAGTACGAAAAGCTCTAAGATTCCAGTTTAATTAAAAGAAAACTAAATAAAATGTTACTTGTTTGAGGAGGTACAGAAAAACTAGTTCCGATGCGACATTTTATTTATTTATTTATTTATTTTTATCAAATTTGTCACTGCCCATCTCCTCTCACCAGAGAGGATGGTGCTTTCTGCTACATTTACCATGCATTTGCAGATTATCCCAGTATCCTGTTAGATAGAACTTCAACAAATAGAATTATAATCAATTGCAACTGATTCAGTGTTAATTGGGTAATATAATTCTATTCCTATCCTCTTTTGCTTTGGCATAACTCGTTCTTTAAACAAGCAATTAGAATTCATCCAGACAGCAGCATCCACATCAACTGGTTTCCTACTTCAATATCAAATCAGAAAGAGAAGGAAATTTTTAAAAACAATATTATTATTAATAATTCTTGTTGAACAATATGAGCAGTCATACAATCCTTTAGAAAAGGAAACATTATATGGAGACAAGCAAATAAGTTGTTAACCCCATTCATGAAGATTTATTTCATCTTCCTATTTTACCCTTCCCCATATTATTTGTTCAAGCTAAACCTGCAAACACCAAGGATACACAACTCTCTTAGCCATTGGGTACATGCCAAAACATAGGCATGACTAGGAAAAAAACTAAATAAGTTTTAATTTACATCTAAATTTAATTCAATTCAATTACAATTAATATAATTACTTCTTTAAGTAATTAAGTTTAGTTAAATACTGTACCCTCATAGCCTAGAGGCTGGCCTACAGTGAATAATAACAGGGATAATAATGACCACGACTGAAAAAACCCTACCCCACACAAAATGCTAACATTTTAAACTATCGACAACATCAAAACAATAAGCCAAAATACAATTAAAAGTGCATCAACAATACAGGATGTCAACAATTAAAATCCAGCAGCAAATTAAGCATGGTTAGTATGAAGGAAAGCTCGACAGCAAAAGCATGTCTTAAGATGGACCAGACTGACTGGGAGAGGGAATCCCAGAATGTTGGAACCACCACTGAAAAGGCTCCAGTTGATTCCATACAGTCATATGTCCAGGGCAGCATACATAAAAGACTCTTGACCACAGAGCTGGGTAGCAATACAGCAAGGAAAACTTCCTTCAAGTAAGAGGGGCCCAAAAGTTGTTGGGATTTACGTGTAATAACAACAGATTATTGGATCTGGCTCAGAAGGTAACTGGAAGCCAACGCACCTTAACCAAAACAGGTGTTAGATGCATGTGAAAAAAGGGGCAAGGGTTCAATCACACAGCCTTGGCAGATATCTTGACTTTTTTGACCCTCCCTGTGGATGTTCCTAACGGCAGGTAACAATCCCCACTTACCTGGAAAAAAAGTCCCATTTAAGTCAATGTAACTGTAGCACATCTGACTTATGTTTTAACAATTGCTAAACAACAATAACAAAAAAAAAGTATTACTGTCATAGTACAAAGTTCTGTTTATAATAGCAAATTTGAACCATCATCATGACTTGATCAATAGGACAGCGAGAGAGCTCCTGGAAACTGTCTTAGGGAGAAACATGGAATTGATTTAAGTTGAATCACCTTATGCCAATCATTATGCCACAGTTCTGATAGGCAGTATCTGTTAAACCAGAAATAATGTTGTTGCTCTCTTCAAATGTGGTAACTGATTCCTGTTTGAAATCACACTTCGTCACAGAAACATTTGAAGCTCATAATTTTTAGCTTTTTATTATTGATTTTTCCCCCCCAGGTGCCAAACATATAGATTTTTTTTCAACTTGGTGACACATTGCTGTGTGGATCCATTAAGAAGACAGGTAGCTGGAAATCTATAATGGCCCTGTAGCTGCCAATAAGAACATCCTTTTGATTCATTTACAACATTTTCTTCTGAAGACAATGCTGATAAGCAGGTGAAAATAGAAATAATTATAGGGACAAACCTATTCAAGTCTAAATTGTAAATTTTAGAAGGCCCACTGAATTCCATAGAATGTATTCCCACATAATTGTGTGAAGCTTTCTTTTTCTTATCAGACTTCTCTGAGTATTTAAAGAACATATACACTGTTCTCATGTGCCCTAATTTAAATTCTATGTATTTCTGTGGAACTTAAACAGTGCAGAACTGACAAACCTGAGACCCTGCAGATATTCCTGAAGTATAATTTCAATACACTTTGCTATTGGCCATATTGGCTGGGCTGCTGGAAGTAATTCAGCCACACCTGGAAGGCCACTGCTTCCCCACCATTTTGTACTAGACTGTCATCCTAAATATTTCTCAGGAAATTATTTAAGAAATTGTGTAGAAATCTGTAATTCATGTGGATGTCCACATCATTTGAATCCAACTAACAATAAAATACGTAGACTATTTGTCACAGAAGTTTAGAATAATAGAGTTGCATACAAAAGTTTAGGCACCCCTAATCAGATTCAATACTCCCTAACTGTATAGAAGCTGACAAAAACCTCTATCTACATGGTACAAAGTTAAATATGACATCTTTCTCCAAATCTGAATGCATATTTACTGCTTCTATGCAATGGTTTACAGATTCAAACTAAGAAAACAGAAAGCAGGTACAGAAGTGTGGACACCCTTCCAGTCAGAACTTTGCAGCACCTCCTTTGGTGCTTCCAAACATTTTCTGTAGCCAGCTAAGACTCCTTCTATTCTTGTTTGAATAGTGTTTTAATAGTGTGCAGCAGGTATTTGTTTTACATGAGAACATAATATGAGAATGGCCATACAGCATGCTTGCATATTTCAAAAGAATAAAGGTAGTACTTGTGTGTACTTGTAAGTCTGTGAAAATACTAACCATAAAAATATGAAGCACGTTCTTATTTGAATGAACTTTCATTTTTATGAAATTTCTTTTTTAAAAATGCAGGAATTCTGGTAATGAAGCAATCTGAGTGAAACACTCAATCCAGCATGGGACTAATCCAAAGAACCATATGCTGGACTGTGGCCAGCATCTCTTGATTTTCCTAAAATCTCCCATGACTCCCTAGTAATACACTAATTACCTTAAATTAGGATACATGCCAGTAAATTCAGTGTTTTAAGAAGCTTTTAAATATAACCAAGTATATAGTACGCAATGCATTAAGAAGACTGCATTATAAAAGACGGTTAAAAGGTGTTCATAGGGAAATGCTTTAATGCATTATGTATGGCTGGGTCAAATGATGGAGGCAAATACATGAGATTAATCAATAACATTATCCTTACATGATATCATTCACTTTTTGAACAAAGGAAAAGCAACCTCTTCACACACTAGGCTTCCCAACCTACAGATTTACTAAGAAAATGCATCTTTTCAGACTTCTTTATTTATTTTTTTAAAAAGGGGCAAGTTGGCAAGCTTTAAAGCAAATATCTCATTTCCAGCATCATTTTCAAGAACATTCCAGGCATTCACAGAATAGATAAATGATGAGTGACTGCAGCCCAACTCTTTGTCTGAAAGCAGTCCTACCTGAACAGACCAAACCAAAAACAAAAATAAGTCACAGAGAGCATCCTGGGAGGTTAGAGGATATGTCAGGGAGCAGCTCACCAGTTTGCCTTCTGACAAAACTGAATTTTATGACTAGCCCCATCTACCATGGTAATAATTTTATGAGCAGGCAAGCCCCTCTGCAACAAAATTTTTGTGAGAACACCCACAGCATGCTCCCAAATATTCCTAACAACCCAAATGGTTTCCTGTTATCATAAGTGCAAAAAACAAACAAACAAGTAAACAAAAAAAACCAGGGACGTTCGTTATATGTAGTTATGGGAAATAGCTACACCATCCTATCAGTCCTACATAACTGAGCTTTCTTATGGTATAGCCCTACAAGAAGGCAACAGCATGACTCTGATTCCAGTGGCTCTTTTGAGTTTATTGCTGGTTATTCGCACAAGAATTCAGACTTGCCCTTTCCTTGACTTCAACTGCTTTGCATCCTGTTGTCTTAATTGCTGGAGTTTTTTTTTTAATTTCTCTTACGCAGCATTCACCAGCCTACTACGATATTCTAGACTATAATCTGAGATAGTGGCAGTGGGGTTTTCAGGGTATGATTAAAAAATATAGGTGGAGCTTTAATGGCAACATTGTGGTTACCACCTTTATTTTTTTTACCATACCCTGCAGATACTCCTGGATAAAGGGAATCATATTCTAGTGTTCTCCTTACCTGGAAGAGCATTTTCTAAATGAGCTTCTAGAGTAGCATTTCTACGTGGCCTACTGTATCTCTATAGAACTGCACAGTTTCCATTTTATCATTCATTTTTTCTAATAGCTGCATGAAATTGTTGCGTGAATTCATTCAGATTTGTAATGATATCCAGGTCTATTGGTCTTTACATCTAATTCTATTGCATATGTGTAACAGAAGTACATGCATTTTCTAAAACAAAAACAAAACAAAAAAGAAAGTGTTTTATTCCACCTTAAAGATTAATCCATTTATTATTGCATAAGCTTCTGTTGATCACAATCCACTCCATCATATGCATGTAATATAGTTCCACAAATATCCTTGAGAAAAGGGAGAAGATATGGGGAAAAGGTAAGAGAAGAAAAAAAGTCAGAATTGCTTATAGAGAGTGGCTAAAACTATAGTCCATGGCCATCCAAGCTCTTTAAGGACCTTAAAATATTCATGTCCATGGCAAAGAGCCTGGTTACTTGAAGGACTGAGAGCCAGTTTGGTCTACTGGTTAAGGTTCTGGGCTAGAAACCAGGACTCTGTGAGTTCTAGTCCCGCCTTAGGCATGAAAGCCGGCTGGGTGACCTTGGGCCAGTCACTTTCTCTCAGCCCAACTCGGTGCAGTGTAGACTAACCTCCTCATGGTACACCCCAGGCAACATGACTTGTCACGGCAAAATAGTCTACACATCTGGCTGCTGGACCTCACAGTAATTTCCCAGCAAGAAAAAACAGCATGAAGTCCTAACTGCTATGCCATACGATTAAAAAAAAAAAACTTGAAGGACTGCCTATCTCCCATACTATCTGCCCAGCCAGTTCAATCTGGCAAGGTTGGCATAATCCAGGTTCCATCTATTAAACAATGCCACCTATCGGGACCCTGGAAGCATGCCTTCTCTGTCACAGCACCTGCCTCTGGAATGAGGTTCCTCCCAAGATTCAAAAGGCTCCCACCTTACTGATATTTCGAAGGGCCCTGAAGACCAGCTCTTCACCCAGGCTTTTGGCAAGCATGATTAAAGCCCCCTTTTCTTCTTTCTCTTTGTCCCCATCTGGGTTAGTTATCTTTGCCATCCTTGCTTTTTTTTATGTTGTTTTGTTGCTTTAACTTTTTTTAACATTTTCTAAACCGCCTAGAGTTACTGGGAGTCAGGCAGCATATTTAATATGTGTGTGTGTGTGTGTGTGTGTGTGTGTGTGCTATTTTCCTTTTGTCCTTTTTAAAAACAAGGCCTAAATTATATTAAATGCTGTAACCTTTGCCCTTTTTCTCTTGAATTCTTACATTCTATTTCAACTTCATATTCACTCATTTTGCAAATAATATATGACAGTTCATCATATTGTTCCTAATATTGTATGATTGTTTGTTTTATACCGCTGCCTTTTTTATTTAGTGGCAACATTAAGTTTCTCTGCTGTTGGTTATTCACTTTTCCTGTAAGCCACAATAAAATTTTAAAGCTTCCATCAGAAACATTTTTGTTGTTGTTGTTCCTGAAGAAGAATATTTCTGTTCAGAGCTGGAGACTAAGCTTGACAGTTATTGCTTTGGGGATACTCAGAAAATCAAAGATAAAAAAAATAGGGAAATTCTTTACTATGCTATTAAATGCCACTAAATGCTTGAATTAATTTGGTGAGAAACTGCTTAATTTAAATTATCATACTGTATTTTAAAGTATATCAACCAACAAACCAACCAAATTAACAAAAATCCCAGGAGTTTATCAAGGGACATATGCTTGTACTTACAGTATAGCTAATCATTAAAGATCCCAAACTCTTTAAATCAAATCTCAACTAGAATTTATTGTCTAGGACATCTTAATTCCTTGGAGTGTACCATCATAATAAACTATTCAACTAATAAACTATTTCTTGGTTCTAATTGTCTGTATTTTTAGCATTAGTTATTGTATTACAAGTAGCCCTTATTTCCAAATAAGTATTCTTAACAGGGCATTTTGTCCCTTCTGGTATTCCAAAAAAAAGTCCACTAACCTCCTCTGTTCTTCCTTTCTCCTAGCAAATTGGGTGTCCCTATCCCATGTCTAACAAGCAGCAGTGAAATAGATTTCTCCATAGATGAGATCTTTGCTTCTGTATATTTGTTGGTGCTTGTAAATACGCAGGCTGTGAACATTTCCTATTCAAGATTAGATGAACAGGAAGCTGCTCCTCCAATTTGCCTGTTTGCTTGCTTGCTTGTTTTTTCAGTATTTTTCCCAAGTGGAAAATAACAGAAGATTAATTTAACAGTTTCATGCTTTGCATTACAGACAAGGTGATTTTCTCTTTCTTTTTCACATAACACCAATTATGTACAAGCTGCTAACTTATACAGGACATTTCTCAGATGTGAGTTAGGTCTAAAATCTTTACAATACATCATAATGTCATACATCTTACATATATACATTTACTATATTTTTTATTATTATTCCATTTAATCATGTCCAGTTCTTGGAGACTGTCTGGACTAGTCCCTGCAGTTTTCTTAGCAAGGTTTTTCAGACGTGGTTTGTCATTACCTGCTTCCTAGGGTTGAGAGAGAGTGACTGGCCCAAGGTCACCCAGCTGGCTTTGTGATTAAGGCAGGACTAGAACTCACAATCTCCTGGTCTCTAGCCTGGTGCCTTAACTACTACACCAAACTGGCTCTCACAACTATATGTGTAAAGACAATTAAAAATCTTCTCTCTGTTTCTCTTATGCTCAGTATCCTAAGGCTAGGTTCCAGTTGTTCATGAACTGTAATTCCCATTGCCTCTAACCATTGGCCATGATGACAAAGGCTAATACAGATCAGAATTCAGTAGTATCTGGAGAACCACACATTGCCCACCCATGTCTTAGGATCTGCTGTTGGCTTATGCTTTTGTTGGATTAAAATAATGGAAACAAATTAAAATACAGTATATTATATATGCAAACACTATTGCACAGTTTAGTGGGAGTAGAGTGACAGCAAATGGCTTGTACTTTATTTTCTGTATAACTTGTAAATTGGCATCTTATTAGTTTCTTCAGCACTGAGCATGTCAGACATGTCCCAATAAGAAATTATACAATTACTTATATTGAGTGCCATTATACCATGAGTCTGTCAGGTATTGGCGTTCTCATTCTCCTTGACTTCTGAATAAAATCCAACATCATCCTCAAGCTAGTTGCTTTTCTTCCTAGATTCGCCCACTATCAAAGATCTCCTTTATCTTACCTCAGTTTTGCTTATAACAGATGGCCAATCTATTTTTATAATTAATCTTAAATGCAAGGAGATGTAAATACCTTTCATGAGGCAGAAGAACCCAACACTGTATCATAATTGCATCATATAACCTCCAAAAGAAACCACCTTAAGAATGAATCAAGAAACTGAAACTAATGTAAGTATTTTGTCCCTTAGATTTCTCTCAGCTCAGACTTACACTGTCAGCCCTCCAAAGTAGACCAAACGTGGAAATCAAAGACACTCAAGCTAATACTTCTTATATCATAAAGTTATAGTAACTGAACCTTACAAGTCTGAATATGCTTCCCCCTCCTTCCCTTTATCTTCATGAGAACTAGGGAGGGTCATGTCTGAGATGCTTTCTCATATTACATTTCTGCTCCGGACTCAGATTTGTTGTATCTTCTCTTGCTTGCAGCTCTTCCTCCTGTTCCTCATTACACATACAGAGAAGAATTTAAAAAGCTGAAGAGCTGGCACAATATAGTAAAGAGCAATCTGAAAATGTGTTGCCCTATGCACTATACAGATCCAATTCAAAACACTAGACTGTCAAACTGTTGATCAAATCTAAGATTGGCAACAGGGGATATAATACTATCGCTGGAATTCACAGAAAAACATTTTCTCCTAGATACACCTTTCCATCATCATCATCATCATCATCATCATCATCAAGATTCAAAACGTTTTTACACAAACTGCTGAAGCCAGCATGTTTCTTTGTCCAGATCTCTCCTTCAGTAAACAGAAAATGTGGATGGGCTGAGAAACAAATACTGGTTGAAAAACTGAATAAATGCTGTTAATTAGCTGTGATTCTGAACAATGGTACAAGCAGAGTGAGCATCAGGGCTATGTGTCCCAGGTAAAACCTGAACAGACAAGAAAAGTGGGCATCACACATCACAGGACAAAATAACGTAATAGAGTTTTTTTAATGGAATGATGAAATATAGCTGTCTCATATGCTAAGTCATGTATCAGCCCAACCCTGGGCACTGAAGGCCACAAGCCTCACTGGCCCTGTGCCTGTTATCTAAGGCTGCTTCTAGACTGGCCAGCAAAAGCAATGGCAATGATTCATTATGGTAATTGCATGGGACATCCAGATTATCTCATCCTCCTGTAGACCCTGACCCTTTCTTTATAAATCTGTTTTCTGTCTTAACAAAGATCATCCATTTTGCTAGAATGACCTGCCTCAGAAATCTAATTCTCCAGAATTATGTGTATTCCAGAGTGCTGCATGCCTTGGTAGCTTCAGCTTGTCCACTGCCCTTATCCCACCTTCCTTCCAGCACCTGTTTGCATACATTTTGTTTTTTAAAAATTGCACCAGTATTAGATTTAAAAAAAACACCAAATTTGCCATGTTGGTATTACCTCTGTACCCTTCCTCTATTTATCTTTTCCACTTTCTCACCCAGAACAGAAGGAAATATTCTGTGTGTGTTAGAATTTTTTTTAAAAAAAACCTTGAACGCCTGTAGAGAACAGTGAAGAGGGGAACGAACAGAATTTGTGGAACAATAATTAATTTTGGATAATCTCCAAATGATTGTTCTCCCAGGACAATTTCTTTAACATAAATCTCCTTTAACTAACCCTAAGAATCTTGTTACCGTACTGTACTTAAAAACTTTGCTGCAAAAATAGCTTCTTTTACTGTTAAAAATAAACACAAGAATATTGAATCAACAGGAGGCCTTACAACGGTATGTATAACATTCTGAAAATTAAAAATTCCAGATTTTGTTAAATGGCTGCATATTTGCATTATATACACATGAGCTACTACAGCAGTGTTTTTCGACCTTGGCAACTTTAAGATGTGTGGACTTCAACTCCCAGAATTCCCTAGCCAGCCATGCTTCCTGGGGAATTCTGGGAGTTGAAGTCCACACATCTTAAAGTTGTCAAGGTCGAGAAACACTGTACTACAGCGATCATTAGCTTTAGAGGAGTAAACAACAAAGGTATAGGAAGAAAGGCTGGCATGAGTGAGACAAATATATCTGAATGCAGCCTATCATGGTCTGCCCAACCTTGTGACTGGAATGCAGTAGCTACTTTCACACAAAACTGTTGAGCCAATCTCCCATCATAAGACTGCAATCTTATAACTCTATTCAGATCTATTTGCCTATGACTTCAGTGGAGTTTACTGCCAGGTAACAAGGCTGCTGTTTTAACTGTTATAAAACAGCTAAAGAAGAGAAAATCAGGTAAGGCTCGCTCTCTCCAGATATTATCAACCACCTCCAAAAATCTAAACATATCACACCAGAGGAAAAACTTAGAATTAGAAACAGTTTGAAAGGGATCATTATGAGAATTAATTTCAGAGTAAAATATTCCATGGACGAGTATGTAAATCACCTTGCTGCTACAATGTGGGATGGAATAATATTGAGAATTCAACCTTTGTAACCACAGCCCTGCCTCTAATATTTTTAATTGATGTAATTCTGTTTTAAAAATGTATCCTATACACTAATTATAGTAACAGGCTAATGATAAAGTTAATACTGTGGGGAAAAAGTAGATTTAGAAGCTTTGATGAATAATACAGGTTGGCTTAATCTCAAATGTCAAAAGGAAATTGGCCATTTTAAATTAGTACCTCCTTTCAAACTTATGTATATCTGTTTATACTTGTTCCATATCTATCATGTTCAAATTGCCTGTGGCCACCCAGAAATTAACATAATTAATAACAGAACCCAAATTCAATTTCCATGGCCTTGATTACATTTACTCCCAAAAATGAAATGGAAGGAAACCCTGTCTACCCATCTCTCTAAACACAGAGATAGCAAGCAAGCAAAATGTCAGGATTATATCCCAAAAAAATGAATATAGAGACTTCTGTCCTGATTAACAAATCATCTGAGAGAGAGATGATGTCTGCCTTGCCAAGACAACGGCCCCCATTGTTCAGTTACCTCAAGGCAGCAACTCTGGTGTAAGTACCTAGGTCTCTGACAAGGAGCCAATATAAATCAACCTTCACCTGATAGCACTTCTGAACCAAGTTAAGATTGAGGTCAGGACTGTGGACAGAAGCTCTGGATCCTTTGCCTCTCAGCCATTTAGCTAGCCATAAAATAATTCTTGGAACATATGTAAAAGGGCCATAGTAAGGAATTCATTCCCCACATCTATGCCTCAAGCAAAACGTTCAATCAGAATATGACACATTGTTAGAGATTTATAACCGTTAAGAACGGCAGCAGCACATAATAGAGCATGGTCCTCACATTTTACCAACGAAACCTCCCTGCTTGTCCCATGGATTTTTTAATGCAGCTTTTTCTTCTGCCCCCTTTTCTCTTTCTCTCTTCCTTGCTTTTTTCACCTTTACAAAAAAATACAGTAATGAGACCATTAAGACTATTTCTGAATCCAATCTGACTGCTTGACAACCAATGTATTAATGAAGGCATAAAAATAACCTGAAACCAACTTTTTCACTTCCACGTAAAACTATCTGCTTTATCATCTAATAAATGTCTGTGTGTGGGGAGCGGGGGACTCTTAACACTTAGATATTCTACATTTTTTTCTTTTTTTGAATTAAACATATTAAATATAAAATATGGTTTTATATTAAATATAAAAACCAAATTTTAAAAGGAAAATAATATATAAAAATAAGAATAAAACATTTTTATTGAACCAAACTTTATTTTGCTACTAGCTGACTCACTCTGCTTCTCTGGACTTAAATCATTCCTCTCCAAAAACTTGTTAAAGAAGGATACCAAGGTAAATTAAATTCTGTCTCTAAGTTTAGCTGTGGCCAGCATATAAATATTTTAACTTTTATGAGCACCATTTGGAGGAATGTGTTACAAAGAAAGAAATGAAAAGCAGCTATAAACCATTAGCTTGAAAAATCATTAAAAAAGAGAGTGCAATATTGTAGCTTGCATCCACATCTTACATTCTTGATCAGTCCACAACTGATTAAACTTTAACCCTTTTGAAAGCATTTCACTGCAGCCCAGTGAACTCAATAGTCATTCTCGTTGCCTGTCACACATTGATTGGCCAAAAGAAAAATATTAGCCTTTATAGCTTGCATGTTCCTTTAAGCACTGCACTAAGAAATTATGGCTGAACACATGGCCATCTTTTATATAGGTGTTTATATGCCTTATGTAATATCAGTGCTGTTAATATAGGCATGAATGAAATATCATGAAACAAACTCTTTCATTCTGTCTCCATGGTTCATGGGAAAGGCTGTTTCTGAGGCCAATTTGCACTTTCAGTCCCATGAAAATTCACTGTAAGTTTTGATTTTATTTAAATGTGTGTGTTTGTATCATCAAATATTATCATTGCTAAAAACAATTCCAAAGCAGGTTTTGTTAATCATATGTGTCCCAAGGACAGATGAAAGGCGACTGGTCTATCCTACTGCAAGGCCAAATTCTAAGAGCCATTGCTACTATGGCCATGCCCTTTATATTCTGATGTATCTGATACAACACATCCAAGGAACAGAAGGAACAAAAATAGGAATAAACCAATGACAGGATTTTATGCTGCATAGGAATTGCTCATTGGCAGTGGCCTGGGAACTGCAGTGCAGCTCTCTATTTCTTTGCAATAAATGGTGTTTATGGCAAGAGATATTGAGTAAAACATACCCAACTAATTTAAGTGGTTAAGCAATACCGTATGCCAGAGAAAGGTGTGGGAGATCAGCCAACCTTGAATAGAAATGTAATTTCTTCATTTCCAGACCAGAGTATCCACTGACATCCCCTTTCCAATTGAGTGTCCTCCATACGTGTTACAGCACATGGCCATTCGAGATGGGAATGACAGGAGTTATATTGGAGTCCAATACATCTGGAGGGTATTGCATTGCTGGGAAATGAATTATACAGGAAATAAAAGCAAGATTTATCTACTGAGCCACTGGAAAAATATGTTTCATATGCTAGTTCAACAGATATGATTCCACAAACATATTCAAATTCTTCCTGACTTCTCTGAGGTACTTGTGGCTATATCCTTCATAGTTCTCATATTCAGAGGTTTCCTCTAAGCAGAAAAGAAGAGAAAGAAGAGAAAATCTATTGGTAGATCATGGGAAAGTTTATTTTACACTGGCCAATAATTCCAAATATTTTAATGAGAGCAATAACAAAAATATATTCCACTCTACACAGCCCTTCCAGGACTTACTGTTACATTGAAAAAAAACTTAGAAGTATCAAGAAATGAGTTTTTCTATTCAAGCTTTGTAGATTCAAATTGTTTCCAGTACTCAGAAATTCCCTGTCTTGAATTCTTCATCTCTACATGTCTCTTGCACCAGATATGACTGGGGACCTTTGAATCTACTAAAAAGCAAATTAAATTTTACAAACCTGAAGTTTGTCTACTTGGTTCTGCATTAACAAAAAGTGACAGTTTGTACTATCAGTCATTTCAATCTAGAAATTTGTTTGTACTTCAAAAGTTGTTTGAAGTACAAAGGGCTAAATTTATTTAATCTGTGAAAACTTCTTAAAAAGTCATCTTGGAATGGTAAGATTCCAGGAGGGACAGGTACTTAACTTCCACTTCTAAGCTACTCATCTCCCTTCTGGGATTTTAAATATTTGCTCCAAGTACCCTACAATGGCAAGTTAAATTAGACATCAGTATTTGTCTTATGGTCAACACTTTAGACTGTCTATAATTTGAAATTGCTGAATGGCAACCGATTCACAATCTGTCCTGTTTGGGTTATCTGAATACAAACAGCTCCACAAATTATTATTTTTTTCAGGGCACCTAAGCTACTTCTGATTTGTGCATTTTACTGAGTATAAAACACAGTATAAAATTAACCTGGCACATTGCTCCATTAATGTTTTAAAAAAAAACACCCACACCCAACCCCAAGTTTTTCAACATTTGTCTATAATGCTGGCATAACTTTTCCATTTAATTTCCACACTGATCCAAGAATCAGTAGAAAACTTTTATTGTTGGTGCAGCAAGTCCTGTGATGCATGCCGGCCAGCAGTAATTAATGCTACCTGCCAAAAATAACCCCCATACAATCATAGTCTGTCTCACTTGAGCAGAAAACTGCCACTGTTGACTAGTCCTTCATTATGAACTTTATTGTTTGTTTCATTGATTTATATCACTTTCCTCTTTTGAGCACAAGGCAGCATCCATAGTGATACCTCCTCCAATTTTTCCATGAATTATGTTGGCCTAAGAGAGAATGACTGGTCTGAAATCAACCAGCGAACTTCCATGGCTGAGAGTGGACTTGAACCTGGATCTCCCTAACCTAAGGTTTTAACCACTATGCCACACTGGCTCCAACACAAATTTGAATGAGTGAAATAAGCTTCTCTATTTATATGGTATAGAGTGGTGTCCATTATACTGGAGGTGGCTCTCTAGGACTTTGATAGATGTCTATTACACCTCTAGCAACCTGATCCTGAGAATTCAGGAACTAAGCCTAGGACAATGTTCAGGCAATCATGTGCTACTCTGAGTTATGATTCTTATCCAAGGGATTATCCTGAAATAATAAATATTAGTGGGCTGTTCTTCATTGCAGATGTATACCATTGTCACTGTGTCAAAAGCTTAAGCCCTGCTTGGCACCAATCAACTGTCTTGTCACTGTATATCACTACATTGTGTTCAGTCTTCCAACTGCAGAAGAACCAACGAGATAATCCATGATGCCCACTGAGGTTAAAAATGTCAAGTCTCATTGTATGGCACGGTACAAGATGGGTTCTCCCAGCTTCAGTATTCTACTCACAGTATGAGAGTAACAGCAGCTTTTATTGCCCTCTAGATCTATGTGAATCCAGATCTGCTCTGGAAAGCCAGGGGTCTTCTACTGCAGATTTAGCACTGGGTTGGGGGCTTTAAGGAAGAAAGGGGGGAAATTCCATTGTGCAAGCAGAAGCCTATTTGTGCAATTGGATTTCATCCTTCCCAAATGAAAAAAAAAAGTGTTATACCGTATTTCAATCAATAAATTGTGACACATTTTTATTTTCTCTCAAGGTCTTCTTAATTCTCATTTCTACAGCGAAGTTTTAATATAATCAACATTCTGATAAGTATATTTAAGAATGTTAATTATTACGCTGTTTTCCTATTAATTTTTTTAAAGGTAATTTCATTTGTATTTACTACTCATTGAGATATTGTAGGAGGGCAGCCGTGTTAATCTAGGGCAGCAAAAATCAGGAGGAATCTGGTAGTATTTTTTCCAGCTAACACATTTTTGTGAACAAACGTTTCTGTCCTTTAATAAAATTTGTTAGTCAGAAAAGGTGCTATCAGACTCCTGTTTTTTGCTATTTCTTTGAAAAATGTTACAACTTTCTCCCACCTAAAATAAAAGGGTCATTTCACTGTAATCCTCTTGATATGTATGGTACAAGAATATGTATATAAAGCTGAAATGTTTGGCTTCAAATGTTTTATGGACATAGCAACTGAAGACCTAAGACCAATGTGTCCATCAAATGTCATCCCATGTTCTATGCAAAAAAACTGAGCAGATGGCTTTTCTGTGGTAGTGGATCTTAGCAGGAAGCCCTGTCCCAGTACTGCCTTCTTGTAATATAAACATGTCCTTCTTAAAATGATGCTCTAGAAAAATAACTTAGCAGACAGAGAATACTCTCCTAACTGGAAAACTAGTTAGGATAGGGCATTTGGACTGAAGTTTTGCTTATGATAAGACTGTTGTGTTATATCAACAACCCAATGCAATAGAGTTAGAGAGAAGAATATTGTGTGGATATTTTTAGAGGAGGAAAAAATAAGAGTAGTTGATTCGTAGCCTTAAGATACTTTTTTTTTGTCTTTTTCAGGTAGAAGTACAGTTTACAGGCATTGTAGAACTTCTCTTAGGATGTAAGTTGCCAATCATTTCAGAAGCTAGGTATCCTCCCAGCTATAATCTATAAACTTGTCTCCAAAATACATCATTATATATACACACACTGCCCTATTCTTTCCACAATCAGAGATCGGTCCATCCAATCCAAATTATTCATATACTTGAAATTCAGTGTTTCGGGTTAACTGCTTCTTAACTGTGGAGAATAAGGAAGATGACCCTGATGGAAATATGCAGAAGCTGTTGCCTAGGCAAAAGGGGATGAAGCATTTTTTAAGTCCAGAACAGCCAGATAACATTAGGACAGACACCGCCCTTATTTGCTGAACTATGAGACAGAGGAGAAGATACAGCACAATCAGACCTGAAAGTTTCTGTTATTATAGCCAGTCTCAGTAACAGTAAATTTAACTTTCCTATGGAGTTGATTTCATGGTCTGGTTTACATAGCAGGACTGACATTAACAGCTGTCCCTGGCTCCTGTTTAGTAGCCCCATGGACTTGAATGGAACTAACTCCCCAAGTAAATTCAATGACTCTAAAATTGACATCCACGGGACTTTCTTCGAAGTATTCAGCTCTTACCATCTCTATGCATAGGTTTTAATGATGAATTTGCCTATAATGGGATAATGTTGTAGTTCCATTACCTATCCTTCCCTCCAAGCTTCTCAACGTACAATTCTTGGGTGGCTTGATTATTCGTCATAAATAATCCATACAGTATAGTCTTCTTAGGAGAAGAATGGCACAGCTGTTTGTTTTTTAATATAAATTCAGAGGGACTTTAAGAGACTAGTTAAACACAACCTCTAATCTGCTTTAGGAATAGCAATCATAGGCAAAATGCAGAACTAGAATGTTTCCAATTATACCTGATACATTTAACTGAAATTTCCCCTTAGAATACCCTGCTATGAATCCTTATGCTGTCAAATCAACATGTGCCTTGCAGGCAGGCACATTTTCCTAAGCAGCCCTTTAACTCTTCACATGCTGGTTGGGCTGAAGTGTCACACTGAAAACTAGAGGAGATATGGCATTAGAATAAAAGGCTTCACAGTACTGGCATTGCTTTGTGACTTGAGATAAATTAATCAGATCTAATTTAAAAGTGTTTAAAACATGGTTATCACTGCCTATTAGAGGCAACAGAATAAAATCTATCCTTTCTATTATAAAAAGCATTGTTAAATACTTTTTATTGTTATTTATTTTTATTGGGCAAAGCTGACTTGTTTAAAGCTATCAAGGTCCATTAGAACAGTCTTAATTGTGATTATTGTGAAGTAGGATCACGAGGCTAGAGAAATGCATGCAGGTGGAAGTCTGGCTAAACTCCTCAGGGATTCCTCTGAAACATCTCCAGAAAGAAAACAGCAAGTTTTATTCTGGAATCAATCCAGTGGTTTCCATTTGGTTTGCTCCAGAATAAGCAAGTCTGAGCTCATTAGCATGTAATCCATAAAAAGGTCAAGCTTAATTCCTGTAGAAGTCCAGTATATTGTTCTTCAATGCAGCGGTAAGATAATTTTAAACTCTGGATTTAACCATTTGAAGTGGGCGTTCCCACCTTCCTCCTCTCTGCTCTTTAGACAGTGGTGTGTATGATTTCACTCGGAAATGTGATAAATGCCTCTACTGCCTTAGCTCCTGGAATCTGGCTCCAAGTCCCTACCTTGAAGGCACCCCTAATCTGGTTTATTCAGAAGAAAGTCTCCACGAAGGGTGTTTTGTTTTAGTGAACTTGCTCAGGATAAGGCTGCATAACCTATGCAAGTCATTTCAAGGACACAGAGACACAGTCAATACTTTTCTCTGGATTGTGCCACCAGCACCACCATGCCATCTCAAATTAATGCCCAAAATAGACTTCTCAGACTTGGTAGATAGATCTGACTGCAGTTTCCAAGTCAAATGGTGGCTGTGAATGCCGGATGCAATCATCCACCTTATGGATTACTATTTAAATATAAATTAATGTTTAAAATAATGCATAATAAATTAATGGATTGATCAGTGAATATTAGTATGTATTCAAATCAAGTTAAATTGGTTGTGGGTTCTAAGGAAGGTTGCTTTTAAGCCAGAGAGCTGAAAATTTATTCCATTTTTTTTTCCAAGACAGCTGCAATTAAATCTCTGGGCACAGTCTCCTCTTTGTTAGAAACCACAGCTGGGGGGGCATCTTTTGATGGTCTTCTGATACCTACATGGGAAGTAAACGTGGGACAAAAGAAGCAGGCTTTTTCTGTAGCTTCAAAGAAGGACTTGAAATGTAAACTTAAAAACAAGACTAACTTAAATGGCTCCTTTGCACAGCCTCCCCCAAACAGTAGACAAAATTTCATCGTTTACAAAAATTTATTAATACAAACTTTACACACTTTAAAATAACAGTTCTCAAAGTCCCAGCGATTGGGAGACGGTGAGTGCTTATAACGATATTTTTTGTTCTTGCCGCAGTGCTTTTGTGATACTCAAGTTGCTACACAGAAAAAGAGAAGAAAAAATAGATATATAGATAAAGATATAAATATTTCCAAAAGACTGACATCTAACCTCAGTGATCACTGGATTTCCAAAGGGGATCCACTGGATTTAAGGCTCTTGGCGGTAGCTATTCTACAAACAGACGATCACTGGCCGGGTGGAAAAACGTTGCCCCGGCGGACTGGCTGCAACTAACTAGCCCACTGACTGGCGGGGCGAAGCTGACGGCTACGAGCGCGTCGCAAGCAGAACCCGAGGGTTGCCGTCTCCGCACCGAGCGTGTGACGCGCGCGCGCACACGGCACAGACACACGGACACACATTAAAAAAAAGACCACGCGCGGCAGGAAAAGTTCTGCCCGTTGTTATCATCAGAGAAGCAGCTCGCGAGGAATTCAACCCAACAGTTAAAGGGGAGCGGGGGGGAGAAAAAAGGGGGAAAAAAGGCAAGCGGATGTCTTGCAGCATTGTAGGGCCACTAAATAGCCATCTGTGATCTCGTGGCGATTTTAAAAGGCGAAGGGAAGGCACGGAAAGTTGCATCCTATAGCACATGGCCTGAAGGGAGGGCGAAACTCCGGGGAGGTTGCGCTCAGCCCCCGCTCCGTCCTCCGATCTAAGGCCCGCGGGCTGCAGCCGGCCCCCGTCGAGCCCCAAGGAAAGCCGCCCACCCCGCCTGGCTGCAGTACCGTGCTCGGGGCCCTGGCTGGGGAGGGGGCAATTCCCTGTTGTGACCGGGAGGGGCTTGCAAAGCCGAGGCTACGCCGAGCTTTAAAGCCTGGCCTGTTTCTCCAAGCCCCGTGGCACCTGCTCCAGTCCCTTCCCACCGGGTGCCCCAGGAGCGTTGATCGCGTTCGTTGCAGGGGTCCCGGCGCTGTCTTTCGGATCAGGGTGCCAAGCTCCCGAACTTTCAGCCCAGTTTCGACGGAGGGACCCCGCCGACGGAGGCGGACAGCTAGCGATTCCTACGGGACGGGCTATCTGGGTAGAAGCAAGCGGAGGGGTCAGTTCAGACTAAGGTTCCACTCACTGGTCTTTCAAGATCACCTTTGGAAGGAGAATGTTTTAAAAAATTACATGCACTTTAAGAGAACGTGTTGTGGTTACTCGTTTATGCCTTATAACTAGAAGCAAAACAGGTGAAGCGGTTACACTTTGTAAACAAGGAAGGCGATCTCTCGGACGCGATGGAGGAGCCCGAACGTATTAAGCTGTTTGAAATCACAGCTGAGGAACTCCGTTGTAAGTGGCTGGAGATACAGCCAGACTTATTAAGTGTGCGGTGCGGGGCGGGGAGGGGGGCATATCTTGCAACTAGCGTCCTCCTTACCACTCCTGTTTCGGAAAAAAAATCCGCAAGCTTTAAACCCATCTTTCAATCAAAGAAAAAAAAGGGATGAGGACATCACAAGATTCATATCCGGTTCTTAATTTCTATCCGTTCTGACGGCCCTAAGCCACAATTCAATCAATCCAAAGCAATCTTACAGAAGTGGTTTAACACCAATACACCAAGGTGAATACCCAACTTAAAGGGAATAATTTGAAGAATTCTTTTAAATCGGAAATCTTTCCCTTTGAAATGAATAGGAAATTCTCCTGGGAAAGTATGAAGGTTTTCCAGAGGGAAGGCCATGTTAATCTGTCATTTGAAACCAGCAAAGGTCTTGCGACACCTTAAATACTAACGAATGCCGTCGTTGGTGCTGAAGGTGCCGCAAACTTCTTGTTTATGCTGAAGATCGCGCTGTTATTTAAAAAGCCAAGCGCCCTTGATTTAAGTGGAAACAAAACGATTGGTTTTACTGCTTGTTTTCCTAGTCGTTTGGATGACTTCGGTTCATTCATACCTGTGAGTGGCGTTGTGCGCAGGCCCGCCATAGGTCTAGATAGGCGAATGAAGAGGGGGTTAGCCTGGTTCCAATAGAGTTTGAGAGAGCAGCTTTAAGCTTTTTGATCGCAGCGGACCTTTATCGGATTAAATCCAAATTCTGTCAACTGAATCGGGGGATAAATTTAGCTGTTCATGCCCTGGAGTGGGGGGAGAGAATAAGTACCTTCCAGGTCCATTTGAATAGCCTCCATTCCGCCCCCACCCTTCGCCCATCTCCCCATCACAGTTCCAAATCCCCGTCCATACAGAAAGATGATTGATACGTATCAGAAACTGAAGCGCAGATGGACACTACACATTCTAATATGACAAAAGTTGATTGTATGAAATAAATTTTACTAAGCGGTTAAAGCCATGATGTAGAAAAATACATTTTAAACCTCCAAACTCAATAAATCAACAAGGAACCAAAAGAATTAAAATATATATATTTAAAAGAACCTTCTTCGTAATAGTGCGTATTTAGTAGTATAGATATATAGTCGCTACAACAGGGAAGGGGGCCTGAAACGGTCTTACAGTTAGAGCTCGCGTCATAACAAAACTCAAAAATGCCTGTGGCGTTCACAATATAATTTGTTCGTTGTTGTTTTCAAGCCAAAACAAACTGAAATGACCCGGATGGAAAACACAACATTGCGAGAGAGGCCAAGAGGGAAGAGATGCGTAAAATCTACGGGGAACACCGAAGGCGGAAAACGTGGCTCCCCCCGGCCAGGCCCGGAGCGGGCGATTCCAAAGAGAAAAGGCCGGCCAATAGAACAAGATGCGGGGGCGCCTGGGCAGCACTGGAGAGGTGCACGGGATCCTTTGTAGCGCGCGGTGGCCCTCGATCTCTGGGGCGGGGCTCGAACCGGCGTGGGAGATACCACGTCAGATCGCAGGTGCGAATTTTGGGGTGCCCTCTCGGATTATTTCGTGCGTCACTAGAAAACGAGTCTAGCAAGGCGGACAGTCTCGTCTGGATTCCATCTCCCTGATGAACTGGTTTTCTAGTGGCAGAGCTTTTCTTTCTGCCCCTCCCAGCCCTACCTGAAGTGGTACCGTCCACTCTACCGCCCCATTGCGCGGCAGTGAGGGAACCAATTTGGGGGAGGGGGGGTTGTGTTTAACTCGGAGTCTGGATTGCGTCAACCCAAACTCAGAAGAACTGAGGAAGAGGTACTTATTCCGTCCCTTAAGGGAAGCTTTCTGACTTCGATCGCTGTTTCTAGAAAAGAAAATAGAATGGGTGTGTGCAGACACACTTACAAACCAACCCGTGCTGTACGGTTCGGGGGAAGGGCTTCCCCCACCCTATACTTCCCCGGAAATGCGCGCGGGGGCATTTTCTCTTACTGACTGAACGGGAGCAGCTGCAGTACTGTACTGAGTCCTAAATCTTTAAGCACACCGGAATGTCTAGTTCGCCTATAGTTTCGAAGGAGCGGGAGGATCTACTGAGTGGGAGGGTCAAAGAAAGACTAGAGGGCAGCAGGCGGGTTCGTGCTGCACATTGCGCAGCCCTGAGTAAGCCCACTCTTCGTGCGGGGGGGGGGAGAACGGTGGGGGCAGACCGATTCGTAGGAAGAGGTCAGGGAAGGAGAGCGACGCCTTCTCTAGCCTGAGATGGGGAGACGGCGGCAGGGGGAGGGGGGAACGGCGGAGGTCCTTTTTAAAGGAGCCTGGGAAGAGACTTACCGGGGCCAGAGATGCTCTCTGCTCAAGAGCATCATAATCCCCTTGGAATAGGGTGTTTTTGTCAGTGTACAATAGCAAATGGAGAATAGTTACTCCTTCAACCCTGTCATGAATAAAAATACTTTCCTTTATTTTCCATTACAAAAATAGGAATCATTCAAATGAATGATTGTCTCCCTCTTTCTCTCTCTCTCTCCTATTTTATATAAAAAACATAAAACAGCTTAGAGGAATGCCCTCATTCTCTTGTGCAATGCTAACCACTAAAGGACCATTAGTCCAGTCTATTCACTGATCCAGACTTTCACCCAAATCACTACCTTCAAATAGGAAGGTAGATGGCTGGGGATGATAGGAATTGTAATCCAGCACATCTAAAGGGGATCTGGTTGGGGAAAGCTCTATCACTGATGCTTTCTCATCCTAATATTTATGCTTTTATTGATTATTTTATATCTATTTATTTAAGGGTTGGTCCACAAAGTAGATCTGTGCGTTTCTCTAGTGCTTACTCTTAATTTAATATTTTTGTACAAAAGAAAAACAATATTATTATCAAAATAGTCATTTAATGGCTTTACTTCATACATAAATACATGTTTGGATAACATAGGAGAGTGGTGATTGATCAGTCAGTTTGGAAATGACTTTGGGGGAGGGGGGGTCCTCTCTCAGACATTTTTCCCCAGGGGGCTCTTGTATACACAGGAGTGGTTGGGAGCTCATTGCTACAAATAAGCTACTCGCCGTCCTTTGTTTTTAACTCTTTGTTTATACCTTTTACCCAGGACTGCTGCCAAGTATTTCTTGACAGCCATTTGTTTTCGGTAGCGGCTGTAGCTGTCTGTGAATATGCCATCCGAGTGCCTTTTTGAAAGTGGCTCCGAGTCGTCCTCCAGGCTGCTGGTCCCGCTGCAAGGCAAAGGAAACAGAGCAGAACATGGTTGGTGCAACATTGGGGTTTTCAGGCACACCACCAGGAGCAGAAGCTAAGTCTCTGGGGGGTGGGGGAAGGAAGGAGAAAAATGCATGGCTGGCAGGCAGGCCGGATGGGAACATCTCAGTTTCACTGGGAATGGGAGTTACTAAGATCCCAACAGCTGGATTTTTCACACGTGTGCCAATTGTTCACCAGTGTTTCTCAACCTTGGCAACTTTAAGATGTGTGGATGTCAACTCCCAGAATTCCCCAGCCAGCTGGCTGGGGAATTCTGGGAGTTGACATCCACACATCTTAAAGTTGCCAAGGTTGAGAAATACTGGTTTAAACGGGTCCTTGAACTCTTTGCTTCCTTTATTAACAAGATCCTTTTAACCTTTGATTAGTCTGATTTCTTTGCATTTTAGGTGGCAATGCTGTGGATCATCACTCCCCCTCCTTAATTCCAGACCAAGTGCCCCAACCTCCTCCCAGAATGTTTGCCTGCCTCGATCTCTCCCATTTTCTTTTTCCTTTTTAATAAACCATGGGTTTTTCCAATCATTATTTGTCTTATCTTCTTCACTCAAACATATCCAAAAGAATTTGGCCTGGGTGGAATTTGTAGGGTTGTTTTTGTTCTTCTTTATGTGGTTGGTTGATTGGTTAACAGCTAAAACAACATGTAGACCATGGGTGGGAACAGAGAGGAATCAGTGGTAGGCTCTTCCTTGAAGGGGAAACAAAGGCTTTCTCTAAACATGCTGCAGAAGTTGAAGACTGATCATAATGCAAGCCGACAGTCAGGAGACCAGCTCATCATGTTCTGCATTATTCATGAAGAAATTGTGTAATCCACCCCACCACCACCACCCTGCTTTATTAAAATGTTGCCTTCTGCTGATAGGTACAGTCACGCATGCATGTGATATTTGATTTCATCATCATTTGATTTCATTATGATATTTGATTTCAAATCACCAAGACTGGGAGGTACTATTCCCAAGTCTTTCTCTTGTCCTGTCCTTTTAATTCTCGCACCACAAAATCCTTGATAGAGCTGTACCTGGATCAATGGAAATAGGATATTTTTTTCCTCTAAGAGACCTTTAGCATTGATTCATCCTGGATTAGGTTGGGGCAGCAGGAGCAGCATCCAAAAAGGACTGAAGTGTACAGTAACTGAGGCTTTTATCAGCTGAGCTTTTCATGCAGTCAGGCTGAAGGGGTGATACCAACAGTATCACATTAAACAGCATTTAAGAATAATAGTGGCACAATTCAGAGTTGTAAATCAGAGAAACCCACTTCTCTAGGGGGTTCAGCCCAACTGATTTTAAAGACCTCTCCAGAATACACAGACAATAGATTGCACACTAACAATAGTTAGATTGGAACCCCAAGCATAACAATACAGGGTTGTGGGGAGTTTTTAAGGATTATCATTCTGAATTTTGCACCCAGACTTTGGCTGTGTTTGTAGAGAAGAAGAACAAGGAGGTTACTACCAATGAAGCAATATTATACACGGGATCTGGGTTTTGCATCCAGATCAGAACTCCTATCAGATTTATCCAGAAAGAAGTCCCACTGTGACCAAATGAGGGTAATTTACTTCCATGAAAACAAATTTAGGATCACAACCCTACAGTCCCAAGTCTTGCATATTGTACAATAGCCACCACGATGAATCAAGCTATTGGATCACAGGCCAGCTAAGAGGCTGGCAACTCAATCTGAAATTCATTTATATGAATGAAGGGATGTGAGTAGTGCATACTCACTCTGTACTCTGATGCAAAAGGAATTCCATTCATTTTCTTGCACCAAAGGCATGGGACTACAGGAAATTCAAGCACATACCCAGTGGACAGGAAGTCCCTATTGCTTAAAGTGCACATCTTGAGGAGGGAGAGATCTACTACTGAGCATCTAGTAGTATTTTAAGGCTGTTTAATACATTTGGCTGCCCCAAGGTGGGGGTATAATTAAGTCTTGTTTATTTAAAAGCAGATTGCTTTGCTTTCTAACGCAAGCACAAATAAACAAGAATCTGCGGACAAGAGAAGACATCTTACCCCACCCTCTTGGCCATCAGAGAATGCAGATACTTCCTTGCAGATAACTGGCCCAGCACTTTTCTATAGGCTTTATTAAATATCCCATCGGCATGCCTGAAAGGGAAAAGGGGAAAAAGCACAGATTAAAGTAAAATAGGCAACAAGCAGTGCTGATTGTCCCATTCCCATGGACATCCCCCCTGGGAAAGACCGAGCAGCAGGGAAAGCCCCGGGTGGGCGCCGGCATCAGCCTGGCTGCTACTTCTACTTGGTATCCCCCGGGGAGATCGGGCGGGCCACACCTATCTTGGCAACAGCGTCTAGCTGTCAGGACCAGCTGCCTCTCCCCCGCACCCAGCCCGCAGTCTTGTCTACTTCAAAGGATGGACAAGTAAGCTGATGGCTGCCGACTCCCGTTCCTCACTTTTCCAGGGTGGGGGAGGAAAGGTAAGTCTGATTCTGTCTGCTTTACTGTATTGCCCCCCCCCCCCGCCTTCATCTGTGGGCTGCCTCTGGTTAACTTGGCTCTCTTGTCCCCCTCCTCCGAGACAAAGCTGGGAAGCGCAGGGGAAATCCACCCACCACACCCACAGATATGTATTCGGATGCAAGTGCCACCACCAGTCCTGGAGAATTGCGCCCAGGCTCTCTGGCTTACAGCCTCTTTCAGAATGTGTGAATGCAATATCAAATCACCTTTTTTCCGGCGGGTAATACAAAGTGTACACGTCGTCCAGCATGGAGGAAGGGTCGGCTATACTGAGGGGTTCGCTGTCAAAGGCATAGTCCGAAAGAGTGTTGCCCTCTTCATCATACATTTCATCTTGCAGCCTACTGAAGGAGAACAGACGCACAAGCGCCGCCTTAATTTGGGGCTGCAGGGAGGGGTAGTTTGGGAAGGGGACCGGTCGGAGCAGGCGAGCGCCCACCCGCCTCCTCTGCCTGGTCAAGAGGGGTGTTTCTCGGAGAAAGAGAGAAGGGCACCACGATCCCTGTTACCCACCTGCTGGCTGCTCCAGAAGCCCCGTTTCCTGTTCCGGCAACCTCCAGATGTGTGGAATGACAGTTCCCTGTGCAAGCTGGGAATTTGCATGCGGTAGTCCTGCCAGTTCTGGGAGGGGTGCCCCAGCTTTTGAGAAGAAGGCCCCGGGGTAGGAAGGCTGCTTCAACTCTGCCTAACCCTGAGCAAGCCTCTCTCCCTAGGCCAGCACCTTGGATCACCTCTTCCCCTTTCAGTCTGGCAAGAGGCCCGTTTTGCAAAGGGACAAAGGCGGGTCTGAGAGACCAACGCGCTTTCGGGGGTAGGGACAGGTTTTCCCTCAAGTCCAAAGCCGCCTGGCTCGTCTCCCCACCCAGATACCCGCTGACACGCGCTGCCTTCGCTTGACTTGCGGGTGTATTTCACAATCCCCCAGGACAATGGAAGTCCGGAAAGGAGGAAGCTGGGCCTCGGGCACCAGTCCTGGAACTAGGAGGGCAACGGAGGCAGGTGGCTCCAGCCGGCTGGCCTGTAACACCAAAGCCAGCCGCGGAACAAAGAAAGGCAGACAACGTGGCTGCTCCTGGCGGACTCGCACCTTCTGAGAAGCAAGGCTGCTCCCTTCTGTCCATCAGCCTCCTGTGGCAAAGCTCCCTCGGGCGCCTCTGCGCGTTTCTTGGCGAGGCGGAGTTGACAGACGCAGTCCCCCAGCACCGAAATCATTGGCTGGGGGGCACAAGTGAACGGCCGCCTGCTTCGTTACCAGTGTCAAAGAGCTTGCTTCCCTGCTGTATTCACCCCCTTTAGTGCATCCACACACGGACCCAGGACCCTTTCCTCCTTCCCCGCTTCCCCTTCTTGCAGCCTCCCCGCCCCCCTGCCTCCGGTTCCCTCCGCCGTTTCCCTGTTTTTAGGTCACTGTGCGTCTCCGGCAGTTATTTTCGTCGGCGGAGTCCTGGCAGGAGCGACCAATAATAGATGCTCCTCAAGTGTTTCGCGGCTGCTAATACAGGCGTTTGAAGGCTGCCGGCGCCCTCTGAGCCAAGAAGTCCTCGGCCCCCGTTCCAGCCACGTGGGGGAAGGAATGTCTCTCACCCGGTTCAGGCCGCTGCTTTCCACCGCCCCACTCCATCCCATACAGGTGGGGTTCGGGGAGAGAGAAGGACAAGCGCGGATAGCCGTCCCCGAGAGCGGGGTGGGTGCGGACGAAGCTGGTTCGTTTCAGGACAACCCCGGAGTCTGAGCAGGAGCGCAGTTTGCGCCGTTCGGCCGCTCTTTCTGCGATTGCCAAGAATGTGCCTCATTCCCCCTTTCCCGAGGGAGGGAAAGCCTGTTTTTGTCCTCAGGATTGGTGGAGGAAAAAAACCCAACCCCCCTTCTTTCCCCGCGCATACGCGCCTCCCAATTTGTCTGGACTAGAATCCGGCAACGTCTTGTTGAAGCTTTCCTAAAGGGCTTTGCAGTGCCCAGTGCTGGGAGGGGCCAGAGCGCGGGGGCTCCTTTTTCTCAAGAGGCAACGCTTAGGACGGCTTTCCTCGACAAAAGCTGCTTTAGCAGATGTTCCAAAATGTTCCTAGTCTACCTAGGTCCGCATTCTCTCCCTTGCCAAGCCTTAACTTTATGCATTTGGGCTTTACTGGCCATTAAAGATAGACTTCCCTGAACAAGGAGGCATTATTCAGCCATGGTGGCTAATAGCGATTTCTTTTTATTTTGTGCAGGAAATCTATAAATCTTATTAAATCTCCCCCAAACTCTCATTTGATTTTTTTTTTCAGCCCCGTACTGCCTTGGTCCTCCCCTATCCTTGAAAGTCACCAAACCTTTGTGATTAGGAGGTGCAGGGGGAATACCAGGTCAGCCATCTTTTATACCCCACTGTGGGTGTACGAAAAAAGCTTGTGGCACCTAACGACAGCCAGATTTCTGCACCAACCCCTTCTTTGCGTCTTTGGGGCCAGTCCAGCAAACCAGCCGGAGTTTTGAAATTAATGGTATTAAATCTTCATAGTAATAAGTGGGGGGTTTTCTTATTCGACAGATGTTGTGAATTTATGTTAAATGAATCATTTATTTGTTTGTTTGGAATTTATTGCTAAACGGATGCATTTAAAATTTGGGAATGAGAAAGTGGCTTGAAGGAAATAGTTGAAAAACAGTCCTAGAAGGTTTTATTGTAGCAGAACCATGTCCTACTAAGGCATTTAGAAATGTAATCTTTTGATGTAGACCTATTGGCTTTTTTCTAGGAATTCCAGAAACAAATTATATGATAAAAAAAAATAACTTACATGTATGGAGGGAAGGGGGAGTCTAACAGTCTTCCTACATTTCCTTACAATGACAGGAAATTAGGTCAGAAATTAACTGTCCCCTGAACTGAAAATCATTGAGGATCAGATGGTTCCATTCTGAGAATCTGTATTAGCCAGTCTTTCAAATCTTACAAGAAAGTCAGCGGATAGAAATCATTAGCCAACCAATGCCACCATTTGGAAAAGATTTAGCCCTACACCATATACTGCTTGACTTCAGTCTGGACCACTTCAGTTAATCTGAATCTCATAGACTTAAAAATGGTGGCTGCTACAAAAGTAAAGACACCAATGAGCCCATCTCAGCTCCTGGTGAATGCATTCGTGCAATTTTATTGCCAGTTACAGAAATTGCTTACCACTGCCTTCTTCCAAGACACTTTTCAACTTCCTAGTCTAACCTACATCCCTGGGATGTCCTGGTGGTCTCCCATCCAATTACTAACCAGGATCAACCCTGTTTAGTTTCCAGATTAGCCAATTTACAGACACCTACTGAAATGAATAGGCATTTATCAGGTAAATCAGATGGTTGGGCAATTCTCTGATAACCTATCATGTACAGAAGGAATAATTTGCATTGTGTATTAGATATGATTTCATACCTTGGTTCATACTATCAGCGATGTAGTAGATGCTGCAGTGTTTTAACTGCAGCCAAATACCTTCCCCTAGTAACTTGTTTAATGCCTGCCAGACAAAATAATAGGCTATGGGCAGCCAAATTCCAGATTAGAAGTGAATGGAGTTCTACTGTATACATGTATAATTATGTCCTGAATCTACATAAATATTTACATAGTTTCGTTGTAAGGCTGCAAGCTAACACACTGATCTAAGAGTAATCTTTATTAAACATTTTAGGCTAATTTCTGGAAATTATGTACATACCCATATTTAGAAATAAATTCTGATGGTATCACTGGCACTTACTTCTGAATAAGCATGTCATCATTAATGCCTAGCATTCATAATAATGTCTATCTTTTTTTATCCATATTGGAGAAAAGGTGTAAGAACTGTAGATAACATTTACAAAGGCATTTCATCTACCGTTATCCTAAACACACTCCTAGAAAGTACCATTCCAGGATTATTTAGGATGCTAACCAGAAAAGGGGAAACTACTGACTTCGTGTTTCAGTCAGAGATTCCCACGAGACTGTGGGAGGAAAGCCTAGCCCAGTAGGTCTCCTCCCCTTCCCCACTCAAAATTATTGCTCTGGAGGAAGAACAGAGGAAGAATAAATCTTGCCAATTTGGGAGAAGATGTAAGAGATCGAGTTTCCACTGAGCAATTAATTAAGCAACGCGCACGCACACACATACATGCATATGCACTCAAGCACGCACGCGCGCTTTCTTGTTCCCTCTCTCACACACGCACATGCACATTCACACACCCCAATCATAATACTGTAACCCCGCACGTTTTCTTGGCCAGTCCGTTCTCCCCCGCTACTAAGGACGGCGGCCTGCCTTAAATCTAAGCCCCAGTGGACCGCACGAGGCAGGGCAGGCAAGTGACAGAACCCGGCGTCTGCCCCTCTGCGATCGTAATTCCTCCAGCCTACCCCCCCAAGATCCGCGGCAGTCGCCCTCCCCCTTCGCCAGATGTGGCGAAGTTGCCTTGGACGGAGCCCTAACCTGGACGGCTCCGAGCGAGGCGGTCGAGCCGCAAGAGAGGAGACGAGCAAGGAGTGCCGGACGGCGACGGCCAAGGCTGGACTCTGGGTTGGGGGCGCGGGGGGACAACAAGGCACTTACCTCAGCGCGGGGTACTGAAGTCCAGCAGCAGCGGCGGCAGCAGCAGGTGAGCAATAGACGCTGCAGTGCATAATCAGCCCGTAAACCAGCAGGGCGAGAAGCGCTTTGCTGCACATCGCCAGTCTGGGAGGAAGGAAGGAAGGAAGGAAGGAAGGAAGGAAGGAAGGAAGGAAGGAAGGAAGGAAGGAAGGAAGGAAGGAAGGAGAGCGGCTGTCACAGTTGGGCTCTTCTGGGGTCCCTGGTCCCTTTCCGCGGGTTCGCCCACTACGGAAGAGACTCCGTCACCATGGCCCATCAGAAACAGGGGAAGCCGCCTTTGGGACCGCGCCTCCCCCGTCCCCTTTTCCCTCCCCTCTTCCTTCCCCTCCCTCCCTGATTTACGAGCCATTCATCTCACTTAGCTGTCCCCAACCTGGTGCCCTCCAGAGCTGTTGAACTACAACTCCCCTACTGCCCGGCCGGCAGGATGAAAGTTGTAGTCCAGCGCACCTGATCTAGTGTGCCTTACCATTCAACTCGAGAGAGTGAGAACGAGACTGAGTTGGATCCAAAGGCTTTCTTCCGAAGTTTCGGCGGCGATAGTTAATCCTCTTGAAGCATCGCTGCCTCTCTCTACTTCTCAGTCTTCCGTCCTCTGATGGGCAAAAGGGAAACCGCAGAAAGGGAGGGGGCGTGGGATAGACAGCAGAGCGACTGGTTATCTGCCTAACTTAAGCGGGGGGGGGGGGGATCCGCTCAAATTACCAAAAGAAAAAAGTTTGAATGCTGAAAGTGGAATCTTCCGGGGAGCGTGGAGACACAGGGAACGGGGGAAATAGAGGAAGAGCGGGGTCTTTAGGTGGAAAAAGCCGCAACGGATCAGGGCAGCTGAAGGTAGGAGCTGGCTGCGTTCTGCCGAGGCTTCAGAGCTTCTCTCTTCCCGGAGCTGCTTCTGGCGTTCGCGTCGACGTTTTTTTCTCCGCTCTTCTTTCCGCGTCTTCCAAGTTGAGAAGCCTTCCACTGTTTGCCGCTGACATCCACCCGCCTTCTCAGCTGTCAGATCTTTTGCACACTTGGTTTTCTGATCGACAGCTCTCGGTTGCAAACAGGAGCCTCTCTCTCTCCTTTGTTGTCTTGCAGGGTGTCTAGCTTGTTTTCTTTCGCTGTTGATGTGGCATTCGGATTTTTATTTGCCAATGACTTTTCATTTTTGTTGTTGCAGTCACGTAATAATCGGAATCAGAAAAGACGTCACCACTCCAATTCCTCAAGGAATAGAACGACTCCAAGTCCATGCGATCAGGAGTCATAAGCTTCTCATAAGCACTCCCTTTAAGTTACACTTCCCCACCCCCACCCCATCCATAGCTCTTTCAAACTAAAGTTCCAATGGAATGTCTTTCTCAAATTTAACTTTTTTCTCGAATTTCATTACACTGAATTATACTTTAAAAAAAAAAGCTCCCTTACTCCTACACTTCTTACTGAAAGCCAGGCGGGGTGCGGGGGGAGGGTAGAATTCCATGGAACTTACTTCCAAATAAAATCCCAAAACCATGTCCTTCCAAGCAATTGACCTTCTTTCTTTTTAAACTGAAGATCTGCTGTCGCAGTTCCTAGATACTGGATCCTTGATTACAGAATCAAAAAATCTTGGAAACCTTTAACTGGTTCAGTTAAATACTTTAAAGATGGTTGTTGCCCTTGTTCCTGCTGTAATCATTATTAGTTTGGAGAAAGCTGTTTGAAGCCGTAGATTCTTGGGAAATTTCTAATTAGGAAAGGCAATTGACAATTTCTGGCCAGTGGGTGCATCTATTACCCTCTGGGAGAACAGTTTCTTCCCTGGTGGAGCTGTCCAAGCGCCGTGGTACTGAACTGGCTTTGGCAAACAAAAGAAGGACCTGGGGGCAGAATGCCTTACCGAGCTCCGATATTGACAGGCAACGGCAACGTTAGAAATTCATCACCTAGTCCGTAAAGGTGGCTTATTGAAATAACATTTATTTCAAATTCTTCAAAGTGTTTTGTTAATATTTAAAGATATGTTCCATATGGCATTCCAAACTGGAAATAGGTTTCATCCTTTTAGATTTAAAGAAAATTGCACAAGATTTTATGCTGTTTATCTACTCCGTCATAATACATGATGCAATACTTTTAACAAGTAGTTCTTTCTATGTTTGAAATAATAATGTCTAAGATACGACAAAGAAGAAAATGATTAGAATGGTATGAAAGCTAGTTTTAAAAATCCATCCTTTTTTTGTACAAAAGCAGGTTGGCAGTTTGCAAGCTTTCCGAAGAAGCACACAGATTTGGAAGGGGAAATGTTTTTCTTAAAATGTCAAATGCAGGAAAATTCTTCAGGAAACCCCTCAAGACTTCACCATCTATTGCTTGATCACCATCTCTGGACACCAACTATGGGCAAAGATCATTTTTAATCAAATAATTTGCTATTGCTCATTTGCTTCCCTTTCAAAAGGATAAATCCAGATTAATTTCAACAGAATTGGCCCAGGAAAGTAGGAGAAGCACTTTCGATCATTTTAAGATGATGAAAACCAAGAATGAAGTTAGCCATCAGGCTTTTACTTTCTAATTCAGTTATATGGTTTACAGGGGCATATAGGGGCCTTTTGGAACTTACAACATACTCCTCTGTTTTCTAGTAGCTGAAAGAAATGCAACAGTAGTAGCAATAGTTGTAAAATAATAATAACAATAACAACAACAACAAGATCAACCAAAACAACCCTCTAATTTAATTGTGTTTAGATGGTTTAAGATTTTTGTGTTTCAAAAGATCGTATACTTTTTCCTTAAGAGTGTACTAAGAAATAAATTTTATGCAGATTTGAAGTTCTTCTGATAAGAATCAGTGGAATTCTTGTGACATCGTCCTAGAGAAATCAGCTTTCTTCTCAAAGTACTGTATAGATTTTCAGAATCATTGATTCCTTCATGGAACATTTCACTACCAAAAACCTGTTGCAGGCTGCCTCTGCCACCTTGTGGGAAATTTAAAACCTGCATGGCTGAATACTAAACTTTAAAGTCTGTTATCACCACCATCACCAAGTTCTTGGAGAGGCTTAAGTCAATATCAGTCCTGTTTGTGCTTTCTTACCAACATTGTTCATAGTTAATAATTTCATTACTCTTGTGCTATTCTGGTATCTGGAATAAAAAATGGGGTTAATCAGAAGTTCATAAATCAAATACAGATAGTTCTTTTCTGACATTGCGATCCTCACTGCTCCAGTAAACATTCCTGTTTGGATAAATCTTTGGACTATACAATTATTTATATTGCTAATAAATATATTTGTTTATACTGTTTGTATTTTTATGTTTGCTTATCTAATTTTCACTGCACATGCTTTTTGGTGTATCTCTTATTATTTTAGTTAACCTGAGCATAATTTATGAAAAGTGGGTATATAAACACTTCTAATCACATTAACAACATAAAATGTCCACAAATATTTATATAAAAAAGAAAAGCATAAAATCAAGATCAGAATGAAGTCTCTTACATTAAAAAAATGCAATCAAAAATAACAATGATTAAATGAAGATCATAGTCCTAAATGTGCTCATTTGGAAGTAAGCCTCACTGAATACACTAAGACTACCTATTTTGTAGAGCCTCGTGTGGCGCAAAGTGGTAGGTGGCAGTATTGCATCCAAAACTCTCCCCACGACCTGAGATCGATCCCAGTGGAAGCTGGATTCTCAGGTACCCGGCTCAGGTCGACTCAGCCTTCCATCCTTCCAAGGTCGGTAAAATGAGTTCCCAGCTTGCTGGGGAAGGTGATGACTGGGGAAAGCAATGGCAAACCACCCCGCTGTATAGTCTGCCAAGAAAACTCCACGAAAGGGTCAGACATGACTTGGTGCTTGCACAGGGGACCTCTCACCTTTCACACCTATTTAGTAAACATGCAAAATAACTTGAATACAGATATTCAAGTTATTTTTAAGTGACCTTTGCTTCATGTGCACAGAAAAAAGAATTTTAAAGTGGAAGAAAAAAAATCAAAGCAGAATAACAAAGACATAATTGTTAGATACACATAATCACACATAATCATATGTTTAATTAGGCACACATATGGTGTCATTAGATGCTCATAATTGTTCAGAATTTTGGTCGAAGATGTCAGCTTGAAATCACAATGAAATTTCTCTTCCATTTCTTTCTGAGTATAAATTCCGTCAATTGAAACAACATCTCCTCAGTGCAAATACTTAATTTCATTTTTGTACATTCCTTTTAAGAGACTGAAAAAGAAGGATTCAGACACACATAAAGAATGAAGTAGAGCCATTTGGTGTATTTCTACTGTAGTATCCATATATGGGAAGAAGTAAAAAAACTGGCCCCTCAAAATAGATTCCATGAGCCTCCCTCCTCCTTTTATTTTCATTCTTACATATGCAGAGGCTGTAATAAGACAAATTATAAAGCCAATTTCTGAAAGCAGATATGACATGTTAAAAGATATAGAAAAACTATGCAGAATCATTGTTTTTTAAAAAAGCCATCACTGAGAGAGTTTTATACTGTGATTATTGATCAGCTAGCTTTAGCTGTATCTCTGTATCTTTCACTCTGTTTCTCTCTTTCACACAAATACAGACACACAAACACATTCCTTTCAATGCCTTTCATATCCTTTTCCTTAAATCTTGCCCTATCATAACCATTTTCTTTTACCTCAATCTCCTAATTCATTGGCCTTTTTTCTCAAGAATTTCCATGACACGCCAACTATTAGAAGTACATGTAGACTGCATAGGGACCATTTCTACCATGAGGGAAAAAAAGTTTTATTGTTGTTTTTGTTTGTTTAATATAAGCCAATTTTCAGAATAAACAGTGGACCTCTGATGTGCTAACTCTTGGTTCACATGTAGTCGTGGCTTGAATTTTCCTGTAGGCATTAACCTGATACTTTGGCTGAAGAATGTGTCTTGCCTGGAAAAAGCAGCAGAAATGGGAGCTTGAGGACTACTAGGAATAATAAGCCCCAAAGGACTGCAGAGGGGTCAGTCTCATTATTATTATATTTTCCCTCCATTTCTTAGAGTAAAGGGAGTTGCATTCAGGGGATTGTCAGTATAGCCAAATGTTTGCTGGATGGTAAAGTCACCACTCTACTAGATAATCCATGTGAACTGGTTACTCCACAGCCTTGCTTTATAAATGCCTCAGTCCTGAAACATTCTCTCCTTCAAGACAGATTGTAGAGTCAGAGTATCATCTGGACTATCTTCATGAGTCATTATGTTTGGTATACTGTACCACTATTCATTTATCTTTCCAATCAAGTACTTTGTAAGATTGAATCAAACTTAACTTAGTGAAGTATTAAAGTACCTTCTTTTCATTCTAGTAAATCAGACTATCAATACCTTTGTTCTACTTCATCCTAAATGTGTCACAATACACTGCAGTTTTCATTTTTTTGTTCTGAACATTTTAGGCACAAACTGCCTTTTCCTCCTATCTTAGCATCAACCATATTTATGATCTTAGGTTACCTATAAAACAAAAAGACATGATCTCCAAGGAACATTCCATTATGTTCTTTCTTAATACTATCTCACCATTTTTCCTATTGTTCTACCAGTCCAGACTGTCTCATGCTGTATCTTTCTTATTTGCTTTGTATGTCTGTAGAGTAAACTTTGTTCCACAGCCATCCACATTAAAGCACCTCACTGAGTCCAAATTTTGGTTCTATATATTATAGGATGGATCCTATTAACTCCCTACTTCAATTTTTGGTGCCTTGAAAGTAGCTGAATCCAAGGTATTTGTCCTGGTTTTGAAAGCAGCAGTGATAATCAAGCCAAGAATTTAGAAAGTTTGGGAAACATGCTGCCAATGATCTTTAAGAAAGTGCAACTACTTAGACATCAGTACCTATATTTGTATCCAATTGTTTACAATGGCAATGACAGAGATCTCTGTTCAGTCCTCTTATCATTGCTACAAGTACTTCTGTAACAGAACTGCCTTTATATATACCATCTTTTGTATGTTTATGGGCAATGATACTCTATAAGTGGTTAAGGCCTAGTCATAATTAATATTATCAGATTAAACAGTAGCATGTGCCAATAGCATTCATTTAACTATCTGTGACCAAAAGGGAACTGATAATTGTGAAGTGATTTCACAATAAAATTTTCATCAAAACATTTGCTCAAAAAAATTTCCTTGTTTTTTAACATCAAGATTCTACGTATCATGATGCCAACAATGGGAGACGTTTACTGCCAGGAATTGAACAATTGAGCATTGGATTTATAATTAATTACTTTTTATGCAATTGTGAAGTTTCTGATGCACTTCCTTGAGAGATACTCTTATTTTTAAAGTCTAACAATGGGATGATGAACACTTAGCCAGAAAAACAAATGGGACAAATTTTAATAATTCATCAAAAGGCCATTTCATCTCATCAGTGTATCTATTTGCAAAAAAAGATATCCCTGAGAATATTTTTGCTCCAAAATGCATTATGTATGCTAGCGGAATAACTATTTCCTCTGCTTTTTCTTGTGGTATCACTTAAGAAAATACTGAAGGGTAAATGTATCTCGTTTTAAGTGTGAGTATTTTGCAACTTTGCATTTTTTTTAAAGTTGGAATTAATAAAAGCCTTGGCTTTTTCTAGGGGTTAGAACCTCCCTAACAGTTCAGATTTACTGTATATATCAGTACCAGGTTCATAACTGTAACAGCTGTTATAATGATTGTAGAATCAAATTTCGTCTAGATAACTTTGAGCAGATATACTCTGGAGTGCTTCAATTAGAAGATGCTTTGTCTTAGAGGCAAGGCAAGGAGAGGATGTGGCTTAAAACCTACTCATGAAGAGGAAATATTTTAGAATGATTCCCGTATTGGTTCTATGGACCTATGATAGCATTTTAATGATATTTGACATATAATATAAAACAAACTCTTTAACAAGGTAACCTGTTGTCTTGACTTGACTTCAGAGATACCTTTTCTGGTTGTATTAAAAATTTGATTGAATTAAAAATCTGGTTGTATTAAAAGTTTGTATGTACTGCACTCCAAAAAGTGAAAGCAAGTTCATCAGTAAAAGTAAACATTTTGGTGAGAGAGAGGGGAGGGCGGGGAGAGGGAGGGAGGGAGGGAGAGAACAGACCTATGCACTGGTTTTCTAAAACTCAAATATTTCAAAATAATGAGAATTTTAAAAATTTTGCTTTATTTATATTTTTAGAACCATACTATTTTGAGAAATGCTTAATGCATTCAAAATGCTTTTTAAAATTTTTATCTTTTCTAAAATAAAACGTTTCCAGACAAAACTCACTAATTTAGGTCACTTGTTCTGGGAAAACCAAATTCCACTGCATTTTTCTCAATGGCATTTTTCCTGAAACATGGGGAAATAAAGAATCCTTAATAAAACCAGCCATTTCTGAATATTCTGTCTATTCAAGTGATTAATACAGTGATTAATCACAGTTCTAAAACTATTCAGAACAATGTAAGAGTTTAAATAAAGGAAAGATAATAGGAAAACATTATGTTCCAGTCTGAAGCCCTTAGTTCACAAAATTTCTTAGAGCAGTGTAAGAAGAATATTGTGGGAGGACATTTGGATGAATGGCAGAAATACATTTAAAGTTTGAAATGATGGAGTTTAGAGTTTTGGGAAGGTCCACTGCTGAATAGCTGTTACCTGTGATGTTCTTAGTAAGACCTTAGAAGTCCTTGTATAGATCAGGACAACTTTTAATTTGGATCTAATTTGAAGAAGAATTCAATTTCAGTTTGCCCACAAAATGTCTTACCAGGATACAGCTTTCATGGCATAAAAAGTTTCCCATTTCATATCAAGTGTAAATCTGTGCCTCCCCATTCCACAAAGAAAAAGGCCATTGAAATGAAGTCACTATTTTACTGGATAGCTATTAACCAGTAGCCTTTGCTGTTTTTTCACAGCCAAGAAAGCAATCTGTTTTCCATGGAAGGAATACTTGCCATGCCTCCCATCATCCTGCTCCTGTGCTTAGCTTAACTATTCAATATTTGTGTGAACCAGGATAGATACAGCATCTGAATTCAATCTTCCTTTCCTCGTACCTACCCCATACTGTCACAGAGACTTAAAATCCTATTTCTTGGAGTTTCCTTTGTGTAAGCATTGTCTCACTACAACAGATTGTCCTTCAGTGTTCTCCATCCTCTACCATTCAGAAATTTTTCATTAATGTAGGCTTAACATCATACCATCACTCCACTCCAAAGAGTTTCCATCTGAAGGTGTGTTTTCATGCTGCCATATCATGATGGGTTCAGAAAAAGTCATTCATTCTATGGAGCATCATTCAGCAGACCGACAGAAGTAGAAGAATATATATAGACAAATACATGGAGGCAGGACAGGAATACCAGCAATTAACTTTATTTTTGTAGAGGGAGGATGAAAAGATGCATTAAGAGTGTGATCCATGTGGGATTTGACTTGGTGGTCTCACAGAACACTCATTAGCCAGTTTTGAGGCATTTACAAGCTTTAGATTTACAAAATAAATGCATTCCCATTATTATATCACAGTGAGTATCAGCATTAAAAAGTAGTAATATCCCAGCTGCTGCTGCTGCTGCTGTTGTTGTTTATCTGTTAAATTATGTCTGATTCTCGGAGACTGCCTGGACAAGTCCCTGCAATTTTCTTGGAAAGGTTTTTCAGAAGTGGTTTGCCATTGCCTCCTTCCTAGGGCTGAGAGAGAGTGACTGGCCCAAGGTCAGCCAGCTGGTTTTGTGCCTAAGGCAGGACTAGAATTCATGGTCTTCTGATTTCTAGCCTGAGGCCTTAACCACTACATCAGACTGGCTCTCATTATTCATTGCAAAGAGTGGGAAATAGATAGGCCTCGTGGTCTCAAAAGCCTGTATGAAAACTGACTAAGCAAATGCAGTCTCCCAACCACTAAAAAGCAGTTACTTCCAATAGGCTATCACAATAATTTCTGATACGAGAGGGAAAAAAATCTATACAAGCAAAACAAATGACATTTCATTATACATAAAAAGCTATTAATATATTTTTGGATCTGATAGCAATGATCTAAAAAAGTATTAAGACCACATTACTAATTCATAGAGGACAAACAGTGAAGATGATTTCTGATATGTCCTTCACTAGATTTTCTTTTTCTTGTTCCTATCGTTAAACAATGTTTCTCATTCCACTCAACAGTGAACTAACACAGCTGCAAAAATGAGCAGATGTAGGACATGGCCACAGAACTGACTAATAGGTCAATTCAGTATACTGTTATTTTAACAACAAAATGCACAATATGTCAACTAAAACTGTTTAGCCTCTAGGTTTTACTGTGATATAAAAATGTGTTGTTGAAGGACTGTCAAGTTCAATGCAAGAAATTTCTTCAGGATGAATAGGGTAGGTTCAGTGGATGTACAGAAACACGAATTCACCTAAATCCTCTTAAATATTGTTCTAAATCCATTTTCAGATTTATTATTCAAAACCCAAGAAAGCTCTATGGCTGATGGCAAGAAAACTATTATCTTTGTAATTGCTTTGTGAAAGCCACTAAAAGGATTGTTTCACACCACAATGTAGTTTGAAGTAAGCTTGTCATCAGGAAGAGAGATGTTTGACAGGAAATGTTTTCAAAGGATTCAGACTTTCAAACTCTGAGAAAACATTTCCTTGAACTTATATTTCATTGCCTAGCCATTATTTCTATTCATTGTAAAGGGGAAATCACCATAATCATAACTCCTTATTAATAGAGAAGCACTTTTCAGAAAATAAACACATTACATTTCCAAAAGTTAAAAACAAGCTTTAATATTTCATGCAAAAGTATGGTGGATCTCTAATAATGTGGAATCCATTTTAAGTATGGAAAGTGGAGATACAATATATTAAAGAAAAGATGCAATGAATGCACATCAGTATAAATGTATGAAATCCTACAGACAGGATTTAGAGTTTAAATCTAAATGTTAGTAAAACGTAATTGTTATGTTCATATAACATGTTATGCCCAAACAAATCAATCATGTTATGACTTAACATGATGGCTTGGTTCACACAGCATGGTTTGGATTCTCATACCAAACTGAAACTCCTCAATCCCATTTTAATTTTGTTAGTGTTTTGTGAAAATCCAACTTCTAAGTGTGATCCTATATGGGTCAAGTGAACCACTACTTATTATTTCTACCTTACATGCACTATATTTCCATAATGTTCCTTCTTTATTTTTTTATGTTCAGCCATCTTGTTTTTTATTACAAGCCTTCAAATGTCTCCTAAGAATACAGGATTCTTAAAAATTCTGCTGCATGTATGTCTCTAACTTCCTACTTTGCACCTCCCTAAGTAGAATTTGGTAGAGTTTAAGACCTTGAAACCTTAAGTTTGTCCATCATTACTAGAATGACTTATTTGTGTATTTAGTAATTGGAAAAATATTTACCTTCTCCAAGCCCTTTGGATGGAAAAATCCTCTGTTTCAATAACAAAAATGAACCTGCCTGAAAAATAACGAAGAAATGTTTTCTTCTGTTAGGCAGAAAGATTCCAAAATGAATGGAATAGTTTGGATCCCAAAAGCTGAAAGTGTTATTCACCAAGCAATGATGCTTCCACCCCACTCCCTTGCCCTGCCCCACCCCCGCCACCTTTTCTTAACTACAAAGACCACGAAGGTAATTTGTGGCCTTTTACATCTTTAATGCAGGACAGAGCTTAGTCATTTCAGAAGGAGATAGATGAGTTCAGTGAGGGTCAGTACCTTACGGGCAAATTGTTAATTAGGAATCCACACAGCTGAATTCAGGATGAGCGTTCCGGCAAAGACGATGATGAATGGGGAAGAACAGCAGGAAGAATTCTGACTTTTGGAATCTGACATTGCCCAGCTATTCTTAAAGAGCACTGGTATCGGGTAATGCAGTAAACAACCCCATTCCTCATCCAAAGATAAAACCTCAACTGAAAATATATAATTCCTTGTCACTGTCTTAATACATTTGCTTAGCCCTTTCTTCTTTTAACATTTTGCCAACATCTACATTCGAAGGTGGATCCATCTAAACTTAATCTTCCTGCTTTTACATTTTGCCTTCTGATGATGGAGTGGTATAAAGGATCTCTTTTGAGTGAGACAAGTATAACTTTATTGAATAAAAAAGTCAGGATGGAGGCCACGATGGTGTGATGAAGCTCTGCCTATTTTTGATGTGCAGCTGAACATCTGCATAAAAAGAAGCAGAGCTTTGATTGCCCTGTCATCTCCACTATCTTGACTTTTTTCACCATTTTCTACAGACACCCTGCTTCTAGGCTTCAGAGTTCAGCAACATTTATACCACTTATCTATCCTGAAATAAATGCATGGTATAATCCTATACTGACAAATATGTATGCCCCTGGTAGAGGGAGGAACAATCACTAGGCCAGTGGAAAATGTTCCCATACATATTCATGGAAAAGGCTTAAAATTGCAAATTTTAATAATATTGTTATAAATGCCTTTAATAGTTGAATTTATTTGTTATGGCATTAATGATATAAAATTTGGAACCTATAAGAGTAAAGTAAAGCTGAAATAATTTTATGGAAATCTAAAATACAGAAGAAAATTGCATTTATCAGGCAAAGGACTGCTCAGTAAAATATTATGTATTCATTATTACCTAATTGAAAATCACTGCTTTTCATAAAGCAAAAATATTTCTTCTTCTTATCGTAAAAGAGATAAATTAATTTTTCTAGTTTTAATAAATTTTAATGATGTCATTTCAGGCATGGACAAAAGATGCTACAACAAGAGGCATAATAGTCATAAAAATAATTTATATTATAAATAAGATTGGTAAAATAAAGGATTTATTACAAATCTGCCTCATTCCCTTCACAATAATTAAGTATCAAGCTTTCAGTGCAACATATGCACAAGAATTAGACTTTAGTCTATTTCAACACACCAAGCTGACTTTTATTCACCAACATGTGACTTTTATCTATCAAGTCATACATGTGGATAAAAAAGCTCAAAAGCACATGTACCCAATAGAAAACCAGTAACTATAAAGTTCTACAGGATGCTATTTCCTACTTTAAAAAGGATGTGCTATCAATAAAACCATAGAGTCGGAAGGTACAGTGACCATCCAGTCCATCACTTCTGCAAATGGAGGAACATCATATAACACATGATGATAAAGAACTAGAATGGATAAACTCTTGTTTGCCAAACACCTCATTTCTTTCTGTTCCTGTTTTTCAAGCTGAATCCATATTTTGTGTAAGCATTGATTTCTGTTAGAGAAATGCTGCCATGCTTAGCAAATTCCCCTGCATCTAATAAAACACCAGTTTGTGTGTTATTTAAATGCATTGGCCCTGTCCTAGCATTCAAGGATCACCATCACCCCGCATCCAAATAGATTATCTGCTCTGTCAATTTTGTCAGCACTAATTACCTGTGTGTAAAGAAGCCAGGAAGTACCAATACTCGATATAAAATGTGCTGGGTGTATGAGGTGCTGCACACAAATAGCATATGCATAATCAAACTGTCATTTAGCAAAGACATGAAGATGCCCCTTTTTGCACTGGCACTTCCCTTGGGGAATGTCATCCCCTCCCTTGTGTTTAGAAAACTTTAAACCAAATATAAACATAGATACACTTTCAATGTTATGTATACTTTCCATACCTGCTCTATTCCTCAAGAGAGGGCCTGCTGAAAGTTCTTTCCCCTTATGGGATTTGCAGGATAGGTGGGTGTGATGGCAGGTCTTCTCCGTAATGGCCCCCACCCTATGGAATACTCTCCCCAGACAAACATATACCCCCATCTTTCCAATGAGTTAAAGCTATTTAATTTCAACATATTTTGGTCCCAGCTGACTCACTGTACAAACATATTTGGAGTTTTAATTCTTGCTTTTCTTTGTGGTTATCCTTTGGATTTAGTTATTATTATTATGCTGCTGCTGCTGCTGCTGCTGTTTTGCTTGATGCTGTATGTCACCCAGAGTCTTTTGGGGTTGTAGCAGGTAGTACAACGTGTAAAATATAATAAATAAAATAAAATTTTGGCTTTCAATAACTCTCCTAATATTTGCCACCTTAATGGACAAACCTATGGTCTTAAATTGTCTATCATGTAATCAGAATATTAAATATTTTTAATATTACATCCCTTCATACAAGTGTGTGAGTACTTTCTCTAGAGTGACAGATTAAAGCAACCTCTTTCCTGTCAGAAATAAATTCTTCTGACAAACTTTTCCAATTTAAGGATGACACTAAGAAATGGAAATGGGGTCATTTGCTTTGTTGTCTGAATACCAATGATTTATTTTTAAACATTTTAATTTTTTTTTAAAAAAATAATTTTGTTGTTCTGGTAAAAATGATTTGTAGGGGAAACTATTAATCCCATGGGAATCATAGCATCAACACAATTTCACTCTTTCATCAGCTGCCTATGCAAATTATATTTCTCTCCTTGCAGGTAATAACACCCAGGTAAGAAATAATAGATATTCTGTAAGAAGGTTTCTGTATTAGATGTGGTATTGAATTTCTGAAAATAGCAATTGATCTCTGAGGGTCAGGCTTATTGAACCCTATTTGATCTTACTGGATATTCATCCCTCAGCAGTCCTTTTAAGGTAAAATGCCAATAATCTCAAAATATGCATAATATAATATTGCTGCCTTTCTGTCAAATGAAGGATCTGACATTTTTCCTTTTCTATATTTATAGGCAGGCTGTACTGATGTAAAACTAGTGAAATACTTCTGGAGTTGCATTAAAGCAGGAGCACTGCGTACAGAGCTTTTGCAACTAAAGACCTGATGTGACCTGTTCTGCCTCATGGTGATTTCCATATCTGTTTGGGATACATTCAGTAATGACTAGGGTACCTATTTTGGCAAAACTAAAATGAAGAAGAAAGGGATAATTGAGACTAAGTAATATGCAGAATAGATCCACTGAACAAAGGGTTGAATCCAGGCTAAGTTATACTTAGAGTAGGCCCAATGAAATGAATGAGATTTAGGGTCTTCATAACAAACATAAATTCAAATTATGTCAGCAGTTTAAATTGATACCAGAAACTGGCTTCTAAGAATGGTATAATTAAACATTTGCTGGAGATCTGAGGCTGTTACCATGCAAACTACTCACTGCATTGCTCCTAGTAGTGTTTCATCATATGCTGTACAGATCATCTACAAAGATTAAAGCTGGAACAATTCTTGTTTTGAATATTCTATCTCTTCTAGATGAAAAGGGCCAGTTAGGTATACTACCTCCTCAAAATTCTGAAGTTAGCAGTGATAGCTGCATTTGAGAGAACTTCTTCTGGCAGTTGGTTCATATGGTGGTCATAGCCATACAGCTTTTTGTATGGATATTTTCCATTTAATGGACAGACTCAAAAATATCACCATCTGGGACGCGGTGGCGCTGCGGGTTAAACCGCTGAGCTGTCGATCGGAAGGTCGGCGGTTCGAAACCGCGCGGCGGGGTGAGCTCCCGTTGCTCGTCCCAGCTCCTGCACACCAAGCAGTTCGAAAACATGCAAATGTGAGTAGATTAATTGGTACCGCTTCGGCGGGAAGGTAACGGCGTTCCGTGAGTCATGCCGGCCACATGACCCGGAAGTGTCCTATGGACAACGCCGGCTCCAAGGCTTTGAAACGGAGATGAGCACCGCCCCCTAGAGTCGGACACGACTGGACTTTACGTCAAGGGAAACCTTTACCTTTACCTAGCCCTGGATGTGACTAAGAGTGGATGAACATTGCAAATAGTCCTTGGCAAGCAACTGTATACATTGCAACAGCCTTCTGAACCTGGGAAGAATCTAATCTGGAGCCTCTTTTATGTGTGAAGATCCACTCATGATATTGGTTCCAAATGTAATCATTGTTCAGTGAACACATGATAATGAATACAGTATAGTAATTGCACAGGGGTGTCTGTGTACAAGAAGCAGGTAGTACTCGTTTTTTAAAAAATTACCTTCAGAATTAGAACAGTGGGCTAGAATTATAGCCATTAATTGGCAGTGAATGCAGAAACCTGCACAGGACCGGAGTGTAAAAATTAATAGTACAGTTGTTCACAATTCCACTGTTTTGTATGTGGACACTAACAGGGCTACAAGATTTGAACTACAAAAATCTGGACAGCCACTAGATAGCAGGAAAGCGTTAGCTTTTTCCATCTCTTTGGTGCCATCATCTAATGGCTATGTGGAATTCTGCAACCCAGATGTGGTAGCTTTACACACTAGAAATAAGTTTGTTCTCCAAAGCTCTCATTACATTTGGGAAAGAGAGTATTTGTTTTTCCCTAGGCACTCAAAGAAGGTGCAGCTACCTCAAGCCCCGCTACTAACCACTGGGAACACCCTATCCCATCCACACTGCCAGATGTTGAAACCATTCCCTCCAAAATTGGAGTATATAGAAGCTCTAGTTATCCCAAAGAACTAAACAAAACTAAATCCCTTATGGTCTCTTTGCATAAAAAAGAAAACAATGAACTCGTGATTTATGGTTTTGATTGTTAGACTGGATAGACTATAGACAGAAGGGAGTCATCATGTAACCTTAGACAGAGAGGTTAAATATAAATGTACTTAGTTATGCTGTGAAGAAGATCAGAAGCCACTTTTTAATATCTTTTTATATCTTCTTTTTTCTACTTTCCTTCTACTTTTTATTTTTTGCACTTTTAGCTTTTCTTTTATTTCTCCCTTTCTTCTTTCTCGTTCTTTGGTTTTTATTGGTTCTTACTATTGTTGTTAAAACTTTCAATAAAAATTATGTATATGTATATGTATATAAAACAAAACAAACCTTATCTGAGGGAGGGAATAGAAAACAATATTAAGAGGACAAGTTTGAGTGTTTGCTGTACACTTTGTGAGTACATCAGTAATCACAGTGATGGGTTAAAATACTTGTTTAGCCTGGCCTCAGAGATCCTTCAGATATGTTAGGTGACTGGCAGTAATGGAACAAAACAATCAGGTCTCTGGTTCCATCAGTGTTAAACAAAGCTGCTCCGAAGGTTACAGATTTTTGAAAAAATGCTTATATCTTGCATTTGAATGTAAAGTCCCTTCAAAATGTGCCACTGAAACATAATTTTGAATGTAACAAAAGGGGGAAATTATTAAAGGCACAGAATGTAATTTTATTAAGGAAAGGTAAGGTCTCCCTCCTACTAAGTTTTATTCCTGGTGATACCACAGATACCATACAGTTTTCTTGCCAACAATAAGGAAGTTGTTTGCTATCATGTTCTTCCACAATCTCTTTTTAACTTCCCAACCTGAACTCTAGTATTTCCTGCTGGTCTCCCATTGTAACAGTATGTGGGAAAGACCTTGGGAGACAAGGCAGAGAGATGCTGCCTAGGGAACAGTCAGATAAGAGACAGCATAGCCTGCAGCTGGATAGTGGGCGGGGCAAGAGGCTCAGGAGGGACCCTCCCTAGTTTCTCAGGATGTAGAAGTGACGGTGGGAGAATTGTACTTTCAGACTTGCAAGATTCTGTTGATATAGCTTTACAAGAAAGTGGAATTAGCTTATCCGGTTGTGTTTCCTGTCTGGTATAACTGGGAAGGCTGACATCCTCTCCCACTGTCTCCTTTACAGCCTGAGAAACTAGGGAGAGTCCCTCCTGAGCCTCTTGCCCCACCCACTACCCAGCTGTGGGCTATGCTGTCTCTTATCTGACCGTTCCCTAGGCAGCATCTCTCCGCCCCGTTTCCCAAGGTCTTTCCCACATACCATTACACCCATCCAAATAGAAACAAAGCCCAATCCTGCCTAGCTTTCTGAGATTAGCCAAGGTTAGCTAGGTGTTGCCATGTAAGTATAATTAGGTTAATTGTATTTTAATTGTTTTACATTAACTTTTAATTCAATGTAGCTTTTGTTGTGACCATATCAACTGTATTGCCTTGGCACTGTCCACTTTTGAAGTGGGAACTCTGGTACAGTAATCAAAAGCCCAAATTTGTGCACTCCAGCTACAAAATGTAATGTGAAAATTCGTCTTGATTTATCAGGTCCATTATAAATGTGGAAATAGCTTTTAGAATTAGGGAGCATGCTAAAATAATCCAAGGTTACCACTAGCAGCTGCTCCACACTGTGATAATGATTATTTTTTCCACATCCTGGTGTTCCACAGACAGTCTGTTTGTTTGTCCATTCATTTGTTCATTTTACTTGCCATGATAACAAGGTTCTATTATTTCCATTTTCCCCAGCAATTGTCTCTGAACATTCCACACTGGTGAAGTTGAATGCCTGCATTCCTCTATTCCTTCTACTAAACAGGTGCATTAGGACACCTTTACCATTAACTAGGCATGAGATATTGCTTTAGTGCCATGGTGCACATTTTTGCTGCAATAACTAAAGCCAGATAATAGGATCAGACAACTATGTCTCTAATGAAACAATCTATTCCAGCTAAACAACATGTCAGCAAGATAGAGGCAGTTCATTTCATTTATTTCCAGACTGCAGGAACAACATCCAGATATGAAAGGTAATAAATGTCTAAGAAACATTTTCCATTTGTATCAGTGATTCATAAGGTATTTATTTATTTATTTATTTATTTGTTTGTTTGTTTATTTATTTATTTATTTAATCAATCAATCAATCAATCAATCAATCAATCGCATTTCTTCACCGCCCATCTCATACAAACAACTCTGGGCGGTTTTTACTATATGTTCGGAGCCCAGAACATTTGAAATGATAATTTTGACCACAAGATGGCATCTGGAAACTAGGCTATGCAACTCAGAAAGTACTCAGAAACTTCTCAAAGAAGTCTTTTAAATAAGGCTACATGTTTTTGCCTGTGTCACAATACCCTAAGAATATCTAAGTTCTAGTGGAATTCCATTCTTCTGACCAATTATTATTACACCTATTAAAATACATCATATATTTTTGCAGAGAAGGGGGCTAGCTAGGCCATAAGCTAGACAAGGTTAATTAAAAGCATTATCAGCCATATCACACAGGTGATGCTGAGCAACCCGTCCCTCCCCGTCAGCCACCTTTATTGGCCATGCTGATTGGTTCAGTAGAACTAAATATCAACAACACCTCGAGGGTTGCACATTCTCCTGACCTGATAAAAAGGAATAACTGTTGAAGTGGAACAAAAGTCAGTAAGGATAGAGGACATAGTAATGACATTATTACCCAGGGAGAAAGACTCAGTAGTAGCTTGGATGCCTCATCAGCAATGGCTCTGTTTTCTCTGCAACTGCTTCTAGCAAAAAGGGTTTGTCCCTACCCCCTTGCCACATGTCTAGCCTTGATACTGCAATAAAGCTGTAGAATATTGTAGAAGTCTTGTTTCCTTGAAACCAGAGAGCTCTGGAAATTACTCATTGTTGTAATTAGCACAAATACATTCCTGTAAGTCGTGAGCATATTCCCTTCCCCAACTGTTACGGAAGTATGATTCCCATCATCCCTCACCATACTGAAAAGGGGTGATGAGAGTTTCAGTTCAGTAATAACTGGAAGATTCCATGTTAGCCAATCCTGCTTCCAGTAGGCAGCAGATTCTCAGACAGCAGTTTGTGTTACCACCTCAAGTCTTCAGTGGGGGGCATCTTGGGTTGGGGGAAGGATGGAATGTCAAAATCTATAAGATGGTAGGCATCATGCTGCAATTGCCATCTTGCAGATTTTTACTCATACACACCCACCCCATGGATACCTCTAGGCTTACCAGTTCTCTGGGAGGTAAGCTAGCTATTATGTTAAATATGTAGATTTTCCTTCCTCTTTCTTTTAACAGTTGGGGTCTCATTTTCTGTTAGTTGCTTTCCACAGGCCTATATATGGGAGCATCTCAATGATTTAAAAATCACCACTATATCACACTGCTAAAAGAGAAAGAAAAAAGCACTGAATTGCTTGCTGCATGATTAATGTGAACATGAATGCTAATTTGATTCTTTGCTCTTCCTCTGCTGATTCTAATTTGTAATCGCTATTTTTAAATATACCCACACACAAGTGTACCTACACCTGCAGATAATTTCTGTATTGGTAAATTGGCCTTTCAGGGAACCATCTACATTATTTTGTCAAGAAGTTGATCAAATGCTGATGTCACCAAAGTGTGTAATTCTCTCAGCAATTTGTAATGCTCTTTTTAAAAAAATTATTCAAACCTATCACTGAGTTATTTGGCTCAGTTTTAATAAAAGGGTCTGTCCTTTCTATAATTCAGTTGCCTGCCTGTTTTTCCTGTGGTTTAAAAAAGAAGATGGGTAATTGAGGAGTTAAGGCCTATGCCTTCATGTAGAATTTCAATCCCTGGCATCTCCAGTTAGGCCTGAAAACGACTTTGCCTGAAATTCTGGAAAGGCATGATCCCTACAGTACTAAAATAGAGTGACTAGTGGTCTGACTTAGGGCACACTCCCAACAGGGCTAAAATCCATTTCTGTTTCTGCCTGATGATATGACATCAACTTGTTCTGAGTATTGAGTTAGTTTTTCGATGGTAATGCACTAAGTCATCTGAAGCTGGACAATACTAGTAATTTTTGTTACTATCTATTTGTAGCAAAGTTGCTCTGCAGAGCATGTGGGCAATCAGCTTTCTAATATGTGGAAATTATTGCCTCACCCATCTCTTAGCTCCTGGAGGAAATCTTCCCTCCTCTGCCCCTAAGGCTTTACCACCCTGCTCTTGGTGCCTGCTGTTTAGAATGTATCTTCCCTGTCTTGGCATTTCCAACTCCTACAACTATGGTATCAGCTTCTGGGGAAAGGGAGCAATTTGCTATTATTTTACCATCCCAGCTCAGTGGATTTCACTTATAATGGAGCAATGTAGACAGGCAACACCTTTCAATCAACCACTCGGAATTTTCACAAAATGGCCACATAAATGCACACAACATGGACTGAAACTTTGTGTGGGGTCATGGTAGCAGTTTATTTCATTCCTTTTCCATGTCAGGTGTTGATTGGGGATTTTTTTTATTCCAGAATCAGCAGTGGCTAAGGCAAAATGTTGACTGAATGACATTTTGGGCACTCTCCTGTGGATTAACTTAGCCAGGGATGGTGCTGGCTCAATGTTTTGATGCTGGCAAGCAGGAAGATGATCGTGGGTTGGCTGGAGCTGCTGCAGAAGATTGTTTGGAAATAAGAGTAAGTGGAAGGGGATGTTGTCGACCCCCAAACCAGTAAACATTAACAGACATTACCAAAGCTATCTTTAGAGTTCACAATAGAACAAACTAAAAGCCATTACAATAGCAGATATGTTGCACAAAACAAACAAAAGTGGCAGGGAAGAGACTAAATGAAATGGAGCAAAGACAATACAAGATTTAGAAACAAGTTCTCTCTGTTCAAATTTCTGTCTTGTATAATTCCTAGGAAAAAAAACAAGTGAGAAATAACCATGACCAAGGATGAGGCTGCCCTTTTCCTAAATCAACCATTGTGTGCCCCTAATAAGATAAACAGGAAGATGATGTATGTAATCAATTTGATAAAAGTCCTTGTTTGCATGTAATGTTTGTCTTCTCCTCTAAGAGAACATGCTGTAACTACAGATCAATAACACTTGAAAACACTGTTCAGCTGTTGGTTGTATTAAATTGGGATCAAGGGAGACAGCTTTTCCTACACCTCAAAAGTTCCCCAGGACAAGTTCACCTATTCCCTTCTGCCATTCTCCTCTCAATCCCTGATTACTGCATTAACAATATTGCAATGGCAGCGATCAAAGAGCCATGAGAAATGCAATTGTACCATCGCTGAGGTAATAGCATTCTAAGAGCTGGAACAGCAACAGCCACTGGAAGGTGGCTTTAGGGAGAACAGTTAGAGTGGGTGGCAGATTGAGGAAATGTGAAACTCTTCTGCCTCCAGTAATATTATAGAAGTACAGTAGACTATAATTATTGCCAATTGACTTTCAGTTTGCCAACCCCCATTATAAACTGAAGGTGATTTTACTTATCAAGAGCGATCCAGACACCCAAACTTGCAATATGATTTGCAAAGTGGTTGATACTTTAAATGTACAGAAAGATAAACATGAATTATGGATTTATTTTATTTCAACCATTGAGCCCTTATGAAAACTGGGAGAAATCCAACTAGGATTTCTCAGTCAGTGTAGGACTTCTGCCAATGGATTATGAAGAGGATGATTCCACAAGCCTTTTTGTCCACTTCCAAATCTGCTCAAGAAAACTGGAAGATATTGCAGTGCAGAATTTCAGAGTGATGGGGAGAATCAGTTTTCTAAGGGAAGGGGAATCACTCCTCTCCATGGATAGAAGCTTCCACTAATGGGGGACACTATTCAGATTCTACAGAACAGAGTTGCATCTTAAAGGAAAACAACATTCATATACTAAATGAGAGCCATACCATGGTAATAACATTAAGAGAATAAATAATGAGAGCTACGTGAAGCCAGTAAAGTTGATTGCTAAAATCATAGGAATATCTCAGACTATAGTAGCGTCATCATTTCTCTTTGGCAAGGATGATTTTATTTTGTTATCAAGTGTTTACTGGAATACTGCTTGAGATAATTGCTCATCTGGCCTGTCACTGCCTTCCAGACACTGTCACTGCCTTCCAGACAATTCGTAAGATGTTTTAGTTTTTGTAAAAGATACTTATTCTTCCCTCAGTGCTAATCCATCAGGTTTAATGATGGATGCAAAGAACTGACAAATGAGAGCTAGGCATCATGTTCTAAACTGTGTGATTGTTTTGTATACCATAACAATAAAATGTGAATGCCCAGCATATTGAAGCATTGCAGCTTCTTATGATTTTTGTACATCAGTGGATGTGAGACAGATACATGACAAACACCTGCACAAAGTCCCTGCTGCTCAATTCTTCTTCTTCTTCTTCTGGGAATGTTTGTATGTGTGTGTGAATATGAACACACACAATGACTTTCTTGCCATAGTCAACGTATCTTTCCTAATAAATCACAAAAGACCTTTGGCTTCCACATCATCCTCCACTAAAAACAGTAGAGTCTATTAAAGCAGGTATTTTAAAGTTTGGGTAGAATAAATAAAAATCAGTTGATTTGAATATTGGCCAGCTACAGGAATACTTGGGATTCAAGATAGTGACTTGAAAGGGAAAGGGTACAATTCAAAAAAAGAGAAGTTATACAAACATATAAAAGCCATCAATAAAACCACATTAAAACAAAATTAATCATAATCAGTGGCAGAATCCATCACTAGATCCATCGCTAGGTCACATTCAATGCAACCATTGTAGAAGCTATACAGGAGATATAGGAGAGCACACAGCTGGCCATGCCACTGCATTTTACACCAGCTGCAGCTTCCAGATGCTCTTCAAGGGCAGCCCCATTGTAACCCCACCCCTCAAATTTGCTATGACCCTTCATAGAGTTTTGACCCAAAGATTGAGAAACCTGCATTGTACCTCACATAAAATTTCCTTTGAGCCAGAAATTCAGAAGTGACATATCTGAAGCTATAAACAAGTAGCATGGAATAGAGATGGTTCTTCTCAGAAGTAGACTGGATTGTAGTTCACATAACAATAATATGCCGAAGTATTATTACCTACATTTATCATACCAATATCTTCCATGTCATCTGTGAATAATTGTACAGAGTTTGCATGATCTCTTCTTCATTTTGACTATTTCATAGCCTGCTAGGCTGTAAACAGCCCAGTTGTAAATCAGGAAATCCTTTTGATTATAAATAAATACACTTCATAAATCAGACTTCAGCTTTCTGTCTAGAGCAGCGTTTCTCAACCTTGGCAGCCTTAAGATATGTGGACTTCAACTCCCAGAATTGTCCAGCCAACATGCTGGCTGGGAATTCTGGGAGTTGAAGTCCACATATCTTAAAGTTGCCAAGGTTGAGGAACACTGGTCTAGAGTGTAAGGCAGTGATGGTGAACCATCACAACATTTTGGGTGACACATCAGCATTCACCAACACCCAACAACTGCCATGCCCCAGGAATCTGCAGCTGCCCCAGCCCCATCCCAGCCGCCCTCACCACCTCTGAGCCCCACACTGCCCTGCCCTCCGCTGCCCCAGCTCGCCTTGCCCTCTTCTTGCTCTCTCTTGCGCAAAGCCGGTTCCTGCAGAAGCCACCTGCAATTTGCACAAAGGAGCACAAGGGGTTTAAAGAGGCATGCCTTGGTGTGAAGGGGCATCTTTGAGTAAAGGGGCATGCTTTTGCTGGATTCAGGCAAAGCTTTTTTTGTTTGTTTGTTCCAGGGGTAACACGCCATCAGAATCAAGTTAGTCATTCTCCAAATTTTGACACACCGAACCCAAAAATTTCGCCATCAGTGGTGTAAGGATCAAGCAATAGCAGTGCTTCAGTGAGCCAGACTGGGAGTCAAACTCCACTAAACAGTCGAAGGCCAATGGTCAAGTTCCAAAAGGGAGTCAACCCTAGTTTGGGCTCAGGAATGCATACACAGATCCAAAGTAGCCATTGCAGAACTTGCTCCAGCAGAGGCTTTCCCCTCTCACAGGAGTTAGTATCCAAAGCCCTTCAGTCCCTACCGAGGTGCAGGTGAAACTGAGCAGTCTGCATTTACTAGGCTCAGATTTTGTCTTCCCTTGCAAGCAACTGCTCTCTTGACTTGCTGTCCTTCCATCCGGGCTATTACATGATTTTTTCTTGTTTTTTTGACATTCCTATATATGCACGGATGTAATAGTAAAAATATTTCAGTTCTTTCTGCAGAAATAGGCATGTCCTTCTAACAGTATTTGTTGACAGTTCGGCAGTCTTCCCAAGCATCATAGAGGTCTTGTGAACCATACCCAAATATATCATTTTGACACAGTATACCATTAAAGCTGCTTACAGAAACACGATAAAACTGAAATGTCATACCAGTGTAGTACACTTGGAAGAAAGTTCCACATGAAGTGACCTGTTAGTTTATATACAAATAAAACATCTTCTGAGTAACCCAGAAGAAATTTATTTTTTTCTACTATGGGTTGTATTGGCAGCTGTGTATAAAAGCAGATTGTTCTTACATAAGAAATGGAACAGGCAGAAAAAGATCCTGAGACCAAGCCCATTAGATCCTGCTGGAGTCTGTGCATATGCCTCATGTGGCAAACCACTGAACTGCAGATGGTAGCTTTCCTTCAAAATCCTCTAGAACATAATTACTTAAACATTATGGTGTATATAATGTTCCATTATATTACTAAGGCTTATATGCTGCTCTCTCTATGACTCCGAGCAACACAAAGTAATCAAATTAAGACACAGTTAAGGCTTGCAGCTCCTAACAAACTGTAATGTTTAAAGCAGTACAAACAAGGGAAAAGTGCTCAAGAGCAATCATATTGACTTACATTTTATATTTAATTAAAAACACGTGGTGTTTAATTTTGGCCATATCTACCTTTTGGAAATACACTACTCAGCACACCGCCCAGATGATAGGTCAGCCCTTAGCCTCTCAAAGTTGTGCACGCCTTCCATAAAGAGCACATCAAAACAGTGTTGACAGTTCACTGCATCCATGCCCAGAATATGGGCTTCTGGCATCTTCCCAAAGGTTCCTTTGAGCGGCAAAGATAACGTATTGCTTAACACAGGGAAGGCAATGGGCAGCCTTTGTTACAGCCCTGAGAGGCTACTCAGACTACTATTGCTGAAAGTTAATATGCAGTTTACCCCCCCCCCCCCCGTTTTACTGTAAACCTTGAAATAGGCTTAACGTAGTTTTGAAAGCAAAGAGCTCCCATCCCCAATTCTCGCCTAACCCAAAAAACAAGGAAGAAAACAAGATGCCATCCATGCCCATATCTAGTCCTTGGTCCACCAAAATATATTAAGTGATACCTGTAGCCATCAAAATTCTATCCACCTCTGCCCTTGAAGCATTAAAAATTGTGGCAGGGAGAAGAAGTTGGGATCAAAGTATGTATCATTTTTTATTTGACTCTTGACAAATCTGAAACAAACGTTAAGCCACTTTTTTCTCTTTAGCTTAATGGCCATCTGGCAGGCCAAGGGTCTGTACTTGTCCTCTGCCCATATGCTGTCTGGCTTTCATGCTTCATGATACTAATACATAAATCCAGGTTTGTTGGTTTAATGAGAAAAAAGTCGTATTTTTATTTTCTATTTCTAGGATAGTTTTTTTTCCTTTTATTTTTTTTTCAACCCAATACATCCACAAACAACTTTTATAAATGCATTTTTAATTCCACAGTTTTAAGCAGAAAGAGACATATGTATGAACATCAAATTGTACCATTAATGAATAGGATCAAAACAGGACATGATAGGCTGTATAGCTAGGCTGCTCCCGTTAGCTTAGCCTGTTCGGAAAAGCATAAATTTTCAGGGAAAACCAAAGTAGCCCTACTGGCTTTAAGAAAGGTCCAAAACATTTATTGAGTCAACCTTTTCCATAAGACACTTGCATTCCTCACTTGGCACTATAGAACTTTGTTCAGTTGGGGCAACAGTCAATAGTCTATCTTAACTTCATTATTGACAATTAGAAATAATAAAATCATACTTGAATTTAATTTCCATTTCCATTCAATAGGTGGTGCTATGTTGTTGCTGGTTTAAAGGACCTCCAATCCTTTTTCAGTGCAATTATAAAATATTTGATTATGTGCTCTGGATCTTTACAAAAACCTACTGAAAAAATAGCAATTTTGTATTTTTATCATTTGTAAAAATGTTTTTCTCCTTCATTTATGTAACGTTCTAAACTGCAGATGGCTTCATTTCTCAGATCTATGCCCCTCTCAGAGCTTGGGGGAAAAGGTCCTGTTGTACAGCAATAAAATAAACCACAATTGGGTGCCCATAAATCATGGCTTAAAACCAGAAAGTTGCAGTTACAAAAAATTCTAAACCATAATGTATTTTTGCTTATTGTATTATGCAAACCCAATAAGAGTGGCAGAAAATTTTACTTGCCACTTTAGAAATACCAAATGGTAATACATTTTTTCCATTTAAATAACAAGGTTTCTGTATCTTGTTAAAAGCATGAAATACTGTTTGAAAATAAATGTGACAGGCATAGTCTAGCACAGCATAATACCACTGAGAAGACTTGAAAGACTTTTTGGCAGAATAATCTTATTTGCTCACAATTGGCATTCTAGTTTCTTCTCCCTGCTCTGAAAGAACAGTCACAACTTTTGATGCTCTCTGATCAGGCTTTTTTTTTTTGCAGAATTATTCTGCTTCATGCACAGAATTATGAAGGTGGCAGACAGAAACGTCTTCCATCTGCATGTTTTCCCAGGGTGTTTTCCTGTCCCCACACATCAAGAAGGCACTTCAACCAGTTTTAAATTATGGATGGAATACCAGATATTATTAAAAACGTTAGCTATGGAATTTGTCACGTGGAAATCACATTTGTTATTTTCTTGAAATCATTTTAGGAATGCAGGGCTTCAAGGTAGCTGGATTAATTGTTGTGCATGTGTGAAATGAATAGGCATCAGTTTTCTAAGCTGAACACATGTTGGGTAGTGGTTTGCTGCACTGCAGAATTGACTCTTTGTTTTCGTTTGTGTTCTGCTTCAGATTTGTAAATAAAGCACAGAGAAGTGGGGAGCATGCATTATATTATATGAATTATTTATTTATGGCAAACGCTTCAATCATGCAATTCTGAGCAGCTTCATTCATTACATCAGGGTTTTTTAAACTAGGTTCTGTGGAAACCTAGGGTTCCATGAGAACCTTAATGGGTTCTATAAGACAAAGGAAAAAAAAACCCTCTCTGCAAGGGACTAAAGAAAAAAAAACCTCTGCAGGGGATTAAAGGGGAAAAAAAATTCAAGCATATTCAGCCATCTACTCCTGCCTCAACACTGTTCTACAAAGGCTTCCATGGCAATTTTTCTATGGTGCAGTGGAAAGGCCGGGGCTTGTCAGCTGATATTCAGAAGCCCCACCCCTTTTGATCTCCAGGATTTTTGTTTTAATGAACAGGCTGTGCAGCCTGAAAACGTCTGACAGCCGCCGCATTACACTACAATAATTCAAAAATTGTCAATATTATCAAATATATCAAATAGGAACCATAATAAGTATTATCAATATAAATTCAACATAGTCATAATATCTCATAAAACCGGAACATCTTATAACAGCAAAGCAGCCAGATTCTTCTCAACTCAGGTACATCTCCCATTCTTTCCTCTGTCCCCAAATACAATATAGTGCAATCCACATTTTAAAAAGCTTCCTAAAACCTTGGAGTGAGGATGCAGTTCTTAGGTCTGGTGGGAAGGCATTCTACATCTCACCTCCAAAGCTCCTGTGTTGCACTTCTTACACGGTGGGGGACTTTCTGTAGGCGTGGTCCATAGTGTGCCCTAGGTATGCAGATTATATTTGGAGGACATGGCCTCAAAGATAACCAGGCCTCAAAACACATAGGACTTTAAAGGTGACGTGTTTGCACACATTTTTTCTGGGGGGGACGACCTGTTTTATCTAATGCCAAATTTTAGATTATATTTGTAATTTGCTATTTAGGACTTTTGGCTGTAAATAAAACTTACTTCTAGGAAGTTACAGTCTACATGGCAACACCAGGAGAGAAAGAGAAAGAATGAGTGCTGAATATTAGGTAACAGAGTTAACTATACTTCATTACAGATGAGTATTAGGACTGAGATGATAAACCAAAGTTCTGGGAAATGCGGCATTAGTTTTTGGCACAAAAACTAAATTACTCATGTAGGATGAACATATTGCCTACTATTCTATGAGAAAGACAAAAATTAGATAGGGACAGAAAAAAAACAAACACCCAAACTAAGGTTTATTGCTGTGTTTGTTTTGATATAGCTGTTGCTGGGAGAATGCAACTTTAATGGCAATTTAGGACTGGATGGATGTAAATGTGTGGAAAGATCTGGAACAAAGATCATGACAGCAGCATAAGGTTTCTCCATAATGAAAAGCTGAAGATAAACTTTTATCAAATAAAATCATCACAAATTGAAAATAGAAATTATGTTTTTGTAGGAAAAGCTCATAAGGAATCAAAACCCAATTTTCTTGCTCTGATAAAATTAATAAATATCAGACATTTATTAGACCAAAAGCCTCTCAGGGACAAAGATTAATGTGGTATAGTGTATTTCTTAGGAATCACAAAAGCCAGTTATTCTCAGTAAAGCTGTTTATTAAAGTCCTCCTAACGAAAAGCTCAATTCTGGCTATTTGTTGTAACTTGGACTCCATACAGTGACAGATGGTCACAAGAGCAACCTATAAAGGATCTACAGCTGACTTTGGCTTCTGATAAAGCTGTAGCTGATTATTAGAATGTGTAAAACAATATCAGAAGGAGTCCAAAGCATCTATCCAGCCTTGGAAATCCTGCAATCCAGATTGTTTCAGATTGCAGACAATCATATTTACATCTAAAAATACTGTAGTAATATGTATACAATATAACCGATTTCATCTGACACTATTTCCAAGTTAGAATGTTTAGGCCAGAGTTTATTACAATTTACACAAGTTAGTTCTGTGTCTCCCTGACTACAGGGACTCCTCTACTTAGAGGGTATTTCTGACCTTATTTCCTTCATAATGTTTCCTTCTCCACCATGTACCCCAAGCATTTCTTATTCTTCTTCCACCATCTGTATTCAGCATAATCAAGAAATAACTGTGCAAATAGCTGTGGCAGATGAAACCACTTCACATAATAAGTATATAGCATTTTGGTAAATCAGCTAGGACATGAAACCTATTTGTAGATAAATGTGTGCTATTATCATATGCTGCAAGGGTTTTCCTTAAAAAAATGTAAACTAGACTATATGAGGTAATCTTGATTTCTATGTTGCTACACCATACTTGTACATTTTGTATGTGTGTGTGAACACCTTAGATTCATATATCATGGTATTTTGAAGGCAACGTGGAGAACAACCCCTCTCCAAGAACTTGGAACCTGATAGCACTTAGCACTTATACAGAATAGAAATGTGAATTAAGCATGTGGAATATTTTGCTCATTGTTGATCGAACCTTTTTTTCCTGCTTCTGGTAGGCTAAGCAATGATTTCATCCAAGTCCAAAGGTGTCATTTAAAAAAAGGCTTTCCTGCTATTCTATTTGTTCCCCATGCATTTTGTCCTCATATACAGAGGACCTGAATTAAAATTGTAAAAATCTTACTACGAGTGGTTAAAGAAACCTCCTTTATTTGCTTCCACAGTAAGCAGAAACACTGCTGGACAAGCTAGGCTCCTCCCTTTTTAGCTGCCTCTGTCTAACCAGATGTGGTGGATTTCGGCAGTGCCGCTGGTTCTCAGGAAGGAGGAAGCACATTCCAAGGAGGTGGAGGAGATAAGAGAAAGCACAGTCTGAGAGGCAATGGTGGGAAAATGAAGAGGTTCAGGATAGCCCTGCCCTAGAGTCTCCCAGGTTATTTCCCCTTAGGTTAGGTAGAGTAGCTTTAGTCTGGCAAGATTCTGTCTTTATGGTGTGAGCAAATAACGAACTGGAGTTTGAATGGACTGATTCTTCATTGTTCTTGGGCTGGGCCTGACATCAATCTTGCCAGACTCATAACTCCCATCAAAGAGGGAGGAATTTTTCAAGCATGGCTTTGGATCCCCAAGGGCCACTGGTTACTCCACAGCATTTGGCAGCAGCCTTACTGCAGCAACAGCAGTAAGTGGATGCACAAGTCAGTAACTTGCAAGCAGCAGTGTTGCAGCTGTTGCAGCAGGTCGGGCAGAATGCCCAACAGCCTGCAGTGGTGCCAGTGGCAGCAGCTCAGCCAGTGCTTCTGTGGACCCATGGCAGCTCACCTGAGAAGTATGAGGGAGAAGCAGACCAATTAAGAACATTCATTACTCAATGCGAGATGATCATGGATAGCAGACCTGCAGAGTTCCCAACAGATCACACCAAGGTAGCTTTTGTTTTAAGTTTATTAAAGGGATCAGCAGTGAAATGGGCCATTCCCATGATGGAAGGCAACGACCTGATTCTGAATGACTATCAGAATTTCATGGGGAGGTTCAGAGGCCATTTCAGAGATCCCATCTGGAGGGTCACAGCCAATCAGGAGCTTCGGAAACTCAAGCAAGGCAACAGGAGAGTAAGGCTTTTCATCGCAGATTTTAAGCTATTAGCTGGAGACGTCAAATGGAATGAGATGGCCCTTATGGACCAGTTTAGAGAGGGGCTGAATGATGATCTCCAAGATGAACTGGTAAAGCAAGGAACCCCAGCCACCTTGGGTGAACTGTACCAGTGTTATGTGGTGATTGATGCCCGACTCGAGGAATTGAAACAGAGTCAGGATGTTAGAGGCAGAGGTGGCTACGGATCACTCCTGACGGGATTCACAACTGTCCCTGTTGTGGACTCAGATCCAGGGGCTGGGGAGCCAAAGCAGATCAGTTGTGATGGAATGGGTTCCTGAGGGAGGGGGTGATGTGGTGGATTCCAGCACTGCTGCTGGTTCCCAGCGAGGAAGCACATACCAGATGGATAAGAGGCTTCGCAGCCCAGACACTGTTGCTGGGAAGGTTAAGAGGTTCAAGGTAGCTCCGCCCTAGACCCCTTTGAGGATATTTCCCATTAGGTTAGTTGAGTAGCTTTAGTCTGGCAAGATTCTATCTATATGGTGAGAATAAAGGACTAGAGTTGGAAATATCAACTCAGTGTGGTTCTTGGCCTGGTTCCTGACATCGGTGCTGTAAAGAGATCAGTCTTTTCAGAGGAGAAGCAGAGACATCAAGATCTGGGTCTGTTTTTATTGGGAGCCTCAGGGCATATAGTAAGAGCATAACTGGCAAGAATTCCAATGACAGGGGCTAAGTCATCGGAGCAAGCCACCAACAAGTGCCCAGCTCCTTCCACAGCAGCAATGCAGGGAAACTCTACCAGCCTCCCTCACGATAGCTCACAAGGGGGGGGGCTGTCCAGCAAGTAAGGAGAGCTCATTCTGAAGACAACAGGCAAGCTTTTTTCCTTATCCGTTACAGCGACTTTAGAATCAGGGTACAAAGTAGAACTAGAGGCTCTTATCAATTCTGGGGCTACCACAAAGTATGGCTCTCTACTAAGTTCTTAACTTTGAACAGGCCATTGAAAAAGTTCATAACCCGTTCACCGCTGAGAGACAGACAAACCCAGTAGCTTATTGTTTGCAGCTGCCAGCTTCTATGAAGGTACACCCCGTCTTTCATCGCTCCTTACTGGTCAAAGAAGTGTCTCCCAGCACTCTGCAATCCCATGAACCACCACGCCCACCAGTGATAGTGGATGGGGAAGAAGAATATGAGGTAGAGACTATTTTGGACTTGAGGAGAAGAGGGAAGGGGATTCAGTATTTAATTGGAAAGGGTACTCAGAGGCAGGGTGCTCATGGGAGAATGCAAGAGATGTACACACTCCCAGGTTGGTGTACCAGTTTCATCAGCATTTCCCTTACAAGCCATGGCCTCACAAGATCCATGAAATTCCACAAACATCCAAGCAAACAGAGATGTTTGTGAGTGTGCAGGAGATTCCCTCAGAAAGGGCCCAGGGGCAGGGAGTCACAGAGGCCGAGGAAGCTAGGCCGTTGACTTCGGGCCTCCAGCTCCCAAGGAGGAGGGGGGTTAACGTTTCTAATCATGTAGCTGTTTTGCAGGAAGAGCCACCTGGCATGGAGGAGTTATCAGAAATGGAGAGGAGCACTACATCTTCGCATTCATCTCTACCCCCACTGCCCAGTTCCCCTGAGAACTAGGAGGGAGAGACTGATTTTGAAGAGGGGGGTGATGTAATGGAATGTCTCTCTGAAGGGGGGGTGATGTGGTGGATTTCAACGATGCCGCTGGGTCTCAGGAAGGAGGGAGCGCATTCCAAGGAGGTGGAGGAGATAAGAGGAGGCACAGTCCAGGAGGCAATGGTGGGAAAATGAAGAGGTTCAGGACAGCCCCGCCCTAGAGTCTCCCAGGTTATTTCCCCTTAGGTTGAGTAGCTTTAGTCTGGCAAGATTCTGTCTATATGGTGTGAGAAAATAAAGAACGAGTTTGAATGGACTGATTCTTCGTTGTTCTTGGGCTGGGCCTGACACCAGAAGCAGGGGTAGATTGAAGCATCTATCCATGGGTAAGGTATAATCTGGAATTGAGCCTTAATCAAGAACACTACAGTAAACAAGGTAGGGAAAGAATGCAAAGCATAGCTTTTGGATTTTTTTCCTGCCCTTAATAATAGCTCTGCTCTGGGTCACATAACCAGGAAGGAATGTGAGGAGGTCTTAGAATGGAGGAGTTAGCAGCATTCCTAGCTGCTGTTCAACTGCCTCCCCCATATGGATGCACTGGGGAAAATTTTGTGGAACATTTTTCTCCATGGCTCTAAGCTGGATCCAGCCCATTTTCAAAGTCAATCTTTCTTTTGCTGCCTTCTCCCTCAGTGCCAAATTTTTTTATTTACTAATCAAATTCATATAGCCACATTTGATTCCATTCTATTCATTTTCAGAGTTATCTTAGTGCAGGCCCGCAACTAGGGTCTCTGTCACCTGGGGCAAACATGGATTCCATTTTGGCACCCCCAGCGCTCATTTTGGCACCCCCCAGCGCTCATTTTGGTGCCTTCCCAGCACGGTGCCCGGGGCACATGCCCTGCTTGCCCCCCCCAGTTGCGGCCCTGTCTCAGTGATCAACAAAGAGATAGGATAGAAATAGTCTTGATTTCCTTTACTATTTTTTCCCAGCATTCACTAGGTTTGAAGGAATAAAGTCAAAAGACAGATAGTTTCAGAGGTTTTTAGGAAGAAAAATGTCTCAAAAAAATAAATACCATGAAATTTAAAAAGATTTGTCCTCCAGTTCAGCAGACACAGGGTCTTTCAAAAATCAGAAGAGTTTTCTGACTTTTCTTTTCTTTAGATAAATTATAATTGGATATGGTGATACTTTTAAAAATGCAAGATAGGTGATATATGTGGTTGTGGTAGCAGTAACATCCAGTGATGATGGAGAAATTAATGTGAAGGCAGTGAAACTCAAAGCTACAAGAGAGCACCATACACATTTGTAATAGACCATATAGTACAGCAGTAAAAATAGAACAGATTCTCTGAGGTTTTTTTTTTTGCATAGAGATATCCTGTTGAGGTGTGTGCCTTTCTACTAATGAGCTTATTTGGTCCCTGAAGCTGATCTCTACTTTAAAACCTCAAAAATTAAAATCTTCAGTATCTTGAGAACATGGAGATGGAAAACTTGAGAAGTTTTGTCTCACAGAAACCTGCATCCCTGCTCAGTGAGGGCTACACAACTATGAACATTGCTCTAGATCTCATTCTTGTTTCCAAACCACACAGTGCAGATGTGAAGTCTTTGATCAGCATAGCACTAATAATATTCTGAAGACTATGGGCAGGTCAAACATGCAATTAGACCCTTAAAGTTTCTGGTTTTATGTACACAACATTTTACCCCTTTTTATGTGGAAACCTAGCCTAGCAGTACTCTACTGGATCTATGAACAATTCCATCAAATCACTGAAGGAGCAACCGGCAAACAGCATGTATATTTTTATGGTGCCTCTCTTAAAAGGCTAATTATAAAAGACATTTTGTCATATATTAATTTGTTACTTCTGAGGATGAGGTCAAATCCAAGAAGAAAGACTCCATGTTTATGACTGGTAGAAAAATAAAGGTTTTAACATGTTTTTAAATTTAAAAAGTATTTTCTTTTATCATCATTCTTCGTTTAGCATTTTGTGCAAAACTACAAAATTCCTTTTACTACAGCATATTTTGGGTAAACATAAATGTTAGGAAAAGCCCAAATACACCTTACGTTTTTATTTGCACACTTTTCTATATGCTATAGAGATGTGTTTAGTTGTAACTTTCTAACTTAATGCAAGAAGCACAACATTCATATCCATGCTTATATTAGCAAAGGTAACAACTCTGAATTTGAATAAAAAATAATTTGATACTACAATTCATATGGTAATGGACTACAATAGGAAAATGAATGCTGTTCTTTAAATGACTAAAAGTTTCTTAACATAAAACATATTTATCTTTATATTGCATTGTTTTAATTACATTTTATTCTTCTATTTTTAATTGTTTGTAAACCACCCAGAGTCGTTACAGTATGAGATGGGTGGTAAAGAAATATGACAAATAAATAAATAAATAAATAAATAAAATCTCTAATAAAAATGTTTAGCTTAACAAATTCAGTAGAAATTATTTTAAATACCTCATACGCTTTTTTTAAAAAAGAAAGAAGTGATAGGGAATTAAACCTGTCCCAAGAGACAAATTAATTTCTCAAACCTCCATGACCCAGATGATCTCATGAATCAGAGTTTGGGAAGTGGAATTTCCACTTCGTCCTATTTCTTTGGTTTAACATTAATGGCAATTATTCATATAGTTAGTAAAAATTAAAAGCTTAACAATAACATGAAATATATATATCTGACTTATTACCTTTTTCCAAGTTTATATTTTCATTCTTCAGGAATTTCTTTCCTCAGAAATAGAAAAGCTCTGCTTGTTTTAACACATGATTATAAATCACTGGAACCTGTGAAAATGTACAATTTCTAATACTTTATTTCTATTATTTAAATCATTTGGAAACTGATTTTTCAATATAAATGTATTCCAGATAGATAAGATATATAATAGAATTCTTAACAGAAGTGCAAGACAATCATATTACTGCCCTTGAAAGAAAAGAAATAACCTGAACAAAGGAATAGTTGTTTTAAGTAACCATAAGCAACACTCTTGTGCCAACAAATGGAGACAGGCTATAAAGAGATAAAGATTAGCAAACAGCAATACATTTGCTTTATATAATGTAATCCAGCTTGTGAAACAAGTGCGAAAGGCAAAGGTACAGAATTAATAACCAAGGGTGCACAAATGCTTTTCAATCGTGTATAAGTTATGTTATGGTTGAAAATAGTTCAATTTTCATTAAAAAATGCCTCCTTAGAAGACCATACATAAACTTTATTTACTCAAAGAGCAAATAAAAAAAATATTCTGAAACACATGCTGCCTGGGATTAAAGAAAGGATATTAATTCTTTGTTTTTCCAGTCAGGTTATAGAAGAATTGTTATAAAATATATTAGACATAACTGTGATGTTATTATCTTTCATCTCAAATAATAACAAAGGGGTTCTAAAGTGTAACCTGCATAGTCACATTTGGAATAAGTCCAATTAAAATCAATAGGACATAAATATACAATGCTACAAAACTGATCTTACAATGGTACTGACGCAATGTGTGCTGCTGTCATATGATGATATTGTCATGGGTCCTTTTTTTTTTTTAACTGTACCCAATTAGATTGACCCAGACTCAAGGGAGACACAACAGCATTGGACCCTGGACAGATCGTTCTTTATATCTTCCTATAAGAGTTGGGGAGATTTTTTTTTTTGTAAAAACAAACATAAAAGTGATATGTGAGTGCTTCCTATATTCTATTACTACTTCTATACTATTACCATGGTAATTACTATTACCACATACTATTACTCTTTAATTACTATTACTATGACAATGTTTATACTATACTCTTTACTATCACTATTCAATAAACTATACTGTTACCTATTACAATTACCTATGTACTATGCTCTATACTATTACTAGTACGCATTCTTTCTTAAGCATTTTTGTGTTAAGTCCCCTCTCCCTGAGTTTTCTTCTTCTTTTTCTGTTAATGGCCAGCATGTAGAGCTCTTGCACCTTTTTTACATTGTGCTTTGTCTTGCTGGGCTTCTGTACTTCTTTTCCCCCCTTTTGGACCATCCACTCCTTCTGAAGGAAAAATGCCTTGGCTGCTGTTTGCTGGTGGCTGCAAAACTCCAAAACACGTGTCTCCTCCATTCTTCTCTCCCCACACACCTGTGTCAAACTTACAGCTTTATGGGCAACTCTGCCCTGCTGACGCTGGGCAAGGCTCTAAAGGGAGGGAAAGAAGGCAGCGTAGGTGCCTGCAATTTTGCTAAGCAGCTTGCTGTTCCACAAATATCCATAAGCAAAGGTTTATTTAGATGACAGGTACCAGACAGTTATATGATCTTTGTTATTTATATAGACGCAGACACACATACAGAAACTGACAATGATTGGCTGCAATATCATCTTGCACTGATTTTGTTTTCAAAATGCACCATATTCCTTGGCACCCTTGGATAACTATTTAAGCAAGACAAATATATATGTTAGGGTAATTTTTATACCACTTCAAACTAGCTGACTCTTATATGAAAATACTGTATATGGAAATATACATTAAGCTAAGGAAGGTCTTGCAAGATCAACTTTTGTGGCTGTGCTTTAAACATATCAAACTGTAAAACCCAGCATAATCATACAGTTGTGTGCAGTTGTTGAACATCATTTATTCCTGTGTATCACCATTATTTTTTTAAACTTCCAGGCTGTCATATAAACGTATAAACTTCCAGGTCATTTTGTGTTCCTTGCATAAATTTCAATAAATGTACATTTCCTGGTATAAGGTAAGAGCAATTTGGTTGCTATTAACTCTCCAAATAGTTAGCACAGGATGCCTCCTAAAGAGTACTAGTAACCTCAACAGAAACTTATTTTGAAGAAAAATACTACCGCTAGATGATAATATTGCTGAAAAACACTTAAACAGAAGAATTATGATTGCCAATTTCACTAAAGAAGCAAATTCAAATGATCAGAGAACCTTGCTGATAGTTTTATTTCCTATGGTTTCTATTCTGTTCCTCATAGGAGGAAATAATTTTTGGAACTCCATGATGAAATGTTGCAGTCATGGTGTAAATGTGGGTAGGGGGGAGATAAGACATGTGATCCGCAGGATTCCCTGGAGGGGGCCATGCTCCCTCTAGGCTGAGCCCAGTTAGGTTGAACTGCCAAGCCAACGAGTGTCAGCAGACTAAGTGCTAATTTGACAATTCACATTCAGTGTGATTGAGATATCCTAGTTTTCATTTAGTGCTGTCTCCCCCAACACTCTACACAGCACTAAAAATAGCGAAAACTCAGTTTATGTATTTCATATTTTCACCTATTATATGGAGGGGTTTGAAGGAATCTATTACCTAACTGCAGCTTGCTCTGTATCCCTGCCACTCTGGTAAATTTGTTGGTGGGGGGGGGGCTCTGAGTCAGTTTTTGACTCCTGGCGACTGCCTGGACAAGTCCCTGCAGTTTTCTTGGCAAGGTTTTTCAGAAGTGGTTTGCCATTGCCTCCTTCCTAGGGCTAAGAAAGTCACCAAGGTCACCCAGCTGGTTTCATGCCTAAGGTGGGACAACTCACAGTCTCCCAGTTTCTACCCTGATGCCATAACCACCACACCAGTCTTGACTCTCTGGAAAATTTACTAGTCTACACTTAAGGTTGCAGATGACTGAAAATATATCTTGTCTCCCTGGGTATACTGTATGAAAAAGAAAGCAAACACTAGTTTGTATGTATGTTATATAAAATCTTTCCTCTAGAACTGTATCATCCTTTGTTCTTTTTAAATATACATTTTTATCACCTTGTGGTTTTATGTAACCTAAATAAAAGTTACTTTAAAGCTACATACTTCTCAAAGAAAAGTATTTGATAAATTTTGCTTGTAGTGCTGCTTGACAAATATACATGTGGATTTTGGATTATACTAAGAATATTGCCAGGGTGTTGGATTTGCCACCTTTGAACTACGTATCTAACGGCAGGCACCTTAATTGGTCCTAAGTAATTCTATTTCATATTGGAAGTTTAATTCTGCAGTTACTTTGTTGAAGAAAGACAGCTGTCTGATGAACTCAGTGAATTCGAAATTATTAGGAAACCAGACTATTTTTAAACCTGAATCTAAATAGTGGGTCAATACACTATGTGTGCATCCTAGCTAAAAGGATGCAGGTAAGAGTATATTGGCTAGCAAGGTAGTATCAACATTACAGATCCTAGTTGTTCAGAACTGAGTGAGCTTACCTGTAATAAAACTGGGTTTTGGTTATGATATACTGGCCAAAATTTGCCAAAACTGTCCTTACTATTAGCAGGGAATACTGCATGTGGCATGGGTACAATTACAGCTGGTAACCTAGACTATATCTTCATCTGATATAATTTATGTGAAAATTCACCAAATTCATGATGGGTGGTGGTCAATATAAGATGGCATATGAAAAACTGTGACCTGGAATTTAAGAGGAATAAATGATAACAAGTATTAATTAACAAACAAAATGAAGGAAAGAAAACAGTTATGTTGTGTGGATGTGAAACTAAGAGAAAGGGAAAGAATAGTCTGACTAAAGGTAGTCTTATCTTATGGAGTGAACTTGATACATAAATCCATAGAAGTGAAAGTGTAAGTTTAATTATGAAAGAAAGGACTAAAAATTATGCTTCAAAAGTTTGCATCATGTAGGTTTTTATGTGTACATATGAAACTAGTAATCCATTGGTTAGTGATAGCTGCATGTTTGACAGTGGAGGAATCAGATAAGAGTCTGGGGGGAAATTGTGCAGTATTCTAAACAAATGCAATTGATAGGAAAAATATTCTGTTAGACAACATAAATGGATGGGTGGAAATGAGTTAAGAGAGTACAAAAACATTTGGCCTTCTGAGATCTAAGAATGCTTCAGCATAGTGACTGATGAGTATCTGCTTAGAAAAAAGATCTGCTTGCTTAGAATACATAGTTTAAATATAGGTTTATTCATATAAACATATAAAGAAGTGTTGAAGCGCATAAAACCAGACATGTCACTAGAAGGAAAAATAACAAAATTTAGACTTAGTTACTTTGGTCACGACATGAGATCAACATCATTGGAGAAAGACGTTATGCTTGGAACGGTCAGTGGCAAAAGATGATGAGGACGCCAAAGAACATGCTGGTTGGATTTAATGAAAGCAGACACAGGCCAAAATATAAAGCAACTGAAAGAAGCTGTACAAGATCGGAAATCACGGAGAGAGCTGGCTTATGGAATAAAGGGTCGGATATGACTGAATGGATAATTCAATTAGATTATTCATATATACACATGGCAAGGGAATAATATAAAAGCATGATAGATCTGATTGTTTATAATGGCATACTGAGATAATAAGTGAAGGACCCAAAGTGATGAGAGGATCTGAATGGGAGTCAGATAATTTTGGGGTAGTGTCTAAAGTAGATCATAGAAAAATTGGATATGGAAACAGGTATTGGTGAAAGAAACAAGAGTGGAAGAAGATTGGCTGCAGGATGGAGAAATTGGAGTCCTCCCTTTGGATCACAAATCTCAGGATCCAAATTTTTACAGTTTTGTTACAATAATGTAAGGAACTGGTATACAGAAATTAATTTTACTGAGATTGTTTTCCTATGTGAAACTTGATTTCAGTTGGCTTGGCAGCGCACAATTAGAGGTTTAATTCCAAATAAGTGTTTGGAATTAATGGTAATACAGTCTCCCAATGACCCCAGTTACTAATTACATTCAGCATTCAAATTTTGTGGCTTCAGTATTAACCATTTCCCCTCTCTCCTTTTCATTATTTTTTTAATATCTAAACCAATAAAGTTAGATGGGTATGTTCCATCAAACAATCTCATCTTGTTGGACCCAGGAATCATGCCTTCTCTGTTGCAGAGCCTGCCTTGTGGAACAGCATTCCCCCAGATATCCCTGGCTTCCAGATTTATCTTTTTGGGTTTTTTCCCCAGTACAACCAAGTCAGTCCTACCACTGAAATGGCTCCACTTAAAAGTTCTATTTTAATAATGAAATACAACAAAAACAACTATACCAACAAAAAAAAAGGTAGTGACCATAAAGTGATGAAATAAAACCAATACATACATACATACAGTACATATTATGGTTATTCAAATAAACATGACAAAAGAGTAAAGGAAACCATTTAACAGAAAAAAGATCCCTATTAATTGGTATCCCTAATACCAATAGATAGTGACTTTTGAGAAATAGTGATGACTTTTCCTGAATCCATTCCTTAAAATCAGGAAAGTAAGTTTCTTTCCAGTTACGTAAAATTATCTCTTTGCCATGCCACATGCCAAAGCTCTTTTCATAGGATATCAAATTCCATGTTTTAAGAAAATAGTTCAATAACACACTGATGCATTTAATTATAATATTTCTCACCAAAATTGTACTGACATAGGTAGTAATGTGAAACCAAAACAAGGCTGTAACTGGACAAGACCAAAACATATGAGTTATAGAACCTTCAAATTTCTTACAACATAAAAAATACCTAATGTCCATACCTTTTTAAAAGGTTCCACATAAAAACTCTGAGTGGTAAGTGATCTTCAAAATCAACAGGACGGAAGTGCTAGAAAGAGTTGTGGCATTACCATCTCATAAGAAAAAGAAGATTTATGGCTTGCAGTGCTTAAAAGTTTGTGAACCCTTTTGAATTTTCAGTGTATCTGCATAAATATGAACTAAAATGAGATCTGTTCTCCACACAAGCCCTAAAACTAGATAAAGAGAACCCATTAAAAGAAAGAGTCAAAAACATTATATTTGTTAATTTATTCATTGAGGAAAATGAACCAAAGCTACATGTTTTTGTGTGGCAAAACTATGTGAACCTTCTCATTCAGTAACTGCTATGCCGCCAGAATTCCAGGGAAGAAATGGTGGACTGAAGATGGCTCTGCGAAAAGTGGAGTCAACCACCATGGCAGAATGAAGAGCCAGCAAGTAGACCAGTTCTTCAATAATTTCCTCTCTGGACAAGGAGACAACTTGAAATCACCCACAAGTGCTCCTGACAGCTGCTTCTCGCAAGGAGACTGCAAGACAGTGGTCTCTGGTGGGTTTAGAACTCTAGGAGATGAGGGAATAATCAACTTGCTCAAACTGTGGTTGGCGCCTTTGAAAGAACACTAAGTTTGCATATTTCCTTTTCTAATCACTTTCGGAAATTGCTTGTTAATTGCTTTTCAACTATTAGGAACCTTTGGATTGACAAGTTTTACAGCACAGGGTGAGTTTCATTCAATCCTTAGAGAAAGAAGTTTTAACTACAAGTTGAAGGACTTTAAAAAATTTGGGGGGGGCAGTGGGAATGAATAACAAAAGGGTAATTAAAACCTTGATTTTAGAAAGTTACAAATGGACTAAGGGTCCAGATAAATTTGAAATAAGATTTTGCAATTAATTATAAAGAATCCTTCCTGTGGAAAAATGCTTTTGTTTTGATTTTTTTTAAAAAAACAAGACTTTAAAAGTTGGACACTAGAGGGTACTAGAGGGAACTAAAGATTACAATTAAAGAAGAAGAACACTCAAACTCAACTTAAATTACAGAATGAAGCAAAATATTTTAACATTGGACATATTGAAGGATATTTTTGAACAATGGACCCAGAAGTTATTTTTAATAGTGTCTGCCTCTATAGATAGACCGTGTTTAAATGATGTTATGTGAGAGAAACAAGTTTTACATGACAAAATCGAGACTGATTTGAAAGTGGATTTAAAAATGACAGTCTACAAGAATGACATGGAACAAGATGTTACGCTGGACAGACAAAAGAAACCAGCTGATGTCTCAATAATTAAAAGGGATATACAAATAACAAACCAAGAGAGTGGCCTGGATAATTTTCCTATATTGGATTTACAAAAGTTTTGAAGACTTTTGTGAGAAAGGATAAAGAAAAAAATGAAAAGAAATCAAGTTCTATGACATTATTTGAAAGGACTAAAGATTAAGACTGTTAGAAGTAAAAGGAAGGAATATAAAGTTAGTTTACTTGATCAAAGTTAAAATAGATATGTTATCTCTTAATAGGCTAACCCTTAATAGGCTATTGCTGACATTAGGAATGAAATGATGAGGCTTTATAGATTTGTTTATAGATAAGAGATGGGATATGGGAAGAAGAGATCATTTGCTGTATTTTAAGAGGAGGTGATAAGTTACTAAAATTATTTATACTTGTGATGAGCGAAATCACTTCTTTATATATTTTTCTTTTCTTTTTCTTTATTATATTCTTATTTTTTCTTCCTTTTCCATCTCTACTTTTTCTCTTTTTTTTCCCCTGCACCTATTTTTTTTCTTTTCTTTTTTTTTTAGTTTGTATTAGTTTTTGCTGTTGTAATCTTTTTGTTGTTTATTCGTTTAGTCGCTTCCGACTCTTCGTGACTTCATGGACCAGCCCACACCAGAGCTTCCTGTCAGTCGTCAACACCCCCAGCTCCCCCAGGGACAAGTCCGTCACCTCTAGAATATCATCCATCCATCTTGCCCTTGGTCGGCCCCTCTTCCTTTTGCCCTCCACTCTCCCTAGCATCAGCATCTTTTCCAGGGTGTCCTGTCTTCTCATTATGTGGCCAAAGTATTTCAGTTTTGCCTTGAATATCATTCCCTCAAGTGAGCAGTCTGGCTTGATTTCCTGGAGGATGGACGGGTTTGATCTTCCTGCAGTCCAAGGCACTCTCAGAATTTTCCTCCAACACCACAGTTCCAAAGCATTGATCTTCCTTCTCTCAGCCTTTCTTATGGTCCAGCTCTCACAGCCATATGTTACTATGGGGAACACCATTGCTTTAACTATGCGGGCCTTTGTTGTCAGTGTGATGTCTCTGCTCTAAACTATTTTATACAATTACTATATTTACAAAAAGTAACTGGTGTATCCCCTTGGGCAGCAATAATTGCAACTGAACATTTCTGGTAACTGTTGATTAGTCCTGCACATCAGCTTGGAGGAATTTTAGCTGTCCTTACAGCTAAAGTTCATGGACAGATACTCCAAAATTTTTCTAAAGAATTTGCTGGTACCATACAGGATTCATAGTTCCATCAACTATGGCAAGCCATCCTGCTCCAGAAGCAGCGAAGCAGGCCCAAACCATGATACTGCCACCATGTTTCACAGATAGGATGTTATTATGCAGTGTTTGCCTTTCACCAGACATAACACTTTTCATTCAAGCCAAAAAGTTCTATTTTGGGTCTCATCCATCCACAAAACATTCTTTCAATAGCCTTCTGGCTTATTCACGTGGTCTTTGCAAAGTGTAGCCGCACATTTTTTTCACCACAAGAAATCTTAAAAAGAGACAGAATAGTAGCATGATGGTTGGTAGTGTAAAGACATACTTGTTTTAGAGGATTTCTTGTGGTGAAAAAATATGGTAAGGTCATAATTGGAGAACAATTTCTGCACATCATAACATTTTTCAAATGAAAAACGAATGCACAGTACTGTAACAGTATTGTCTAGAAGTGCCCCTAATTATACCATACTAACAGACTGTTTGCAGTATTGCTTGTATGTTAGTAGCTGGCATTGTTTCAAACAAAATAAATATTAGTTTTTGATTATTTGAAAAGAATGTGGAAGGACATTGTTCAGGATCATTACTGGGTATGTCTCAAGAGGATCTCAGGTTATAAATGATTATTCAATCATCTCGCAGCTACTCCTGTAGTTATAGTCTGCATCTGTCAGAAGGACAGGGGTTTCTTGTATTAAATGGTTCATTTAAAATGTTTCAATCTATTCTGTTCTCAAAGGCCTTACAAACTAAGCATTTTAGATGAAAACAAGTGGCACTGAAAGGGACTGCTCAGCAAAGTTCGCGAGGGCTGTCGAGCCAGCCATAAGAAGCAAGATTTATTTCCTCAGTAGTCTGTCCCCTACCCCCTGGTACAAATATGGATTTGCCACATTGGGCGAAGCCGCTTGTGAGGACTAACGCAAACAGCATTTCGCACATGAAAAGTTTAAACACTGCTGCCATTAGGAAAAAAACTTGCGCTAGAAGCTTCCCGGGATCCCGGTTCCTTCCCTGCTCCCTTTCCACTCTGCTTTTTAAGAAATTCCAATTTGCCCTCTCCGCCTGCCGGACCTGACCTCCACCCACGCCCCGCAGCGGGAGGTCAGGGCCCACGGCTCCCAGAGGAAGAGGGCGCTGTTGGTCGTTGGCGAGATCCGCCGAACTGAAGCTACAAGAGTAGGAGCTGTCTCCGCCGCGTCGGGAGAGCAGGGGGTTGCTCCTCAGCAACAGCTGCCGCCGCCACCCCTCCTCTCCCCGGGTCTCCGGCGGCCGCCATGTTAGGTCGGGATGATGAACTGGGGCTGCACTGAGGGGGACCCAACGCCTCGTCGCCCGCCTCCTGGTGCGTGTGGAAAGGCGAGCACCCCTGCTTCCCGGCTCCTCCCTCTCTTCACGGCCTGGGCTTGCAATACAGCCTCCGGAGGCGACGCTTGGGCTCGCTGTTCCCCCGGGAGTCCCTGGCCGGAGGCGATGGGGCAGTTGTGGCAGGGCTGAGCACGTCGGACAGTACCTGGGCGGAGGAGTAGCAGCGACGCCTGTCCCCCCAGCAGCGAGACTCACCGCCGAGCCAGCTCCTCCCGTCCTGAGGCGGAAGCGAGAGCGCCCTCTCCCCCGCGAGGAGGAGGGAGCGGGGGCTTGGCGTTTTCCCCCGGAGCGGCCCACGCACAGCAGGTGAGAGGAGTTTCGAGCGCTTCTTCCTCCTCCCCGAGCCTTTCCCTCCTCTCCCTTGTTGCGCGGAGGCGGTGGCGCCTGGAGAACGCTAGGCCCCGCATGATCCTGCCCCCCCCAGGAGTGGGGGAAGCTTCTTGGTCAGGGAAGTGCGCGGGGGTCTCCTGCCTGTTCCCAAAAAGTTTTACTCGAAGTTCCTCCTCCTATCTATTCAGTGGGCTTTTCAAGACGCGATTGCGCGTGCTAGCCTCGCGCGGTGTGGGAAGACTTCAAAGGGTTCCTTTCAGCGGTTCGTCCTGGAAAAGCCCTGGAATCCTCTTTCTTCCCCCTTTCCCTTCTGGCGGCCTATTTGTTTTCTGCTTGCTTTGCTTGTCCCTGAGAGTCTGATGCCAACTGCTTTGAATGGAAGGGGGTCGTGCTGTGATTGACTTCCCCAGCGTTTCGTTGTTACTTTTTTTCCCCTTTTGTTTTCTTTGAAAAGGGAGGGGAGGAAATAGGATACGACGAGGTTCAGGTATCCATTTCAAACTGTTCGCTGGTCTCCTTCATTTCAGTTTCCTTAACACAGCTAAGTTTACCGTCTAGATAAGTTCATACCCGGAAGTGTTTATGGATGGTCTCTTTTCGTGGCCCCCTCAAAACTGTGCTCTCTTTTGCTAATAATACGAAGGTCGTTTCTCAACTGTAACATGGTTTGTAGCGTAAGTCGTTTTAAGTATAGTATGGCTGCAACAAAAGTAGCAATCGAGTGTTGCAATTGAGATAACCGAGCATTGATTTCTTAACTTTGGTTCCAATGTATATGTAGGTTATTTGCCAACCAATTACGTTATAAACCTGAGCCAGGTTTTAAGAATCATTAAATTTTCATATGAAATAAATAGTTGGAGCTTCCTTCAAGTCCTGGCCTTTTTTCTTCTGTTGTGGTAAAATGGTTTGTGTTGTATGGTAATACAAGGAAAATAGCAAGCTTTGACAACCAGGGAAATATTTTAAGTTGGAAAGACAGTATACAATACAATATGCAGAAGATTTTCATACATTTCTATTAATATCTCTGTGTGACCTTCTGAATTTGTAAATTTTGATCAATTTCAACTAATTACAGTCAAAACAATTTGACAGACTTTATATATTACTTTTAAAATAGAGATAGATAAACATTGTCCACTTAGGAAAGTGAATGTGTGTCCCATTCCATACACTATGTATATTTATATTTTAAATTATGGGATTTGGCTTTAGTCTCACCACAGTTGATATATTTATTGTGAATTCATGTACATTTTGTGAGAGAATCCCATTGCATATCTTAAAATGAAATGGAGAACTTAAATTATTTGTTCTTAATACTGTAAGACATAATAAATAAGGTGTACTATCTAATAAAACATTGCAAATCAAATTATTAGCCAAAGTAACTTGGAATGAATTAAGTCAAAACAAGTTAACATAATATTTTAAATTACTTTCAGTAATAGAGAAAATGTTTCATTAATGTGACATAGAACAGACCTGAAATATATTCAAGGAGTTCTTCATGCCATAATAAAACCATCAGTGCTTTAGAAGCTCAGATTTGTTTAGAACATCTGTATTCCTAAGAGTGTGGTGTCACCTTGCTAGAGCACACCATTTGCATATACGTAGTGTAGACCCCTGGAGATGTTTCTGCTTAGTGTCGGCAATACTGAAATAGACAGTCCTTGTCCCTGACTTGATGTAAGGGGATTTAAAATTAAAACCAATTTAAATATGTAGTTGTGTTAAAACATGTCTTTTAGTTCCACATTTCACATTACTAATATGAAAAATTACTTAATATACATTTGCATGTGTCTTAAATGTTTCTAAAGAAAAAAAACCTAATCTACTGCAAAAATGCAACAGTGGCCTTTTTAAAAGATACATTTATTAAAGAAAAGATAGAATAGTTTACTAAGATAATGCTATAACACATGCAATTTATATAAATGCTTTCATGTTTTAAAGCTTTCTAATCAACTATGAAGGTGGATATGATATTTTAAATTAGTTAATCACTGTACACTTACACTTCTGACTATAACAATCCTGTGAGGTGAAATATGTAATGTCAAGAAAATTTCTTCAGTTAATGTTTAATTAATGCATTGATTTGGACATTCAGTATGAATTATTTAGAAATTCAGACTATTGAAGAGCAAGCAATCTTACACCTAGATTGCTAACAAACCAGAAGATTTCCACCCATACCTTGTTCTGTGTTAACATCTGAATCAGAACTTCTGATTCTCCTAACAAGTCAGAATCATAAGCCAAGAATATGCTTGCTTGTTCTTGCTAAAATAAGCCAGAATACTAATTCACTGCATCATCCAATCCAGACCAGTTTTGTTGTATAAATAAAGTATAGGACTGAAATCAAAGAGAACCTACAAAGTATGTATTAAACCTCCTGATGTCAGGAGAATTAGTTGATTTGAAGGCAGGAGGAATTACTTTAGCCTCAGACTGGTTCTGATTGGGACCAAATTGAATTCCATTAGGATTTATTGGTTCGGATGCTAACCACTTTTGGAGTTCACATGACCTGCTTACCTCCAGTGTGTGTCATGTGAACAAGGGCAGTGTGTTCCCAGTTTTTATGGCTAGAAATATGTTACAATTTTATATCACTGTATTGATAAAAGAATATCATGAGAACAATGAATTTTAAGTGTTTGTTTCTGATTCCTGCATAACTTATAAGCTTTTAGATATTTTGAAAAGTATTCATATTTTTTTACATTCTATAATGACATAACACTTTTGAAACAAATTTTAAAAGTCTTTTATTTAAAAGCAAGGCAGAAGAAACATACAATACTTCTTATTAAGTTTGGTAAGTGTCCCAGGCTGAGTTATTGCATAAGAATCACTGACACAGCAGAAGAATTTTAATACTGTTATAGATTGGAGAATCTATACTGGCTAAGTGCATGTATTTGAAAGCATTTCCATTTATTTTAATGCAACATCTAATAAACTCCCAAACATAAAAAATATTAAGCATCAGATCTTATTATCTACTTCCTTCATTTCTACCTAAATCCATGCAATATTTAACCATTTTATTATTTTAAAAAAAACCCCAACGTCCTTTGTTTAATCTGAGAAATATATTGAGTTGACTAAAGTGCTTCAACCTTGCTGCATATCTCTGCCAATATGTTGTCTTGGAAACACAGCCCCTACCTACTCTCACTGTATCTGAGAATTTAGATGATCTGATACTTGTATTGATAATTCTAGAAATGCAATGAAAATTATTTTCTGTTATGGTCCAATCCAGAAACATTTACAGTAGCTAGCTATTTGAATCATCAGAACTATTCCCACCTGTAATTCACCTCCAATCCCCTATTTGCCTTGGAGAATTATATATTCCTTCTTCCTATGGGAATTCCCATGGATTCTGAGGTAGGACTGCCACAATTTCCCCTGGAAGGGAATATGTAATCAGAAGTGGGTATCCTAGAAATATGCCTAATTTGTCAGTGTCTAGATAGTGTCAACAGCCTGTCCTACTGTCAGCCTGCTTTTCAGCTTCTGCTTATTACAATAATTACCTTTTCTGATGGGGGATGGATTGATAAGACAAAACAGAGTGTTTATTCATCTCTATATTAGTGACAACTTCTGAGATAACTCACTTTATAAATAGCTTTTAAATTGCTCCATAATTATGATAGAATCTGCTACATTTTAATAATTTGCATGGCAGGGCTCATTAAAACCAATTAAGTATGAAGGTTTTGTTTTTATTTCCTTTTTCATTTTAAGGAACTTAGTTTGGGAGAGGAATTGGACTCAGAGAAGACTATCTTCTTCAACTGATTTTTAAATAGTGAATGAGCAGTTCCCTTTCCCTTAAAAGATTCTTTGTGAGAGAAGTTAGCTTTGGAATATGTGTGATGGCAGAATTTTTAGGCTTCTTTCTCTCTTTCTCTTTCTCAGAAGCCACACTAATCTCTAAATCCAATCACTGAAACTTCACAACTGTGCACTGTTCTCTGCTGCCAGTATATAGAGACAATGTAACAGCATCTTTTAAGTCCAGAGTCCAAGGCAAGGAAATGGGAGACCTAAAGAATAGAACACTTCTGAAAAGCTAGAAATCTCCATATAATGGATGAGTCTTGTTCTGCATTTCTGTCCATGTTTGGGAGCCCAGCATGTCCCCATGTTTATATATAGGGTTATATAATGTAATTTTTAATAAACTTTTTTACCTGTTTTTAGTACAAAATAAATTGTGTTGTTATATGACTTCCTAAAATCAACTTTAGGAGCAATGAAAGAATATCAACATTTCGTCTAAAAATCACCTCAAGAAAATTACTTATTCTTGCATCATTCGAAAGAGAAGCAAAAGAATCATATTCCAAGACCCTTTCTGAACCTGGTGCCCACTGAAGTGCTGTACCGTGTCTATTATCCTCTGCCAGCACAAAGTTCAGTGCACCTGGAGAGTACCAGATTCTGGATGGTAGTACTTACCTTGGTAGATGATGGTTCACCTTGATAGAAGATGGTTCTTGAAATTTCTGAGGATAGAACTAAATAATTTAGTTCTATAAACAATAAATAAATACTCTCTCCCCAATTAGCAGATCAAAGCAATGGGCTTATAAACTTAATAAGCAGTCCAATATGTCTGCCATACTGCCAGTCACATAGCTCAACATAAAAGCTGGTGTCTGATCAAGTTTTAAGAAGAAACAAACCTAGAAGGCAGCATTCATGATAAATAGGGCTGTGGCAACAGTGCTGACTCTCTTAAGCCGTAGTATGGCATGTTAATGATACCCATGCCATTCAAATATAGATGAAATCCATTGTGTGCAGTGGCAGGAAAACACCCCATTCAGTATACCACCTCAATGACACATACAATAGTATCTTCCATGGCATATCCTTCCATGGCACATAAATCAGCAACTAGGGCCCCCCATGAATCTCTGCACACAAAGATTTAAATCCTCTTATGCTACTTTGTTGTACAACTGCTCATATTTGTCATTTTAACTACACAGTGTAAAAGGGGCAGGCATACAAAGAACAGATAGATTCCATGAGGAGATTACTTAAGGAGAATAGGAATGTTTTGCCAAGCAGAGAAATTCAGGACTAGAAGAAGCAATAAAGAAATAACAACTGCTTTTGCACAGTAATAACTCCTGTTTGCTCATTATGCAAGTTTGGCGATTGTGAAACGAGTCCCAATTCACTTTTGCATACCTGGCCAAGCACTGTTGTGACAGAATCAAAAGAGAGGAAATCGGCAAACATCAAACCTGTAGTATGGGGAAGCTCCCTATTTATATATTCAGCCAAGTGGAAACTTATCACTGGGCTTTTATTAGATCATTACTGAAAAACCCTACCATTTAATAGCAGGACCATATAAATTAATTAGGATGCCCTGTCCTATGCAACAGAAGAGGACTTGCTTGCAGAAAAATCTTATGCCACTTATGAGATGTGAATCAACCACACAAACTCTTTGAAGGAGATGATGTTCCAGCTAACCAGTGAAATGTTTATGGGCTAATAACCTGTTTCCAGTAAAAGTTAATACAGTTCTATCGCTGTCTTCTCTATGACACCTATGTGGTTATTTTATCTCCCCCACCTCGGGTATTTTATTAAGCTGAGAAATCCTGTGGAGGGGTATTGATTATTAGACATTATGCCTTATTGTTCTCCCCCCAACAACTGACCACTTCATTCACCACCACAGTAGTAACCATTTTGCTTGTAAAGCCTTCAACTCCTTTATTGAATCTGACTGGACCGCAGGTTACTAATTCATAGTCCTGATAACAGAAAAGTCCATCAGTGCTAAATTTAAGACATCCAAAACCTGGACAGATTTTACTGAATGGCATTAGAGATAAAAAATGAAAGCAGTATGTTCTTTGCCTGTACATTACTGACAGGAAATAGCAGATGAGGTATGGTGCCCCATAGTTTGATGCCCCTATGCCTTCACTTGTTACAGCTATTTCTTATGGAAAATGTAAATTGAAGCCCCCTTGGAGGAGCAATTAAAAATGCTCTGGTCACTACTGCTGGTCATGCTATGAACGTCCTTTGTGATCTACATGAAAAAAAGATTTGTGGAAACTTTTATTATTTGCATCTTTTGGAAAACAAGTAGTTACATACTTAAATAGATGATCTAGAGATCTGAATGTTTATTTGAAAGACAAGACTAAGAGTGGTTTTGCTTTGATGCTGTTTTACACCTTACCCCTTATGTAGTCATTGCATCTTTCCCCAAAGGAAGTTGTAGTTTTTGTGCATGTATAGAGTGACAATGTTCTCAGGTTGTGCCCAGGCAAGAGAAATTAGAGTATTCAGCCACGTATAGGACAGGTGGACAGGGGTTCTTGGCATTTTCCTTTATCTTCCTATTCCACATGAACCCCAGTAACATTGTCAAGCAGCATTCAAATATTCTAGCCCATTTTCACCTCCAGATCAGGATGCAGACAAGGTTTCTGCATATTCAATTCTCCAGCTTTGTCAGAGGCTGACACCACACATTTTTTAGATATATAATAGTATTATAAAGCCCACTAATCCACAGAGCAGTAGTCTATAAAGCCTTCAGCTCTATATAGTAGGATAGTAGTCTGTAGAGCCTTGTCAGTCTCTATATAGAAGCATTTGAAATGCCATATACAAAACCCTCTTTTCAGGGTTATACCAATCTACTATTCTTAACTGATGGATCCTCTAGGTACCGTGTGCCCTCTCATATGGGTCAATTTGTTGGGTGAATGTCTCAGAAATTATAAACAGGACATTATTCTGGATCAGGCATAGGATATACATTCATTAGCTCCTGCTGAAAGGATATGAGAGCCAGTCTGGTCTAGTGGTTAAGACAACAGGGTAGAAACCAGGAGACTGAGAGTTCTAGTCCCACCTTAGGCATGAAAGCCAGAGGGGTGACCTTGGGCCAGTCACTCTTTCTCAGCCCAACTCACCTCACAGGGTTATTGTTGTGGGGAAAATAGGAGGAAGAAGGAGTATTTGGTATGTTCACTGCCTTGAGTTATTTTAAATAAAAAATAATAAATCTGGTCCATCATGTGCTTATTGCTAAATATGTTGCTCATACAGTTACATTTTCTAAATGCCAATTTTTTCTGTAAACAATCCAGTTTATTTGTGCCACATGGCCTAAATTTCTTATCAGTTAATAGCAACTTAGGCTTTCTTGAGCTTCAGTTTATTGTGGAGTCCTTGGTGCTCTCTGAGCCTTGTTGTTTTCTTGCAGACATTTCATTGCCAGACTAGGCAATATCTTCAGTGCAAAGAGGGAGTGGGCCTTGCTCTCAGTTTATATACCATGGCTTGCCCTGCTTGTGTTGGTAGGGGTGTTGTTCTCTCCTTGGGAGTTCTTTGGGCTGTTGTTTGCTGCTTGGTTGATTGCCTGAGTTAATAGTTCCTTGATTAGGGTGTATTGTGCTGTTTGATGGTTCATCTGGTGTTAATCCTAGTGTTGATTTTTGCATATCTGGGTGTTGATTGCTGGCAAGGGAGTGTACTGGTCTTTTGGCTTTTCTATTGTCTCTTTTGAATGGTATGTAAATGTTGTTTACCTCTATGTGTCTGTTGATGGCTGTTTTGTCTGAATGCCAGGCTTCCAGGAATTCTCTGGTGTTTTTGGATTTGGCTTGGTTTAGGATGCTCACCGTTTCCCAGTTGAAACTATGGTTGAGTCTGTCCATGTGTTGTGAGATTAAGAAGTTCTCATTGTGTCTTCTGACTGCTAGTTGGTATTTGTGGATGTGCTCTGCTAGTCTTCTGCCTGTATGACTTACATAGTGGCTGTTACAGTCTTTGCACTGTATGTTGTAAATAACTCCTGTTTTTTCTTCTTGGGCTATTGGGTCTTTTGGGTTGCTTAATATGTTTTAAAGAGTTTTAGTTGGTTTATGTGCTACGGTGATGCCATGTGGTTGTAACAGTCTGTTGGTGGTTTCTGAGATGTTTCTGATGTATGGCAGTGTTATCCTTTTCATAGTTTCCATTGGTTGGGTTGTAGTGGGTTGGGTGGTGAGGCACTTTTTGATGAAGTTGAGCTGGTATCCATTTTGTTGGAAGATGCTGTACAGATGATCTTTTTCTTTTTTCTGGTGTTCTGGGTTGCTGCAGTGTGTAAGTGCTCGTCTGAATAATGTTCTTACACAGCTTCTCTTGTGGGAGGTTGGATTGTTACTGTGGTAATGGAGCACTTGGTTGGTGTGGGTAGCTTTCCTGTAGACTTGTGTTTCTAACTTACCATCATTTCCTCTACTGATGAGGATGTCCAGGAATGGTAGTGAGTTGTTGTTTTCTTCCTCCCTTGTGAATTTTATTCCATGAAAGATGTTATTGATGGTTTTGTGGGTTTCTTCCAGTTGTTTCTTTTGTATTATGACAAGGGTGTCATCTACATACCGGATCCATACTTTGGGTTGTATGTGTGGGAGTGCTATCCTTTCCAGATGCTGCATTACAATCTCTGCTATAAGTCCTGAAATCGGTGATTTCGATCGGCTTACAATAAAACAAGCAGGGCAAGCCACGGTATATAAACCGAGAGCAAGGCCCACTCCCTCTTTGCACTGAAGATGTTGCCTAGTCTGGCAATGAAACGTCTGCAAGAAACCAACAAGGCTCAGAGAGCACCAAGGACTCCACAGCTACAAATATTCGCTTCGATCGGTACTTCAGTTTATTGGCACTACTTATTCCATCTCTTCATAATATTTGTGATGTCTCTTAAGTTTATTTATTTATTTATTATTCAAATTTAATTGCCGCCCATCTCCCCCAAGAGAGGGACTCTGGACAGTTTACAATAAAATCAAACTCCGATCATAAACATTAAAATCTCATAAAACCAGACACATTACACTTATTATAAAATACAATAATAAATATAATATCCAAGAGGCTATAAAATCCAAGCTGGTGGGAGGGCCTCTGGGGTGCGAGCCACCCGCAAGAATGGTTGCTCACTTTCCCGCCCCAGGCGAGAAGGCAGAACCAAGTCATCAGGGCCTTCCGGAAGGTCAGGAGTGAAGGGGCCTGCCTCACCTCTGGGGGCAAGATGTTCCAAAGGGTGGGGGCCACTGCAGAGAAGGCCCGTTTCCTGGACCCCGCCAGATGAAATTCTCTTACGGACAGGGTCTGCAACATGCCCTCTCTGGATGATCGGGTGGGGCGGGCCAATGTAATGGGGATGAGATGGTCGCTCAGGTAACCTGGCCCCATGCCATGTAGGGCTTTAAAGGTGATAACCAACACCTTGAATTGGACCTGGAAGCAAACTGGCACCCAGTGCAGCTTGTGCAGCAACGGTGTTATATGTGCCGACCTAGGGGCACCAAAAATGGCCCGCGCGGCTGCATTCTGGACCACCTGAAGCTTCCAGATATGCTTCAAGGGTAGCCCCATGTAGAGCACATTGCAGTAGTCTTATGGGAGATGACTAGGGTGTGACTGACTGTTTGGAGGGCTTCTTGTTCCAGGAATGGGCATAACTGGCGCACAACCCAAAGTTGCGCAAAGGCCCTCCTAGCCACAACTGCCACCTGCTCTTCGAGCAGGAGTTGTGAGTCCAGGAGAACCCCCAGATTATGCACTGAGTCTGTCTGGGGTGGTGTAACCCCATCCAGAACTAAAGATGACGATTTCCTAGAAAGCGAGGTGCCATCAATCCACAGCCACTCCGTCTTACCAGGGTTCAGTTGAAGCCTGTTGTTCCCCATCCAGACCCCCACAGCCCCCAGGCACTGAGAAAGGGCAGTCACTGCATCACTTACCTCACCCGGGATGGAGATGTATAATTGGGTATCATCTGCATACTGATGATACCTCATCCTGTGGTGACGAATGATCTCACCCAGTGGTTTCATGTAGATGTTAAATAAGAGAGGAGAGAGAACCGAACCCTGCGGCACCCCACAATGGAGGGGTCGAGGCTCCAATCTCTCCTCTCCTATCACCACCAATCGGTATCGGCCCTGGAAGAAGGAGGTGAACCAGCGCAGAACTATGCCGCCCACCCCCAACTCCCTGAGCCGTCCCAAAAGGATACCATGGTCGATGGTATCGAAAGCTGCTGAGAGGTCAAGGAGAGCAAGGATGGATGCATTACCTCCATCACGCTCCCACCAGAGATCATCCATAAGCGCGACCAATGCAGTTTCTGTCCCATATCCGGGCCTGAAACCTGACTGAAAGGGGTCCAGATAGTCCGTTCCATCCAGGATCCTCTGGAGTTGCAATGCCACCACCTTCTCAACCACCTTCCCCAAAAAGGGGAGGTGGGAGACTGGACGAAAATTGTCCAGCACAGTTTGGTCCAGTGATGGCTTCTTGAGGAGGGGGTGCACCAGTGCCTCTTTAAAGGCAGCCAGGAACACCCCCTCACTCAAGGATGTATTTACCATCACCTGGACCCAACCACACGCCACCTCCTGAGCTGCCTTCACCAGCCAGGAGGGGCATGGATCTAAATGACAGGTGGAGGCATTGTTGTTGAGAAGTCGCTGGATGTCAACAATTCTAGATTCATAAAGTACTAAACTAATGTTTTTTGTGTAAATCTTAAACAGTGTTTTATAAAGTGGTAGTCATGTTAGCTGCAGCAAAAATAAAGAAACAAAAACCCACAAGGAATTTTGGGGCAATTTAAACTTACACATTTACTATTAAATATGATTTTGTAGTTTTCTGAGTCTTTCATCAGAGATAACCTCAATGATAGTATATAATTCCTTCTCCTCTCACCATTATGTATAAATAGATACTTATTCATGGTAATACTTCATGTATTCTTCATTTAAAGAAACATGTTGCAGTATACAAAGATTAGGTCACAACAAATGTAATCATGTTTAACATTTTAGAAATACATCTGTGTTGCAAAATAGCAAATCTTGTCTGCTATAGCAAAAACTACAGGGCTATTGTTTGGTGTTTAAAGCACTGCAAGATTATGTTGATTAAACAATGTTGAAGATGTCTGTACCCTACAGAACTTCAAACTGATGATGTAAGACAGAACAATAGTTTTATATTGCTGTTTTCTTAAATCAGTGTATCAGTAAAAGGGCAACCACCAACTAAGCTTTTAATTACATAGGGATTGTTAATACAGAAAGATGCTACTTATAATTAATTAAGTTTATATCCTACTTTTCCTTCAGGACCTCAAAGCAGTTTATGTGAGGATCGTTTTTCAATTTTTTATCCCTACAACAATCCTATGAGTTACATTTGGCTAAGAAAAAGTGACTACAATACCAATGTCATGGTATTGAAAATTGTTAGGGTAATTAACATGGTTATTATGTATCTGCATTATTAAGTCAGTTTCAGTCCTAAAATCTGATTTGAAGCCACATTAAAACTGCCTTAGTTCAGTGCAGGGGCATACAATCTCTTTCATCTGACAGGTGTACTTGGCTTTTGAGTAACTTGTCAGGGATTTCACTCTATAACTAATGTGGGCAGGGCCAGGGCAAAAACTAAATTGATTTAATTCAGTGTAAATTTATAATTAAAATGAATTTAATTAAAGCACTTAATAGGGTTATTCCATTTAATAATTTTCTGTCACATAATATATAATGTGGCAGCAATTGTGCATCTCAGCTCTCAATAATTAGTTTAATTCAGGGTTGACTGGAGTGTGGAGTAACTCCTATTAAACTCTTTACTCAGTAGGGGTAGTTGGTGCTTACTCAATAATCACCAAGCTCTCTTGGATTTAAAGATGGCTTTTCCAGAAATGGATCACCCAAATATCTCCTTCAAGATACTAGATATATTTGCATGGCGTATATGGTGCATATCATATCTCATATCATATATATATTGTGTGTATATACACACACAAACCACACATATTTAATGTTGCATATTTCTGATAAACATGTTGAGTAAATCTTAATTCTATAGGAATAGATCTACTTACATTTGTGAGTAGCCCTACTGAACTCTGTGGGATTAATTTCTGAGTTTATATGCATAATATTGCACTGTTGCTTGGGTATTTGAATCTTTAACAATTTTGTAAAAAGCTCTTTATAACTGATAATGTACAAAATTACTTTGATTTTTTTTTAAAAGAGGGAAAAAAGTAACTGAAGATATTTAACTAATGACTACCTTTTTTAATGAAATATACACATGTTTAGTTTTGTTTTCAAATATGGCTTAAGTCATAAGGCCACTGAACCTTCAGCCTCTCCCGGAAATGTTTTTTATTTGTATCCTCTTTAGCTAGCTTCATTTAAAGAGAGCCCAACTGTGTTTTTTAGAAAATCTTGCTGCAACTTCTTTGTGACTGAAGCACATTGTCAGTCAACTCAGTATTCCCCATGCCAGCTAACAGTCCTTAATGGAGCAATTCAGCTCAGTGAATAGTTCTTAGACTTTAAGGAGACAATTGGTTAGCAGAAAGAGTGCCAAATTGATTTAACTTTGCATGAGTGTGAAAGAAGTTGTAAAAAGACACTGTCAACTAATGTTGGCATAATTTTGGGGTGTTCTAAATTGATAAATGCCCCTATTTAACCAAATATGAATATAATTTATTACAAAATTTTTACATCTTTTAAAATAGCATTTTTTAAAAAGTGTAACTTAATCCACTCTCCTTCAGGAATGATTTCTGCATATAAGCCACTACATGTGTCTCAACAATTGTCCTCCTGCAGACACCAATAAAGGTACCTGGGATGTGATTAGGCATGGAAGATGAGCTAAACATTGATGCTGTCCTATCTTGCTTGCCCTCCCTTTAATTTGTCAAATAGCAGTGCTACTTTTTAATAGTATGAAAATAACAGAGCTTTGCCAGTTTTTTTTTTTATTACACCAGGCCAAGTGTAGCAGAGAAAAGGTATTATTTTATTTCACTGATGTAACTGTCCTTGATTCAGTCTGTAGTCAATCCAGAATGGAAGGAGGAAAACACAAACCCAAGTCCGCATGTAAGTTCTGGGAGACAGAGACTTCTATCAAAGGCAAAAAGTATTCAGATGAAAACATGTTCTGTTTTGCTTAATATGTATGAAGGGCTTGACTTTCCTATACCTGCTTTTCAGTTGGGGAAGGAAGTGACAGACCATTAAAGGAAACTTGCCTGTGTCCCTGTATATAACTTACAGTGGTTGTCACTTGCTTTTCATTTATTTCATTTATTTCATTTATTTATTTATTTATGTATAAATTTATTCACCACCCATCTCTCCCCTATGGGGGGATTCTGGGCTGCGTACAATAAAACAAGATTAAAATTCAAAACCCTTATAATACAAAATACAGTATTTTGTATTTACTCTCCCAATGCATGTGAAATAATGAAAAAGGAGGAAAGGCTGAGATGGGGACATGCGGAGGGGAAGAAGAAAATTAATAGAAGTGAGAATGTTATAAATGGAAGCATCTTTTTTATTTTTATGTTTCCCATTCATATTCTTTGAAATTTCCCATTGCTTTTATTCTAATACTAATCTGTAAAGTTAGTGAGTTTATTGTATTGTTTTCAGAAAAGTTGTTTTCAAGGACAGCTGTACCAAAGCAAAACAGTTCATTTCATGCAATTCAGACAAAGATAAGCATTTGTGATTGGAAGTCTTTACACTTAGAATAATTTCCATTCAGTTCAGTAGAACCTGTCTCCAAGGAAAAGTGCAGCAGGGTCAGGCTGTGTTTCCATTAACTTTTAGTGAGAAGGTTAAGCATGTGTTTTGTAATAAACAATTCTTAGACTAATGTGATTTTTTTTCACTAAGCTGCATCTACTTTCCGAATTGTTACTATGTGCATTTTTTAAATAACTGTTGAAGGAGTCTTTAAACTGTAGACTGGCAAGGCATTCAACTCTACCAAAAAGGTTCAAAGCAATTTTCGTGCTTTAAAATATTTTTAAGTTATAGTTATGATCCATGCTTTTCCTTATTCAGATTTTTCCTAGTAAATTGTCATGTTTTAAAAGAGATATTCTAAAAATAAGTGTGAATAAGATATTTTCGTATACCATGTGGTTATGTACCATTTCAATATTTAAAGACATCTTCATCCTTGTCTTGCTGTTGTACCTGTTGTTGAATATAGTATGACATTATAAACATGTCAGTTTCTTCCAGAAAAACGAATTTGGATGTTGTCCAAAAAGTATTGAAAGTGTCTAAAGCTTTGGAAGAAATAAAACAAAACAGAAAATGGCTAGATGTTCAAATGGAAAAATCAGTGTAGTGTTGTGCAAATGTATCAGATTTGTTTGCTTGTACAGTTTTGATGATACCATAGATTAAATCCTTCTGCCAAATTCTGAAGTCCCTCAGGCTGACCATTCTTAAGTACAGAATTGTGTCCTATCTGTTGATAATTACATTTATACTGCATAACAACAGACTATTATAAACAAAAGTGGATGCATAAGCTTTATTATAATTGTCATTATAACTAAATGTAATGGGTATAATCCTCTTTTCTGACTAACTAAATGTACTTGGATATCATGGATTGCTCACAGTTGAATTAGAAAAATTGAAGGCCTGTGGCTGTTTTTAAAAGAGAACAGCCTTTTGGGTGTTCTCCAAGGTGGACAATCTGCTCAGTGGCTGACATTTGATTTAGGGCTGGACTGGGCTATGTGGACATCTGGACTGTGTAGTGAGTTACCAGTGGAGCAACAGCAGCTGAAGCCCCACTAGTCATCTGTGTCATGGCACACAATGCTGGGGCACCACTACATGGCTGAGGAAGATTTGGTGGCACTGCACTGGTGATGGCCACAGAGCTGGTTGTGATGCTTACTCAGGTGGTGGTGGAAGCAGTGTGTCTCATTGGACTTGCTTCTCAGTCTCCACCTGAGCAGTGGTAGTGACAGTGACCCAGAAAACAGTGCTGAGTGAGAGTGAATTGGAGGGCTGGCTGCATTCAGCAGCATGAGGCCTGTCACAGTTGTAGTGGACCTCTTTCTTGCACACGCCAGCCAGATTCAGAGGAACTGGAGTGTGTGCTGTTGGTGCAAAGGAATTTAGAGATGACCTTGGGGAAGGTATGAAAGAGCAATTAAGGAGTGATTTGCAGAAACATTATACAGAGATAGAAGCAAACTTGAGAAAGAAATTCAAAATAACCCTGCCTTGATTTTGTTTAGTATAAGATGGGACAGAGAGAAACTTGGACAGGATTTCAGGGCAGTGGTGAATGCATCCTTAAGGGAATGGGTGGTTCCTCCAACTTTTAGAGGCAATGGTCAAGAAATCATTCCTGAATCCAATAGTGCTGGACAATTTTCACCTAGCATCCAACTTTTCTTTTTAGGGAAAGTAGTTGAGAGGATGGTTGCTTTGCAGCTCCAGAGGGCTCTGAAGAAAATATTATCTGGACCCTAGTACTGATATGAAATACATTATACTTGTAGATAGTCTGTTGCAACTGGTTGGGGGTGGTGCATCCATCCTGACCCTCGATTGCTCAACAGCTTTTGATACTATACTTAATGGTATCCTTTTTGACCAGCTTCTGAGTCAGATGTGAAGTGGTTTTCCTTCCTCTGGGGCTGATTCCAGTCAGTATGAATAGGGAGGAAGAGGTCTAGCCATAGATCCCTGCTTCAAAGGTCTTCTCAGGGCTCTACATCCTCTACTCCCCTGTTTAATGTCGACATGAAGCCACTAGGTAAGGTCATCCAACACCACAGGGTTAACAATTATCAATTCACTCTTGATACTGAGATGTGCATCTCTATCCTAGGCCAACCAAGTGATGCTGTCAAGAGTCTTTCCCAGTGTCTGGAGGCTATGGGGGTCTGGATGGGGAAGAACAACCTTTGGTTTAACCCTGACAAGACTGAGTGGCTGTGGGTTTTAGGGGTCCCTTGATCTGGAGACTTTCCATCATTAGTTCTGCATGGGGTTCCATTCCCCAGATAGAACTGGTATGCGGTTTGAGGAACTTCTTGGACTCTCTGCTTTGCTTAAAAACCAGATGGCAGCTGTGGCCAAGAGATTTTGCGCAAATCCATATTGTGCACCAATTGTGAATATTCCTGGATCAGGAAGACCTGTTCACAGCCACTGATCTCTTGGTTACCTCCTGCTTGGACTATTGCAATGTGCCTATGTGAGCTGCCCTTGAAGACTATCTAGAAGCTGCAATTGGTCCAGAATGCAGTAGTATGTGTAGTTATGAGTACTCTATGCTACACCAATTGATACCATTTCTTTGCAAGCTACCCTGGCTCACTGTTGGTTTTGGGGTACAATTCAGGGTGCTGGATACCACTATAAAGCCCTTCATGGCATAAAGCAGAGTTATTTGCAGGACTGCCTATTTCTGATTGTTCCTGCCTGTTCCTTAAGATCCAACAGAGTGATCATGCTTCAAGCCCACTCTGTGAATCAATGTCATCTAGTGAGATGCAGGAGACAGGTCTTTTTGGTTGCAGCACCTACCCTTTGGAACAGCATACCCTGTGGTTTAGTCTCATATTGTGGTTTTTATGTTCTTTAGAAGTTTTTTCCTATGTTTTTAATCCTACATTTGCTACCAGAGTCACAATGTATAAGTTGGTGACCATACAAATTGCATAAATGTATGTACGTATGCGTATATAAATAAATTGCCCCTATACTTTGGAGGTTTTGAGAACAATATTTCTTCTACTACAAACCTTCAATCTTAGCTAGAATCCTAATGTGATGTATATCCCTTTGCTATCTAAGAAACATAACAGTACTTAACTTCTGTTGTATTCTGTATTCAAAAGAAGAATGTGTGGGAGTGAGTTAGAAGCATCCCTTTCTAAGGATTTGCATAGCTCTATTGTGTAGATTGTATTTGTTTTTCAAGCAATGAGAAAAATCCACATTGGTGCTTCACAGACTGCTAGCTGCTAGATAAAGATAAGTCTTCTAGGCTATCTTCTTCTTGGGAATACAATGCTTTTTAAAATATTATGTGTCTTTAAAAAACTTAATCTAAGTTTAATTGACCTGTTTATCTATTGGTTGTACTGTATGTCAGTGTACATGTTGGCTATCATCCATAAAGGTACTGTATTAGGAATCTTTTAGGTTTTGTGTTTTATCAGTTCTCCTGCAGACTGATTTCTTAAGTCTTCATATATGTAACATTTTCCTCATTGAAGGAAAACTATTGAATTGGAAGAGCTTGCCTCACAAATGCTAATTTAATTGTAAGCAGTTGCACTGTACACATTGTTTAATACCAATATCTGTATATGACTATGTTCTAATTCAGCATATCTAAGAGAAACAGAACATTCAATGCTTGGATGTACACTCAGCTTAATTACCATCAGGCATGTCATTTCAGCATTAGTCTAGTTGGCATATGGCACTGTCAACCCATTTAAATAACACTTTATAAAAGAAAAAAATTAAGTTACCGAAGATAGTCTGATTTTAATTGATTAAAATGAATGGCTAAATTTATATTATTCCTGACATTTTTAAGTTAAGGGTATGAAATATATTGCAATCTATGATAGTACTTTTCAGATCTATCTACTGGTGAGAGCTTTAAAAAATAGTCTGATCATTTTTAAAGTTGTGGTTGAAGGGCTTTTAGTAGTTTTAGGCCCTAAAATCTCAATGTTTAAAATTATGAAATAGCCATTTTTTCCATTAGGCAAAAGAACACCTGTCTCTTTTCCTAAATTACTGTCCAAGGGCTCTGGAGCCCAGCCAAACAGGTTCCTTTTCAAGCATGGGAAGCACATTATAGAGCTTGGTATACTCACCCCAGTTACAATAGTATAGTTCTATAGTCTTTGCATTGTATGTTGTAAATAACTCCTGTTTTTTTCTTCTTGGGCTATTGGGTCTTTTGGGTTGCTTAATATGTTTTGAAGAGTTTTGGTTGGTTTATGTGCTACGGTGATGCCATGTGGTTGTAACAGTCTGTTGGTGGTTTCTGAGATGTTTCTGATGTATGGCAGTGTTATCCTTTTCATAGCTTCTATTGGTTGGGTTGTAGTGGGTTGGGTGGTGAGGCACTTTTTGATAAAGTTGAGCAGGTATCCATTTTGCTGGAAGATACTGTACAGATGATCTTTTTCCTTTTTTGGGTGTTCTGGGTTGCTGCAGTTCACTTCGATTAGTATTTTATGTTTCTGGTCTTTGGTTGTGATAAAGTATGTTGTTTATTCGTTTAGTCGCTTCCGACTCTTCGTGACTTCATGGACCAGCCCACGCCAGAGCTTCCTGTCAGTCGTCAACACCCCCAGCTCCCCCAGGGATAAGTCCGTCACCTCTAGAATATCATCCATCCATCTTGCCCTTGGTCGGCCCCTCTTCCTTTTGCCTTCCGCTCTCCCTAGCATCAACATCTTCTCTAGGCTGTCCTGTCTTCTCATTATGTGGCCAAAGTATTTCAGTTTTGCCTTGAATATCATTCCCTCAAGTGAGCAGTCTGGCTTTATTTCCTGGAGGATGGACTGGTTTGATCTTCTTGCAGTCCAAGGCACTCTCAGAATTTTCCTCCAACACTACAGTTCAAAAGCATCGATCTTCCTTCTCTCAGCCTTCCTTATGGTCCAGATCTCACAGCCATATGTTACTATGGGGAACACCATTGCTTTAACTATGCGGGCCTTTGTTGTCAGTGTGATATCTCTGCTCTTAACTATTTTATCGAGATTTGTCATTGCTCTTCTCCCAAGAATTAAGCGTCTTCTGATTTCCTGACTGCAGTCAGCATCTGCAGTAATCTTTGCACCTAGGAATACAAAGTCTTTCACTGCTTCTACATTTTCTCCCTCTGTTTGCCAGTTATCAATCAAGCTGGTTGCCATAATCTTGGTTTTTTTTAGGTTTAGCTGCAAGCCAGCTTTTGCACTTTCTTCTTTCACTTCATCATAAGGCTCCTCAGTTCCTCTTCACTTTCAGCCATCAAAGTGGTATCATCTGCATATCTGAGATTGTTAATGTTTCTTCCAGCAATTTTAACTCCAGCCTTGGATTCCTCAAGCCCAGCTTGTCGCATGATGTGTTCTGCATACAAGTTGAATAGGTAGGGTGAGAGTATAGAGCCCTGCCGTACTCCTTTCCCAATCTTAAACCAGTCCGTTGTTCCGTGGTCTGTTCTTACTGTTGCTACTTGGTCGTTATACAGATTCTTCAGGAGGCATACAAGATGACTTGGTATCCCCATACCACTAAGAACTTGCCACAATTTGTTATGGTCCACACAGTCAAAGGCTTTAGAATAGTCAATAAAACAGAAATAGATGTTTTTCTGAAACTCCCTGGCTTTTTCCATTATCCAGCAGATATTGGCAATTTGGTCTCTAGTTCCTCTGCCTTTTCTAAACCCAGCTTGTACATCTGGCAATTCTCGCTCCATGAACTGCTGAAGTCTACCTTGCAGGATCTTGAGCATTACCTTACTGGCATGTGAAATGAGTGCCACTGTTCGATAGTTTGAACATTCTTTAGTGTTTCCCTTTTTTGGTATGGGGATATAAGTTGATTTTTTCCAATCTGATGGCCATTCTTGTGTTTTCCAAATTTGCTGGCATATAGCATGCATTACCTTGACAGCATCATCTTGCAAGATTTTGAACAGTTCAGCTGGGATGCCGTCATCTCCTGCTGCCTTGTTATTAGCAATGCTTCTTAAGGCCCACTCAACCTCACTGTTCAGGATGTCTGGCTCTAGCTCACTGACCACACCGTCAAAGCTATCCCCGATATTGTTATCCTTCCTATACAGCTCTTCTGTATATTCTTGCCACCTTTTCTTGATCTCTTCTTCTTCTGTTAGGTCCTTGCCATCTTTGTTTTTGATCGTACCCATTTTTGCTTGGAATTTACCTCCAATGTTTCTAATTTTCTGGAAGAGGTCTCTTGTCCTTCCTATTCTATTGTCTTCTTCCACTTCCGCGCATTGCTTGTTTAAAAATAATTCCTTATCTCTTCTGGCTAACCTCTGGAATTTTGCATTTAATTGGGCATATCTCCCCCTATCACTGTTGCCTTTTGCTTTCCTTCTTTCTTGGGCTACTTCTAGTGTCTCAGCAGACAGCCATTTTGCCTTCTTGGTTTTCTCTTTCTTTGGGATGTATTTTGTTGCCGCCTCCTGAACAATGCTGCAAACTTCTGTCGAGAGTTCTTCCGGGACCCTATCTACTAAGTCCAGTCCCTTCAATCTATTCTTCACCTCCACTGCATATTCCTTAGGAATATTAGTGAGCTCATATCTAGCTGATCTGTGGGTCTTCCCTAATCTCTTTAGTCTGATCCTAAATTGTGCAAAAAGAAGTTCGTGATCTGAACTACAGTCAGCTCCAGGTCTTGTTTTTACCGACTGTACAGATGTCCGCCACCTTTGGCTGCAAAGGATGTAGTCAATCTGATTTCGGTGTTGTCCATCTGGTGAAGTCCATGTATAAAGCCGTCTCTTAGGTTGTTGGAAGAGAGTGTTTGTTATGCAGAGTGAATTGTCTTGGCAAAATTCTATCAGCCTATGTCCTGCTTCATTTTGTTCTCCCAGGCCATACTTACCTGTAATTCGAGGTGTCATTTGACTGCCCACCTTAGCATTCTAGTCTCCCGTGATGAAAATAACATCTCTTTTAGGTGTGTTGTCCAGTAGGTGCTGCAGATCCTCATAGAACTGCTCTACTTCAGCTTCTTCAGCATCTGTGGTTGGGGCGTATATTTGGATCACTGTGATGTTAGATGGCTTGCCCTGAATTCAAATTGAGATCATCCTGTCATTTTCTGGATTGTATCCAAGCACTGCTTTAGCCACTTTACTATTAATTATGAAGGCTACTCCATTTCTTCTGTGGTCCTCTTGTCCACAGTAGTAGATCTGGTGGTCATTTGATGTGAAGTGGCCCATTCCAGTCCATTTCAGTTCACTGACTCCCAAAATGTCTATCTTTAATCTTGACATCTCACCAATAACCACATCCAATTTGCCCTGGCTCATAGATCTTACATTCCAGGTTCCAATGGTGTGTTAAATGGTGTGTTAAATGGTGTGATAAAGTATGGTAATTATGAAATCAACTGAATACAGCTAATTGTAGACAGAAGTCTTTAAAATCTATTTTGTTTTAGAAAGTACATATGTCTCAGTCTAAAACACCGATCTCCAAATTATTCTCAATACTTAGTGAAGTTTAAGCAATAATGAAATATTGACACGCAATATTATCCTTTGTTTTCTCTACAGAAAAGATCATGGGGTGCATTAAGAGTAAGGAAGATAAAGGTCCTACCATGAAATATAGAACTGAGAATACTCCAGAGACCATTACTTCCCCTGTCAGCCATTATGGATCCGATTCAACCCAAGCTAATCAACCACCTATAGTGAAAGGATCATCGGTTAATTTTAATAGCCATTCCATGACTCCTTTTGGTGGGTCATCTGGTATGACACCTTTTGGAGGAGCATCTTCCTCGTTTTCCTCAGTGCCATGTCCATATCCTAATAGTCTGACAGGTAAGCATAGTCTTAAAATTATTATCAGATAGCAAAACAATAGTACTGAAACAAGAGTTGCATGTATTTGGTCTAAAATGTGTTATGTGTTAACAATGTATTTTCTGTCCTGCCAGAAAACTAATGTAAGATTGTACAAAATTCAAGCAGTACTAGGGAAAAGCTTGAGCAGGTTTTTCTGCAAACAGATATGAGTGTCCTGTGCCCCAAGCAATGTGCAAAAGATGTTTTAAAAATAAATACATTAGAAAATGTGTGCAAGTCAACATTCCGCACCAGCTGTCCCAGCTGTTGTATTGATGGTTGACTTCTCCTCTTTAGCATGTTTATCAACTTCCCAGGTTTTATATAGGACTGACACTGACTAGTTACTTACGTGTAACAGATTCTTCAAGACCATCCATGAATTCATACATACAGGTTTTGCATTGGTGCAAACCTGAAAACTTTGTAGAACTTAAAGATTTTTTGCAGAACTCTGCACTCTGTGAATATCATACATATCTAGGTGTAGATTCCATTAATCCTAATCCTCAGTAAAACAAAGCCAATTATTCCTTTAACCCTAAGGAAAAATTAATGTCACCTGACCATTTAAAGAACCTCAGTTACAAATAAGTAACTAGTTTTTCATGATGTCCTGTGTGATTCAAACTGATGGATGGGTAGTCACCTTGTTATCTAGAGTAGGGGATGATATTCATACAGTGATAAAAGAAGGGATCACTCTACCAAATGTTGCAGCTCTCCAAGACCAGAAGCTGAAGGGTAGTATTGAATAATGTGCAGTGTCCTGGCAGCTTCTCAACACACCTCTAGCATAGAAGTATTGTGACGAAAGGCTACAGATGTTGCCACCACTCACAGTTATACCCAGTGGGTACTGCATTTTTAATCAGTTCCTTGCAAGGCTTTATGGTAATCAACTTCATTTGGAGAAGTCCCAAACCTTTGGATGGACTTGAAAAGCCAAAAACAAGTGGACATCCCTTTAAAATTCCTCAGGTTTATGTAAATAAAGGAATCGTGCATTTTACTGTCATGCTTGTATTTTATAATCCAACCACATAATTTTCAGTAATGTAGATACTGAAAATCATGTTTCTTCTTAAATTGAAATTTTAAAATCATAAAGATAGTCACCTGAAAAAATATTAACAATAACCTTGAAATTTCCCTATTTTGAGTTGCATTCTTTCATTTAGTCTGTTGCTAATTCACTTAATAAAAATGCATGTTTAGAACACATTTTACTGGAAAAATATAGAAATATTAATAGGCTTTGCTACTTCTAGACTATACAAAAAAAATTATGCATGATTTAAACATGCTAGTTACTAAAAAAAATCTGAAAATTAAACATTTTGGTACCTAATAATCATAATTTATGTCATAATGAAGCTAACATTCCAGCATGCAGTAAACTAATCCTAAGCATGGAATAGAATGTGGGAGGCTCAGTGTTCTAGACCTCTTCAGACTTGAATTTGTGGACACTTTGTGTAACAACCTGAATATGCATTAGTGCTCGAGGAATTTCCTCATAATTTGAAAAACCTCTATCAAACTCTCATTAATCTTTTTGCTAAAGTGCAAATCTTCCAAAAGCTTTCCTGTGGCAAGCATCCCAATACCACCACTACTCCACAAACATACACACATTATATTTGGACACTACATTAGCTGGTTTGGAGTTGTGCTATGGTAGCAGTAACAAGAAGTCACTTTGCAGAAATGATCATCTATAATCGACGTAAGTATTTAGAAAAAAAATACATGCATATTGTGAAATATTTTTTCTTTACAAACCCAGGCAGTTAAAAAGTGCTTTAAGCAGAACTCAGATCAGATGTTTAAGTTTTCCATATGAATGCCCTGGTCTACCTGCAGCCAAAAGGATTCCTAAATGAAAATGTTTGTAGTATATATTGAATTTCTGATAATTCAGAATCCAGCTTTTCATCAGGTCTCAGGATGGAAATGATGTGAGCTATTCCCTCTTTCAATTAGGGGGCTTAATTGAAGTACAATCCCTCAAGTCCGGCTATGTTGCCACATTGTGGGCATGGGAGAGTTCCTGGGAGGGGTAAATGAATTATGCCATGAATGTACACCAAGCATATATACTCCCAGAAGGGTCATCCAACGCATGAAGATCACCCCAGCTACCCAACTGAAGCAAGCAGGCACCTATATTGGGCAGCAGCAATATAGGAAGATGCCTGAGGTATATGACACTTTAGTGACAATGGCAAAGGCATCCATTCATACTGCCTTGGAGAAGGCAATGGTAAACCACTCCTGTATTTTACCAAGTAAATCACATGGATGGACAAGGTAAAGTGATTGATGATTATAGTGCCAGAAAATGGTTCCTTGGTCTTTGCCATGGTTGTTGGCTCCATTTCTGCAGAGATGTCTTTAGTCCACCATTCCTCCCCTGGAAGCATTACTTCGCTTTCTTTGGACACTGAAGTTATTGAATTTATATAATATAAATGTTGGTTATACTTTATAAGTCAATAAAATCCAAGTTTATAAATTAGTTAATTTATAAATTTGTAGACTTTTAATCTGAAAAATGCTAACAGAATTATTAGTATAAAATGTTTGTGAGGAATTAAATCATGAGCTTAAGTTCATTTATACATAGTATAGTAATGTATTAGCATGTTAATTGAAGCACGTAATTCTGGAATTATTTATTGCCTGCAAATAAAACAATTGGAAGTATACAGTTTCTGACAGTTTGCAAGTTATACAGTTTTTAACAATTTACAGTATATTTGAGTTCAGTTGACAGATTATTAACAGTGTAATCTGTTAGTAATCCATGGACCGGTTAAATCCAGTGGGAGCATCAGGTGGGAAAAAAGATTCTGTTTTGGGTCTAGAATCAAAGCCATATCACGACATCTTCATGTTAGGTTAATACTCCTATTTATATTGCTATGTGAGCGTGTGTGCTGACCTGAATGATGGATAGCAGCTGCAACAGAAATATTTATTAATAGAAGGTTTGTTAGTAGAAAGTGTTGTCAACCTCTACATCCATTCCAAATGTTTCAGGCTAGTTCATCATTCTCCAATTGGCAGTTTATGTTCAGAGCTTCTATTGGCAAAAAACAGAATTAGCATTGCAAAATATATCAAAGAAGATTACTGCATTCCTGCAAATTTTTGTTACTATTTTCTCCCAAATGAAAGGCATTTGAGTATTTGAATATAAATGCTAATCATAAAGCTGGAAACCTTGCTAATTTTTAATAGAGATTTATTTATTGGATTTAGACATAAAATAGTCTATCGACATATGATATAACTATCACAGGCTAGCTTTGACAAAAGAATCCAGTGTACAAATATCTATATTTTTGGAAAAAGTATTGGAAAAGTAAAATGGAAACCATGAATGTCATACTGGCTTTGATTCTCCATTCTTAATCTTAACAAGAAAGATTGGCAGAATTTGATGTACTGTGGCAACTTTATTCATGGATCTTGATGGCAAAGAAGATGATTTTAGAGATGGGGTGGTCAGTATTAGTGTCCATTAAATGACTTCAGACATGGCTTGGACGTGATGGAATTCCCACCTCTCAGCTGTTCACTCACCGTTCGATTGCTGAAGTGTTGTTTCATAATCCTCCGATGAGCTACAGCTGTCCTGAGGGCTCAAGGAGTGATTCCCTGAATTCTCCTTTCCTGGAGAATACTGCGGGGCTCAGAATCTTGCCTGCCCTTCCAAATAAATGCCACGCTGTTAGTCCTAGCCTCGGAGCTTGACTAGGACCGTCCTTCCGCCATTACTCCCCAGCTCTGCCCCCCTTTATTCATGGATCTTGAAGCACAATAGAATTAGGATTCTCAGTCCCATTGAGGATTGTAGCTGTGTTTAATAACTGATCTACCTTCACTTTAGACCAGTGTTTTTCATACTTGGCAACTTTAGGATGTGTGGTCTTCAACTTCCAGAATGCTAGCTGGAGAATTCTGGGAGTTGAAGTCCACACATCTTAAAGTTGCCAAGTTTGAAAAACATTGCTGTAGACCTTTCTGGTCAACATACAGCAGTTGGGAGTGAATAGAATAAAAATGTGAACTCATCCCAATTTGCTATTCATATGTTTTCTACAAACATACAAAGAGAGCTAGTCTCATAACTTTAACATGAAAAACAACTTTTGTGGTTTGGGGTTGTTTTAACAAAGAAAATGTTGAATAATTTTTTCTTAGTAATATATTTAACTTATTTAATCAAATGTATAGGTTGCCTCAACTGCCGTTGCAGCCTTAGACCACTATGAAATCAGTGAATGGGTTCAGGCAATGTTTTTATTTTAAAACTACAAACATTCCTCAATTTTTAGTAAGACTATTTAGCTATCTTCTCCAGAATAAAATTGGTGAAATGCTTTTGTGTACTACATGTGTAATTTGGTCTGCATGTATTTGCCTTGTCTAGGAAAAAGTATTAATGCCATATTTTGGGTTTTCCTAAGGGGGTGTTACTGTTTTTGTGGCCTTGTATGATTATGAAGCAAGAACTACAGATGATCTTTCATTCAAGAAGGGTGAACGCTTTCAGATAATCAATAACACGTAAGTATTGTTGTCAACTTATGAACTCAGTTGCACACTGTTAGCCATTGACATTACCTCATATATGCTAATGGAATGGCTGCTGATAGGCAAGAGCATTCAGTCATAAGAGAAAAAGAGGTGTAGAGAGTAAGGAAGATGACCTTATAAGGAGGAGGAGGAGGTACAACACAATCAGACTTGCTGTCAGACTCCCTGATCCAGTGTTCCCAGAACATGTTTATCAGATTGTCATCCATCTTTGTGAAACCCGTGTCAGCAGACTACAAGTTGCCAGCAGGGAAGGGGGACTTTGACTGGAGTGTGAATTATTTTTGCAGGGTTAGACACCTCTGCCCAAGGTTAATGGCCAGCATACCATTCAAGCCATTTGCTGGTATGGGAAGGTGCATGCCTTTGAGGATAGTAAGGGAGGGGAATTAGAAGTTTGTGTGATTTTAAACTGCAGAATGTGCGGGAAATGCCATTCGCAACTTTTACCTTGTATCGAACACTTCGTTTCATTAAACAATTAAATGAGCCAAAGTCTCTGGATTGTCATTGAGTGAATGCCTGAGTGTTCTGGTCATTACATAAAGTTGTGAGTCCTTTACCTAGAGACTCTACCTGGTGATTTAATCCCCAGTTGAGAGTTGAGGAAAATGTCCAAGAAACTGAGACTGAGGGCCAAGGAGTCCTCACCCTCAGAAGACACTGACAAAACCATCCTTTACACCAAAGCAGTAGAGGAGATAGAGGAGCTGATAGAAGACACTGGGAGCAATGTGGTCGAGGAAAGCACGGAGGTGGTGACAGATTATATCACCAAGCTAGAGAATGAGCTCATTACCCTGGATCTGGTCCAAGAACCCCAGACACCGGAGATGAAGGGGCCATGCCCAGAGTTGGGCCCAGCTGTGACGACTGAGGGTGGAGGAGAAACGGGGATTTCCCAGCCCATTGAGGCCCGGGTGAGGGTCCTGAGTCCCGGCTCCCAGGGGTCGGGGAGTGAGAAGGGCTACACCCCAAAAAGTCTGAGGTTTAGAAGCAAGAATGTCAGCTATGGAAGAGATGATGCAGCACATGTCGAAAGCAATCAACTACTTGGTGTTCCATCAAGATGAAGGGTTGGCCACACACTCCAGGAAAACCTCACCTGACCGAAGCTGGGCGCACCGACCCACAACACCACCCAGACTACCCCACTCGCCACCTGGGGCCCACAGGAGTGGACGCCAGTCAACCTGGGATGATCCGAGAGCCAGACACACAGGTCCAGCCCTGCAAGTAGTGGGCCCAGACATCTCCAAGTTAAGTTTAACGGAGATCCTCAGCAATTGTCATTCTTCATGACAAATGTGTCGATCTATATGTGGGAATATGGGGACTTCTTCCCAACTGAGTACGCCAAGGTGAACCAAGTGGGGGCTAAGCTGAGGGGTGCCACAGCAGATTGGTTTGTGCAACTCCATGATGCCATGGCCCCCAAACTACATAGCCTGAAGGAATTTATGAGGGCCCTGAGGGAGAGGTTTGAGGACCCATTAGATAAGCTCAGAGCAAAGATGGCGTTGCAGCAGCTGAGACAAAGGGAGAAAAGCGTAGCAGAGTATGCCATGGAATTCAAGGCTCGGGCAGGTAAAATATCCAACTAGTATGAAACTACTAAAGTGGATTACTTTAAAGGAGGGCTACAACCCAAAATCCTATCATGGGCCCTCTGCCGAGGCGATCCACCCACATTAAGAGAGTGGATTTGTTTGGCAGGAGCAGTGGGAAATACTCAGTATCAGTTCCACAGACAGCTGCAAGCCCAAGTTGCCAGCAGAAATACTGTGGCTCCCAACCAGATGCCATTGGCCCTGAGGAAACCATTCAGATCCAGGGAGGAAGCTAAAGACAAATTCTGGAAGAGAGGGAGCTGCTGCAAGTGTGGGAAAGACAACCATTGAGCTTTGGAGTGCCCGTGCAGAGGAGTTGGGGCAGCAGAGAAACCTGGTGGAAAATCAGCCAAGTCCCCTCCAGCAAAGCACAAAGGGTCAGCAGCTGCCGTAATGGCATGTAAGGAACCAATGGCCAGAATCCCTGAGGGCTTCGGAAGAACCTCCAAGGAGGAGTTCCCACAGCTGGCAGGAAACGAGGTGCACCTGTTCTGAATCGCACCAACAAACAGGTGGAGAATCCCAGGTGCAAAACAGGTGGAGAATCCCAGGTGAAAGGATGATGAAGGCCCAATGGTGAGTGATGACTGATCCACTTTACTTATTCGGGTTGAGCTAAAAAACCTAAGAACCCAGCACAAAGCTAATTTAACTGCTACGTTAGATTACGGGTGTACCAAATGCTTAATCCACCCAGCTCTCATTAGTACCCTGAATCTCAAAGTGAAGAAACTCAAACAACCCATAGTTTTTACCCAGATGGATGGAACTGTGGCCCATGGGGGACCCATAGAGTTCTGTACCGAAACTGTTGCCATGAAGATAGAGGGTCACAAAGAGATTTTGCAATTCATAGTGGCCCCTATTGCCAATTATTTGATTATTCTGGGTCTCCCTTCGTTGAAATGCAGGAAACCACAAGTGCAATGGGAGACTAATGGGCTAAAATTCACCAATGGGGCTTACGCTACTTCAGAGCAGGAGATTAAGCACCCCCCATGCCAGTTCGCTGGAATTCTGATTAAGCAATGCCGGACACTAGCCAGCAAAGCAGAATCTTTGATCCCCAGGCAGTAATGAGATTTTTCTGACGTTTTCAATGAGAGGGAATCAGATCAGTTGCCTCCCCATAGAAAAACTGACTCTGCCATCAGTTGCCTCCCCATAGAAAAACTGACTGTGCCATCAGTTGCCTCCCCATAGAAAAACTGACTGTGCCCTAAAGCCAAATTGCCAAAGCCAAAAATGTATGCCCTGTTAGAAATGGAAAAGAAATTGCTGAGAGAGTTCATAGATAAGAACCTGGCCAGGGGATTCATTGAGCTGGCAAACTCACTAATGGCTGCCCCTGTGTTATTCAGAGCGAAAAAGGATGGCACCCTGAGGATCTCCCTGATTACAGGGGCCTGAACACAATTTCTGTAACCAATCAGTACCCTCTCCCCCTGATGAAAGACATGCTCTCCATCTGGCAAAAGGAAGAATTTTCACTAAATTAGACCTGCGAGAGCCTTAATTAGGATTAGAATTAGGATTAAATTTAGGGAAGGAGATGAATGGAAAACTGCCTTCAACTGTCCTTTGGGTTCTTATCAGTACAAAGTTCTCCCGTTTGGATTGGCTGGGGCTCTAGGCATCTTTATGCAATACATCAATGAAGTTTTACATGACCACCTGTACAAAGGGGTCTTAGTCTACTTGGACAATATCCTAATCCATACAGAAACGGAGGAGGAGCATGTCTGCCTTGTAAGACAAGGGCTGCAAAAACTGAGAAATACCCAGCTATATGCTAAACTGTTGAAGTGTGAATTCCACAAAACCCAATTGAACTATTTGGGATACCATATTTTCACCAAGGGAGTGGAAATGGACCCTTTGAAAATCCAAGACATCCTGGAGTGGGAATTCCCCCCGAACCAGGCACCAACTCCAAAGTTTCCTGGGGCTCACCAATTTCTGCTGCTAATTTATTCCCCAATTTGCGCAAATTGCCTTGCCACTGACTGATTTATTAAAGGCGAGAGGGAAGGGGAAAACATGCAAGCTAACCATACCCGGCACATGCTTAAATTGGACTCCTGAATGCCAAGCCACTTTTGAAAATCTGAAAGCCCTTTTTATGGCTGAGCCCATTTTAACACATCCTGATCCAGAACTCCCAGGCTGATGCATCTGACCAAGCCATAGGGGCTGTATTAATTCAGAAAGATTCAAACCAGGTCCCTCAACCCTATGCCTATTTGTCCCACAAATTTACCAAGGCAGAAAGGCACTGGCACGTATGGGAGAAGGAGGGATTAGCTGTAAAAACAGCGCTCACAGATTGGCGACACCTTCTGGAAAGCGCCAAACATCCTTTGAAGTGTGGACTGATCATAAAAACCTACAGGCACTGCGCACGCCCAGAAAATTAAATGGAAAACAATTGTGCTGGGCTCAATTTTTCAGCTGCTTTAATTTTACCTTAAATTTCTTCCCGAGGAAGAAGAATTTTTTGGAATATGCTCTGTCGCGTCTACCCCAACAAACAAACTGAGTTGGTAGACACTTTTCTCTGAAAAACAATTGGGTCTGGCTTGTGTAACACGCAGACAAGCGGCAGCCCCAAAAGTGAAAGTAAAATCAGACTTAAAAGAGGAACTGCTCCAGGCGCTTGCTAATGATCCCTGGCTACAATGTAACAAAGGCAATTTAACAGAACACAATGGGCTCTGGTATTGCAAAAGAAACTTTATGTTCCAGAGAGTCTGAGCCCAAAAATCTTACAGCGATCCCATGACAGCAAAACAGCTTGTCACTTTGCCTTTACCAAAACCCTGCATCTAGTGCGGCATCAATTTTGGTGGCCCGCCTTGAGAACTGATGTACAAAATTATTTCCTCACTTGTCCTGTGTGTGCACAAGCCAAACGCAAAGGTGGCAAGCTGCAAGGATTGCTCCAACTGGTGGCTTCTCCATCTGCCCCATGGAAAGACATTGAGATGGACTTTATCATTGATTTGCCTGAAAGCAGGAATAAGACTGCAATTTGGACTGTAATTGACTTATTTTCAAAACAAGCACACTTCATTCCTTGTGCAAAAATCCCAACAGCCCAACGATTATCCAAACTCTTCGTGCAACATGTCTACCGTTTGCACGAATGTCCTGACCATGTAATTTTGGATCGTGGAGTACAATTCACTTCTGTTATTATAGCCGATCTTAATAAAAGTAGTTTTAGCCTTCCTGTGGAGTTAATTTTTTGTACTGGTCTACCTAATGGGGCTGACTTCAATCTTACAAGTCTGATTGTGTTGTATCTCCTCCTCCTCATAATTCAGTGAATTAGGGAAGTGTCTGTATGAGCAGCTACTGAACATTATCTGGATGTTCTGGACTTTAAAAATGTTTTATCATTGTTGCTTTGGCAACGGAGCTTGCATATCTCCATCAAGGTCATCTTCATTATTCTCTACAGAACAGAGAAGTCTGGAAGGATATAAAGATAAATTAAATTATACATACGGTATGCTTTTAATATAGTAATGCTTTTATTTCTACTTCTAAGACATGTACATACATGCAACCATAAATGTTCATTTTATATGGCAACTTGCAATAAGGTACTTTCAGAAGTAGATTTAATTAATTAATTCCAATTCTAGTTTTAGCAGCAGAGAAATTGTAGCATTTGTTAAAGATGGAACTGTATTCTCTGAATATTTTTCATCTCCTGGTTAACAATGTTTTTTTTTTTTCAGTTATTCTTCTGTAAAATGTCCATTCTTTGTTGAAATTACTAAGATTTGAGGAAGATTAGAACTTTTTAGAATTTTCTTTTAAATCCCTCCTTTTATTTATTGGTCACATACTTATTAGAGAAAAGACAGACATTTCTTCCTGCATAGTATTCCCCTAAATAGGAAAAACATTATTTATATATAGTAAGGTCTATTTGGCTTACCATTTCCTAAATGTAAACCGAAAGCTAAGCTAAGACTATAGTGATATATCTGTTCACAGTATTTCTTAATTGAAAATGAGTTTATTATTGTTGTTCATACATATTCAGTGTAATTACCTTTTTCCCTGACCTCCCTCCCCCACCCCAGGGAAGGAGACTGGTGGGAAGCAAGATCTATTGCAACAGGAAAGAATGGCTACATTCCTAGCAATTACGTGGCTCCTGCAGATTCCATTCAAGCAGAAGAGTAAGATTTTATAATGTCCTTAATCATTTTTCCTGTAATTTTTCAGTAGAATTCAGTAGAATCTAATGTCTATCCAGAAGACTTATTAGATATAAGTGGACTTCAATTAGAGTACTATACTTATATGAATTAAAAATTAATTAAAATTAATCTCTTAAAAGATTATTATATTTTACCTAGAGGAGATTGGTTTTCTTTAAAAGTATTTTTAGATTATTTTTTGAATAAATAGTTCAATTTCACACATGTTTATATGAGTTGATGCTGATCCCATTATTGCCACATTGCAGCCTATTCTGAAGGAACAGTTTTCTGTTGAAAACATTCCAAATCTGTATGGTGTGTGTTCAGAGCCCTGAAGTAGGTACAACTGATCTTGTTCAACCATATTTAAATCTTAAAGCATAAGTATAGGAATAGTGGTGGTGCCAAATCTTGCATGCTGTACAACAGAAATGCAAATTTCGAAAGCTTACATGTTTCTGGCTGCTTAGGGCCTTTAGAACTGTTGGAAATGGGAGCTGCTGCCAGTCAGTCAGTTGATTTGGTATGTATGGAGTGACTATTACTATTATGTGAACTAAACCTGAGAAAGTGGATTAAAAATACACCATGTCCATCTTTGCCAATGTCTTCAAGAACTCTGAAAATCATAATGTAATGATGGAAAAGGAACAGCTCAAATACTGAACTTATTTGTCCTGCAAAGTCAATCACAAAAATGATTAGGGATTGCTTTCCATTTGTGTTTTCCACCAAGGTTTTTTTTAATCTTTACACAAATTCTAATACATTAGGCTGTTTTTGAAAACAGCTTAAATGAACGTATATTTTATATATGTGCTTAAGTGCAGCATACTACTGCACATCTATTATATAATGCTGTAAGAAAGCCTGACAAAAGAATCATAATGTCTGCATTGTTTGGCAGCTTTTTCATATTTAACAATAGCTTCTGGCTAATTATTAAGGATAGTGCAGTCATTGATTCAGATGGTTGGTTGCTCCTCCATCAGAATAGTGTGGAAATTCTGTGCAGATCAAAAAAGTAACTTGTGAATGGAATGGAATCACAATGGCAGTTTGTGACATAGTACAAATACGTTTTGCATAGATGGTCCAAGCATTTATTTCACCCAATGGTATTTGTTGCTAAAAATCTTGATGAACAACCTCTAAAGGTTGGTGTACTTTTTGCAAAGATGTAAGTATAATCTGTGAACATTGGTTTAGCATAAAGGCCAAGACCTTTATGCTGCCACAAGCCCATCTGTTTCCTCAAATCTTCTGGCTAATTTCAGAGCTTAGAAAAATAGGGAATTTCTAAGCATACTGGTGAAGTTCCCCTGACCCAGAATTTCTTATAAACTTTGGGAGTTTCTTTCTCTTTTGTTGTCCTGGAATGCAGGAAAGCTTAAGGTTGGAGTACTGTCCTCATGGGAGGTTACAGCTGCCTTTGGAAACCAGATGTCACCTATGATCCCTTAAAGCTTCCGCTCCAATGCATTATTAGCCAATACAACAGGAAGCAAAAGAAAATGGGGGAGGGACAAGCTCCTTTTTTCCCCTCTTCTTTCCTTTTGTGACCACTTCTGTTTTCTCTACCGAAGAAAAGAAAATCACTAATATCTAGGCCTATCTGAACTTTGTTTACAGTTCCACAAAACAACAAAATAGATTTATATCTTCTTTGTAGCTCAGAAACCAGTTCAAATATGCAGCTTTATTTGGTTACTTGCTTATGTGACATTATTGTCAGTCAAATGTGATGTAGTACCTCCCTCTGAAACAACGCTTAGCATGTTCAGTAATTTTAAAAAATTAACAGAACCAAGAATACAGAAATGATAAAATGACAAACAATGCTTTATGGTTTCACCTGCAGTTGCTTTAGTCCAACTCACTTGTCTTGTTTTTCTTCAAAAGTTAACACCAGTAATATGGAGTATCTGCTTTTGAAACTCTCCACGTTTAAAAGTAGTTTGTCACTGGATCTTGAATGGAAGGAATGATAAGGGGTTTTTTGTTTGTTGTTGTTTTTATTTTTATCCAAAACAAATACTAGATTATATCTTGGCCTATAGAAGAATCTGTGTGATCCTTATAACATACCCCATTTAGAAACAGCCATTGATTTCTCATCCATTTTAAAAGTACAGAGATGGAATTATATGGAAAGCCCCTGTTGTAACGAACACTCCACAGTCCTGTCTTTGTAATATAATATCTTTTCATTGCTATGTTAATCAAACATTGCAACTGAATCTTTTCTTGAACATATTTCTCTTTGAACCTTTTAGATGGTATTTTGGTAAAATGGGCAGGAAAGATGCAGAAAGATTACTTTTAAATCCTGGGAACCAGCGTGGTATCTTTTTAGTCCGAGAGAGTGAAACCACAAAAGGTATCTGTCTTTAATATTATTACTCAATAGGGCAAAGGACAAATCTTACTTTGCTTATAAATATGTTTACCGAAGCAAACATATTTTTTTTCCCTAGGTGCTTATTCCCTTTCTATACGTGACTGGGATGAGATTAGAGGTGATAATGTGAAACACTATAAAATTAGAAAACTTGACAATGGTGGATATTATATAACAACAAGAGCACAATTTGAATCATTACAAAAGTTGGTCAAACACTATACAGGTAAGTTCTAAATTTTACAACTGATCCTAAAAGTAAATTATAGTCTGATGAGTATGTTTCTGAAAACTGCATGCTTAAAAATATATGACTATATAAAAAATACTTTTCTGATTACTAGATCATGCTGATGGCCTGTGTCATAAATTAACAACTGTGTGTCCAACTGTGAAACCTCAGACACAGGGTTTAGCAAAGGATGCCTGGGAAATCCCTAGAGAATCTTTGCGATTAGAAGTTAAGCTGGGCCAAGGGTGCTTTGGTGAAGTATGGATGGGTAAGTATCACATGGGGAAGAACCATAACTCTATTGTTAAATCTAAGTGCTCTGTTGATTAGAGGTCAGTTCCAGACCCTGCCACCTCCAAATTTTAAAAGGGAACTTAGGTTGTTGAGATGGAAAACACCTGCCTAAGACCTTGGAGAATCACTGTCAATCACTATAGACCAGGGTTTTTCAACCAGGTGTCTATGGAACCCCCTAGGGTTCCGCGAGACATCACTAGGGGTTCGCTGGGAGATCACAATTTATTTAAAAAATTATTTCAGATTCGGGCAACTTCACATTAAGAGGTAAGTTTCATTATTTTTAGTTTAAGTACACTGTTAATGCATATATACAGGCCTACACATGAAAAGAATATAATAATTTTATAACTTCTGGCCTATATTTGAGCCTGAAAGTGCAGGGGTTCCCCAAGGCCTGAAAAATATTTCAAGGCTTCCTCCAGGGTCAAAAGGTTGAGAAAGGCTGCTATAGACAATACTGATTTCACAGTCTCATTTCATAGACTAAACACACTGGAAAATTGTTTTTAACTTCTATTCAACATTTTTTAAAATTTATTAGTTTACATGCACCCGACCCTGCTGCAATACTTATATTACACTGAAAATCTTTGTATTGTAACTGATAATATAATGCATTAATTGCATTAATTCCATAGGTACATGGAATGGAACTACAAAAGTTGCAATCAAAACACTAAAACCTGGTACTATGATGCCAGAGGCTTTCTTACAAGAAGCTCAGATCATGAAGAAATTAAGGCATGATAAACTTGTTCCACTTTACGCTGTAGTGTCTGAGGAGCCTATCTACATTGTCACCGAATTCATGACAAAAGGTACATTTTATTTCCATACTGAAATCAAATATGGAAACAATAGTGTTGTATAAATCTGCTGTGCAATTATTAGGGTAGATATAGCAAAAGAGACAGAAAACTGTCTTATCAGATTAGAGTCCTAGAAGTGTCTACCAGGGCTTTCATTGTAGGTCTTGGCTCTTCCCCCAAGCACTGGAATAGGGTAAGTCGGAAGACAGTGCTGTAGGCTGCATCAAGGGAGTTTAGTTGTGGCACTAGGTTTCTTTGTTTCTGTTTCTATTGTTTTTTGCTTTTGTTTTTTGTATAATGTTGGTTGTATATAATTGTTGTGAGCTGCTCAGAACTGTGGTTCCAAGGTGGGTGGCTATCAAGTCTTTTAATTAAATAAGTAAATAAATAAATAAATTTGCTAGCCCTTAAAAAAACAAACTATCATTTCATATTTTTCATTCTTAATAACTCTGCTGGCAGTCAGCAGGAAAAATATTCAGGAACCATTTGCCAGGCATATATAAAAGGCATTAATATTTGCAGGAATCAGATTGCTACATAAATTAATTATAAATTTAAAATTACTTGAAATAAGACTATCTAAACTATGCCCACGAGCACATGTAATACTAAACTGTATTCTGAGCACTTCAGCAGCCACAGCGGGAAACTAGAAATGTTTGCTTTGGTTTTCAACTACCTGCAGTTTCTTATTATGTCCAGATAAGGAATTATAGATGTTATGAACAGTGCATTATTTAAGCAGTCGCGGCAGTATAACTTGTTTGAACAAACTATAGTTAATATTACCTATAGTTCTCAGTTTGTAAATTAAACCATAATTTCATGTTGAAAATCAAAGCAAATGCTTTTAGTCATCTTTTTGGGGTAATCAGAAAAGGGAAGAAACCACCAAAGCCCAGTGTTTCTGTGAATCCACAAATCCAGAAAAATCAAAAATACCACAGAGAACTCAGAGGTTGCCTATATGGCACACAGAGGAAGTCATTGGAACTTTATTTAGATCTTCCAAACCTATCCTAAACAACAGCTATAAAAAAAAAGAATGTCGATGTATAAATGAAAAAGTGATTTGTTTTGCTTTTTGTCATGGTAAGGTCCAGGGTCTTTGACAGAGTGATTGATGGGACTGATAGGAAAGACTGAAAGCACTATTACATGCAACGGTTGTGGTTGATGTTTTACGTAAGCACATTCTATAAGTTAGACATTATATAACTTTACAGAGTCTTTTACATTTAAGTAAAAAAAATGGAAAAGAACAAAATATTATCAGTGTTATAGTATTTGAAAGAATGAAGTTGCAGCTAGGAACACACATCATACTAAGTCATTTTGCCTTAGGTTTCTAATCACTGTGGTTGGCAAGCTATGGTTTATGACTTGGTATTTATGGTCCAGGAGCCCTTTTATTTAGTTCCTAGAACCTCTCAGTTACCAAATCGGTGGCACATTTCCTGTCTCTTTGAAATAGCAATATATAAAACTGTAGTGCAACCTCCAAAATACATTCTACATTGTTTATTCTTCTCCAAATCCAGAAAAATCAATCTGGTTAACATGATATTACCTACTTCATCATCATTCTAGCTTTTACAGTCCTCAGTCTCCTAAAAAAATGTTAAGTGAAGCCTCATGGCACCAAAAGTTTGCCTACCTTTGACAATGAACTGTGATCAAAGAAGTCATTGATCTGTCTTCAATCCAATTCTTGCTCAGTTAACTGCTCTTGGGTATAGGATGGATAACAAAGAATTATCACCATTTTTGCTGTTGTCAGGAAATCAGCAACATAAATTTTAATAAGCCCAGAAAAGAGCTTAAGACTTATTTTTTGCATTTGCTCATTCTTTTAAAGTCCTGACCAACTATAGTGCTATATGACCGGAGAAAAACAACAACCAGAACAGAGGGGTAAAGCAGTAATACCTTCTAATTGGATGAGCCAGGCTTCCTGAAGAGTCGTTAATTGAAATAATTACGTGAGGTGGCGGCATGCAGCAAAGACATAGTCTCTAATGTCATTTTTGTTTACAAAAATGCTTCTGAGCTTTATATAGGCCCAAATGTATTCTCAGTAAATTAAAACAACGGGTACTTGCTTCCCAAAAAGCAGCTCGAGTTGAAAACAGTATCCTCGGGGTGAGAAACTGAAACAGAGACTATTCTTATCAGTTTGTTTTCTAGTAAATGCATGCTTTGTCATTGGCCATCTCCTTCCATTGCAGACTTTTTGTGAATAGGCAACACTCTCTATGGTAGCCATGTTGTGAGGAGTGTTTACACATTCTCAGAAATCCAAATATCCCCACCAGCCCAGAACAGATGCTTATCTCTGACCCAGGTGCTATTTTATATGTCTTGAAGTAACAGTACTTGACTCCTGCCCATGACATTGAAAATAAATCCAATATTACATTCATATTTATTTGAATAGGTCACTTTTTAATAACCAAACAAACTCCTGCCTCAGAAACCTGCAAACCTGCTTTTTGGGATGGAGGACCCCACATATATAGCCATTACGTTTAAACCGTTGCAAAGGAATATTTACACTATGATACATCTAAAGGATTTGGTTAAATATATTTTATTTATACATACACAAAATTACATACCACCCACTCCAAAATAGTATATAGAAACATATTTCTTTACATCTATTTTATTTATATTGATACTAGTAGAATTTTATTTTTGAACTATGCCTTAGGTAACTATAGATTTTGAAACTGAACTGTAACTAAAATGTTGTGATACCATTACTGTAGCTGAATTAAAGGAACATTGCTGTGTTTGTGTTTTCCTGTAGGTAGCTTGCTAGATTTTCTTAAAGAAGGAGAAGGGAAATATTTAAAACTTCCACAGCTGGTGGATATGGCTGCCCAGGTACTTTTTAAAATATATTGCTTGATTACTAACACATTCCAATATGAGATCATTGAGGAATATAGAAAAGACTGAAAGTAGTTGTCTATTCTGTCAACAGTCTGACTGTAAATATAGTTCTTCAGGTGGTCATCTGTATAGGTTTGTGCCTGCATAGCAGGGCATTCTGGAACATTCTCTAGTTCAGGTTTTTTGATGAGAAGGCCTATTCGCTAAAGCAGGGGTTCCTAAACTTTTTGCCATCACACCTTCCTTTAGTGTAATCTTAATGTACACACCTCCCCTAAAAATCCAAACACCAAAATGAAGACAAATGAACAATGAAAACAATACAATGAAACTTTGGGAAAGGTAGATTTATTGTAACAATGTAACTAAAAGGTTCTTCACACCTCCTGAGGTTCTGAGGTAACTAAAAGGTTCTTCACACCTCCCCTGGACTCTCTCAGCACCTCCCCGAGGGAGGTGTACCTCACAGTTTGGGAAACTCTCCTATAAAGCGTCTGCCCACTGAATTCCCTCAGACTGTCCCTATGCTCAAAGAAAGTAAGTTCCCCTGCAGTGGGGAACATGGTGAGTCAATATGATGCTCAATGACAGGTAAGCAACCTTTTGTTATCCTTTGTGTTTTTTGTGCATTATATGTGTTAAGACTCTCTTATCAACTATTACAAGTGGAGGCAGGTGCAGGCAAGCATTCAAGGATGTAGGTTTCCAATGAGTGTGTTTACTGCAAAACTAATAAAGCCATTATGAAAGACTACTATGTGTCAAATGCAAGCCCTATTTATAGTGAAATCAAGGTTCAAATTCTTGTGTCTTTTGCTCCCACGTGCATAGTGCAGTGGCCCAAAGATTCTCTCTTTTGGGCATGGGAGATAGTTTCTACCTGTTCCTCATTATGGTAATATGGTTTCATGCTGTTTGCTTCTGATCTTGCCAGAACTAACTCTGACACAATATATGGGAGAAGAGCTATCTTAACTGTGATCACATCAAACTGAGTGATAGAATTATGGGTTCAAAATTGGTATCTGCTATAATCTAGATGATAAGGCTTCACAAATATGAGTGGAATAGACATAACTGCAGCCCTTAATATGTGACTTAGCCATTGTAGTAATTGCCCTGGGGAACTGTCCACAAACAGCAGATGGCACAGGCAGATGTTGTAGTTTGTCAAACAAAATAGTTTTAATAAAATAGTGGGAAAACTGTTGTTAAGCAGAAAATAAAGGATGTTTGAGTCAAATGAAATGATTTCATGCTGTCAAGGTAAGAGACAAAACTCCTTTCCCTATCCAAATGGTTATTTCAATGTGGCTGGTAAGATTAGGGAAGAAAGCTCAAAGAACAATGAAAAATACTTTCAGAATGAAGGTAGAGTTAGGGCACAAAGTACCTTTGTTCTTACACTACACCATGTACAATGAGGCAATTCTCCAGAATCAAATAGTTTATTAGCATATTTTGCAGATGTAACAACTGTGAAAAATACTACTTTAAAGGATAACCTATGGAGTGAAGTGGTAGCTAAAGAGCTGAACAGTGGAAACAAGTTGAGACAGCAGCAAGCAGTCTCTCCATTGTGGGTGAACTTTGATACCAGGATAGAGGTGACAAACTGACCCAAAATTTGAGGATCAAAAGAGTGCAGAATACCAGAAATACGACCATCATGTATGTGGAAGACTGATTGTTGTTGTTTATTCGTTTAGTCGCTTCCGACTCTTCGTGACTTCATGGACCAGCCCACGCCAGAGCTTCCTGTCGGTCGTCAACACCCCCAGCTCCCCCAGGGACAAGTCCGTCACCTCTAGAATATCATCCATCCATCTTGCCCTTGGTCGGCCCCTCTTCCTTTTGCCTTCCACTCTCCCTAGCATCAGCATCTTCTCCAGGGTGTCCTGTCTTCTCATTATGTGGCCAAAGTATTTCAGTTTTGCCTTTAATATCATTCCCTCAAGTGAGCAGTCTGGCTTTATTTCCTGGAGGATGGACTGGTTGGATCTTCTTGCAGTCCAAGGCACTCTCAGAATTTTCCTCCAACACCACAGTTCAAAAGCATCGATCTTCCTTCGCTCAGCTTTCCTTATGGTCCAGCTCTCGCAGCCATATGTTACTACAGGGAACACCATTGCTTTAACTATGCGGGCCTTTGTTGTCAGTGTGATGTCTCTGCTCTTAACTATTTTATCAAGATTTGTCATTGCTCTTCTTCCAAGGATTAAGCGTCTTCTGATTTCCTGACTGCAGTCAGCATCTGCAGTAATCTTTGCACCTAGGAATACAAAGTCTTTCACTGCTTCTACATTTTCTCCCTCTATTTGCCAGTTATCAATCAAGCTGGTTGCCATAATCTTGGTTTTTTTGAGGTTTAGCTGCAAACCAGCTTTTGCACTTTCTTCTTTCACCTTCATCATAAGGCTCCTCAGTTCCTCTTCACTTTCAGCCATCAAAGTGGTATCATCTGCATATCTGAGATTGTTAATGTTTCTTCCAGCAATTTTAACTCCAGCCTTGGATTCCTCAAGCCCAGCTTGTCGCATGATGTGTTCTGCATACAAGTTGAATAGGTAGGGTGAGAGTATACAGCCCTGCCGTACTCCTTTCCCAATCTTAAACCAGTCTGTTGTTCCGTGGTCTGTTCTTACTGTTGCTACTTGGTCGTTATACAGATTCTTCAGGAGGCATACAAGATGACTTGGTATCCCCATACCGCTAAGAACTTGCCACAATTTGTTATGGTCCACACAGTCAAAGGCTTTAGAATAGTCAATAAAACAGAAATAGATGTTTTTCTGAAACTCCCTGGCTTTTTCCATTATCCAGCGGATATTGGCAATTTGGTCTCTAGTTCCTCTGCCTTTTCTAAACCCAGCTTGTACGTCTGGCAATTCTCGCTCCATGAACTGCTGAAGTCTACCTTGCAGGATCTTCAGCATTACCTTACTGGCATGTGAAATGAGTGCCACTGTTCGATAGTTTGAACATTCTTTAGTGTTTCCCTTTTTTGGTATGGGGATATAAGTTGATTTTTTCCAGTCTGATGGCCATTCTTGTGTTTTCCAAATTTGCTGGCATATAGCATGCATTACCTTGACAGCATCATCTTGCAAGATTTTGAACAGTTCAGCTGGGATGCCGTCGTCTCCTGTTGCCTTGTTATTAGCAATGCTTCTTAAGGCCCATTCAACCTCACTCTTCAGGATGTCTGGCTCTAGCTCACCGACCACACTGTCAAAGCTATTGTCATGAGTGCCGTTGAGCTAAAGTCATCAGCGCAATGGCACTCATGACAATGACAAGGAAATAGGTGAAGGGGTACAAGTTAAGTAGCCATCAACCTACAACGACTAACGGCCAACAAACAATAGCCAAAGGAATCACGGAGCCACCCAAACCATCAGCGGCAATACAACGGGGATCGCCCAGCTGAAAGCAATCAGCAGAAGAATGGAAACCTGATGATGGGCGATCCCGGAAACCCTCACCCACTGGCAGGGCAACGCATGGGACAAAGGGGGGTGACGTGACCGTGAGCGAGGGGGCGCTGACCGGCGCGGGGTATTTAAACCCCGCACCGGCGCGCTCCTGTCACTCTCAGCTTTTTTCTACCAACGCTGTACCTGCCCTGCAATAAACCAGAGCCTGATTCGCAAACCAGTGTCTGATTGTTATTCAGGGGGAGGCAGCGCATGACATAAAGCTGAGAGTCATAAACTCAGCCTCGCCGAGCCCCACCGGACGACAACGAGCCGCGGGAGGAGTAGACGGCGAGAAGACCAGCAAGATGAGGCCGGAACGGCGCGGGCAAGGAGGGCGAGCCGCGCGGCAAGAGACAGAGGAGGACCGACCAGGGCCAGAGGCACCGCGGACTCCCGGAGCCATGGACGCCCACCCAACCCGACCCGAGCCTCAGCTCCAACCCCAAGGGGAGATGGCGACGGAGGCAACCCGACCGCGGGAGGGAGCAGCACGACTTCCGAAACCAGCGGAGGACCCCGCGCCCCACATCGCACCCCAGCAACGGGCGTGGAGCGACAGCCCCACGGCGCTCGACACGGAGGAGGACGACGGAGACACCCATCAGACGGCGGAGGAAGCGGACCCGCGGCAGAGGGACGATGAACCCCGCCGGCAACCCACCCCCGAGGACGCGCCAACGGAACCGGCCCCAGCGGCGGCGCGGGCTGTGGACGAGGAGGCACGAGCTGAACCCGCGGCCATGCGGGCTCAGCTGACGGAACTCCGGACCATGCTCCAGGCGCTTATGCCCCCCGCGCCACCCAACGACGTCCCCGCACAAGCCCACACCCCGAGCGAAGCATCGAACCCACACGGGCCAGCGGAGGGCCAGCAGACGGCACAGGCGGCCGACACCACACCCCGAGAAGCGAGAGGCGGGGCCGCACAAAACGCCCGGGCCCCAAAGGACTTCCCCATCTTCTTCGATGGGACCCCCACAAAACTCTCGTTTTTTGTGACCAACGCTAGGGAGTTCATGGGGAGGCACGGACACTCCTATGACTCCGAGGCCGACAAGATCGCCGCCGTGGCGATCAAACTCCAAGACAGGGCGGCGGACTGGTACGTCCAACTGTACGAGTCCAGCTCCCCCGCCCTCGCCACCTTCCCTGCTTTCATCAAAGAGATGAAAGACTACTTCAAAGACCCCCTAGCCAAAGTGCGGGCGAAAAGCGCACTCCAAAGACTTAAACAGGGCACCCGCACGGTCCCTGACTACGCCCTGGAGTTCAAAGCCCTCGCGGGGAAGGTCAGCGACTGGTCCGAGACCACCCTGCTGGAAATCTTCAAAAGGGGGCTCAACCGCGACGTTCTCCAATGGGCCCTCTACCGCGACGACCCAGAAACGTTACACGGGTGGATCCACCTCGCGGGGAAAGCCGAACACGCGCACCGCACCTTCCTCATGACAACCACGGAAGACACAAACGATGCCGGGAAAAAGGTACCCGCACCACACGGGGGGATGGCCGGCCCCATATACCCTAAAAAGAAGTTCAACCGGGAGCCCTGCGGGAGGTGTGGCAAATTAGGGCACAAGACGGCGGATTGCTTCGCCAACCGACCGCCGACCAGCGCGCCCAAGCCCACCCCGAAAATTAGCCCCAAACCACCCAACCCGGGGCCGCCGCCTCACCGCCGAATGACCGTGGCCACAGCGACACCGAAAGAGAGCTGGGACGCTTACGGGGGGGAAGAGGACAATACCGACCCCGACCAGCCGGCGGGAAATGCTCCCCGCCTGCTCTGAGACGCGTGGCGAGGCAGGCGGTGGGACAGCAACGCGGACCACCTCAACGAAACGACAAAAGCTCCGTAATATTGGCAGCAATTCAACTCTCCACCGGAAACGGAGCCACCACGGCCGCGGCACTAGTGGACTCGGGGTGCTCAAAAAACCTCATCCACCCCGACCTAGTCGCCAAACTCGACCTCCGCTGCTTCCCCCTCCCCACGCCGCTGGCATTCCACCAGCTGGACGGCTCTACAGCGGGAGGGAAACCAGCCACGCTACAAACCGAGCCGGTCACCCTGCAAATGGGCACTCACACTGAGCGCACATCGTTCGTAGTCACGCACATCGGACGGCCCATTGCAGTCCTGGGGATGCCATGGCTCGCGAAAAACAACCCGCGGATCAACTGGGCGACCCGCACCTTCACATTCGGCGACGGCGAGTATCGAGCACCAGTTCCAGCCGGCAAAAGCAACCCCACGGTAGGACGAGCGGAGGCGACCACACAAGACAACGCCGCTAACCCAGCAGACCTACCAGAACAATACGCCGACTTCTCCGAGGTCTTCGGAGAGGCAGAGGCTGACCAACTACCCCCCCACCGCAAGACGGATTGCCGGATCGACCTACTGCCCGACGTCCCCTTACCTCGACCAAAAATCTATTCGATGACCCCGAAGGAGATGGCAACCCTCCGGGAGTTCATCGATAAAAACCTAGACAGGGGATTCATAGAGCCAGCATGCTCACCGGTCGGAGCCCCCGTCTTATTCCGGGAGAAGAAAGACGGGACCCTACGGCTCTGTACCGACTACCGGGGCCTAAACGCGGCTTCCCTGTCCAACAAATATCCCTTACCCCTGGTGAAGGACATGCTCGCCCACCTGTCCACGGGCAAAGTCTTTTCCAAATTGGACCTTCGCGAGGCGTACTATCGCATCCGAATCAGGGAGGGGGACGAATGGAAGACGGCGTTTAACTGCCCCCTAGGCGCTTTCCAGTACAAGGTACTGCCCTTCGGACTCGCGGGGGCCCCTGGGGTGTTCATGCAGCTCATCAATGAGGTACTGCATGAACATCTGTTTAAAGGGGTCCTGGTCTACATCGACGACGTCCTTATTTACACAAAAACACACGAGGAACACGTAACCTTAGTCAGGCAAGTCCTCGACAAGCTCAGAAGGGCGCAGCTCTATGCGAAGCCTACAAAGTGCGAGTTTCACAAAGAGCGCCTAGACTATTTGGGGTATCGAATCTCCGGGGACGGCATCGAAATGGACCCCGCAAAAGTCGAAGCGGTGCTAAACTGGGAGCGGCCCCGCAACAGACGGCAACTACAGAGCTTCCTGGGATTCGCGAATTTCTACAGGTCATTCGCCCGGGGGTTCGCTGAGATAGCCCTCCCCTTAACGGACCTCCTCAAAACCAAAGGGGTGGGGGACACCCGACGCGCCAAGAACCCAGGCACAGTGCTGAATTGGACTCCCGCGTGCCAGACCGCATTCGACAAGCTGAAAGCGCTGTTCACTACGGAGCCAATCCTCGCGCACCCGGACCCAGAACGGCCGTTCGTGGTCCAAGCCGACGCCTCAGACTTCTCCCTGGGAGCCATCCTACTACAGAAAGACTCCACGGGGCTCCTGAAACCATGCGCCTACCTGTCAAGGAAGTTCTCCGAGACAGAGAGGCGATGGCACGTCTGGGAGAAAGAAGCCTTCGCGGTGAAATCGGCACTAGAGACATGGCGACACCTACTCGAGGGAGCCACCCAACCATTCGAGGTCTGGACGGACCACCGGAACCTCGAGGCCCTACGAACGCCTAGACGCCTTAGCCCAAAACAGGTCCGATGGGCCCAATTCTTCAGCCGCTTTGATTTCCAGCTGAAGTTCATGCCGAGCAAGAAGAACTTCCTGGCCGACGCCCTCTCCCGACTGCCCCAAGACGAAGAGCCCGCCCCAGACACCATTGGGACGGTCCTATCCGCCTCGCAACTGGGGATGGCCGTGACCACCCGAAGCGGCGCACGGAGGCAGCTCGACGCTACGGCGCAGCCGACGGCGGGACAACCGGCGACGGAAAGAAGCCAACCGCAACTACCAGGGGGAATGCGCACGGACCTCGCCGCCGCCCTCAAAACCGACCCCTGGTTCCTGGCGAACCCCGACAAGGTAACGATGGCGCAAGACCTGGCATGGGGGGAAGGCAGAATCTACGTCCCGGACTCGCAGCGCCAGGCGATCTTGCATAGGTCACACGACGCCAAGCAAGCGGGACACTTTGGGTTCCTCAAGACCCTACACCTAACACGGCGCCAATTCTGGTGGCCCGCGCTCAGGCGAGACGTAAAAACCTACGTGGCGTCCTGCCCAACGTGCGCTAGGGCCAAATGGGCACCAGGCAAACCCGCGGGGCTATTGCAACGGGTGGCAGAACCCTCCCGCCCATGGGAGGAAATCTCTATGGATTTTATAGTGGACCTCCCACCCAGCCAGAAGAAAACGGCCATTTGGGTGGTGAAGGACTACTTCTCAAAGCAGGCCCACTTCATCCCCTGCACGTCGGTCCCATCCTCACAACAACTAGCCAAACTCTTCCTCATCCACGTGTACAGGCTACACGGATGTCCCGCACGTGTGGTGACCGACAGGGGCACACAGTTCACCTCCAAATTCTGGCGGGCCTTCCTGAAGCTGACGGGGACCCAACAGGCCCTATCTACGGCTTGGCATCCGCAGACGGACGGAGCCACTGAGGTTCTTAATGCCACCTTAGAGCAATTTATACGATCATATACGAACTACCACCAAGACGACTGGGCTGAACTGCTCCCGTTCGCCGAAGTCGCATACAACAACGCCGTCCACACGAGCACGGGGAAAACTCCGTTCGAAGTAGTCTCGGGGCGCGACTTCGTCCCCATACCGGAGCTACCTCAACCCCCGGAACCACAGGTGGACGCCAGCGACTGGGGACGGAAGATCGCGGAAGCATGGCCAGTAATCACGGCGGCGCTAAAGGAGGCACAGGCTGCTTACAAAGAGCAGGCCGACAAGCACCGGCGCCAACAACCGACGTTCCAGGCGGGGGATATGGCCTATCTATCCACCAAGTTCCTAAAGTCAACCCAACCCTCGAAAAAACTGGGGCCTAAGTACATCGGGCCGTTCCGAGTCACGCAAATAGTGAACCCGGTAGCAATACGCCTGGACCTGCCACACAACCTCCGGAGGCTCCACCCGGTGTTCCACACCAGCCTCCTAAAACCGGCAACCACCTCCCGATGGCACCCAAGCACGCCACAGCCCGCACCACTTATGATCGACGGGCAACACCACTTCGAGATAAGGGACATCCTCGACTCCCGCAAGCAACGAGGAACTCTACACTATCTGGTCAGGTGGAAACACTTCCCCCACCCGGAATGGGTGGCGGCGCACAACGTTAACGCGCCTGACCTGACCAGAGCATTTCACCGGGCATACCCCGACAAACCGCAACCAAGGTCAGCAAAACCAAACCCCCCCCCCCGCAGGCCTCCCCCCGCCTCCCGTGCCCCAAGGGAAAGGGCCCCCCCCCAAGCCCGCGACTTGGGTGGACCTTCCCCCCCCCGGGACTCACTCCCCCCGCCCCGGGCCCACGGGGTGGTGACAAACGATCGCCAGCACCCTCCCCCCGCCCCCCGGCCGCGGGGGAGTGGCAAGCAAGTCAACAAGGCAACCTGGGGGCAACGCCCAGGAGACACAACAAAGGCGACGCACTCTAAATAAGAAAAGAAGGGCCCTACCTGGAGCTGAGACGCACCCGACCAGCCACGCCTCTCGCCTCGCCGAACTGAGCCAAACAAACAGGGTGTGGTTGGAGCATGCGCACGCCAGGTCAGAACCCGAGCATGCGCACCATGGACACACCCTGGGAAGGCACGTGGTAGAGGGAGGAGCAAAGGGAGGGGCGACAACTACTCCGGCGGGAACTTTGAAAAAAAAAAAAAAAAAAATGTGGCGTTTTGACAGCTCCACGGGGAAAACCCAGAAACCCGAGGGAGAACACTATTCGGAAAGGGGGCAGTATGTCATGAGTGCCGTTGAGCTAAAGTCATCAGCGCAATGGCACTCATGACAATGACAAGGAAATAGGTGAAGGGGTACAAGTTAAGTAGCCATCAACCTACAACGACTAACGGCCAACAAACAATAGCCAAAGGAATCACGGAGCCACCCAAACCATCAGCGGCAATACAACGGGGATCGCCCAGCTGAAAGCAATCAGCAGAAGAATGGAAACCTGATGATGGGCGATCCCGGAAACCCTCACCCACTGGCAGGGCAACGCATGGGACAAAGGGGGGTGACGTGACCGTGAGCGAGGGGGCGCTGACCGGCGCGGGGTATTTAAACCCCGCACCGGCGCGCTCCTGTCACTCTCAGCTTTTTTCTACCAACGCTGTACCTGCCCTGCAATAAACCAGAGCCTGATTCGCAAACCAGTGTCTGATTGTTATTCAGGGGGAGGCAGCGCATGACAGCTATCCCCGATATTGTTATCCTTCCTATATAGGTTTTCTGTATATTCTTGCCACCTTTTCTTGATCTCTTCTTCTTCTGTTAGGTCCTTGCCATCTTTGTTTTTGATCATACCCATTTTTGCCTGGAATTTACCTCCAATGTTTCTAATTTTCTGGAAGAGGTCTCTTGTCCTTCCTATTCTATTGTCTTCTTCCACTTCCGCGCATTGCTTGTTTAAAAATAATTCCTTATCTCTTCTGGCTAACCTCTGGAATTTTGCATTTAATTGGGCATATCTCCCCCTATCACTGTTGCCTTTTGCTTTCCTTCTTTCTTGGGCTACTTCTAGTGTCTCAGCAGACAGCCATTTTGCCTTCTTGGTTTTCTCTTTCTTTGGGATGTATTTTGTTGCCGCCTCCTGAACAATGCTGCCGACTTCTGTCCAGAGTTCTTCCGGGACCCTATCTACTAAGTCCAGTCCCTTAAATCTATTCTTCACCTCCACTGCATATTCCTTAGGAATATTAGTGAGCTCATATCTAGCTGATCTGTGGGTCTTCCCTAATCTCTTTAGTCTGATCCTAAATTGTGCAAGAAGAAGTTCGTGATCTGAACTACAGTCAGCTCCAGGCCTTGTTTTTACCGACTGTACAGATGTCCGCCACCTTTGGCTGCAAAGGATGTAATCAATCTGATTTCGGTGTTGTCCATCTGGTGAAGTCCATGTATAAAGCCGTCTCTTAGGTTGTTGGAAGAGAGTGTTTGTTATGCAGAGTGAATTGTCTTGGCAAAATTCTATCAGCCTGTGTCCTGCTTCGTTTTGTTCTCCCAGGCCATACTTACCTGTAATTCGAGGTGTCATTTGACTGCCCACCTTAGCATTCCAGTCTCCTGTGATGAAAATAACATCTCTTTTAGGCGTGTTGTCCAGTAGGTGCTGCAGATCCTCATAGAACTGCTCTACTTCAGCTTCTTCAGCATTTGTGGTTGGGGCGTATATTTGGATCATTGTGATGTTAGATGGCTTGCCCTGAATTCGAATTGAGATCATTCTATCATTTTTTGGGTTGTATCCAAGCACTGCTTTAGCCACTTTACTATTAATTATGAAGGCTACTCCATTTCTTCTGTGGTCCTCTTGTCCGCAGTAGTAGATCTGGTGGTCATTTGATGTGAAGTGGCCCATTCCAGTCCATTTCAGTTCACTGACGCCCAGAATGTCTATCTTTAATCTTGACATCTCACCAATAACCACATCCAATTTGCCCTGGCTCATAGATCTTACATTCCAGGTTCCGATGGTGTGTTGATCCTTAGAACATCGGATTCGCCGTTCACCACCAGCACCGTCGGCCGCTAGCCGTCCTTTCGGCTTTGAGCTAGCTGCGTCATCACGTCTGGGGCTAGTTGAGCTCATCCTCTGTTCCTCCCCAGTAGCATTTTGACCATCTTCCGACCTGGGGGTCTCATCTTCCGATGGTATACCGACATATCTCTGGTTGTACTGATCCATTTAGTTTTCATGGCAAGAATACTGAGGTGGGTTGCCATTACCTTCCCCAGGGATCGCATTTAGTCTGACCTCTCTGTCATGACCTTCCCGTCTTGGGTGGCCCTTCACGGTTTAGCTCATGGCATCATTGAGGTGCTCAAGCTCCAGCACCACGACAAGGTAACGATCCTTTGCTGAAGGGAAGACTGATAATTGCCAAATAATTTTTTAGTGAAAATAATTTTTTTTAAGAATGAAGAAATTGTGAACCTAATTCCACAGAGCAAAACTCAGCTACTGACTCTATTCAGCTTTTAGTTAATTCAGACAGCTCACTCTGTAAAAAGCAGATTGTTTCTAAAGAAAGGTATCGTTTGTAGAAAAGTAATCATCTGTAATTGGCTGATTTTCAAACCCAACAGTCATAGCATTTGGAATCTTGGATGGAGTATCTGGCCTCCATATCAAAATAGGAGATTCTTATCAAGGGGGTTATGTTGAAACTTGCTCTTGGCAAAATGCAATAGTCTGTGCAGACAATCCTTCCCCAGCAAAGCTTGATAAGCATCCTTGTGAGCAGGGGAATTGGGGGATACTTACAATCGGCTGCCTGTCCATTTTGGAAAGTGAATGCATCTGAGAGAGAAATGGGATGGATACCTTTGAGAATTACTGCAATATAGTGTACATTGACAGTTTTGATTGTGCACAAAAGGATCCAATGTGGGTCTTTCAAACTATGGAAAAGTCTGTTGAAGAAAAAGGATTGCAATATTCTGTCCTGTGCCACATTCCCAGTATAGTTGAGCCCATCTTCTATGACTATTAAATGTGATGTGGAATATACCAGAACTGCAGTGCTAGGGTAGAATGCACTAATGGAGTCCCTCTGTGCTAGGGCAGAGCACAACAGTAGGTCCTTTTTGCTTACATAAAAAAATCATTGTGGCATTACCTGATGTTAATTGCACAATTTTATACATGCATATTGACTGGAATGTGTAGCATGCCTTAAAGTTGTAAGGAGTTCTAACATGTGAAATCAGGATTCCTGTGGAGTTCAAACTTCCATGAACATGAAACCCCTACAATAAGCATTCCAGCATGCCTGGAAACATCAGTTGTCAAGTTCTGGGTTGGTTGAATGATCAAGAACAACTGACCCCTCATAAGTTCCTATCAGTCAGATGAAGAAGGCTGCAGTATTTGGGTGCATAAGTAAAAAATTTCTGCTTGATAATGAACATTAGTTGATCTTGATGAACCAAAGTTAAGCATCATGATAGAAAGTAGGAAATGAGATTGGGACCAGGGAAGTCCTCTTTGTGAACATAGACAGGTGCAACCAGCTGCCAGCATAAGAAACATACTGTAAGCAGTTTATTACAACAAAAGAGCATGAGAAAGAAACTTAGGATTTAAACCCTGGTGTGCATGTGTGTGTATGTGTGCGGATGGATGGATGGATTCTTGGCTTTCATAGAAGCTGACCTTCATTGTAACTAGGATGCTTCATCTGCAGCAAGGTATCTTACATATTTAAAAAAAGTCGTTGGCTCCGTATGAGAGCTCCAAGTTTCTAAAGAAAGAATTATTGCAGGGTACAACTTCTGCCACTGTGAGGCAGTATGAGGTTTATGCTGCAAAGCCCTGATGCTTTTTGTTTTTTGTGATACTCATGTACTCTTCTGGTTGGTTGTGGGGATTTTTGACATACAGGTAGTCATTTAGTGACCACAACTAGGACTGGCAACTTGGTCGTTAAGCAAAGTGGTTGCTAAGTGCACTGTGACTGTGCTTCTGATCTTACTTCAGGTTTCCTTTTCTTTATAGACCTGCAAAGGTCCTAAACGTGAGGAATGGTCATAAAGTTACTTTTTCATCACCTTCATAACTGCAAACGGTCTCTAAACAAGGCAGTTGCTAAATGAGGACTACCTATATGTTGTTTCTCTTCCTTTTAGTTGTAAACTGCCCAGAGTTGCTGAGGAGTTGGGCTGCTTCTAAATCAAATAAATAAAATACAATATTCAGTCTGCCTTGACTAGTCAATAATATGAAAGATACCTGGCAAGGTCCATGCCTTACTCCAGTCAATTGATTGGCAAATAACCTCCAACTGATTGAATCCAGGCTCACCCATGTATACAGCATCATCTGCATCAGACAAAGGCAAGATGTTCCCCAGATAACACAAAGATTTAGATTAGTCACTTTAAAAAGGATCTGCCAAGTAGAATTGAGCTGTATTTGCAGTTCAGGCAAAAAACTTCGATTTTCTTTCTAAAAACTACTACAGGTAGTCCTTAGTATCCATTTGTTCAACCCTTCAAAGGTAGGACACTGCTGAATGAATGGTAGTTACGTGAATGGTCCTTGAAGTTATCACCATTGCAATGCCCCTGCAGTCATGTGATCAAAATTCAGGTGCTTGGCAGCCTGCCTGCATTTACAGCCACAGTGTGCAATTCAACTCCTCCCACCTGCCTGTCTCCCTCCCCATTTCTGTCCTTTTTGCTGCCCTGCACTCTGCCCCCACCTACCCCTGCTGCCCCCCAGCACCCCCAGCTGCCCTTTGTCTTTTTCCCACTGATGAGGCACACCTGGTTGAGGCAGCTGCTGGCCTTCCATGAGGCTGCACAAAGGGCCAGCAGCTGCCTCAGCTGGGTGCACCTCAGCAGGAGGAAAAAGATGGCAAAGACCAGCTGGGGGTGGTGAGGTCAGCAGGGGTAGGCGGTGGTAGCAGAGTGCAGGGTGGCCAAAAGAGCAGAGATCAGGGGGAGAGGCAGGTGGGGGGAGTTGAAGCAGAGGTGAGCATGGCAGGAAAGGAGAAGCATGAGGGCCTTGCCTAACGAGCGCATGGTCCTCACCTAACAACTGCAACTGGAATTACCAGGACTGCTGTCACTAAGCAGAGCAGTCACATGATGTTTCACCTACTGACCGCTTCACTTAGTGATGAAAATTCCAGTCCCAATTAGGGTCGTTAAGCGAGGACAAAGGTGCTGAGCAAAATGGTTATTCCCTCTTGTCCTAGAGCTCTAAACCTGCCAGAGACCTCTCTTGTGGTCTCCTTGCAAGGAGCAGCTGTCTGGAGCACTTGTGGATGATCTTAAGTCCTCTCCTTGTCCAGAAAGGAATTATCGAAGAGTCGGTCTAGTCACCGGCCCTTCATTCCGTTGCAGTAGTCGGCTCTGTTTTTTGGAGCTGTCTTCAGTCTGCCATTTCTTTCCCAGAGGTCCCCTGAGGGTTTAAAATCTTCTAAAAGGAACTTCACACAGTGCTTATCTGATCTTCCACATGTTTCCAAAACAGGACTAAAATAAAATACATCCAAATGTCCCTGTAAAATTTACAGTGTAGTAGGGGTACATGGCTGATTCTTTCTGATTCATTAGCACTACATGGGCAGGTAGGCTCACTTAGTGGAAGTTTAGCTTACCTGGCTTGCAGCAGTGTAGAAGGCAGGATGTTATGTCTATAATGTTTTTCTCAGCTTGGAAAACAAGTGTGTAAATAGTTGCTGGTTCCCATATACCTTAGCAATCCAAATTCTACTATTCTGGGAGAGCCTATTTACCTCAGCTGATGTTCCATAACCTTCATTCTTTGGATGAGTATTTGCTTAGCCGTATCATATTCTAATGACATTAAAAATGGTACCAAAAGCCTATATGATGCAAGCTTCTGCTTACCACCAATTTCCAGTTTGAGGAGAAGTCATCAGCAAATATTAAAGGTGGCATGCCTATTGGAAGAAACTGAGTTTTCAGCCAATAATTAGCTATCAAGTTCTAAACTCATGTCAAGATTTTTGGCATTCCTGTCTCCAGTCTAATATGGGCATTTGCTATCCTGTTAGGGACAGTGAGCGTAACTCCCAAGAACTTCATTCGTGCTGACTCCAATGCATTCTTCTTGGCATAACTTCCCACCTGCGCACTATATAGGATTTCGCCTTGCCTATAACCTGGGATAATTTTTGAGGTCCAGCTCCTGCTAAGGTAGAATAAGCAGTTATTTGGAAGTGGGATTTTTCAATGTCTCCCCCTGCACCCAGGCCAAAATCTGGAATCCCTTTCCCAGTGAGCTACCCTTGGAGCCAATTTTATTTTCTTTTTGATACTGGACAATTTTTAAAATTCTCCCTAACACTTTAAATCAGTGTGTTCATTTTTAATTAACTGGGCCATTGTTTTTATTCTTTTGTTATTTTATAGTCTTAGTGTTGTATTTTGTAATTATTGTGCTTCATATTTTGTTTAAAATACCGTTTGGGGATGTTAAATCTGCTGGAAGCCATACCAAGAATACCTGGTTGTAGGGCAGCATACCAGTTTTAGGAATAAATACATAAATAAAAGGGTGCTTTGGTGGGAGAGAAGGGATTTGGTCACCCATAATTTGATCTGCAAAAGAGATAGATAGCTGACCAAAAGATGTAGATTTCATTTCCAACTTGTAATTATCCTAATCCAATACGGCTGATCAGCATGGGACTGCCACCTGAAGATTTCCAAATACAGGACTTGAGAAGTGGTAGAGGGCAGAGATGGTGGCACAGATGGCAAAATATGATAGGGTGTATCAATGGAGGAGGTAGAGATCATAAGGATGATGTCACTGAAGCCTACTCATTAGAAAAGACAACTATCAACTCTAGCCACAAACTGGCTAAGGAAATAGTGTAAAGACTCAGCTCCCAGCAAGCATTAAAAGCATTGGTCTAATATTTGCTGGAATATTAATTGTTCATACTATGTTCATACTAATATTATATAATAATACTACATATCAAGATCAGTTAGTCTGGAAGCATGATATGTAGTGTCATAAACTGAATGAGAGCAAAGGGACAACTGTGATCTAGGAAAGTAAATCTATGGAGATGGAGACCAGTAATTACAGGACTCATCTTGTGAGGATGACTAAGATGTATGATACTAGATGGAATCCAGTCTCTTTTGTTAATCATGTGACCCATAGAATCACAGGAGGGACAAAGTACCATCTGATACTTCTGAAGAAGGTTCTGAAGAAGAAAAGCAGAAAAATACATTTCATATTCTGAAATGTAACCCAGAATACAACACACACACCCTCCAGTCTCTGTGGCTGCTTTAAAGGGAATGAAGGTGATAACATCTGAATAAATATCAAACATGAAAGTACCAATTATCCAGCAAGAGACTGTGGAGGCTGATATGAAAGATGCCCCCAAGTTGGAGCAGCAGAGGATGGGGTAAACTTAGGCCTCCACTCCTTGTGAGGTGGAATTCTCCAGTTTTCACTTGGTTTTTTTCCAAATTTTGACTTCACCTTTTTATCTTCACCAAGATAAAATGTCCTGGTGTCAAAAATGCATAGCTCTTACATTCAAAATTGGTATGGGAGAATCAAAGCCAGATCAGGCATTGAGAGCACCAGGGACTGACTATAACAGCACCACCTTGTCCCACGCACAAGCTTTTGCAGAAGGCAGATACTCCTTTCTAAAACTTGGTTTGTTTGCAAGATCTGTCCCCAGGGGAAAATCATCAACTGAGATGTATCTGAGGGATAAAACAATGGCAGTGTGTGGGCAAGTGTCTATCCTGTGGTCCCCTTCAACAGAAAACAAGCACTAGGTATTACTGTCAGTACATAGGATTTTATTCCTGAAACCAGTGATTTGCTGAAAAATGTCCAAGAGACCATGGATTAAGAAGTCAACCCTTGGTGAAGGAAAAACTCAAAGCAAAAACACCAAAAGCAGAAAGAATGAAAGAGAAAACCAAAAGAGAAAAGTGTGCAACATAGTGTAGAGAAAGTTTAAAGCAGAAGTTTTGAGTGGTAGCCAGAAACGGAATTCTGGGGAATTCAGTGTAACCAGGCATTGTAGGCATGAGCTTCCCTCCAAAAAGGTCAGCTAGAGAATGTTCTAGAAAATTGCTTTGCACAAGTGCAACCTGTGTGCGTAATACTCCAAGAACAGAAAGAATAGTGTATAGTCTTTTCTAACTTGAGATTATTTAATTCTGTTGCAAAATAATATTGCCACACATTATGGAATCTAAACATTATAAGTCTGCTATTGTGTTTGTAATATGTAACCACAGTATCATTTTCATGACTTTGTATTAAGTATTTCATTGACTGAATACTGCTTTGTTAATAAGACACTTTTTTTTTATAAGATTGCCGATGGCATGGCCTACATTGAAAGAATGAACTACATTCATAGAGATCTTCGGGCAGCTAATATTCTTGTAGGGGATAATCTGGTGTGCAAAATTGCTGATTTTGGATTAGCAAGATTAATAGAAGACAACGAGTACACCGCTAGACAAGGTATTTACAGTATTCATACTGTACTATCCAATATAGTAAATACTGTTTTATTAATATTCATAATTGTTAGCTGAATTCTTGATCAGTACAAGTCAGTTTGACTAACAGTGCTTTACTAATATTTTAATTCGGAGATATGTATGTATGTATGTTCTTTATTTTTCCATTCACTATAGTCATTAGCAATAGAAACTGGATATCCTCTAAACTAGACTATTCAACACACTGCTGTTTTAAAAGAGTTTTCTGAAATTGTTGAATAGTGTCTCCAACAGTGAAAATTGCCAAAATAAATCTTTATCTCTGCAAAAGTGAAATTATTCTTGAATGAGACTTCTTTTATCAAAATATGCAACATTCTGTGATTCATATTCAGGGTTATTTACCAAGCAGTTTACCCATAAAGAAACAGTGCAATCGTAACTTCAGATTATAGGCAGATGCTGAAAGTTGCAGCTGTTTATGTACCCTTGCAAATCATGTGCACAACAGTAAGAACGATGATGTGCTGGTTTTCCACATTGTATACAGATTTACATGGTAACCTTTTTACAATAGTTACCAACCTGCATGCTAAAACACATAGATTTTCCCCATTATCTTCACAGAATAACCTCAGCCTTGACAGGAGTACCATTAGCCATATGTTAATTTGACACTATTACTCACTTTGTTGTCACCCACACTGTACTCCCACGTGTTTTCTCAATTAGACTTTTCTCTTTGAGTACAACAAAGATACCTTTGCAGTTATTTTCCAGCAAAACGAGTTCCAATCTCTAGATTAGTTCCTACGGTTAATAGAAGGGATGCTATTATAACAACTGAAGAAGAGATTCTCAAATTATGCTTCCCTACATATCTCATATATGTGTGCTGTACCACCAAAATAACCTTTAAAATAATTATAAACAATAATATTAATAAGTATTATTTTGTATTTTTCTGTATTTGTATAGGGGCCAAATTCCCAATTAAATGGACAGCACCTGAGGCTGCATTATATGGTCGGTTTACAATTAAATCTGATGTCTGGTCATTTGGAATTTTGCTGACAGAGCTTGTAACAAAGGGACGTGTGCCATACCCAGGTACAAGAAAAAAAAATTACATCACTAATGTGTCAATTATATCATTACACAATCTGTTATTTATGTTGGGTTTTTTTTTACAATCAGTTATTCTGATGAAACAAATTGCATTACCTAATGTCATACTTAAGAAAATACTACAGTAAATGCAAGCTAGCAATGTTGTGGAAACTTCAGTCCAACATTTTAGAAACCATGTGAAGACACACTATTTTAGAACATCAAATTTGCTGTGTTCACCAATAATAGACAGTATTCCAAATCATTTTTACCATGGGTTGTTCAAGAAGCCAGAGCTAATCTTTTTTGTTTATTCGTTTAGTCGCTTCCGACTCTTCGTGACTTCATGGACCAGCCCACGCCAGAGCTTCCTGTTGGTTGTCAACACCCCCAGCTCCCCCAGGGATGAGTCCGTCACCTCTAGAATATCATCCATCCACCTTGCCCTTGGTTGGCCCCTCTTCCCTTTACCTTCCACTTTCCCTAGCATCATCATCCAGATGAGCAAAACAGTCATGTTATATGGCTAATTCCTAGTTTGTTTCCCACTCTTTTAAACTGTTCTTCTCTTACATCTCTTTGGAAAATCTTAGGTGAGGCACAAAAATAAACTAGGAATAAACCAGAAAAAAACATAGACACATTACATTAAGCCACTATTGTGTTCAATTAGCCAAAAATCAAGTGTGGTTCCAAACCATGGTTGACTTCCCCAAAACAACCTATAGTTTGTAATTGTTCATGATTTAAAGATTCTTTAATGTTATGTGTGAATGCCACTATAAATACTCATTCCAGGTAAACACTTTTTTAAAACCCTCTTCCATGTTGATAAAATATAAATATTAAACCTATTCTTTTAATTTTAGGAATGGTAAATCGGGAAGTTTTAGAACAAGTGGAACGTGGCTATAGAATGCCTTGTCCTCAGGGATGCCCAGAATCTCTTCATGAATTAATGAAACTGTGTTGGAAGAAAGATCCTGATGAAAGGCCAACATTTGAATATATTCAGTCTTTCTTAGAAGATTATTTTACTGCTACGGAACCACAGTACCAGCCTGGAGACAATTTATAAATTGATGGCTTACATCCTGTGCACAAAAATGCCAAATGTAGAGTACTTTTTTAAATATCTTGCTAATTGGAAGGACTCAAAAGAAGGCAAATTGCAATTTGCATGTTCTTGTTAGCTGGCAAACTGGAATTCTGAAATATGGTTGCACAAAACCACTTTTTAAAGTATTATACCTAAATGTATCAATGATACATTTTTCTCCCATATTATATCAGGGTCCAAAGGAAATACACTGAAAAAAATGGGTGGTAAAATTAGCATTACTATAACATAACAGTGGAGCTGCTGATCTCTTTGTCTCTTAACATTTAAGACATACTGTTAAAGGCAACATCAGCCATTTGAATAAACTTCTGAAGGGAAATGGTCAGAGAATAACAGAAAGTAGTTTATGGGACCAACAATTCAATGTTAGTGTTAAGATGGCTTTAAATATGAAATTAATACATTTCTCTTCTTGGGGTTTATTTCCTATTCCTTTAATGAGGGTAGCTCTCAGCAGATGGCAGCACCTGGCCAACCTTCTCTGGGCTCAGAAATTAGACAGGGTTTGTCCTTGGAAAAGCTTCAGGAATACTGTGGCTGTAGACTAGGCTGGTAAATGGAAAAAACATCATGGATGAAGGAAATGGTAAATTAACTCTATTGTTGCCAAGAAAACTACATGGACATGTCTATGAAGTCACCAGGAGTCAACTTCAACTCAAAACTTAATTAGGGTAGACAAACCATTTTTAAAGCAAGTAATTTATGATAAACTTGAATAAATACTAGACCTCAGTAATGGAACTGAAGAGCATGTTGCACTGTGCTGAAACTTTATATTACTGTACCATAACTGGAAAGTAGCATATTTTATTTCCTACATAGTTTAATTAAGAATGAAGTTAACTTCATAAAGCATTAACTCATTTTGTAGTTAAGTTACTACAGTACAATGTTCAAACCTGAAACTGCAAAATGTAATCAGAGGGAAAAGGTAACATCTTAATCTTTCAAGGTGTAGTGTTTCAAAGTTCCAATTACTAGTGAAACATTTCCCAGTTTTTAATTTTTTTTTAGAAGACACCAATCTGAAAAAGGAAGAAACATGGCAAATGCTTATGAATGCTCACAAATTAAAATGTTCAGGGATTCACTAGATTGCACTGCTTCTATTTGTTATGTATCTCTGTCAAAGCATTTATGAAAAATACTGTTTAAAATCTGAGAGTCCGTCAATGGATTGGATCTAGATCTGACCCTCTGTGAATGAAATGACCTCTTACGTTGGCAGAGGCAAGCACCTCACGCTGGTCTGGAGCATCCTCCAACCCCCACATCATATTTTGAGAGAGGTAAAGGATGGAGGAATTGGTGTGAATTGCTTTCTCCTCTCATGCAGTTCATAGAGAGAGTTCTGCTCCAGAATTCTGGATTCAGCCAAGCCCACTATCTGTTGGGATAATGATGGCACATTATTGATGTTCAGTAGCCCAACTTTCACATAATACATTAAGATTCCAATTCAGCGGAGAATAAATGGTTGCAAATGCACAATTCCTTACAAAGCATCATCCCATCAATAAGCTGTTATGAGAATGGACTGAATCTATCCTCACAGTCCATTCCTTGGGAGGAGCTAGACTTTCCTTAGCCATTAAGTATAGCTTTAAACTATAGGAGCAGACTGAGCACCTGATGCCAAATTCACCTAATGATAGTAATTAAAACTGCACACACATACTGCTCACAAGTATATTGGTGAGTAGGAGCTATCATAACCTCTGTCATATCAAGCAATAAAATCACTTGGCATTTTAGAATTTTCCGCTCGAAACAAATGTTGCACTTCAAAGGTTTTCTGTGAAAATTATCATTACTCTTACTAGAAAAATCATACAGATTTAGTTCTGGTGAAACAAATACAAACTTACAAAATTGTGCAATCAAGTGGTGTTTTCTTTTCTCATTTATGCATCCCTAACTATGAAATTTTTAAAGGGCTCTATGTAGCAAATAACACAGGATTGTAATTTCTTTTATACTGGGTAGTGCAGTTGTGTTTATGTAATAATGCATATGCCAGAAAACTAGTCTGGTGTTGTTTGGATTTTAATTAAAAATGGAACAGATCATTGTAACAAATGTATAGTAAGGAAATTTTAAAAAAAAACAGTAATTTAATGAGTTTATTGAAGAAAAATATGTATTTTTAAAAGTTATACCTTCCATGTTTGTTTTTTCTTGTTTTATAGTGTATTACCTCAAAATTTTAATGTGAGCAAATAATTCAACACAACACTTTTCTATATATAGTAATACATGTAAAAGTGTGATTATTTTTATAAAGCATGATGCTGAATTTGTTTCATGAGATTGATTTTAAAGTCCTAATTACAAAATTATTTTTTAAGAAAATAACCTGTGAAGTTCCAATTTGCTTGGAAATGAAACAATCCTATATATACTGATCTGGGACTAAATTTAATTGATTCAGTGAGACTTCCAAGTTGACATGCATAGCACTGCTCTATTTCTTTTTTATAATTATTGATCTTTAGAGGTTAATCTTAAGTATGTTGTTTTATTTTATATTCATTAGCAGGTTTCGGCAATCTACAGAATACATCATCTTGCGGATGCCATGATTTACTTTTAAGGTCTTTTTTCTTGCCCTAGAAGCATTAGAAATTGTTTTAGTCCTTTCTCTGAATAGGTTTGTGTCTCAAAATAAGCCAAAGCAAGCATGCTTTTATTGTTGCATGGTTACTTATGCTTCTTCTGTCAGTATAAGCTAAGCAAATCTGGAAACTTCCATTCCTGATTTATTTAGCCTTATTAAGTGAGCAACACTGTATTTTTATTGTAAACTGCCCAGAGTCCCTCCTCGGGGGAGAAGGGCAGTGATAAAAAGTTGATAAATAAAAAAAATGATAAATAAAATAAAAATAAACAAGCTTGGGATCCCAAATCAAGAAGTAAGAAATTGAGGCCAGAAATTATTCCTGACTTCGTTTTTTGGCTGGGGAGGACATAAAGCAGCCGACGATCCTGGTGTAGAAGCAAATAAACAAAACATGATTAAGGGTTCCTGATTCATTTAACTGGTATCTGCTAGCAGAAGGAGCTAAGCCAGACAGACTATGTGAATGAGCACATTGGTTCATTCCCAGTAAGTCGCTTTTCACTGTGTGTGAACTGGAATGCTATTTCAGACAGTTACCATATTCCTTTAAAATGCACTCTCAGTTATTCCATCTTCATTAAATATCAGAAAATACTAATCATTACATGTGCATAAGGCACTTTGCTATATTGGTTAACGTTATAAACATGTGCATAAGGCACTTTGTTACTTTATAAACACAATTGATATGTATACATCTCATTGGCCTTTGGGATTAAGCATCTCTGTATAGAAATATTGGTGGATACTCCCTATGATGGGCCCTCACCAAAAAAATTCAGGAGATGATGTTTCCCCAATCTTGAAGACAAGGGTAGGGATCGGAGAGACTTGTCAACCATTTTACAGTAATTCCAAGTGCAGATCTTGGAATTTCCTCTTTTCCTGAGCTATGTGCTATGTCAGTTAACTGTGGGGAAAATACTGTAGCCCCCTCGTGGCTGGGTGGTAATTTTCCTACTAATTAATTGTCCTTTGTTGGACTGGGAGCAATAAGCACAATTTCTGCACAATTTCAGTTGGAAATAAGGGATGTCACCATTTTCTGGTATGGCTCCTTCTAGTTTCATTGGAACTTTCAATGGGAAAGTCCAATATAACCTCAGATTATTTTTTGTGAATTTTATTCCATGCCTCCTGCACAATCTTATTTTTCTGTCAATACTGTACAGCCTGACCTAGCATCTCCAGTATCCAGAAGTGCCACTGTATTTTAAAAAGGTAGAATTGCTAGAACAATTTTCAAAATATCAAATAATGCAAGTTTATTACATTTTCAACTCCTATGTTTATTGCATTTTCAGCACTTCCTGTACTGTAATCATTGTTAATCAGTTAAGAATGATTTTTATATTGTATTGAAAACAATTGTGTAACATTTCTGATAGAAACTGTAGTGCAAGCCTTGTGTATCAGTTTTGTTGAAGCTACATTGTGTGGTAACCTTTTATTTTGTTTGGTTTCCTATCATGCTATATTGACAAGCTAAATATTTTTAATATTTTATTACTTTTGCATAATTAAACTTCCCAAAGCTTAATCACTGTTAAGTGCATCTTCTGTTACTAAAACAGAAAAATGTATTGTATGGGAATTTAAACACATTAGCTTTTCTTCAATTCTTTTCATATAAGTGCATCTCTGACGTTTTCTTTTCAGCATGATACATGTCAAATTCTAGCATCCCTCTAAATTTGATATGGAGCCCAAAATAGTATTTAACAGCTGTGAAATAGAAACTGGTATTCAGAACACTTGTCCTTTCAAAAGTTTCAACATTTTTAAATTCTAAAATATATTTACACCACTAATTTACAAAGTGGTATGCTAGTATGTGCACTCTTATGCAATAAAATAAAACCCAAATTTAACCTCATTGGATAGCCTAAGTTAATTCATATATAACTTATGAATTGACCCAGTTCTAAAGTAGCATTTTTAATTGACAGAGTGGTGGTATGCTAGTGTGTGCACTATTCCTATGCAATAAAATTAAGCCAAAAAATTATAAGTTGTTTAAAAATTGGAGTACATTACATCCTGTAAGTAATCTCAGCAAAATCCTCAGAGAAAGGATTAGCAACAGTAAGGAACTCCTTTTGGCGATGCCCTTTCCAATGAACCTGAGGCAGACCTTCTGAAAAGAAAGGGAGAGGGCTTGTAGTTCTGGCTGCCAATCTAAAACCTTTCAGGTGCCTAGATGGCCAACTACATTTAGGAGCTGTATTACGACCATTCTTAGCAACCTCAGCTAGTCTCGAAAAAGCTAAGCAGGATCGGAGGTAGCTAGGGAATGGATGACACGCCATCAGGAAATCCCAAGGCTGAAAAATAACCTGGGAAACAAAGACAAAAAAAGCAACTCACTTTTGTATTGTTGTCGAACCTCCCCCCCCCCCTCCCCCCTCCCCGAGCAATGGATGTATTCGTGTAGTTACCAGAAGTCGTCAGTGGCTCTTCACCTTTTAAAAGATTAGGACTGCCCATTTATAAGGATTTTCACTTATAAGACGGTCACACATAAAGAGGAGAAATAAACAGGTCCTTTTGACCTGGACAATCGATTGCAGAGGTTGGGGTCAAAAGCTGAATCCCTGCTTGATTTGGGGGAAAAAGCCCGACCCACGACAAGCAATCCAGCGCCCTCCCTCTCCCGCTGCGGCTCGGGGCGCCCCGCCCGCCCTGCGGGCCAATCAGCGTGCTAGGAGTAATTCTCGAGCGCGAGAGTCGCTGTCCTGCTTCCTCCAGAGCCAAGCGCTGCCTGCGGGATGGGGAGAGGGAGGATTAGGAGCCTGGCCGTGAGCGATGTCCGCTTCCCCACATCTCTGGCCCACCACGGCTCAGATGCCATGGTAAGCGCGGAGGCTCTTCGCAGAGCGACGGCGCGGGCGTGGGGGGGCCCGGCAGGACCGGCCTCGGGTGCGAGGCTGGTGAGCAGCAATTTCGCCCTTGCAGAGCGCTCTCCCGCCCTGTTTCCTTTCGCCCACAGAGGCTTTTTAGGCACCTGCCCCAAGTTAAACGGAGCTCAGGCTGCCTTTTCCCAAGGTTGCGGCCCTTTTGTCTGGAAGTTAAATTTTCGGTAGTGTCAGCGTAAGTCCTCACTGTGGTGTTGCGCTGCTTTTCCGCTATCGAGGTTTGTTTACTCTTCCGTTTAGCACCCAGATCCAGACTATTCCGCAGCCTACGTTGTAATAGAAACGGATGCTCCCGGTGGCTTCAAGGGTTGTGGCTTTACATTTACGCTGGGAAAAGGCACGGAAGTGGGTAAGTTATTGTGCCATCCCAGGGTTGGCCTCGCATGCCATGAGAATATTTCTCTGAACAACGCCTGGCTTCCATTTGGGAAATACCCTCTTCAGGACAGACTTTTCTGATGTGTTTCCATTACAACTTCGAAGGCTGGTTTAAATAAAACACATTATGTCATGATTTCTTTAAGAAGCCAGAATTGACAATACTGTATGATAACCCCTTTTTTGGTTTGGCAGTAACAATGGTAAACCATGTTATGACTTGTGTAAGCAATCAATATTTGTAGATTTGTGTTTGTGTGACTTAAGAGTAAGGGTGGAATTTACCGTGCCCTATTTGTTGCTTACCTTCTCTCCATTACAGTACAATATACCTCCAGTACTGAAATTGCAGTCCTTTAAAACAAGCTGCCTCCTTTCCTTCCACATCTGAGGTTTATTAAATATGTCTTAAAGATGAATTGCGTGTGCCTAGAAAAATGGCAGGATAAATATAATGTTATATTTAGTTTAAGTTGCCTCTGGTTTCTTTGTTTTTCAAAAAACAACTTTGCTATGTTCTTTCAGCCTTTATCTTTCGAGGAATAAGTGAGAAACAAACCCATTTTGACCAGCACAAGCACTTATTTTATATACCAGCATTTTTATATAAAATGATCTTGCAGATATGAAAGCAGATATTATTTAATACTTACAATTACATTATCAGCTATAATATTCTTGAGAATTTATTTTGGCTACTTTTTGCTTCTTAGTATCTGCCAGTTAGTAACCATAGTTACCTCTCAGTCACCAACTGCTTCTTTTGATTGTGGTGTCCCCTCTAATCCAGTGTATACATTGTGAAGCATGATAGTCCAGCTCTATTTTTATTCCTGTTAAAGGTAAGTTGCAGTGGTGACTTTCCTAATTCTTAGATTCACTTTGAGAATAAAGTAATTACCCCACTTTGAAAACATAGAATCAGGGCTGGATATTTCAGGCAATTTAAAAATCCCTTAGAAAAAAGAGATTTAAAAAGCCCTTTGGAATGAAGCTGGAAGTCTTGTAAACAGAACAGGAAAATAGAAAATATAATAACATTGTATCAGTAAGAAGGCTTTATGCCATAATCAAAATTGTCTCTAAGAAAATCAAAATTTTAAGGGCAGTTTAACCATCTTGATTATCTTCCATAACTGACTGTGTTTTTGGAAATGATGGGAAATTTAGTTATTGTACTGTTATATTGCTCAGTGACAGAATTTTTTGAGTGATACACAATGTTAGAACATACTATAAAATAAAACAGCATTAACTGTAGTGTTAAAACCAACATAGAGGAAAGCACAACAGAACAAAAATAAAAGTCAGGAGTATCAGGAATAATGGCAATAACATTTGCCAAAGCATCAAATCACAAAGCAGCAGCAAATGTCAACACATCAAAATGGTTCTTAAAATGCTTGGGCAAGTAAGATTTTCTCTTAGCACCAAAAGGTGTGTTAGATGAGCCTCTCTAGGACGAGGTTCCAAATATAGAGTGCGATGACCAAAAAGATCCTTAGTAGGAGCATGCAAAACATTATTGACTTGAGTATGACATTTCACAGAATGTCCTGAGTGTGAATGTGTTGTTTTGAGTACAAACATTCTGGAAGTGTTTTGAGTTCAGCATGGCTGTGGTCTAAATATTAAAGGCTTTCAAAATATTTGAAGCAACCAGTTTTGCAAACTTTTTCATCTGACTGGCTAAAAATATGTTTTATACACTCCTAGCCCTCAGTATGGCATTATCCTCTATTGTGACCAAAATCCCTGTTCAGTCTTGACTTGGAATTTCTGTTTTTCTAGAAAGAAAGGCAGAATCTGTGGCCAAACTTGTGTGGGTATTACTTTAATATGCCCAATAACAAGAATTCATTAGATTATAAACCTATTTCTTGTTTCTATATTTTAAACTATTTAAACACCAAATCTTAAATAAATAGATAATACTGCATTTTAGAAAATCTTCAGATGTTGGTTATTTCTTTCAGTTATTGGTGCAGTCCATGCACTGTCAGTTCATGTAATCAATAAGGATTTGGATGACATAATCAGTGATTTTCGAGGCTTCTACAGGCAGCTCACCAGTGATGGGCAGCTCCGATGGGTAAGATATTTTATAGTATTTTAAACAGGGCTAATGTCTGTGTCTAAGTGTTTATATTTAAGGAGATAATAGAAAATAACTTGAGTTCTATGTAGTTGCTTTATACTACGTAAAACAGGAATTCCAAAGAAAATGATGCATTGGTATGATCTAAAAGAGAAATATTATTTGTATTCATGCCACCCAACCTCTTATTTATTTGTTTACATTTTTGAAGTCATAGAATTTTTGGCTTTCCACAACTCCAACTTTGGCAGTTTTGAATTACCCTACTGTTTCCCCCACCAGCTTCTGAGCAAATTCCTATCTGAGAAATGTTGTCATCAAGATCAAAAGGAAGAAACTCATGGATCTGATGAATAACTGAAATGGATTGGTCTGCAGCCCTCGATTTGATCAGTAATGCCTTCATCTTGAGAGATTCTTATCTCTAAAATCCCAATATGGCACCATTTTAGGCTTATACAGGAAGAAAGCCTTCATAACATGGCAGGTATTGGAGGAGACGTGGAATTACTAAAAAGAAATGTTTATAAGGAATTTCTTCCCCCCACCCATCCCCAATTTGCATATATGTTATTTTGTTCAGGTTTAATGTGAATGAGGCCAATCAGAATAAAATTTCCATTGTGGGGAGATTGAGCAAGTATACTGGCATCCTATTGAAATGTTGATTGGATAACATGTATAATCAGTGCTGATCACCTTGAATACATGAGGAAGGGGAAGACTTTTTGTGAACTTGCCCTGAGTGGGAGGATGAATTAGGATTCCTGCTGAATAATTCTCATTGGGCAGACACAGTATTAAACCCTCTGCTATTTTGGCCAGCCAGAAGGAGAAGGGGAAATAAACGCTCATTTTGAGCTTCATTTTTCCATCAGTAGCAGAAGTCTCTCAATGGGGAACTGTGAAGTTGGGCAGTCAATTCTGAGCTCTCCTCTCCTTGCAAGCCTTTGTTTAAGAGAATCCTCTTTGAGCCATCTGGAGTCAGGTGTCTTAACAGACTGGGCTTCAGATCAGCAGAACAATCCCAATATGGGCAGAGGCCTGCCAGGGTGCTGCATTGACTTGTAGTTACTGCTCTAGTGGCTGCTGGGCTTTCTAGGACCTCAGCTTTCCTCCTTCAGGACACTGCCTTAGACCTTCCTGGATCCCTGGACTACCCCTGTTGAGTTAGCTTTCAGGGTCTGGAAGAGTCAGCAGCCTTATCACCTGGGTGAAGATCAAACAAAGGAGCTGAATACCAGTGCCCACTCTCTGAACTGGTTTGAATACCCAGCTTCAGAAGAAACATGGCTTTGAGAAGACAAGAAATGCATTGAGATGACCCAGCCAAAAGGCACTGACAAATAGCTATAGACAGGGCCACAACTGGGGCGGGGGGCAAGTGGGGCATGTGTCCCGGGTGCTGCGCTGGGGGGGTGCCAAAATGGGCGCAGAATCCATATTTGCCTCAGGTGACGCAGACCCTTGTTGCAGCCCTGGCTATAGATACAGACCTCTGTCTTCCTTCCCTTCCTTCTGTGAACTTCTGAAGGTTTTGTCTACCACCAGTTCTTGAGAACCAAGAACATATAGCCTAAAGATACAGTTGATCATCCATCTCATTTCTCTCTTTCTTTCTAGTCCTTCCACCTCAGTGTATTTGTTACGTATAGGCTGGCTTTTCAGTCACCCTTTCCTTCCTCCTATTCAACTCCTCACTCCCAAAACAAAGGTGCACATAGCAGGAACCCTCCTTATCCAAAACTCACTCACTCTCTATGGCACACAGGTTTGTACAGAGCATATTTTGGACATGTTCACTTTTGTAAAAACCACACCGTACATGATGTCCATTACTAGCCCCAGGGACCGTTTCTTGCTATTTAAATACTATTTCTTCCATGCTTTCTATTCCCCTTCATTGCTCTTTCCCATTGAGTGCTTCGTCAATGTTCCTGCATCTTCATTGCTACTTTTTCAGCAAACTTTATTGTTTTTAATGACTATTTCTATAATTGGTAATTTTGCCTTCATTCTTATTTTCCATTACCTAGGAAAAAGTGGCTGAAGCATTTTTTAAGTTTAGAATGAGGTAACATCCAAAAACCACTCAAACAGATGCCTCCCTTATTCACTGAACTGTAAGAAGGAAGAGGTGATACAATACCATCAGACTTGCAAGATTCTGTTATTTTAGCCAGACTCTATAAAAATAATTTTAGCCTTCCAATAGAGTTGACTTCCTGGTCTGGTGTACCTAGTGGGCTTGACACATACCAGTCCCTGTGTCACAATACTTAGTCAACTTTGCACATATAGTTTAACACTTCTGACCTTGGATAGATAACAAGTAGTGACTTTAGATAATCATATTAAAGAGAGATGTAGGAATTTCCTCCTGTCTGTATTGTGTTGGTATTTCTGTATAAGAGCCAGTTTGGTATAGTGGTTCACCAGGCTAGAAACCAGGAAACCATGAGTTCTAGTCCTGCCGTAGGCACAAAACCAGCTGGGTGTCCTCGACACTTTCTCTCAGCCCTAGGAAACAGGCAATGGCAAACCACTTCTGGAAAAACTGCAGGGACTTGTCCAGGCACACTGGAATCAACACTGACTCAAAGGCAAACAAAAAAAAAAAAACCCAGTATAGCTATGAACTACCACTGTGTATAGAATAGTATTGAATTTATTTAAACCTCATTATGTCCTTCCTTATGAATAAACATTTGCAGCATGTCTGGTAATCAAGGATAATAGATTTAATAGAGTTGTGAGGGATTAAGTAGCTTTTAATTCTGTAAGGCAAGATCTTGTGTAGTTAATGTGTGCCTAGCAGATTGAAAATCCAACGTTTTCTTGAAAGTATCCAGTTAAATAATCTGCAAATGATAGCAATGATAGAAACGAGGAGCATCATCTAAATTGTGTAAATATTGTATAACTTTTTTTTGTGAAAGGTCACATTACACATAGTTGTGCTTAGCTGTCATAATGATTTATTGACATGGGTTTTGTTTTTGCTTTGCTAATAGATTGGTCCTGAGAAAGGAGCTGTGCATTTGGCCACAGCTGCCATTTTGAATGCTGTCTGGGACCTGTGGGCCAAACAGGAAGGAAAGGTAAAGATTTTGGAACAAGTAAACAAAAGGAGCGCTCCTTATCCCTGAGCAAGCCTCTCCTTCAGCTTCTCTGTTTTGCATGGATAAACATAAACATACCCCACTAGATTTAAGCACTTTGTATGCTGGGGTTTTAAACTGTTTATATTTCTGCTTTTCTGTGGTTTTGAACAACATTCCATAATAAATTACATACCATCCAATTTTTACAAACAGTGTAGGAATCTTAATTGGATCATTCAGGTGTTCTTCTGTTCACGGTGCTATTTTTACTTTGCCACTTTCTTCATAGTAAGTTGCAATAGCAAATGTGATTCTTCTATCTGGATTATAAAAATGTACCAAACTTTAAGGTTGTTGGAGCATTTGTGTTTCGTTTTGCTTCTGTCCTGGGGCTTCCAATAATGGTCAGAAGGCAAGAGTGCCTTAGAACATATGCTCAATCCTAGATAAAAATCCAACTCTTTTTCCCTTCCAAACTGTCTTTCATTCATCAGCCTAGTTTAAAATGTGGTGGCTGGTTGTGTAGGTAGAATTTCTATAGTTGTCAGAATATTGTGATGATTTAGAAATCTCCCCAAAATATCACTGTAGAACATAATCTGTCTTAATTTGTAGGGTATTTAAATTGATTAGACCAGGGAAAGGGAACATGTGACTCTCTAAATGTTGTTGAATGCAAGTCCTGGCATCTGTCTCAATTGGCCATACTGTATTGACTTGTGGTGGTAGAAATTGTAGTTCAGTGACATCTGGCAAGCCACAGGTTGCCCACCCGTATATTGGGCAGTATTTATGTTAATATAATAAAGTAAAAAAACAGAAATGGAATTCAAAGTAGCAACAATAAAACACATATGCAGAGTGGGTAAATCACAACATACTTACTCATCACCCCAAATTCATAAACATATATGCCAAGTATGTAGAAGTACAAAGTTTGTTCCAGAAATGATATGGTGCCACAGGGATGGCTTTTTCTTTCTCTGTCACTACCTGCCTGATATTTGCAGACAAAGAAACTTGTACAAGAACTTTACAGGGTGAGCTTAAAGTAAGTTTATATAAAAGCAGGCAGCTTCTAGATACTCTGATTCATGGTGCCAGCTTTGTACTTTGTAGTTCAAAGCTGGCACCATGAATGAGGTATTAGAAGCTCTATCAGGCACATCTCGCAATGCAAGTCCTAGAGACTGGATCAGCAATGTATCTGCAGCGGGACTCTGGACTGGCCGCCTTTATGTCCAATACAGTGAATTCTCTCCTTGAGATTCAGTAGTGACGAAGGAGTTTGCTGGAGACTTTTGCTCTATGACTGCTGACTCTTAGGAAAGAATTTGAGCACATTCCAGGTTGTGGGATGAAATATGCCAGGACTCAAGAAATAATACAATGAACCCAGACTTCTAGATGTAATAATCAGACAGAGTGCATTAGAATTTTGATTTTATTTTGGCCGTGCTTGCCTGATTTCTTTTCAAAGCTATTTTCTTCTGAGGATTAGTCTTTATTTTGGATATACCTCACCATTTCATTTACACTTGCTTTTGAATCCTAATACTTTTTCTCAAACCCTAAGACTCACTCTTGTTTATTTTGGAGTGTTCCTAATGAATGAAATGCTATTTTAAACAGACCTTTTTTGATGCCAGTTTGTGATTTTTATATTCCAGTAACATGTCTTAGAAGACCTCTCCAGACTGAGTCCCAAATATTGGCTTAAAGGGCCCTGGTATTTTGCAAGTTAGAAAAATGGAAGCATTTTCATTTTCCATTCTTACTCCTATAATCTTGGTCGAATAAAAGAAAGTAGTAGTAGCAAATACTAGTGAAAGATAATAACTGCTATATTACCTTCGGCTTTCCTGGTTGGATGGGCAGCCTTACAGGAACTAAAGACACTGCTTGCAAACTACTGAGATGTTGCTCATGTAATCCATGGCAGCCACCTGCCTAGTGGTTTGAACAACTCCAGTCTCTGGGAGAGATTCAGAGACAGCACTACATACAGTCCATGAGAGGGTGCTGGGTGTTTCCAGATCATGAATAATCATGGCTAGACTACCTTTATGCACAAAGGGTCAGCACTGGTGGTTTCAGTACTAGGCGCATGCTTCCCCGCATCTAGTTTTCAGGAACACAGTGAGTGCAGTCTTTTATCGCTACGATCATCTTGGAAGAAGTCCCTAAGTCCCAATCTGTACATTCAGCAGGCTGGATCCTTGCAGGGAGGGTACTGTAATCTGAAGAAATAACAAGGACTGTATGCCTGTAAAATGTAAGTGTTGTACTTTAGGCCTCTTTATAGCTGATTCATGAACATTACCAGTTCAGAGAACTTGGAGGGGAAAAGCATCCAACTATAACTGTTTTATTGTCAGTATATTATGATTTCTGTATTCTAAAATGTTATTTCTATGTTTGTGTTAAGAATTTCAGAACGTTTCTATCTTCCCCCCACCCCCCACTTTTTATTTTTTTAAAGCCTCTCTGGAAGCTGCTGGTTGACATGGTAAGAAAAACTCAAAAATCAAGCCATTATTCAAAAAATATGTATTTGCTGTTGACCTAGCATGCTTAAAGTATTGGTAACAGTGGGACAAGACAGTTATAACTAAAGTGTCATTATTTTCAGTGGATCTTCTTTAAAAATGACTAAGTTTGAAGGTAGCTAATTTTGTAGACTGGTTTACTTTTAATAGCTGTGATTCCTGGATCGCTGTTCAGAACTGTTTCTGCCTGAAACAATTGCCCAGGAATATCAGATGAAATTTGATATTTATGATTTATATTCTTCTTTTCTGATCTTAGGAATTTCAAAGTGATTAAATAATATAATGGTTTTGTGATGCAGTTTTAAAAAAAATTGTAATAAGAAAGATATTGTACAGATGAATGACCATGGTACGTATGAGATTCATTACACCTGTTGTTCTGGGTAACTTAGTGTGTGACTTGAAGCCATTATATTTTAATCAGGATGTGCATATCACTTCCATTTAAGGAAAGGGTTACTGGACTTAGCCTGGTTTTTGCACATGATGTTGCCTCCTGCACACAAGTGAAAGAGTGTGTGCATTGTATCTAGACTTAATGAACTGGCATTTTGCTACATTGATCACCAGGAGGCACTGTCCTATATTGGAATCCTTCATGTGCACCTGGTTTTCTATGACTTCCACACCCCCTCTTAGAGGGGGAGAATTTCTCTATTTGTACACAGTGTATACCCTGTGTGGTATTTTATATTTAAATTGACCACTGGGAGCCACATGCCTGGTTTTATCCTATATGGGGATTCTTCAGTTATGGGCAAAATTTAATTCTATGGGGTTCAGACCCTCTACTGGGAATTGAAGTCATATAAAATCCTGTGACATAATGTAACATCTGTATTTCTCTGCTGTGAGAGCTTAAGGGAAGGTGGACTATATATAATTCTGGCATTACTCTAGCTAATTCTATCATGGTTTTCCCCCTTTTTTCTTTATAGGACCCCAAACAGTTGTTGTCTTGCATAGATTTCAGATATATTACTGATGCACTAACAGAAGAGGAAGCTTTTTGTAAGTTGCTTTTGTAGGCCTCAATATTCAACCTGTTTTATCTTACTTGGGGGATATGCTTGGACTTTTAAATTGATTAATTAAACACCACTGCTCTTCTTACTCCATATATTTCATCATGTTCCCCTTTGGCCACCTTAAAAATTCCAGTTCAGCAGCAACTTTTGGAAGGTGATACAGGCAGGCATGATACTTTTTGGTCTGTTTGCGTGCCTCTGCTTGGATTGGCTTCTCCAAACTATCAAAGCCTAAAAGTGTCCCAGTCAATAATGATAAATGTGATGTTGCTATAGTAGCTCAGCAACCTTTACAGCCCTTGTAGAATGGTTTTCTGCATTATTTATGTATTGCAAATGAAGTGAGGGGCTGAGGCTGAAAAATAATGCTTTAGTCAACTTATAACTGATGACTCAACATGGGAACTCTGGTTCATAGACCAAGCACTCTTAACCTCATTGCTGTGGCTGCTATACATGGCGTTGTCAACCTTCAAATAACTAGCAGATGGCAACAGAGGATTTTTTTTTCTCTAACAGATAACATTTAAAAACAAAAGAAAATTAATAATCTTTTTTGGATCTGATTTGCACTTTCTCTTTTCATTCAACTAGCAATTCTTCAAAATGGTCTGACAGGAAAAAAAGAAAGAGGTGAGCAACCAAGTGTTTATTTCCTTGTCAGATCAATAATTCATTAATAGATTATTATGTATCTTAGGATGGTCACTGGAGAATGGCAATTTCCTCAAGTGAGATACAAATGCACTGAGGCAGAATAATATTCTTCTTTTAAAGGCTGTTTTTTAAAAAATAACATCCATTTGCTGGAAAAGCAGTGATACGTTTTCTTTTTGCAATCCTACCTTTTTGTGAAAGTCAAAGGGTTTGATTTATTCAAAATTCTTTTCTGAATTATTACCATAAGTATCACATTGTGGGGAATTAGACTTTTTTTTCCAGAGTAGGGAATCTTGCAAGGAAATCACATTTAACTGCTTGCATCATTTTATATATTTGTAGAAGAACAAATGTTAAAATATGGCTACCCAGCTTATACTACATCATGCGCCTGGCTAGGTTATCCAGACCACTACCTAAAGCAGGTTTGTTTTTTCCACATTATTCTCATTTCAGCTTTGAGATGCACAAATATGCCACAAAAATAACTGAATTAGCACTGTAGAGGAAGATTTGAAAGCAAGGTCCATTCTAAGAGGTCACATGCACCCTTGATTGGCATGGATGTATTTGAGATGGCTGCTCTAAGGCTGGGTTTGCCTCTGGCCTGGCTATTGCACATGGCGTGACATCTTCGGAGCAGAGGGATCTCCTGTGTGTAGGGTTATTCATAGAAATCCAGGCTCATATGCTTGAATGCCTACTTAAGAAAGCCATCATAAGAATAGTTCTGGCAAGGTCAGAAGCAAACAGCCTGAAACCAGACTAATCTGTTACCATTACGGGGGCAACAATTCCTTCCACTAAAATAAAGAAGCCTCTAACCTGTTGCATCCCGCAGGCAGGAAGAAAAAGCAGTAGAATTTGAACCTTGATTTCACTATTATTGGGACTTGCTTTGACACATAGGAGTCACTAGAATTCTTTCATAACAGCTTCATTAGCTGTTGCAATAAAGTTAGTTATCAGAGATCTGCATTCCCAAATCCTGCCTGTGCCACTTTCAGTTCTAGTGTTTGCTAAGAGAAGCCTGACAAATTCTGGTCACTCGTCCCATTTGACTGCCTTGTTTTTGACAGGCAGAGTTTGTGAAAGAAAGCATATTCCTGCAGCTTTATTTATGCATCCTGTTTCTGCTTGCAATCGGGGTAAAGACATTTCCTTCTGTGCTCTTGGGTTGTATGAACTAGCTGTTACTTTCACCCACACCTCTTTTTTTAAGCAAGAGCTCCTATCAAGACTTCTCCAGTGGTTGTCCTTCAGATGACTTGGCTGGGCCACAGACCCATCATCCCAGTCATTACTCTTGCTGGCTGGGGTAGGTGCCCCTGGAGGGTACCTGGCTAGAAAAGGCCAAGAGACCAGTACATCTTAGAAGGCAGCCAATATTAATCAGACTATTATTCAGAAAGCATTACCACACAGTTCACTTATGAAATATTCTTCTGAAGAAGGTGGGATGCACTTTATAGCTTTTTTTTAACTGCTAAACATTGTATAAAGGATGGTTTACACATGCTAGAAGTCTGACTGATGTAATTTGCTTGGCAGCTATGTACTGAAGCTCTGAAGGATGGATGGACCAGGTATAGTAATATTTTTCTTGTGCATGCTTCTAAGCAGAGTAGAAGATCGATTTTTCCTATGAGGTACATTGGGCAGAGTCACTCAGCTTCTGCAGTTGAGTGAGGTCTTGATCCTGGGCCTTACCATTGTCAGTCCAACACTTTAACCACTATACTATGCTCCACTGGGTCTCCTTCTGAATTTGATAAGATGTACAACAGAATTCCCAGTGCTCTTTATAATTTTGCCAGGAGTGCTTTTACAATGAGCTGAAGAAATTCTGATTTTTGAGAATGGTGTATCACAAGTAATACCTTTTTATTCCACTCCCATTTTTGGTAGCAGACACACTACTCTCTTCAAGTTTTTCCACAAATGCAACTACCCATAGAAATAAGGACTGGTCCAAAGTCATCCAGTGAACTGGTATCACTGAATGTGGACTTGGACCTGTTTCTCCCTAGTTTTAGTCATGTCTCATAACAAGTACAGGACACTGGCTTTAACTACTCTACCTACAGTTGTTGAGACAAAAAGATCAAGTGAATGATTGCCTTTCTACCCAAAGCAGATTATCAACACCATTGATCCTTGCATTGACATACCGTATATCCTTGTGGATAAGCCAACTCTTGAATTTTTCACCAAAATACCATGAAAATGCCACCTGCAGATAAGCCAACCTGCATTTTTCATGATATTTTGGTGAAAAATTTGAGGGTTGGCTTACCTGTGGATGGGCTTATATGCAACAATATACAGGATATTTAGAAAAGTATATATTCATGGATAAGCCCATCCACAGATAAACTGAACCCAATTTTGGGGGTGTATTTCGGCACCTAAAATTTTCAGCTTATCTGCGAGCATATATGGTATATTAACAAGCATGGAAGCACCTGCAGGTTCTGTCCTCCACACAGTTCCCTTTAGTTTGCAAAGAGCCTGGTATAGAAAGCAAATCTGCTGCATCAGGCACTGGCCAGCAACTCTATGCTGACTCAACTCATTGAGTTAGCATAGTGGCATAATATAACAAATAATGTTTTCCCATATAAGAAGAAAGAAGAAGAAAACATGCTAAAGCTTCCACTGGCTGAGTTTGATTCACAGTTTTTTTCATGTTGAATCCTAAAGCTAAATATGAACTCAAAGCAGGCTTCTTAAAAGTTCAGGCTCAACTCATGAAGATACTTCGGGCCACAGCCTCCCTTCCTGCCTGTGTTGTTCACCTCCACCCCCCACCCAGTTTCCTTAAGGATACAGTTGGGGGGGCAGATCTGTTTGCTCAGATTTTATCAGGGACAACAGCACTGAGTGTATCAGTTTCAGGTCATTATAAAGATTTGAGCCAGGGCAGCTGACAACATCTAGTCAGCCTTAGCTGATCTCAAGCTAAACAGCATTGGACTTGATTAATGCTTGGATGGAAGGCCACAGGAAAGCTCAAAACTGTACAGTGTAGAGATTTCTTTAAAAAAAACCCTTCCCAGATAAAAAAAATCACCAAACACTTCCATGCTGTTACAAAGAAAACTATTTGGCCATGGCCATGTAGTCATCAGGAATCAAGCTTGAATTGGGCAAGTTTTTAACTTTTAGTAAGGATTTGGTGATCTTGGGATACTTCCTTGAATGTTTGTGTGAAGAATGTTTTTACTAGTCATACTGTGCATTGCCTGAAAGGATTGGGAAAGAATTTGCAGAAGTTCAAAATGATCAAGCTTAAAATAAGCTAATCCTGATGTAATGTCAAATCCACCTTGAATTTTAGGAAGCCTCTGCTGAATTGAGCCCAGTGAACTTTCCCATCACAATTTTTTTTTCTGATAATATTGATAGGATGCAGTGATAAAAGAAACAGGCAAATGTTTCCCTGCTATAAAACTTACCACAGAAAACCATCACAGCTTTGTCAAACATTGAGAAATAGTTTATATTCGATTGCAAACGTGTGTCTAGGTTCAAAGTGAAAGTTGGAAAAGATCTCCAGGATGACATTCGGAGATGCAGGCTCGTTAGAGAAATGATTGGTGCTGAAAATATACTGGTATGTATGTACATTTGTATTATGCCGAAGAGGTTATATATAAAATTTGGATTATCGCTGTTAATCTTACGAAAGAATCCTTACTAGAAGCAGACTAGTCATCTCTTCTGCTTTTCAGTGCCCTGATTTTTAGGGCTTATTCCTAAACTAGGTAGGATGCATAGGAATTTGATTTTAGTCTCAGCATGCTTGCTAAATGTGACCTAGTTTAAAAAAAATGGTAACACTGTCATAATGTTTCAGTAATGTTAGCCAGCAGATATTATGTCATTTAGGGCACTGAGCATCTAAGCAGTAGGAAGCTGGGCTGTGTTATGGAAAAAGCTTGTCTTAAGCCCATGTCATTTTACATCTGTCTTAAATTAAGGTTTACAGTAACAATCAACAGCATCATACTGAGTTCAGTCTGTATTTATTCATAGTTGTTGGATGCTAACCAAGGATGGGAAGTGGAAGAAGCCATAGAGTGGGTCACTGAACTAGCTGAGTTCAAACCACTGTGGATTGAGGAACCAACTTCTCCTGATGATATTCTTGGGCATGCAACAATTGCTAAGGTGAGAGGCATTGTTTCCCCTTTCAGTTTGTTGGTAGAGTTGCTATCTGCCAGAAAGCTATGGTGATTTATTGGTTGGATATCTGCACTGGAACATTCAGGATTCTAGCAAAAGTCATTAACATATGCCTGATAAGAGATCCTTTCACATACTCAACATGTATTCCATTAAATTTTAAGTAGTATCATATTTCTTAGACCATAATAAAAGGCTGAAATGTATTTTAGCACTGAGAGCACTAACAGAATACTGCGTTTTGTTTATTCATTGTGAATTACTGTGTTTGGAAAAACTTTAAAACCTGTGGCACATCACAAAGTGTTCTTTTTTTAGGCGTTAGCACCACTGGGGATTGGTGTTGCAACAGGAGAACAAGTAAGTCTATTTACTGTTGCTTAATTGTATGTTCTGAATGTTGCCAAGATGTTTAACTTTGTGATATCCGTCCATCATATTTTTCTTTACCTACGTTTCTCTTGAATTCCATTTGGGAAATTTTGTTCTACAGTTCAAAATCAGGAGATTGCTTCTATTTTGATGCCATGATATCTTAAGGAAACAGATAAGTCTGGATTCAGCTATGGTTTCCACATGTGCACATGTGTGTTATAAATACCATTCAGTTAATTCAGTCTTAGAATGTGGATATGTTTCTCAGAAGTGAAATTACTGCTATATACTTGCTCCGTATCCATCCTTGACTAGTTAGATCTGCCATAAGAAGACTGACCAATTGGATGGGGATGGTTGAAAATATTTCCTTGAGAGAAGGAGCTGCTCCCCATGACTTCAAAGAAGCCCTTTCTAGACCCAGTTAATTTGAGTAGCTTTATATCCTATCAGTTCCCACACTAGCTCAGTTTGAACAATATTCCCTTTACAGTATGGGAATGATGTAAGATTGCACAATGACAATTCGCCACAGTAGGGGGCAGCACCTCACCAACTTGGCTGATCTCAAATGCTGTGTGGGGTCTAGTCCTTGGATAGGAAACCATCTGGAAATCCTATGGTTATAGACTAGACCAGGAGGCTGGGGGAAAAAATGCAGAAGGCAGCAGTAACAAACCACTTCTGTTTTATGGCCAAGAAGACACAGGAGTATCTACATAGTCGCTGAAAGTAAAGCTCCACCAGGAGGAGACATTACTTTTGCCATAATGACAGTGCATTTTTTAATGACAGGCATTTTTGTATATGACCACACAGTGCATGTATGTGATGGCGTCAGTATTTAATCTGTTTACACAGGAGTAAGCCCTGCTGAACTCCATAGTGCTTCTGAGTAGATACCTGTAAAATTGTACTAAATTCATGACTTAAACTTTCTGTTCCCTTCTGCAATTCTGGGTAAGTCTTGCAGTATTTACGTAGAATGTAGAACAAGGGGAGACAGCAATAAATATTGTCCTTCAGTAAGCTGCTTTGGTTTATCTTAGGATTCATATTATAGTCAAAGATTTATTTGGAAATTATGGTTGGTTGCACAGTCAGCCAGATGTTTAATATGGATTTGGCATTTTTGTCCACCTGTTGAGTCCTTCCCAAGGACCTGGGATAGGCAGATGGATATTATTATTATTCCTGCAAATATACTTTTCTTTACACTGTTTATAAATTAAGAAAAAGTCCATAAGCTGTAAACATGCTAATTTTTGTGCACTTAAAACAAGGTTAATTATAGCTCAGAATAACTCTTACATGGACTCTTTTAATCAGTGGTATATCTACAGGACATGCTATTGTATAACTAACTGGTTCTATGGAATAGTACGTTTTTAGACAGGGGAAACTATCACTGTCCATCCCATTCAAAGTCCTGATACTGGGGAGATCTGTAGCAGTTTTACTATTTTGTAGGCTTTGGAGGATAAAGGGAAATCTCAAGAATAAAATGGTCTAAGTTACTTGGGTTTTTCAGACATTTTTATAAGCATTTTCTAATCATGCAGCATTTTGAGTAAAATAATGTTTTCATTATCTGCAGTGCCATAACAGAGTGATGTTTAAGCAGCTCCTACAGGCCCAGGCCCTGAGCTACATCCAGGTGGACAGTTGTAGGCTTGGAAGTGTCAATGAAAACTTGTCAGTATTGCTGATGGCCAAGAAGTTTCAAAGTAAGACTCCTGGAAATTCTGCAGTAGCACTGAAAACAGAGTGGATAGAAATTTTAAAATAGGGCGACACACAAAAAAACTTATGTTACATAATTCTTTATAGCTGAAGTAGACAGTTATTTTGAGAGCTTGGCTTCATCCAGAAATCTGGCTTAAAAGCAAGAAGCACAGAAGTGTGAAATATGTGTCAAAACAAATTACATATTTCTACATCAGTAATGAACAGCATGTGACTTTCCAAATGTTGAACTCCAGCTCCAATCTACATAGCGCAAGCAAAGATGTCACATGGAAATTGCAATCCCATTTATGGAGGGCCAGTTCGAAAGGATCATCCAGTCTGGGCAGGGATTTTTGGGGGGAAAACATGAATAAATTTTGTGTCTTTCTTTCCCAGTCCCAGTGTGTCCTCATGCGGGAGGGGTCGGGCTTTGTGAATTGGTCCAGCACTTGATAATATTCGACTACATTTCAGTGTCTGGCAGCCTTGAAAATAGGTAAGATACTTTGTTTCTTTCCCCTAGCTGCATTTACTCTAAGAGACTTCACTTAGAATACTTGAAGCCAGTACTTGTGTGTAGCTTTGATCAAGCAACAAAAATTTATTTCTGATTAGAGAAGGCCCTGAATAAAGCTCTATTTCTTCGCATAATTTGAGAAAGTACCTTTAAAATGGAAACAGGATCGAATCTCCCCAGCCTTGGCAAGTTCCATTGTTCATCTGACTGTATATTTTTGTAGGTGGAATTGCAATCTTTAATACTTGCAAGGTTGTTCAAACTGTAAATATGGTACATTTTTTTCTTTTTAGGATGTGTGAATATGTAGACCACCTACATGAACACTTCAAGTATCCTGTAATAATCATGAATGCATCTTACATGCCACCCCAGGTACTGCTTGCATTCATATATTCAAAATATTTCAGTAAAGATTTTTTATATAGAGAGCTAAAGGCAAGAAGAGTCAGATCAAAGTGTTTCTTAGCATTCCAATTCTGCTATTCCACAAACAATACTCAAGACACTTTCTACAATTTTGTGTCAGGCTGTTTCCTAAAGCATGTTCAAATGGGCTTTGTATATCCAAGATGTTTGGCCTCCTAATGTTTATAAGTTACAATTACTGAAATACTTTTAACTATCTTGAAGCAAGTGGGAGGTTGAAGCCCTCCATTTCACGACCAGGTACAGTGGCTGACTCAAACCAGTCACTCTCTCAGCCTAGCCTGACATGGGGCAATGGTTTTAGAGAAAAAGAGCCCTCCTGATCTTGCAGCAGAAAATGCAGATACACACACTAAATATTTCCTTCTATATTGCATCCAAGAATGCTGCTAAATCTAGTTCAGTCAACAATGCATTTAGTTCATATTATTGTTGCATTATTAAAATATGTATCAAGCTATGCCAGCCATACTAAGCACATGCCAGTAGGACATCTGTATGTTTCTGTCTATTTAAATATGAAATGTTTCTTTCAGACAGCTGGATACTCCTCTGAAATGAAAGAAGATTCTGTAAAGAAATACCTGTTTCCACAAGGAGAAGTCTGGCAGAAACTCTTGTCTTCATAATGCAACTTAAATAAGTTCAAATACCAGTTTTTCAAAATGAAGATAAAACTCAGCTATTTTTACAGATTCTGTACTAAGATGTAAGAGTCAAATGAGTGCTTTTAGAAAGCTGCTTCTGCTCACATAAAACAAAAATAGATTGTATTCCCAATTAAAGTTCTTGATCAGTTTAAAAATAGGAGGCTTTTAATAGCTAAGTTTAAAGAAGTTAGATGATTCATTTGTCTTTGAGCTATTCCAGAATCGCAGGGTTATGTAATGGAAGATTGCACTTTAAAATGTATCTGCCAATTTTAAATGTTCCAAATAAAGTTTAATTGCACATCATGATGCAATGTGTTTTCTAAGGTGGTTGTTCCCTTACAGTAATCAAGTCAAAAGTCTGAATCTATATACTTAACTTTTGGTGGACACTTAACAGAAAATCAGCAATTGGGCCAACGGTTTGGGCAGATGACAGCGATGGTGGGTTGTACAGATATTAAAACATACATCAAGCTTTTGAAGACAACAGTGGAAACAATCTGCTCTTCTAATCAGAAAATAGTTCTTTAGGGAATGCTAATTAGGATATCTGCAACAGATGACATTTCAAGCTAAAGGGCACATTTGTAACTTGAATTTTCACAAAATGGCTCTGGTGGGAAGGCATGTTCTGGTTGGTGGGGTGATCAGTAGCAGAAGTACCCATTTCATGAAACGGAAACTTGTGAGATTGGGCTTCATCCCCATCACTATTGGTCTTCCTATCTATCACCCAAATCTTTCCAGGACAGAGTTCTAAATAACCCTGTCCCCCAATTATTCTTACTTTATAAGCTTACAAGTAGTCCTCAACTTGCAACCATTCATTTAGCAACTGAAGTTATGATGGCACTGAAAAAAGTGACTTATGATCATTGCAGCACCCCACGGTCACATGATCAAAATTCAGGTACTTGGCAACTCATGTATTTATGATGGTTGCAGCACCCCAGTCACATCACCATTTGCCACATTCCCAGCTGGCTTCTGACAAGCCACCAATGGAGAAACTGCATGATTCACTTAATAACCACAGCAAAAAAGCTCATAAAATTGGGTGCAGTCATGTAATGCCTCTCTTAACAACAGCACTGCTTAACAACTAATTTTTGGTCCTGCTGTGGTCTTAAGTCAAGGATTACCTGTACTATATTTGAGGTTGAGGTCACACTCATTCCTGTAAATAAAAAATGCTAGGACCTTGGGTTTTGTAGTATGCCAGATTCCTACGTTGCTTTTAAATACCTAACAAAAAATCACAGCCTCATAGGTACCAAGGGAAGGTGTTCGTGAGGATATTAGTGTTAATCGACATCACATCATTCCAGTATTTTCTTACAGTTCAAAATAAATGTAGGGCTAGTTTCAATTTACAGTGGAAATGCAGATGAGAATATGGTCCTGCCAATCTGTAGCAGAAAACAAGTTGAAGATAATTCCCTGCAAATTGCAGGGAAATGCACAGAATCACAAAGTTTATAGTTTAGCCAGCAGACAGCTGTTAGTCTTGGGGAACAGATCTTGATAATAGAAGATCTCAGGATACACAAGCAGAGCATTCTGGGAACTCCCAAGATCAAGTTGTCTCAAGACTTGGCTAATCACTAGCGTATCATTTAATGACCACAGCAAAAAAGCTCATAAAATTGGGTGCAGTCACATAATGCCTCTCTTAACGATGTTAGTTATCACCTTTAAAGCCCTACATGGCATGGGGCCAGATTACCCGAGGGACTGTCTCATCCCCATTACATCGGCCCGCCCCACCTGATCATCCAGAGGGTATGTTGTGGACCCCGCCCATAAGAGAATTTCATCTGGCAGGGTCCAGGAAACAGGCCTTCTCTGCAGTGGCCCCCACCCTCTGGAATACCTTACCCCCGGAGGTGAGGCAGGCCCCCTCACTCCTGACCTTCCAGGAGGCCCTGAAGACTTGGTTCTGCCATCTTGCCTGGGGTGGGAAAGTGAATAACCATTCTTGGGGGTGGCTCGCACCCTAGAGTCCCTCCCACCAGCCTGGATTTTATACCTTTCTTGGATTCTATTTATTTATTGTATTTTATTATAACTGTTTTATGAGATTTTAATGTTTAGATTTTGCGCTGGATTTTACTGTAAACCATCCAGAGTCCCTCTTTTGGAGGAGATGGGCGGTGGCTAAATTTGAACAATAAATAAATAAATATTTCAAAATAAAGATATTAGAATTTAAAATGTCACAAAACCTTTTATTAGACTTCACCCCACAGGAAGGAATGAACTAGTTAGGCAAGCTCACAAGAAAACCAAGAACGACAGAGAAATAATATTTATTGAAGAAAGTAGGGAGCCGTAATAAGAGTGTCAGCAACTACTGTGATTCAACAAAGAAACCCTGCATAGAAACAATATTCAAACCAGCTTGAGCTTCAAACCAGCTATAGTATACATGAGACAATCTTTGCCAAATAGGATAAATTAACTGCGTGTGCCAGGCATATTTATTATATACAGGGAGAGAGAACCGATTTATAAAGGGCAAGAAAAAGACTAAGAGGGTTCATCTGCCATCACTGCAGAGGGAATAGATGCTTGGAGAAAAATGTAGCTGTTAGGCAGTGCAGGAGCCATTCATTTCTACCTCAGATCTTACAGCTCAGATAGTCTTTTGCATAAGCATGCACGGGCAGCTCTGTAAAACTAACATTCTCAGTAGTTCTCTATCATGGCTTCAGCCATTTCTGAAAACATCAGTACAATTAGTCTATTTCATTTAAAAATTGCTGACTACCTATTCCCCCAAGCTATGTTTGTTGCATTTTCTATTCTACCGTGTTCTACTGGAACTTTGCCAGGTTAACTTAAAAAATGAATGAAGTACATCTTTCCCTTAAGATTTCAGATAACATTTATAACAGCACATATGATTTATTAGATAATTCAGAACTACAGAAATCCTTTATAGTCCCTGTGCATGATGCATCTATAACAGTCTGCTTCAAATGCAAGCTTCATATGAAAACTGAACAATTTGTAAGAACCTATGTTTTTGACCTTTTAAGTGATTTGAATACTAATGATACTTAAAAGCATTAACTTCAGGCCGAACATTAAGACAGCCTCAGAAAAAGTTCACTAGACAGCCATTTCCATTTTAATAGCTGGGTGCGGATGATAATCTTCTATCTCAAAGTCATCTGCTCTGAAGTCATTGATGTTTTCAACTTTACGAAGAATTTTGAGCTTGGGAAAAGGTCTTGGTTCCCTTTGAAGCTGAAATTAAAAAAAAACATTACATGGTATAGAGCTCAATTAATTGTAGAATTGACTGCTTATTGAAGATATGTTTGTTTTATTAGTAAATGATGTAAGATTTAGTTTAAAACAATACACAACTTTTGGTTGTATAAGAGCTACATTGTCCTGGAGAGTTACCTATATGTATATTTTGTTAGGTCAAGGATGGGTAACTGATGTCAACCAGATATTTTGAATGACTGTCCATCATTCATGGTATTACTCACAATGGCTGGGAAATGCATTCAAAGGCATCTAAAGAGTATCATGTTCTAATCTTTCATTAGAATGTTTAACAATTTCTTTGTTGTAGGTTTATCTACCTATTATGGCTTGACCCAAGAGAATTACAAATTACTAATTCAAAAACTTCAAAGTTTGGCTCGATAGATTTTTGTCTGGATAGACAGCAGTTGCAGAAACATCTACAGCACAGTAAAAAGTACAGTTTCTACATTTCAGTTAAGTAATGCTTGATCTGTCCAAAACCCACTGCATATATAATGCATTAAAATGTATAATCTGCATCATTCCCAAGATGCTAGACAGTTTACATAAATATGATAAAACAGTAAAAACATCTACATAGATTTGTCATAAATTGCGAAGTGTTGTAACAATCTTTAAGGTGTAAAAATAACCCATACCACAGTTCAGTACTCCAAATGCCCTCCCCAAAAGCCAAGACTTTGTGGCCCGACCACAACAGAAATGTGGGGAGCCATGAGTGAATATCAGGGAACAGCATATTCCATAGGGACAGGATCACCACAGAATAGGCTTGCTTCCATGTCCATCTCTCAATCAGCATCCTCCTCCTTGGCCAATAAAACAGGATGGGGAGTTTCTCTCTGGAGAAGATTGTCTCTGTTATCTAGGGCCTAAACTGTGTAAGGCTTTATAGACAATAAGTAACATCCTGAATTGTATTTGAAAATGTACCAGTAGCAATTCAGCAGCCACAAAAATGATATTATCCTATTAAATTGGCTTTCACCTGCCAGTACGTAAGCCACTGCATTTTGCAACAGCTAAGTTTTCAAGTGGTCTGAAGAAAAGGCAGGCCCAAGGACAGCACATCATAGTAATCTAATTACAAAGTAATGGGGACATAAATGGAGCCACCAACTCCACCTGTTGTTCTAGCAGTAGCCATGAATCCAGGATAACCACGTCACAGAAAGTCACAGACCAGCTTCTTCAAAGGTAGCACAAACCTATCTAGAGCTAGAAAAGGGGCCACTACCAGAGAACCTAAAGACTTCTGGGCAAGTATTCTGTCTTGTTGGGAGTCGACGTTCGCTTACTCACCCAGATCCTGATAGCCTCCAGGCACCAGGACAGAAGACTCACTGCATCTTCTGCTCAACCCAGGATGGAGATACATAACTGAGTATTATCTATGTATTGATGATACCTCATCCCCAACCAATGTGTTATCTCCTCCAGCTGCACTGTGTTACATAACATAGGAGAAAGCACCAAACGCTGCAGTACTCCACGCTGGAGTGCCCATAGGCTCAATACTTCTTCCCTAATATTGACAAAACTGTCAATTCAGGAAGAAGCAAAACCACAACACTCTTAACTCCTAACCTTTGCAGATTTTCAAACACCACTGAGATATTTAAAAGTTGCACTGTATCCAGGTCCTGGTGGAAGTCAGGAGTATCCAGTAGTTATAATGGTTATAACGTTATTAAAATAACAATATGAATAATCAGTTGACATAATTACCTGTATTTTCAAAGGTTCAATATGGTTTAAATATATATGAGCATCTCCTAATGTATGTATGAAATCACCAGGCTATATAAAAAAAAGAGTATCATTTAGTGTATGAATTAAGAATAAACCCAGAAAAATAAGCACGCTGCTAGCAAGTTTTGTTTCCTAAATGTAATGCTTGTCAGTATTCCTCTATACACCAGTTCATTCATACTCTTAGTATTTATCATATCTAGGTCCTGGCTTTTCTCTGAAAGCCAAGGTTGCTTAAAGGGAGTTTTCCCTCATTTTATCCTACACAGCATTAACCACGTGAGGTACATTGGGCTGGGAGAGAATTCCCATTCAAGGATTTATCTGACACATGGAGAGAATAGGGTCATGCAATCCTCTCTCCAACCTCTAAGTGGTCAGGCAGGAGGTCTGACGTAGAGCTCGTGTTTTCTTGAATTCAAGTACAGCTTTCCTAAAGGGATTGCACTTGACTGCTTGGAAAGGCAGGGCAGTCCCATTCAATCCCTGTTCTGTTTAGACAATGCCTTAAGTCACCCAGTATGTTCCATGATGAGAGGCGACTTAAACCTGCACCACCAAGGTCCGTGTCCAACTCCTTGACTACGACACAGATTCCTATTAGATAAGGACTGCACCTTTCTTATTCTGAATCAAGTTTGAATGTATAAATATGGGACAAGATGAACCCATAAATCTTCATTTTCCCCATTTCCTCAGTCCATCAATATCTGTTGTGCAGTTACTGCTGTTATTTCAGTTATTCTAATGCTGCAATGAATTTTGCAGAGAAGCAAAAAAGTTTATAATAAGATATATATTATTATTCTGCCCTGTTATCAAGATGTTTCAGTAATGCCAACAGGACTTTTTCCTCCCATACCACTCATCTTTATACATCTCCACGAAGTGGAACCACAATCCTACTGCATTTCACCAGCACTAAAGCCCTTGTATGCAAGTTCTTCCCAGCTGAGGCAAGAGCCAGAGGTGGGATGCCACCATTAAGTAAATAGAATGATTGAGTCTACCACTAAATGGCCTCAGTCATAGCACAGAAGCAGCTTTCAGTAAAGGGTGGGAGGTGCTTTGCACCCAATCGTCCATAAATACACGGTGCAAAACTGTACCCATTGCAAGCCTCATGTCTCTTACAGTAAGCATAAGAAATTGAGTTCTAACAGCTATACATGTTTCTCATGCTGGCCAACATTCTTCAAGTAGAAATACTAGAACATTTGCTGATGCTGTTAAGTAAGCTCCCACTCTTCAGAGTAGTTCAGAGCGTTGCCAGAAATGTGGTCACTTCTCTCCCACTGTCTATCTGAAAACATTGGTAGAATTCGACTCCTTGCCAAACTGGGTTCAAACAGAGATTAGTTTGTTTGTTTATATTTCTCCTTATTTCCCATGGAAATAGTTTAAAAGATAGAGATACCTTCAAGCCTGTAACATGGGCAATCATTGACATAAGGAGTGAGTAACTAGCTATGTTGAAAGGTACTCCCAGCCCCATATCTCCAGAACGCTGATACAACTGACAAGAGAGTTCACCATTTAAAATGTAAAACTGGCAGAGAGCATGACATGGAGGTAAAGCCATTGCAGAGATATCTGAAAAGCAAACACAAAAAACATATTCTGAAAAAAATGAGTAACTCAAGAGAAGAATTCCACGCATGCCATCATCCTGGATAGTTTTGTTTTCTAAGATAGCAAGTACCTTTTCTAAACAAAGGAGTTATCATGGATAACTACAATCTTCAGTGATTCAGTATTAAATGTCATAATATACCTTTAGGATTCCATGCACACATTATAATTCTTCTGTTATCTGGATTGTTTCGGATTGTATCAATTATTTGCTGTAGTTGGTCTACTCCTTGTCCTGTATAATCTAAAAAAAAAGTGAAGCCCAACTTATTTATAATACTTTTAAACACATGAAGTAGTCTACTCTTAATAGTTGTTTAGGTCACTTATTATGAGATTGTTCCACTGAAGACAACAGTATTTAAGAACTGCAAATTCCTTCTGGAAATGTCTATAAACCACACAGGAAGCATCAGTCACAGCCGATCAGCTTAGATAGACTGGAAGACAGAATAGAAAATATATTTTTCTGATGTCATCCCATTAGAAGGGCAGACATGTAAGCCATTTAATAACTGGTCATGGTATTAACCCACTTTAATTCTAAGGGATATTTGAGCTATTAATTACATTTACCTACTCCATATGGATCAAAGTGCTTATTAACAGTAGATGACATAGTTTACTCTAGGTTAAATGGGATGGGACCAGCCATACATACATACAGTACATACATACGTTATTTACACAACTACTGAAATTACAAAAAATATTTTTTTTAAAAATCCATTATTTCCAATAACAGCTTTATTCAAACCTTCTTGAGAAGGAAATCTGCTTAATACACAATGTAACATGAAGGCATTATTTTATAATTACTAAGAATCAGATTTGATTCCAGAAAGATGTTTGGGACACAGGGGAGCAAATAGGTAGTACCTTTCTGCAACTCTTTAAAGCAGTCATGTCTTTTCATGCCCCCACATGCAATAAGTACAGGTAGTCCTCACTTACCAACCATTCATTCAGCAACCATTCAAAGTTACAATGGCGCTGAAGAAATTTATTTATTTATTTATTAAATTTTTATCACCGCCCATCTACCCCCAAAGGGGGGAGAGGTGGTCAGTGATAAAAATAACTTTATGGCCCATTTACGCAGTGTCCCACAGTCACATGATCGCCATTAGTCAGTACGCGTTGTCCTATGTCTGACCTGTGCTTCTCCCCCCCACCCCTTTGCAGAACAGATTGATTGGAGAGAAAGGGCTTGCAGGAAAGTAAGCTGCTCTTCTATACATTGAAAGCAATGGGATCACACTGGTAGCCCAGGGCTGGGAGCCACAGGCATGCTACGCAAACAGCTTCCAGTAGTCTCTTGAAATGTCTTTCTCTCCAATTTCTCCACTCTGTGAGGGGAGAGGGAGGAAAAAGCAAACAATTTCCGTAGGCAATCTCTCCTTTGCCTAACCCTTCCCCCCGCTCCAGAGCAGAGAGATTGGAGAGAAAGACATTTCAAAAGAGTAAGCTGCTTGCTCTTCTATACATTGAGAGCAATGCAATTGAGCCAGCAGAGGAAAGGGTCAGGCAAAGGAAAGATTGCCTACAGAAACTGCATTTTTATCCCCCTCCCCACACAGAGTGGAGAGATTGGAAGGGATTTCAAGAGAGTAAGCTGTGTGCATACGATTGCATTGCTTTTGATGTGTATAAGACAGTAAGCAGGCACTCAAGCATTCCAAAGGGCAGGGGAATGGTTAGGAGGCAAATAAAAGCCAAAGGTGTGAAACTGAGTAGTCTTATCTCTTTCCAGCTGGAAAGCACAGTCACGTGATTTCCCACTTAATGACCACTTTGCTAAGTAACAGGGTTGCTGGTCCCAATTAGGGTCATTAAGCGAGGACTACCTGTGCCTTTTTGGAATCAAACCAATTTTAACAATTACATCTTTAGTATCCTAGAGTACCATATTTCTATGGATACTTGAAAACGAAAGCAAATATTTAGCCATTTTCACCTGTATTCATATCTTTGTACTCAGCTCCAAAATGTCTCCACTGGAAGCCATAAACAGGACCTAGGTCTCCTTCCTCTCTAGAAGAAAAACCCTGTTTGTCTAAGAATTCCCGAGAACCATTGGCATCCCAAATCTTAACTCCTTTAGCAGAAAGCTCTTTTGCATTTGTAGAACCCTATGTGTAATGAGAAAGAAATCATTTATCAACATTCATCAGCATAGCCCTCTTTAGACTTACTGTAATTTCTTAAATTTATAAAGGTCAATATCAAGCTCTAATACTCCCAAATGCTTTGGGAAGAAAACATCTCCCAACATTAAGTGATGGACCAATATTGGCCACCATTAGGATTCTAATCGTTGCCAGTGACAATTCAGTAAAGCAGTAGATAGTCTGAATTCCAGTTTCAATGCTCAGATAGTCTAATGTTGCTTTCTATATATATTCCATCTTTGCAGGTACTTTTAATTACTGTAAACAAGAAACATTTCAGCTGTAACTGAGAAACTGCAAAGTACATTTCCTTGACAGGTCAATTTTATATTTTTCTTATTCTACAAGGTTTATTGGATTTATTTTTGCTTGTTAATTACTTGATTATTTTGAATACATTATATTTTACAATTTTTTAATTGCAACACTTTAGGAATACTTTGTTAAAAAGTAACAAATGTAATAATTTTAAATCCTGTAATATTACAGGGAAAAACACAACTAAAATTGATCTGAAAGAAAAATAGGTCAATCCTATTTTAGGTTTCATACCTAAATTCATAACATTTAGTAAGATTCAATACACTGCACCTTATCCTAAGTTTTAATAGTTAAGTACCAGAATACATTAAGACGCAATACATTTTTAACCAGGCTAATGCTGAAGTTGTTTCAGGGTCTACTTTTTTCAAGGCAGAGGGAAAATTGAAGAAGTTAATCCAGTGAGATCTTCAGGGAACAATGGGTGGCATTTGAACTATGTTCCTCTTTTGTGCTCTTTAAAAGTCTCCACCATGGTTGTGAGCAAGATGGCTATTCCCGTCGTTTCCTGGCGCTCAAACCCATGGAAATCTTGTCCTGTGATCTCCTCACGAGGAGCAGCCATCCAGAGCACATGTGGGTGATCTTCTGGCCTCTCCTTATGCAGAGTGGTTCCAAGGAACTGGCCTACTCACTGGTTCCTTGAGTCTTTGCTGCGGTCATCAGCTCCACTTTCACAAAGCCATCTTCAGTTCACCATACCTCCCCCAGAAGTCCAAAGTATGTTCCTTTTTTGGAGCTGGTGAGGTATGCAGCTATCCTATTTTGAAGAATTACCCTGGTAAAGAACATACTTATCTGTCACTTCCTCTATCCAACCAGGACTCTGACGTATCTTTTCAAGTTGCCCAGTTTTATGCCTCTGTTTATGTAAAGATTGCCTATTCTAAAACACCATCAGACTCATGAGCAGGATCACAAAGATATCTGATTTATTAAAGAATAGTATGCAGGATCACAAAGAAAGCTGAGAATGAAAAAAGCGCACCAAATGCAAACTAAAAACCCTCCGTACGAATGAGATCCCTCCCCCCGTAGAATCTTCCCAATCTCACTATCCCAGGTGCTCCTAACGGCTTCTGATGGTCCGTGGGAAAAGTCCTTGAGCAGAGCACATAACCCAAACACATTCCATTGAAATGAATACAGATACAGAGCTTGGCATAAGGTTTCACAGCAGCTCCCTCCCAAACAGAAACGCGCGTCAGCACCATGGCATGTGAAATGTTACGATGTACAGTGCACATTGAAACAGTGAACATGACAGTTTATTCTGTTTGTTCTCCTGTATCTGAAGATTAGCTCTAACCTTGGTGATCTCCACTGATATTTGTATTTTTGTTATTATATTAATTTTAATGTATGTCAACTTTTTAGTCTTATCAATAATTTTAGGTGTATGTACTTCTGTGTAGTGGTTTTCTGGCCTAAAGGCTGTCACAATGGTTTGTTGTTGATTATGCTGAATAATTAGCTCCTCTTTTGTACTATGCCTTTTGTGGTTTGTAGGCCAACACACCTTGCCCAGGACTCTTCTGTCCATAGAACTCTGCTGCCTTCCAGTACAAAGAGCAACTTATGCCTCATCTCTAACCTCTCCAAATAACTTATTGCTGAATTAGGATTGCACTATTATTTCTACTTACAATACATTTTAATTTCCATTTATTTCAATGGGTCTAATCAAAGTTTGACTGAAACTAACATATTATTTACTATGCATTATACCTTGATAAACCAAAGCAGTTCTTCAAGTACTCCCTTCCAGAATACTCTTTTGGTTGTTAGCAGTGGAAAATCCTCTGAAAAAAAGGTGAAAAAATATTAGAGGAGATATGGGGTTGTATACTAATTGAACATTTTCTAAAGATAATTAGTACACAATTCAGAGCCATGAAACATAATTGAGATAAATGTTTAGTCAGGTCATCGTATTGGAACACTAAAATTTTATTACATAGAATCCAGGATGCAAACATCCAGAAGATACTGGATAGAAGGAAATAGTTTGAAAGGGTTGTTTCTTTGCTGCCAACTTGTAGTCACCAGGATTATTGCAATCAAGATCTGCTAGTCCTACATTACAGCAGATCCAGAGGATTTTCATTTTTAACTATATTGGGGGGAGGGAGAGAGAAAAAGTACAATACCCAGTCAAGTAAGCCATCAAAATACACTTTTTTTACAGAAAGGAAAGAAAGCTAATTTCTAAAACTTGTTGCTACCTACTTTTACCTCCAAAGAATGCCAGTGAAAAAATTCTGAGGATGTAGAGAATGGCAAAATATTATTTCAATTTATTGGGTTAGTATAATTGAACCGTCTCCAACCTGGCAACTCCCTTATAGGCTGAACTAACTCCCAACTGGATGGCAGTATGTAATGGGCTGTGAGAATGACATTGGCATACAGGAGGAACCTGATTAGCCACAGGTCAGACAAGGTCCACATCCTTCTCGGCCCACAGAAGGAATGGGGACAGAGAAAGTAGTCTCAGAAGGGACCCTCCCTAGTTCTCTGGAAAGGGAGGGGAGAAGTGCTTTCAGACTCACAAGATTCTGTTACTGTAACCTTACAGTAAAGGTAGTGTTAGTATTTATGGCTTTGGTTTCTTGTCTGGACTACCTCAAAGAGCTGACACAGTAATGGGAGCTGGAGCCCTTGGCCACGGGATGACTTTGGGCCAGCCACTCTCTCTCAGCCCAGCCTCCCTCGCAGGGCCGTTGTGAGGAAAATGAGAAAGGAGCACTGCCTTGAGTTATAACCCCCGCCAAAGAAAAGGCGGGGTATAAATCTGATAAATAACTAAAGAAATTTAAGGGGTGTCAGTTGGGGGATCGCTGCTCTTTCCCCACCGAACCCGTCTTGAGACCAGGTCGGATAAGCGCCCCTACGCGAAGGATCCCGGTTTTGATGGGTTCGCGCCAAATTACGCGGAACGGAAAGAAATTTGCTGCCTCCTCCGGCCTGGCCACCATCATTTCTGTTTCCCTTTTCCTTCTCCTTCGCGCCGCGGACTATGAGACGGCCAGGGGCTTCCTTTTTAATGCGTATTGTTCTTTTATTAGATTCTTATCCACCGGGAAAGGACTTGAAGATTTCACCTTTTTTGAGAACAGAGAGGCGCTACACCAGTGCCAAGGCTGCAGAGCCAGCAGCGGTTTCCCGCCAACCCCCGAATTCCTCAAAAGAAAACAACACACGCCCGGAGTTGAAGGAGAGGGGCTGAACTTCACCTCGGACATTGTACCGCGCCTGCATCCCGAAGATGGACAGCGTCCCCGTCCCGGTCCGATCCTCCTTTTTGTGTCCGAACCGCAGGATCTGCTCGACCTGCTGGAGATACTGAAACTCTCCGTGACATGGGGAGGAGCCAGAGGCGGCGGCGAGGAGCTTTCCCTGGGGCAGCGCAGGGTTCTCCTGCGCGTTCAGCTCAGCCGGCATTGCGAGTTAGCAGGGCGAGAAAAGCTTCTTTCAATTCTCCTTCCTCGGCGGGGCCGAAATTCTAGCGTTAGAATTGGCGCGTTCCCCGCCCATGTTCCCCTGAGCCAATAGGAGAAGCCAAGGAGTGCGTTTCCCCCGAGCCTGGATTGTAATTGGCTGAGCTTCCAATTCCTCCGGGTTCCAGTTCCATCTACTGTTGTCAATAGAGAGTTAGAGTGCCACGTGCTTCCTTTCACGTCGGAGGAGGAGGGGGAGGAGGAGGTGTGGAAAGTGTCTCACCCGGAAGGAAGTGCCTTGTTTTCTCTTCTTACAGACGAAAGTAGTAAATGTGGCAGAGTGCTGTTTTCCAGTCTATTCCAATTGACTCAATTTGCTGATTGCATTTTCAAGCTAAGAGATTTGTGGCAGCTGCTGCTTTTCGGCTATTTTAATTCCCAACCCACGCGTTGAATTCTAAAGGGTTTTGTACTTTTACAAGTCTAGAATATAAAAGTACAAAACGTCGGACCTTGGTTTCCATCCAAGGTCCGAATCTGCTTCTTGCAAAACTACAAATGTACGGTTACCTCCTTGGTACACGTAGATTAAAGTCGATGCTAATATCGTTTAAAAGACGAGTCGTTGTTAGTACCAAAACACCAATCTATTATGAGCCAATTTTAGTCTTATTTTAGCAGGGCCAGGGGCAATCTCATTTTAACTGCTCTTAGGGAAGCAGTACAGTATGCATGAGGCAGACCTCATTACACAATAGCCGCACTGCATATTTTCTGTCACTAAGTTGCTATTCACATCTGCCGGAAGAATAATACAGTAGTAGAATCAGGTGCCATGACCTGACTCCGATACTGTGTTATTTTTGTCTTCTTTTATGTTGCATTTTCTCTTTTTTGTGGGGGAGGCTGTGTGTATGTGGCCATCCTAAGGTTCTCTCACTGTGTACAAATCATGATGGTTTTATATTTCTTCCAGTACTAGAGACAGAATGCTTCTCTATCCCAGATACTTAGAAACACAAGCAGGAGAATGCTATTGCATTCATGTCTTTTGTGGGCTTACCTGATTGCCTGCTGTCGGAAGAGAACAGTGGATGGGATAGATCTTCTTAGGTATTTATGTGTTAAACCATTAACTTCTAAATGAATTCCAATTCACAAAAAATGCACACATTTCTACTTGAATAATTATTGGGTTTGACCCTTTCAAAGAACGTTAGAGAGTCTTCTTTGAATTCAAAGGTACAATTTAAAAGGTAAAATAAACCAGATGAGCCAGGCAATCTGGCTATATCTTCAACTATAGTGGATAATCTTGTCAGCAGCTGCAATTTCTAGTGGCATATTGCACAGCAAAGTACACAATTTTTTTATTGTCATGTTGTGAGTTATATCCAGGATATGTATTTTCTTATATGAAGATCCTTGCATATATGTTAAATTCAACATAAAGATTCATTATCAGATGCCACAGACTATTTAAAAATCAGATTTCCAGTTAAAAATAATAAATTTGATAATATTAAGGTAATAAAATCCAAAGTACCTTGGAGAGATTCTTACAGTCACCAAGAGCTTTTCTTATTTCAAGAACAGACGTGATTTATTTGATTTACAGAATATAGCAGTCATATTATAACCAGAAAATATTAAAATAAGTATACTGCTGTAGAAGTGCAAAAGCTGGCTTGCAGCTAAACCTCAAAAAAAACCAAGATTATGGCAACCAGCTTGATTGATAACTGGCAAATAGAGGGAGAAAACGTAGAGGCAGTGAAAGTCTTTGTATTTCTAGGTGCAAAGATTACTGCAGATGCTGACTGCAGTCAGGAAATCAGAAGACGTTTAATCCTTGGGAGAAGAGCAATGACAAATCTCAGTAAAATAGTTAAGAGCAGAGACATCACACTGACAACAAAGGTCCGCATAGTTAAAGCAATGGTGTACTAACAATGGTAGTAACATATGGCTGCGAGAGCTGGACCATAAGGAAGGCTGAGAGAAGGAAGATAGATGCTTTTGAACTGTGATGTTGGAGGAAAATTCTGAGAGTGCCTTGGACTGCAGGAAGATCAAATCAGTCCATACTCCAGGAAATAAAGCCAGACTGCTCACTTGAGGGAATGATATTAAAGGCAAAACTGAAATACCCTGGCCACATAATGAGAAGACAGGACACCCTGGAGAAGATGCTGATCCTAGGGAAAGTGGAAGGCAAAAGGAAGAGAGGCCGACCAAGGGCAAGATGGATGGATGATATTCTAGAGGTGATGGACTCGTCCCTGGGGGAGCTGGGGGTGTTGACAACCGACAGGAAGCTCTGGCGTGGGCTGGTCCATGAAGTCACGAAGAGTCGGAAGCGACTGAACGAATAAACAAATATTGCTGTAGTCTACATTAATTAATCAAATTAATCAAATAATTAGCATATATTGATTCCACATTTACAGTCACTGATATGGGCTAGAATCCTGTATTTATTGTAGTAGGGCAGGAAAAGAAAGTTAAGGCATAGCTATTTTCTATTAAACCATATTGAGAATTTGTTCCTGAACAAACTGTAGATTCTTTGGGTTAACTCTAAAGCTGTTTGGCTGCCTTGGCAAGATGGTTATGCTCACTTAGACAAGGTTTTGTTGACAGAAGACTCAAATGGTCTAAGTTGGATACTAGAACACTATCTAGGTTTTTGAATTCCAAGCAGCCCCAGGGATAAGCAAAGAGAATTTCTTTGCCCATGGAAAAGCCCAATGCAATTCTTATAGTATACATCAATTTGTATACTATACCTAGGAATTTTCTAATAGATACATTGCCAGTCAGGAACAGCCAGTTTATAAAATCTAAATGGTTTGATCCTGATTGTGTTGGTTTGAGAAATAAACTAAGGGTTGGCATGCTATTGATTCAGAGACATCCTACCATAGATAATTATCTCAATATGCTTAAGGAAATTTAGTAACTGCTAAGAAAGCCAATTATATAGGCACAATTTTGTCTGAACTGAAAATGCCAGCAGACCTAATTCAGCAATATTCTGGAATTCTGTATCTGTATTTGAAGGAACGTTAAGTTCTTCTTTGATATCCCTATTCCAGACTCTTCATCAGAGAATTTTTATGCCAATCTGTTTGCCAATCAGGATTCTATGCAGAATTCTATACTCAATAAGCTTCCTCCATGACCTCCAGTGTCAGAAACATATTACAGTATTCAATCACTAAAATCTAATAAGGCACCTGGTGAAAATTCTTCCACCAGAACTCTTTAAGACACATATCCACTATGCCCTCACCACCACTGTACTCCTACATAAATAATACTGGTTGCATTCCAAAAGAATGGAACTTTCCATCACAGTCCCTGTTTATAAAAAAGGTAATAAGGGGGATCCCCAAAACCATAGACCTTGAGCCTCCTAGATATAGTGGCCAAGATGTATGCCAAAAACCCCTCGGTTAGAATTCAGGACTGGATGATTGAGAAGAATTTATTAACAGAAAAACAGTTCAGATTTAGACCATTCCACCATACATGATTGTTTCACTCTATCTCATTTTATAGTGAAATACATGGCCAAAGGTAAACAAGTGTTTATATCCTTTATAGATCTTTATGCAGCATTTGACTCCATAAATAGAAATAGATTATGGAAAAAGCTAGCCAAGCTAAACTTGGAGCCCAGACACTTATATTTGGTTAAGGCTGTTTATACAGATACCTGTCGGACAGTCCAGACTGAAGCCAATAATTCTTTTACACAGAAAATACTCACTTCTAAACTGTCAAGCAAGCGTGTATTCTACACCCAAATGTACATTCTTTAAATTAATGCCATCTCAGGATTTCTCCACTCATCAAATGCTCATATGCCAAAGATCTTCAGTAAGTGTATTAACATCCTTTTATATGCAGAATATATATTTTTGATGGCACATTCCCAAGTAGGCCTGAGAAGAATGTTGCAGAAACTAAATATCTATTGTGTTTCTAATTCTTTAATTCTTATTCTTCAATAAAGGTAGGTCCAAAGTGGTATTTGGAAAGAGGTGCATCAAATAAAACTGGTACTTGAATGGGCAGCCTGTAAAACAAGTTGATTCTTTTCCATATTTAGGGGTGGTTTTTAATGACACAGGACCATGAACAAGCCACTTGGAAAGAAATTCAGCAAGGCTGGCAGCCAGTTCAAAGACTTTACTTAAATTAATTAATTATAACTATCCAGGCTATATATTAAAGTCTATAAGGCAGAAATAGTGCCACAGAAGTGTGAACTCATCTAAGAACCCCATGACTTGAATGAACCCAGATCTGGTTCTTAAGAAGCATTCTGGGTACAGACAAGAGCACACCACTCCTGCAGTTAGAATCGAAACAGGCTTTTATCCTATATAAAGTTCTTCTGTCATTAAGGCTTTCAATTATTGGTGGATCTGGCAGATTACCCCAAATGTGCCTAGAGGAACAGTTCAGTATTATCAAGTGAGCAAACCAACTTATCAATATTATTTTGCAGTATGGTTTATCAATTCAATACCTAACTCAGACATCAAGCCAAGAAAATGTTTAAACAGAGTATCTAGAGAATGTTAGTACTCAAACCAGTATCAAGTCTTTTGCAAACATTAGATCCTTAAAATGGTTGTCTAAGAATAAGATATTTCAAATGGAAAAATGCCTGACTATGTGCGTGACACCCTACCAAAGAACAGCTTTTATGAGAGTGAGATTTGAGTTATTAGACTGTCTGGTGAAATGTGGGAGATTTTATCGAATGCTAAACCACATCTGCACACACAAACACACACACTGCTTAAAACATGCATACTTTTCAGATTTTGTGCAAAATTTAAGCCTTACGCACAGATGTCCTGTCAGCCATAAGAAGACTAGAAATACCAGTAAAATTTTCCATCTGCTGTAATAAGATGAAGTTAATAGGTTCAGAGTTACAATTTTTTAATAGTTAGTAGTCCAACTATGAGGATTGATATAGAAATAATAGGCATTTAGTATTTTCTAACTTTAGCATTAATATCTTTTCTCCTAATATTAATACTTTTAAAATCTCTTTTTCTACAGGGAGCTCATGGGCTAATTTTTAAAGATTCTGCCAATACATGCACAGTATATAACAATAACTATATCACTACAAAATATCACATATAGACACATATATTCATAAATATTTATTTAACAGTATTAATTGTATTACCACATATGGGAAATTAAATAATTATTAATAAAATACATTTTCATTACGTGTTAAAATACATTTCCATTATTAAATAAAAAAACCAAAAGCATTATTAATAAAAATACATTATGTGAACTGCTTGTTACTGGACTCAGTGGCAAAAACAGGTTGCCAGAGAATCATATTTACCACAAATATTAATGTCTCCTCTTCAGAACCTTGTATTAGGTTCAGAAAAGAGCAGACTGTATGCTGCTCTAACTCCTATGAGCATCACAGATTTTGCTATGAACTATTTATCTAATGACAGGATACTTAATCCTATTAGTGGGCTTTTTACTTATTAAACTCTAATCTTTTTCTCTGCTGTCCCCCAGCCCCCTGCCTTGTCCATTTGCATCGAAAGATAAACACTAGAGGGAGCGTTAGACATTACTGTGGAAAAATGGATTGGTTACTTCCTTGTTCTGTGCTGTACTTAACAGTCAATGGTCATTTGTTCTTTTTAAAACTAGAAATAAATCCAAAAGTTTGTTGCAAGACCTTCATTGAAAAATACAGTTCATAAGTGTTTAAATTAGCAATCTTTGCATACCCTTTTGGTGTTTAGTATAAAAGTAGAATTTTAGGTGAGGTTATGAGCAAGACCAGTTACAGATAGGATTTTTAGATCTGTTCCCTTTGAATAGCTATTGTTTGAATGTTGGCCTCTCTAACAAAAACATCCCAACATTATTTTATCAGCATGTTTAGAGGCATGTAAGGCAGGTATCTGCAACCATTTATCAGGCCAAAAAATAGTGGGAGAGTAAAAACACAAAGTAAATTTCATTTAAATTCAACTCTAATGAAACTTATAATTCATTTGACTGCTCTTAAGCCATGCATTTAACAATTTTCTTCTTCTGTTACCTTTTGAAATCTCTATGGGTTGAACCACAAACCTTATGGGGGCTGCAGACACTTCTGAACAAAAAGAACTCTGGGTGGATCTGAGGCTTTTCTTTGTGGCTTTCATTGCTGCAGTTCTCAACAGTCTTTGTAGTCAGATGAGCTGTCATGCCAATCCTTCCCCCCCCCCAAAAAAAAGTAATCCCACATGCCCATTTCTTATATGTGTGTGAAAGATTACTTGGACCATAGATGAGAATCTTTAATTTGTATCCTAAACACATTACCTATTAACGCATATTCAAGTATTTATTTTAATTTTGCTCTCACAGTAGGAGAATGTAATAATTTATGGAGACAACAGGATAGTGATAGCTGCTTAATGAAAGAAAAATCTATCAATGCCATTCTAATTTAGGATTCAGGAAGTGACCATAGGGCAGTTATAGTGCAGTTAATATGTGTAAGTTAATTCATAGATTCATTTGTGGTGGGGGCGGGGGAATCTCCAAATCTGCAGTTCTTTCAACTTTCTTTCCACAGGGAAAGTCTGGAAGTTGGAGAATAGAATCTGTTGCCAGGATCCAAAAGGTCTGCCATATATCTAATATACACAGTTTCACCCTTCCTCAATCTGGTGTGCTCTAGATGCATCAGTCCACAATGTCCATCATTTCTAGGCACTGAACCTTCCAGCTGGAGCTCCTGGAAGTTGTAGGTTGATCTTAGAACCATGTCTGCACCAGCCTAGATGACTAGATGGGAATTTTAAAATCCAAAATCTTACAGCAATTTTGTACAGCTTCAGTTAGTATGATAATGACCACCAGAAAATCAAGCAAGCATCTGATATAAAATATATGCTGTAGTAAAAGAACACAGAAGAATTTCTGAGCACATACAGTAGATGATTTGTTAGGAAATATGTGGAATCTAAACATTAAGGAGAAAAAGGAGCTTCAAATGACCTGGGGAAAAAAATATTTATTTTATACCACCTGACTGTGACAAAATATTCCATATTTCAAGTCCAGAAATAATATGACATGTTGGTAACAAAAATATGAAAATTACTTTTACATTGTTAAAAAACAGAAAGAAACAGCCAATTACTATACTTTTATAAGTTTTTTCTAGTGTGTGATCGTGTTAACTTGTACACAGACTTTTATGAAGGTCTAGATGACATTATCTACTTGTAATCCTCCAGTTTTTTTCCTTCTATTAATTCTGTCTTTTTTCAGAGAAATCTGTTAAACTGGACAGTGTCTTCTGATTGGTTAGGAGTTAGGAGTCTTTCACCCAAAAAAGTATGTGAAAATGCTTTCAGGAATTTAACCAGTATTTATTACATGTTTTATTAGGTAAAGACAATTAAAAATCTTTTAAACAAAGCGTTCGAAACTTTCAAGAATTGTATGCTAAGTCTCTAAAGCAAGAATGGGCAATCTTTTAGTAGCCAAGGCTAAAAGAACATATGACTGCTGTGCTCTAAATGGCTTTAATGTGATAACAGGACTTTGGACTGGACTCAGCTAGGGCAGGAACTTCAGAGTGGCTATTATTTTAGTATAGCTGTTCTGTCAGGAGTCTGGCTGATGCATTCTGTACCAGCTGCAGCTTCCAGATTGCCTCAAAAGCAGCCCTAAGTAGGCCTATGTTACAGTACTCCAACAGAAAGTGATACAAGCGTGAGTTACCACTCCCTGACCACCTTGAGCTGAATTTGAGTGAAGCCTCCTTGCCATGGTTTCCTCCTGTTGTTTAAATAGGAATTGAGAGTCCAGGAGAATGCTGCAAATCATGAGCCAACTCATTCTGGGGGAAGCACAACCCCAGCAAGAGAACTGCCACAGCTGATTGCCCAGATATCTAGGATTTAATCCCGGTAGGATTTAATCTGATCCTCAGAGTCTCCAGGCACTATTTCATGTTTTCCATGGCATTTACAGCTTGCCCCAGGGTAGCAATGTATAACACCATATCATCAGTATTTTGATGACACCTCACCCCATCTTTCTCCAAAAGGGCCTAGGTTATTCTGAACAATGCCAGCAGGCAGGAAGCTGCAGTTGCATTACGCCTGAAGAATACCTGACACTTCACCATTCAGCACCATGTAACCTGAAACATGAGCTCTTGCCAGTGCTTGGTCATGTGCAGCTCTGTTTTTTAGCCACCTTTACCCTAGACATCTTTTCAGTTGCTTCATTTCCTTCAGGTCCTCTGTGAACCACGGAACTCCTTGAGATGGGCAATCAAACAGATGTCTTGCTGAAGCAATCTCTTCCTGCACTCTGAGCTTGGTTGTTTGCTTGCAGACATTTCATTACCCAACTAGGTAACATCATCAGTGCTAGTGAGTGTAGTGTTTCAACCCTGAGCTACGTATATTCTCTTCTATAAGATGGAACTTCCTGCCAAATTATCAGGATATTCCCCAGATGTCCTCTGGAAATCCTATGCATCCACTAGGCACCTAGCAAGACCAGTTTGGCCTGGTGGTTAAGGCACCAGGCTAGAAACCAGGAGACTGAGAGTTCTAGTCCCGCCTTAGGCATGAAAGCCAACTGGGTGACCTTGGGCCAGTCACTCTCTCTCAGCCCAACTTACCTCACAGGGTTGTTGTTGTTGGGAAAATAGGAGGAGGAAGGAGTACTAGGTATGTTCCCCACTTTGAGTTATTTATAAAAATAATAAAGGCATCATAAAAAATCTAAAAAAAAATCTAAAGATCTGCAGCCCTTGGAGGGGCTGCCATGAACTGCAGTTTGACAAGGAAGTGATTTGAGCAAGGCAAAGGAGGGATATTTAGTCCTTCAGTCTCAGATCCTCTGCTCCAAAGTAAAGACCAGACCAAGTATGTGCCCATCCATGTCTGTCAGGGTTGCAATTACCTGCAAGAAGCCTACAGTTGCCATTGGGCCCATGAACCTATCCACTACACAGACTGCTTCCCCAGGGCATGGAGGTTCAAATCACTCAGGACTAGAGGACTTGGGAACCCAGTACCATTCTTGAGATGAGATTCACACGCATGTAGAGAATCACTGCTGAGCTACTAGGTGGTCAGTGCACCAGAACATCATAGCTTGTCAGTGCAGCCTTTACACAAAAGCACTAATAACTGGTCAGCTCAAGAGCCATGCTCCTTGTAACCTTAACTATCTCACAAATAACCATAGCAACTTCTTCTTTTTGGCCTTGGCAGCACAGCTACTCTAGGACTTGAAACCCATCCAGGCAAATTTCTGACAGGGCTACATCTGTAGGATGAAGGAGAAAATAACTAATGAAATCGTCTGGCCTAACAAACGGCTCCAGAGATGCTTCAATGTTTAGCAAAATGCTTGGAAGTATAAAAATGCGAAATAGATTACTAAGGGGCTGAAGCTGCAAACTCAGGGGCTAATTACTGGAGAAGAAGAAGAAGTCGACCCCTGGCTATTACAGTACTCAAGACTTGCTGAACAACCAAAGACTAAAAATACAGGGTTTCTTTGAGTGTGGGTTAGGGTGGTCTCTGTCGCCAAGGGGTGCTACTGCCCTTTTCATGTAAGCAGGATCACTATATAAGCCTCGGCTTGCTCCTCTCCCAGTGGGCAGAATTTTGTATTCCGTCTCCTGAGCAGTGCAATCAACTTGGCTCAGGCAGATTGTATGGCCTCCACTCCTCAACTGGGTTGGGGAATTTTCCCCTACATTACCCAGCCAGTTTCAGTAATATGCACCAGATCTGGGCTTTTGCATGCCACCAGTGGTGATGCAAAATGGGCTAGGAATCATAACATATTGAGTGTGGGCAGCAATTTCCATTTTTTTCTTTAATTCCAGATGCAACATAATTCATTCTAGTTTGGAATGCATTAAGAATGTATTTTTGTCTTTAAAACACTGACTTCTCTCTTTAAAATACTGACTCCTCTCTTTAGAAACATCTTAACAATTTTTATTTACATAACTTCTTCTAGAATTACCACTACTATGATAATCATATAATTTTATAATGCTTTGATTTTTTTTTTTACATATAAACGTAGCTGTAGTGAAAAAAAGATGAACATCCCGAAAGTGTAATTGAAATAGTAGATTACAGGAAGACAGAAAAGGGCATATGTGGAGAAGGGTATAAAGGGTTGACTAGAAAAGAGCAAGATGAATTCTCCTCTTAAGTTATTGAATAAAAAATAATAATTTGCTTCTGAACAGTGCCTACAAGGACTCGGAAGAACTACACTGAACAAATAAACATTTTCCTCAGCTGGAAAAAAACAAAAGTAGTACATATATGTGACATTCCCTCCCATACTTTGCACCATTACCTTAGCAATTCCACCTCATTGCCCCTACTCTGCTAATCCCAAAAATTTAAATGGAACCTCTGGAACCAAATAATTATCAATCCCTGGGCTACAAGGTCAATCAGAAATATTTTACAACTCTTAACCACAGTGTTGTTCCCCTGTCATCAGGGCTGTGGAACATTTTGGTCAGAGAGACATCTTACATCTTAACAGGATCTGTTTATTCTTCTGTATTTTCTATGTTCTCTTAATTCCCAGATGAAGTTGACACAAGTGTTGTGGATGCTACCTAACAGTGACATCTTTTTTTTTCAGAAAAAAATTGAATTCTGTTGAATGCAGTGGGGTCCCAACACATCTTCATGATGAATGTTGTTCAAAACTTGCTGCTGGAATCATTGCACATTTATAGTGGTAGGCCCAACAAAGTGTCTTAGTTTATTCATCCTGTTTCACTTATTTCTCATTTTGGAATTATATGCTATTTTCATATTTTGTTCTGTGATACTATTGTTCTGACAATCATCTTTCAGTGGAAAGACAACATATATATCAAAGAACAGGAAAAAAAGAAAGTTTGGATGTGACCTCCTGCAATTAGAGCTAGATTGTATTTAGGCCAATAGGATTTGAGGCCATACTATTTACATAGCAGAGGCTATTTTATAAGATGGTTGTGCCTTTTTCCACTTACCAGCATGTCCAGTCAGGCCCTGGTGCCATATTATTAATGCTTGCTTGACTCCAGAGTTAGAAAATGGCCTCTGGATACAAATATGGATGGTGGTGCCAACCTCTGTGCTTGAACTTTTTGCTTTGCTTTGAATGAGGTATAGCTCAGGGCAGTGTTTAGAGAGAGCTACCCAACTATTAACCCTGTCATAATATTCCCATTACTAGCTTTGCCCAATGTCATGTTAAAATTCAGAACAGATTGTGTTTTAGGGATGCCTTGCCTGTCGTCATATGTTTCTAATAAAGGACAATTAGGAGGATGCTAGAAGAAAGGATGGCATGAATCTGAATTTCACTTTCACTGGCTAGGATTCATTCCCCATGTAATTCGCCACTTTGCTTTGAGCCACATTCCCCTCAAAAGCAATGAAGCATAAGGCAGCACATATCATTTTACATACCAACTTAAAGAAGAGTCACTATAGCATTTCCACGCTGGCCCTTTTAATGTATGAACTGATTTATAATAGGACTCTTGTATATCCTTCCTCACAACATTCTCATGCTGAGTTCTTGTATGAGCTAATTTGCTAGGAATGTATTGGGTGTGGTGGACCCAGTCTCATTCCAAGACTTTGGATTTGGAGACAACCTTCAAATCCTCAGCCGCTCTTATTAAGATCTTGGCAATATATGCTAGTTAAGTCTTAGTTCACTTAGTCAGTGTTAAATTTTACAAAAAAGCTGGAGTCTTTATTGGACAGCATTGGTTTCAAGACTTTTGAAATTCTCAGTGGATTCTAAGGTGACAATCACTTTCAGGAGATAATGGAACTCTTCTTTAACTGTCCTTCCTTCTTCACAGACATATCATTATTTCATATTACTACACCGACTCTCCTCTTCCAGTTAACAGCAGCCACAACAAGCCATATGATAGAGGCACAATGGACCAGATAACAATTTTGTCCTCAAATCTACTTTGGCAACATAATTACAAACCTTTGACAGAACCTAATAATGTCAGCTGCAGCATCAAAGCTTCATTCACCTATTCATTTTCCAATACCCATTCCCAACCCCCACAGCTGGTCCAGAAGGTGGTCTATGGTATCAAAAGCTGCTGAGAGACGGATGGATGCACAAGGATGGATGCACTACTCTCAACCTGGCTCTGCCACAGGTCATCAAGTGTGACCAGTGCTGTCTCCATACTATACCCTTGCCCCAAACATGACTGAAATGTGTCCAGATAATCCACTTCCTCCAAAACCATCTACAACTGCTGTCTGACCATCTTTTCAACAACCTTCCCCAGAAAGAGAAGGTTGGAAACTGGATGACAGCTGTCCAGATTGGAGAGGTCCAGTGATGGCCTCTTAAGAAGGTGGCATACCACTGTCTCCTTCAAGGCTGTAGACCAATACCATTACATCAATTCACCCACAGGTCACCTTAATAACCCAGGAGGGGCCTGGATCTAACAAACAGTAGCCAAATTCACAGATCAGAGGTCCTTCTCCACTTCATCAGGTGTCACAGAATCAAACTCAGTCCAGATAACATGAAAAGACTATGCCCCAGGCAACTCACTTGGACCTGCCCAGAGTCCAACTCTGAGTGAATCCAAGCAACGTTATCCACTAGATAGATGAAAACTCCTCAACATGGCTCTGTAGATGGTCCCATAGCACGTCCTTCCCCAGCAGGGAACAGGTCCCGTTAAACAGAGCCACAGGACAACTATCACAGGACATAATAGGGCAAAATATTTTGCTGTCCTTATCGCCACAATGTAGGCCTGAATATGAGTTCTTACCCATGTTTGGTCAGATTCACTCTTTGTTTTCCTCCAGCAGCACTCTAGGCATCAATTCTGGAGCTTCATCTCCTAGAGCTCCTCAGAAAAGGTGAACCACTGGATCAATGCACAAGAGAGGTTGCATAGGAACAATCTGGTCCAAGGTCTTGGTCACCCACCTATTCCAGGCTGCAACCAAAGCCTCGGCCAAGCTTCACACCAGACCCTCAGGAAAAACCTGACAGTCAATCAGTTACCTGGGGCAGGCCGATTTAACAGGTCCTATCTCCCTGTGAGGATGGGTGGCACTAGTGAGCCAGAGGACAACCAGAGAGCAACTTGTCCCTGGCAGTGGAATAATGTAATATCCTCCAACAACAGATCACATTATAACTCCCCTGAGACAAAAAAACAACAACAGATCTAACATGTGATCCCACTATGTGTCGGGCCCTCTATTACTTGGGAGAGGTCCATGGTTGTCATGGAGGCCATGAACTCCTGAGTCATCCTGGACTCAGTGACTCCAGGAGACAGGTTAAAGTTCCCAAGTATTACCAATCTTGGGACTTCACCGACAACTCAGTAGCAGAATCCAGCACTCAAGCAGGTAAGATGCAGGAGGGAAGGCAGTGCAACAGTAACAATCCCAAGCGTTCTCAAAGACCCAACTTCAACCAGAGTCTTGTATATGGTTATCTGCAGACCAGAGGCTCTGAGAGCCCTTAATGACTCACGGATAACAATAGCTGCCCCCCACCTCTCCCTTGGAGTCTTGGCTGATGCAAAACACAAAACCCATATGGGCATATTTCTGAGAAGGAAACACCCTCCTCTGAGCCCACCTAGGTCTTGACGAGACATGCCAGGTCAGTGTTCTCAACCACAATCTGGTCATGGATGAAGGAAAATTTATTACGCACCTACTCTTTGTTGTAATAAGTATGTTTTAATTATAGATTATTGTTTTAATTCTTTTTCAACTTTCCAGTCTAACCTACAGCCCTGGTATCCCCTGGTAATCTTTCATATATTTCCCAGCCGTCCCCCGCCGCACTGCCTTTTTGGTTTCTGCCCAGGTTGGGTGAAGCAAGCTCCCTTTTCTCTCCCACCCCTGCCTATAGCACTGCAAAGCCCCCTTCCCTTCCCTTCCCTTCCCTTTTATGTATGTATGTACGTATGTATGTATTATCATCTTTTAAGTTGCAACTAGGAATGTTGCTACTTTGCTTCTGTGAAGCTGAACTATCAGTTTTTCCTTTCCATGGAGGACATTTTCAGAGGAACACAGGAAGGAAAGAACAACCTGTTCCTCTTGCCTTGATTATTGTAGCATCAGAGCAATGATTGCACCCTAAGAGGGGGAAAAAAGAAGAAGAAGAAGAAAGGGTCTGTGTTAGTGTCAAAGGAAATAATGTGGGAAGGAGGAGGTGAAGGCATTTATGTGTGTGGGAAAGCATGGGGACTAGTGCCCAGTGATTAGGGAACAAACCCTAAAAGCAAAGGGCAGGCACTGGGAAACCAGTCTACACAGGAGCTGGTGAGCAAGGGGTGGGAAAGGCAAGAGGCAGGGGAAGGACCAGTCAGGCTTTCAGGGGCCGTCATCTGGACTGTGCAACCCACTATAAGCCGGCCTGGAATTTCTGAAGCTGGCTTAAGAAACAGCTGTGAACAGCACAGGAGACAAGCAGCTTAGGCTGCAGCACAGAATTGCCCAGAGTCAGTGAAGTGCTGCCATCAGCTGAGCATCAGGGGTGTTAAACCTATTAAAAAATAATACTGCACTTACTTCCTTACTTAGTTTCAACAGCAGAATGTTAAGGGACCCTGAGAGCCAGAAAAAAAGGGTTGGGAATTTACATGCTGGACTATATAATTTCAAACTTCAAGCTGCACATGTGAATGTTTGTCTATATTTGTATGTCTGTGTTTTCAAAAACAAAACAAAACTCTATCCCATATAATCAGCATATCGGGCCAAAAACCTTTCTTATACAGTATGCTTTTACTTTCAAGTGTCTATATACCACTGATTCACATGAAAATGTGTCTACTTAGTGAAATTAAGTATTGTATTTTTCTTCTGGAAACTGATTTTTTGAGTTTTAAGAAAATTTCCTAAACGTGTCAAGGTATTATAGATAAAGAAATCAGTTATTTCAAACTAAAATTCCAGAAGTCTATTTTTTAATGCTGTTCTCTAATGAGACTAAGAGAAGATAATCAGAATGAATTTAAAATGTCCAAAAATCTGTAAAGCAAATCCCAATTAATTAAAAAAAAAACAAATTTGGTGTATATCACACTCCTGAGATGCTTAAGGAATTCTCATTCCATGGAGTCAAGCTATTTCTTTGCTATGCTGATTTTGCTGACTTGTCCTTTTGACAGCCAGCAGTGTTTCTAATTGCAAATAAATAATCACAAACCTGACATGTTGTAATAATACTGCCACTTTGGGAAGACTGGGGTTTCTCCCCTTCCCTGCTTGAAAAATTCCATTGTGTTTGTGGAACATAGCAACTATGATCGGTTTAAAGTAAAATTTTGCATCTTTTGCTAGATTTTTTAAAAAGATGTTTTAACAGCAAGTTTTATTGGGAAATATTTGACATTATAGATAATTTGCATACACATTTACTGATTTTTATTGTACATACCCAGAGGACTTTATAACATAGAACATAAATCCAAAAAAATGAAGGAAAATACAAACAGTATCAGAATATTACAGTTTCTTAATAGCTAAAAATGTGCTATCAAATAAGAACATGGATATTAATTAGATAACTTAGGAACAGTAACCAGGCATGGGATATTAATCGATAACAAAGCTACAATGGCACTATACAGTGCTTTATCTGGATGAAATTTACACATGCCTAGTTTATTAATTTGTATTACTTCTTGCCCACAGGGAATTCAGACTGCCCAATCAAAATTCCACAAGCAATTAAAATCTGATAAAAGCAATGAAAAGCATTATTAACTACTGAAGCTGGCTAAAGAGATCTTGGCTCCTTTCCAAAGAGTGAGCTGAGTGCAAATCCCCAGGGAATTCATCCTGCACTTTGGGATTAACACAAGGTCTGAATGTGGCACACCACATTGTGGACTTGGCCATGTCTATACACAGGTATCTACTCTAATATTGACATTCTCAGATATTTGCCCACCAAATATGATTAAGGGATCACCTGTAACCTCAGATCCATCCTTCCCCAGATCTATGTATAAGACAGCAGTTGAAAATACTCTGCTTTGGAATAGTTATGGCATTTTTGTTTATTTGTTTAGTCGCTTCCGACTCTTCGTGACTCCATGGACCAGCCCACGCCAGAGCTTCCTGTCGGTCGTCAACACCCCCAGCTACCCCAGGGACGAGTCCGTCACCTCTAGAATATCATCCATCCACCTTGCCCTTGGTCGGCCCCTCTTCTTTTTGCCCTCCACTCTCCCTAGCATCAGCATCTTCTCCAGGGTGTCCTGTCTTCTCATTATGTGGCCAAAGTATTTCAGTTTTGCCTTTAATATCATTCCCTCAAGTGAGCAGTCTGGCTTTATTTCCTGGAGTATGGACTGGTTTGATCTTTTTGCAGTCCAAGGCACTCTCAGAATTTTCCTCCAACACCACAGTTCAAAAGCATTGATCTTCCTTCTCTCAGCCTTCCTTATGGTCCAGCTCTCGCAGCCATATGTTACTACGGGGAACACCATTGCTTTAACTATGTGGACCTTTGTTGTCAGTGTGATGTCTCTGCTCTTAACCATTTTATCGAGATTTGTCATTGCTCTTCTCCCAAGGATTAAGCGTCTTCTGATTTCCTGACTGCAGTCAGCATCTGCAGTAATCTTCGCACCTAGAAATGTTTCTAATTTTCTGGAAGAGGTCTCTTGTCCTTCCTATTCTATTGTCTTCTTCCACTTCCGCGCATTGCTTGTTTAAAAATAATTCCTTATCTCTTCTGGCTAACCTCTGGAATTTTGCATTTAATTGGGCATATCTCCCCCTATCACTGCTTCCTTTTGCTTTCCTTCTTTCTTGGGCTACTTCTAGTGTCTTAGCAGACAGCCATTTTGCCTTCTTGGTTTTCTCTTTCTTTGGGATGTATTTTGTTGCCACCTCCTGAACAATGTTGCGGACCTCTGTCCAGAATTCTTCCAGGACCCTATCTACTAAGTCCAGTCCCTTCAATCTATTCTTCACCTCCACTGCATATTCCTTAGGAATATTAGTGAGCTCATATCTAGCTGATCTGTGGGTCTTCCCTAATCTCTTTAGTCTGATCCTAAATTGTGCAAGAAGAAGTTCGTGATCTGAACTACAGTCAGCTCCAGGTCTTGTTTTTACTGACTGTACAGATGTCCGCCACCTTTGGCTGCAAAGGATGTAGTCAATCTGATTTCGGTGTTGTCCATCTGGTGAAGTCCATGTATAAAGCCGTCTCTTAGGTTGCTGGATGAGGGTGTTTGTTATGCAGAGTGAGTTGTCTTGGCAAAATTCTATCAGCCTGTGTCCTGCTTCGTTTTGTTCTCCCAGGCCATGCTTACCTGTCATTCCAGGTGTCATTTGCCTGCCCACCTTAGCATTCCAGTCTCCCGTGATGAAAATAACATCTCTTTTAGGCGTGTCGTCCAGTAGGTGCTGCAGATCCTCATAGAACTGCTCTACTTCAGCTTCTTCAGCATCTGTGGTTGGGGCGTATATTTGGATCACTGTGATGTTAGATGGCTTGCCCTGAATTCAAATTGAGATCATTCTATCATTTTTTGGATTGTATCCAAGCACTGCTTTAGCCACTTTACTATTAATTATGAAGGCTACTCCATTTCTTCTGTGGTCCTCTTGTCCACAATAGTAGATCTGGTGGTCATTTGATGTGAAGTGGCCCATTCCAGTCCATTTCAGTTCACTGACGCCCAGAATGTCTATCTTTAATCTTGACATCTCACCAATAACCACATCCGATTTGCCCTGGCTCATTGATCTTACATTCCAGGTTCCAATGGTGTGTTGATCCTTAGAACATCGGATTCGCTGTTCACCACCAGCACCGTCGGCCGCTAGCCGTCCTTTCGGCTTTGAGCTAGCTGCGTCATCACGTCTGGGGCTAGTTGAGCTCATCCTCTGTTCCTCCCCAGTAGCATTTTGACCATCTTCCGACCTGGGGGTCTCATCTTCCAATGGTATACCGACATATCTCTGGTTGTACTGATCCATTGAGTTTTCACAGCAAGAATACTGGGGTGGGTTGCCATTACCTTCCCCAGGGATCGCATTTAGTCTGACCTCTCTGTCATGACCTTCCTGTCTTGGGTGGCCCTTCACAGTTTAGCTCATGGCATCATTGAGGTGCTCAAGCTCCAGCGCCACGACAAGGTAACAATCCTTTGCTGAAGAGTTATGGCATATTAAGGAAAAATATGGGGAATACTTAGACCAAACTCATGTTCCTCAACTTTCTAATAAAATGAACAATTTTTCAAGCAATGATGAGGGACAAATTGCAAAAATCCTCTCCATTTTACTGCCTGCATAATTAGTCAGTATTTGGCTCTGATGTTTGTTTAGAAAGTTTGTGCAGGGAATTCCCAACATTCCAAAGCTTGCAGTTTCAGCACACCTGGAGGGCACCAGACTGAGAAAGATTCCCACTTTTATTTGTTTTTTTAATATTGACTTATGTGCTTAATAATTTGGAATAACGTAATAAAAGCTGTTAATGAAATGACCCTTCCCTACCACACACTGCAAAGTTACTTAAGCAATTAAGAGTTCCTACGTCAACTAACAAAGTTCTCCCTTAAGGACAGAGGAAGTATGCTGTTTGTAGATTTTTCTTCAAGTAAAGTCCAAACTACATTTACAAGGGGGAAGAAGACAATTATCTGGTGAGAACAGGAGCCAGGATGTTTATTATCTGTGTTTGGCACAGCCAGTTTCCTGTGATATCAGTGAATCCTATAATTTTCAGTTTGAAATTTTGCTCCTGAAACCAGCTCATGAATCATTTGCACAAAATTAATCAATTTACATTTTAGCACTACAAAATTTAGTAGCTGAACAAACAAGGCTATTCAAGTAAGTGACATACTTTATTCACTGATTCTATTGAAGGTTGTATCCATATTCATCTGGGGCCAAAGAAAACCCCGTAGTAACTAACAGAGAATAAAGTGCATATAGTGTACATTCTGGATTACTTCTTACCTCCTGGAGGGACAAACAAAGGAAGTCTGATGTACTCCAGTGATCCAGATTTCTTGGCTTTAATACTCTCATTAATGTCTTCAAAAACAAAGTATAACTTTCCATTTCATGGTGCTATTCAGACCTTTTATGGAACCCTTGAGAAGTCATAGTTACATATTCAAAGTTGTGATACTCTTCCTGTTGAAATAATGGATGCAGGATTCATTACATACCCCTCTGGTTTCCCTGCACCTGTCACTGAGGTGCCATTAACGGAGCTCTCAGTCCATTGTTTGTTTTTAGGCAATATATTGTCTCCCTCTTGCCAATAATATATCCATGGAATTAGTAACAGATACTTTTAAAGTGCCAATCTAGGAAACATATAATTTTACTTTATTGTTCTTATATATGCATGGCTCTAGTAGTTACAAGTCAACATTTTTAGCCAATTTTCTCCAAACAGTATTTCTTTATTTTATTGACGGAGTGTCATAACTCTACATGCACATTCCTGGCAAGCTGCAATCGTTTATAACATATCAAAAAAATTTAAAAGTTGATAAAACGACATAAAACTACTTACAATAATTAACAATAAAATCACATGTTTAGCAATATGTGCTATTGCTAAATGTCCGTCAAACACAACTAATAAAAATGAAGCTCCAAGTGAGAATGGAAAGCTAGTTTATAAAAGTGGGTTTTCAACTTTCTTTTAAAAGCAGCCAAAGCAGATGAAGATGTATCTTAAAGGGGAAGGAGTTCCACTGTGTTGGTGCCACAACTACGAAGGCTGTAGCTCTAGTTATTTCTACCTGGGTTTCCTTGCTGGGTGGCATTCAAGGCAGACCCTTAGTCAACCAACAGAGCTCCCAGTTAGTACTGTTTTGCAGAACTTGTTCCCAGTAGGAAATAACATTCATCATTTAAAAGATAATGAAGCAAAATTAGAGGTCCTTGTTCGTTTAGGACCAATCCATGCAGGAAACAAGTTCCATACATACTAAAACATATAACACAAAATTAATACATGTTGTTAGAATTTTCCTCATCAGGTTCATTTCTGAGCCGGGATCAAAGACAGGCAGTTGCATGAAATTAAGTTCTTTATTCTTCACCCAAGAGCAAAAGCAATGACAGCTAGCTGTTAGGTGGGCGGCCACGCAGGACTCCCTTCTTACAGCACATTATATAGATTCCATTCAACTCCTCCTTCAGAATACCACCCCTTACTCAGTTACCCATACTCCACCTTAGCCTTATTCCATATTAGGAATTTCCTTCCTTCCTTCTATCATCGTTCCATATAAGGGACTTCCTTCCATCCTTGCTAGGGCCCCTTGACCATTATTAAACAATGCCTTTCCTCTGGAGAAGCTACCCTTGGAATGTACACCTTATCTTGTTTCTATGGGCATAGGTATCTATCAAGGCCTGCTAGAAAGGAAGAGTAAGAAAGTCAACAAAATTCTTCTAGGAAATACAACACAGCTTCAGGGCCATAATACAAGTACAAAGGTCTCTAATATATGAACACTACATATAAAATATATGAAAATGAAATATATTCATATTTAAGTTCTGTATATGTAAAATCTTCTATCAATGTCCCAGATATACCAGAATGCATCAGATGCACTATCTAGAATGGGAAAGAACTGTTGCTCCATACCAGTGTTTTAGACCATCAGTACTTGCTTTCACATAGGTTTTGTTAGTGCTGCTGAAGGCATTGCTTTTCTGCAGGCCCAATAGCAATGGGAGAGTCTGCAGGGTGTGGTCAAGAAAGTCAAGATGGTGGCCACAATGGTACAATCAAAGTTCTGCCAGATTTTTGTGTGTGTGGCTGTAGGATACTTGGTGTTCTCTGAATGTGCCTGTTTCCCAGCAGTGCATGGGAGAGTGGAGTTTGCTGGTTGTTTATAGCTTGCCCTGCCAGTTTTGTTGAGGGTATAGTTTCTTTCTTGATGGTTCCTTGATTAGGCTATTGTTTCTTCCCTGATTTATCTAGTGCTGTTTCCTGCTTATCTGGTTGGTTTTTAGGGAGGATGTGCTTTGGGCTGTTTGCTTTCTTCCTTGACTTTGGGTTGTATTTTAATGGTATGTAGATGGGTTTTAAATGGTCTGTTGATGGCTGATCTGTCAGAATGCCAAGCTTCCAGGAATTCCCTAGCAATCATTTGAACATGAAATAGAAATGTTATGGTGATTTCATAAAACATTTAATGCAGCACCGTATTATGTGCCAAGGCCTACCCCAGAGCCAAAATCTTTCCTACAGTGTTTATATAGTAACACCTCATGGCAATAAGATTCCTGCAATTTTAATTAGATACCTCCTCCTTGCAGCTTCATCCCATTATTGCTTTTGGTTGTCATAACTATTGAATTCATCTTTAAACAACAGGAAAGGAAGGCACCTCAGTACCATTCCAATGCTCAAACAAGAGTTGGTTGATCTAATCTCAGCTTTTAAGGCATCAAACAGGGATGTATTCTGCCCCCCTTATATCAGTGATACTGTCCAGACTCTTACTACAGCTGAATTTCATCCTCTCTCTGGCTAGTAATCCATTCCCATTCCCAAGTGGGCCTGCAACACAGCTTTCAACACTAGCATCTTATTGTCAATCCAAAATGCTGGGATTAGATCAACCAGTTCTCTTGTTGTTTGAATGTTGTTGTTGGCCTTTGTGCAACATCATAATTAATTGGTGAAGCCACTGATCAATGGATTTCCCACAACCTCTCATGGGAGTTTGAGTCAAATGCAACTTTCAAATCCATAAATGGAGCATAAAGGGAACCTTTTGGTGGACTGGTTTACTTTGCAGAGAGGTGGTACAGGGTAAAATATCGCCTATGGTAGGAAAACCTGGTCTAAAACCAACTTGTTCTATGGCCAATATTTGTTCTTGGATTATCTAGTTTTTGGTAGAGAAGTTTCATGTACAATTCACTGATTATACATAATAGGCTGATTGGACAAGGGTTGAAGGTTGGTCTTATCTCCTTTTTTGTATATTGAGATTGTAGTAGAATTGGTTTATTCTGGGGGATCTGCATATGTAAGAACACAGCATTGTTTTTAGACTGAACTGTCTGAATCAGTCTGGCCCATTCAGTCAATTGGCTCCTCCGATTCTTCCTTCTCAGAAGAACCTTGCATCTCTATTTCAAAATATAAATGTTTTTATTTTTTCATATTTTTTATTAAAGATTTTAATTACAATAGTAAAAGCAAATACAAACTAAACTCAGAAAAAGAAAAAGAAATAGAAAGAATAAAAACTGCAAAGAAAGAAAAAGAGAAAAAGGAAAGGATAGGAAAAAGAAAAGAAATATGTAAAGAACTGACCTCCAATCTTCATCACAAGTATAAACAAATTTGATAACTCTTCACCCACTATAAGGTTACAAGCAAATATCTCTTCTTCCATAACCCGTCCCTTATCTATATGCAAATCCATAAATCATCAACTTTTCAGTCCTGGTGTCAGCAAAAAGTCCTAAAGGGTCACCAGAACTTTATAAAAACATGTCTTATTTTAATATTGATCAAACAAACCAACTTCATATTCCTTCCTTTTACTTCTAATTATCTTGATCTTTAATTCATTCAGATGTTGTCATAGGAAAAATATAAATGTTTTTCTGAACATGGGGATCATTGCTGTCCCTAGCAGCTTTATGTGCGGCAGTCACTGGGGCTTCGGTATGCATACACCCTTGATCAAATCAAGGTTTAGAGAAGTTAGCATCAGTGCTCTGTGGTGGCACAGAGGAGGACTTTATACTTTTCGGCATTGAGTTAATGATGTCTTGGAAAGTGTCAAAAACAGACTATATTGCACTGGCTTCCTTCATGGCCTGTTTCAACCGTTGGGCTCTGGATGAATTTAGAAAATTTATTTTAACTTATATGACCATTTAGGGTGAAAGAATTTCTTGTTCACTTAGTTTCCAGAACATTTTGAATAAGCTTGTATCAATTTTTAAAGGAATTCAGTAAGGGGAGATAATCACTGTCTGGGAGGGAGGAGACACAAAAGTTTATACAGCAAATAGCCAGACTGCTAGTAATTACTATATAGTCAGGCATACTAGCTCTTCTGCCTTTCTAGAATGTGTCAGCCCTCCCAGGTAAGCCAGACGGGAAACACAACTAGATGAGCTAATCCTACTTTATTGTAAGGCTACATTAACAGAATCTTGCAAGTCTGAAAATACAAACCTCCCGCCCTCCCTATTTACTGCCTGAGTAGTTATGGCGGGCCCTTCCTAAGTTTCTTTCTCTGGCCGTTGCTCTGTTGTGGGATCCCTTCTTTTTTATCTGATCATTCCCTAGGCATCTCTTCCCCCCTTCGTCCAAGGTCACCTTCACATTCCATCACAGAATGTGAGCTCTCCCCTCAAGTCACAGGGGCTGAGCTGTTTAAAAACCAAATACAATGTCTAGTTGTGCCAGTCTCCATCCTGCTATATTAATACATTTATCTTTAGAACTTTGAGAACCAAATAAATGGGGGCTGGGGGGTATTAAAATGTTAGACAGATTTATTCTCTGAACCCAACCCTGAAATTTCCTGCTAAAATAATCTTTGAATTTGGGAACTGGACTGTCAACTCAAACAACCAGTCTTCAAGACTGTCCCAGATACTACTAGTCTGTGAGACAAGTCTTCAGGGGGGACGATTTAATGATAAGCTTTTCAGCATAATAGCCAGGGCTAATGAAGTGAGGGAAATAGGGGGAAAAACAGTTACACAAAAATTGGAGGAAATAAATATGCTAATATCCCCATAAGCATGACTGCCCTTCATGCTAGGTGTCACTGCCAAGGAAGTGGCTAAGTAATTTTTTAATCCTATGGATTAAACATGAAGGCCCTTCATGTTTTCTGAATAAGAAGAATTTCAAACTGCTCCAGAGATTAAATGAAGCAGGGTCCTCAGAATGAACACAGCTTTCATCAGTATTTCACAAAAGCAGCCATAAGGCGTGCTGTGAAGGGAAATTTTACTTTGTGGTGATTAGTAGTGGAGCTGGTCTAATGGAATCTATGAGTCATCAAAGGAAGGGGCCAGAATGCAGGGCAGGTTTGTTATCAAAAGTTCCCTTGGTTCGATTAGAAATTGTAGGGTAAGCTTCCTACTGAGTGAAGATCTCATTAGGGTGTTTTGAGACTTGCTGGGAATTGGCTACTCTGCATTCAACCAAGCACACTTCTTCTTTTCCCCCATCCCCATCTAATCAATTAGGAAAGGCACTAAGAAGAGATGATAACTTGTTTCCACTAGGGTTGAAGAGATGAAAAGTTTAAAGATATAAGTTGAATATAGGAAGAAGCAGAAGGTGCTGCTACTTCAGTATCATCTTGCAAAAGAAGAGGAGGAGGAGGAAGAGGAGAGGGTTTAATGTCCTTAGACACCAGACTAAGATATTCCATTTCTTCCATGCATTTTCAGTTTTGATTTTAAGTGTCTCCATTACATAGAGACAATAGGATTTATATATTCTTATCTCCTATGCTATGTATTGTTTTTGTTGTTTTATTGTTTTTAAACATATTTTAAATTACTGTAATTGTCCCAGACAATTCCATTTATCATGTGCATTAAAAATAGAATAGATGCATAATAAAATATGAACAAATTGCTTTTCTTTCAATGGCGTGAGATCAACATGCCTTTTCACCATGGAAACCAGAGGTTTTAAAGAGCAACTCATTCTGTGGAGTCCATTTCCATTCCTAAAGCCAGACTTCTAGTTATTATACTACTATATTAGTAGTACCACTTTTATTGCATGTCAATGTTTTCTGTATCTCTTCTTCCTGTATATACTACCTCTCTGCTCTAAACCTGCTCTTCCTTTTCCCATAGGGTTTATGATTTTTTTAAAATGCAACATCAGGGAAATGTTGTACACAGTTGTGTAAGTTTGTTCTGTAGTTGGTGCCAGAAATGTGGGGACTGGTAAAGCATAAGTTCCTTCATTTTTTCTTTTCCCCTATCCTGTTAATGGGATCCCCCATCTTCCATTAATGGAACTGCTTCTACAATTGTAAGCAGGTTATTGCCCCTCACTTTGCAGCCTCCTGCTCTTTCTTGAGATGTTGGGGAAAATCCAAAGAAGATTTTGAAGACTGTGTAGGCATTTTCAGGAGGAGAATTGTTCTCCCACTTTTGCTGACAGAAGCATTTCTTCTCACTCAGCTGGAGAACTTCATATCTATGTTTGCTTACCAAGTGAAATGCTAAGTCTTCCCTCATCCCACCCCAAATTCTGCATGGTTTTTCATCTCATGATTATGCTATGTCTGATATACAATGAACCCTCAATTAGAGGCAAATGATCAAAAGACATTTCACATACCTATTCATTATTATATGTTTGCCTTTGAAGGTAACACTAGGATGCCATTCACTATTTTACATTTATGCTGGCCTTCATTACTTGCAAAAGAAATATGCATACCAAGCACAAACACAGAGTGCCAGCACCTGCTTTAAGGTGGATGAAATAATCATATGTAAGTCACTGTAAACAAACTTTGCACACTAGGCAAATTGTAGACTAGTTTCTCTATCTAAAAAACTGGAGGCAAGACCACCATACACTATATTTAAACACTTCAAAATGTAGTCAGACTCTAAGGCAATCAAATGGATTCCAGTAGCAAACCCTAAAATTTGATTAAGTTCCAGATACTTGTTCTTAATAATTATTTTTTCAGTCTTGGAGAAAATAGGTGCCTTATTTCTGTATGTGGCCACCAACAGGTTCTAAAAAGTTGGACAACTTCTAGGACCTGCTAGTTCTATCTCTGGTTCACCAATTCTTTCTGAATCAGTAGAAAGAATGGATATAAAGAAATCCAAGGAGTACAGGATGGGACTTCCATAGACCAATAATTTCGGAAAGCCTATATACCTGAATCATCTTGTATGCCTGAATCACCTTGACAGTATGTCTTCCCATCTTCCAGCTGCCTTTTCTTGGCACTCAGATAAAACTGGTGCTACAAAACCCTTAAGACAGGTGTCATGACCTCGTTGCAAGGCACAAAGAGCCTCACAACATAGATCATGATCATTAAGAAATAGAGGAAGGAGATAATCAAACTAGGGATTAACACAAGCACCCAAAAGCACCCACACCCATGGACCCATAGGCAGCTGAAAAGAAGGGCGTCGGAGGAACGGAGATAAGCCGCACCTGGTGCCCCGGAGGACACAACCGACGCCGAGAGACAAAGGAAGACACCGGGAAAACGCCCAGGCAGCCATCAAGGGTCCCATCAAGAGGGATCGGGACAATGCAGGGTGGGGGAGCCCGGGGCAATACAAGAGGGTATAAAAGGGGCACCTCTGCACCACCAACCCCGTTCCCGTTTTTCGTTCTGTCAGCTATCATTCCAATAAACCAGAAATCCTTAATACCCATTAAGTGAGTCTGTGTCTTATTGCGAAGCGAGACTGACCCTGACAACAGGTTTCTTCAGCCTGGTGCCCCTCACATAATTTGGGACTGTGACTTCCAACATTGCCAGCTAAAGGCCATACTGGCTGCCATTTCTGAGAATAGCAGTCTTGCCATTCCTGACAGTTCCAAGCTAAGAACAGCAGTCTTAAAGCCACCTTTCTTTAAAAATAAGACTGATATCTGCAGCAACTTTATGTAATCTCAAGACCCTGAGATAAGTATTGAGAAACTGACAAATTAATCATGTCTACCAAAATATTAAAAAAAAAAATCAGTTGCATTTTTCTTTTGTTGAACCTCACAGTGAAAGGTTTTTTTTATAAACATATTGCTTACAAGAATTCAAAGAGCTCAAGAAAAATAATGAGCAGCTACACCTTTTGATGAGCTTCATAACATTAATTGATTTGATTAGTTTCTTGATACTGATATCCTGGGCTTTTCTATACTTTGATTGCAGTGGCAGAAGGATTTTTAGCTAACACTCACCATGTGGGACTAACATAATATGAATAATAGCATGACAAAACTGTGGATTATGCTGGAAAGCTTGCAAATATTAATAATAAAAATATGTTTGCAAATCAAATACACCGAGGTCTTACTTTTAGACTGCTGTTTAGGGATCAGATAGTAAAACATACATTTGTTTCTTCAAGGGAAAACTTTGCAATTTAAGCTTCTAATGGGAAAAAGTTCCATAGTTCACCACATACATTATGTCTGAGGGGGCATCAAGGGAAAGCATATGTTGTTAAATCAAATGCAGATGTGATATGTTGTACCTTCAGTATTGTATCTTTCTTCTTATGTGCCTGCCCATGTTTTAAGATCTTCATGAGAGGCTCTTCTCCCAGTTTTCCTGCCATCTGAAATGCAATAGACAACTGTCGAGGAGAGACATTTCAGTAATAGCTCCTATCCTCCGCTTTGGAATTCTCTCCGGAAAGAAGCTCACCGGGTGCTAAATGGAAGTCTTTCTGGTCTTAGACTAGAACCCAGGCTTTTTAATGTCTATTGATACGTCCCACTCAAACCATTGTATGTTGCCTGCATATATTATTTTTAAAAATAATATTTATTTTGTAAACTATGCAATCTAAGTACTTGTTCTGTACATAGATTTTGTTTGTTTCAAAATACTTTTAATTGAGATTACCTCTCCAGAACAGGAATGGATAAAAAATATATCCAAAGCTTACCTCTTTTCTTGAGGAATAATGGAGAGGGAAGTTCAGAAGTCCTATTCATAGACATCCATGGGGAGCAGAGGCAAGGGGGAGCAAGTGATTTCATGTTTACCATGGCAATACCGTGCAAATGATGTAATTTGCATTGGTCACATACTTCACATAATTTGTGCAATGATAGCATGATGCACATGATGTCACTGAGATTTATATTGGATTTCTACACTCCTGTTGTGTAGAGTTCCTTGTTCTAAAGACATTTCATGGGTGTTTGAAGTTGATCTATGATCCACCTTGAAATATAAATGCTATGCTTCAGTATTTCACATACTCCTCTGAACTGATTACACTTTACTGAAATTCTATTTAGGAAAATGTTTTAACTCTTTTACAAGAATGCCATGATACTATAGCTGGTGGTGCGGGGACCAATTAGTGACACAGGATTCTAACTATACCTTATTATTACTTAGATTTATCTACTTTTTCACCTTGGGCAATGTCATCCATACATAACCTAATGTGGTAGAAGACTATCACTTTGCCTGCCTAAATCCTGTGACTACTGGTGGTTTCACAAAAGCGTTTAAGAATGAACCTAACTTCATTCATCCAGTGTAATCTGAAGATAGGCTCAGACTGTTAGAAAAGTTTTACTCCTGTATCTTCCATCAACTTATACATAACAAGCCAAAATAAATAAAAAGGATAACCAAAAGCAAATTATACAGACTGAAAATACAAAAGAATTTGGTCCATTTGTTCTTTTAGCCAAAATTTACAGTGAGGTTTCTGGTCACATAATTTAATGAATTATCTTGGCTCTTGATCCTTTTTGCCCACACACATGCAAACCAGTGATGTTCTAATGAAATAACAAAAACGCAAGCCAATATGTAAAATGTTCCATGTTCAAAAGAGAAACTATCTCAAAGTGTAACTTGAGGCTTTGTGTCCCTAAGCATCTGAATAAATGTAATAATTTTCTGAAGCTAGTTTTAAAATATGTATATAAACCAACACGCACATACATATATACAAAAATAAAACACACTGCATTACTTTTCTAAAAAATAGATAAAAATGATTTCAATCATTATCGTGTTATATTTAAACTTCATCTATTGTAAAATTAATACAGTATTATAAAATATAATCAAGAGCTGGTTTCCTTTTCACTTCAGTACAGTATAAGAAGAGTGTACCAAATCCCAGAATGAGATATGAGACTTTGTTTGAGGTTTAAGACCACATCTGCATTCTCAGCTATTGACATGAAAACCGACAAAATCTAGATTCCAACCTGTAGCCTATATGGAGACTGCTGAGCATTATTGCCAAAATAAGCAACTCAACTTGGACTCAAAGCTTCCATTCACAATGTATTAAGCTATGCTTAAAATTGCGAGCCATTTTGGTATAGTGGTTAGGGCATCAGGCTAGAAACCAGAAGACTGTGAGTACTAGTCCTGCTTTAAGCAAGAAGCCAGCAGGGTGACCTTAGCTCTCAGCCCTAGGAAGAAGGCAAGGGCAAACCACTTCAGAAAATCTTGCCAAGGAAACTGCAGGGAGTAGTCCAGGTAATTGCCAGGAGTCAACACTGAGTTGAAGGCACACACACATACACAAAAGTTTCAAGTTGCCCATTCACAAAAAACAATAAGCAACAGGATCCCCTCTGGTTCTTGTTGACTTCTCTTAGACAGGTCTGTGAAGGAAGAAGCTTCTACAATGTGAAAGTCACTGCCTGTCTACCACCTTGTTGCATCTTAAAGATACCTGAGGGCCACCTGTGAAAATCATCCCTTTTAGCTCACAAATGTATGTCCAGATATGTCCAGATCCAGCCAATTTGGCCCAATACTCACCATATAAGAACATTACACTATGGAGCAAAAAAAAAAACCCTTAATATGACTCTCAGGTCTCAAATTGGAGAATTATCTAAGCAAAGGGGCCCAGAAAATGGCAGCCTGTATTGATAAAGAGAAGTAGTAGTAAGTGGTAAGACTTTATTATGGTCATAGATCAGCATATGCAAATAATGCATATGCATCATAACTCATAAATACAATAGTAAAAGACTCAAGAGGCAACAAAGAAGGATCTATACATTTCAAAGATTTAAGTTAAACAAAACAAAACAAAACAAAAACATGGCAAGTGTCTAAATTAGAGCTCCCCCTTGAGTTAAAGGCTAAATAATTATCTACTACCTCCACCCCAATCTGATTGGTTCTAGTGTGAACCATTTTTCCCCCAACCTATCTTACTTTTTAAATGTCTGCTCTTTTTGAAGCCTCTCCAAAATAATCATGACCAAAGAAGAGAATAAGAAATACTTATTAAAGCAGTTGTCATTGCCAGGAAAACCAAACATCAAAGGTTCAGAAGTTTGGAAAACAGTAATTTACATAAATTACAGAGGTATTGACAGAAACATCATGTGATCAGTTCCCTGTTTAAGCAGTTTGCAAAACCTTTGAGTGCTTTCTGGCTCCACATTATGAGAAAGTGGTGAACCTGACCACCAAATCACACCTACTCAATGAATTGTGAGTTTTAGTAAAATGAAATCCAGAAAAGTCCAAACAGAGAGAATTTTACTCTTTTTGGAATGTTGTCATTATGGATCATTTCTCCAATCTCACAATCCTCACTATTAAATTCTGATTTATTCAGAACATTTTTGTAACAGATGAAAGGAATAATAATCACTTTCAAAAGTTATTTATTAGTGTTTTTCATTAAGTGCTGCCTACCCACTGAAATTGGAGCTGAACAGTATTTTTTAGAAAACATGTTTGCCTTTCAGTGAAAGAACAGCAGAACAGAGAGTGTTTCAAAGGCTGGAAGTAGCCACTCCATCCTTCTGAAGCAAGTCTGGAAGAAGAGCCTCTACAAAGGATCTCCAAACCTGAGCAAGCAGACTATAACTCAGTTCTATATGACTTTACAGCCTGATTATTTCAGCTTCCTCTAAAGAGCTACCAGGTTTCTATATGAGATAATTTCTCAGGGAATCTTTTACAACTGACGTATATTTTGTTATTTTAATACAACACGTGCATGATGCCATCATCATTAAAATGCCATGACTTGCATCTCTGCATCACACATTGTGATGCAAGTACATTGCAGAACAACATAACCACTTATTGTCATTTTGATGACATCAACTGATGTCACTCTGATTTGTTACAGATGCCACAATCATAAAGCCTCTTTTGGATGGAAATATAGATCCAGCAATGATGAAGAGAAATGAAGCACACAAACACACACGTTTCATTGTGCCATTCCTAGGTGTGTCATGCCACAGCTTCTTGCTTCAATTACACGGTAGCTAAAAATCTGACATGATCACACAAATCCAGTACAGTCCAGTAGCCTAATATTGGGAACAAGAGGATGGGGGAATAATCTTGCTATACTGATGAAGGTATATCCCATCTGGCAGAGCTCTAAGTGTTACTGAACTTAGCAAGACTTTATTCTGATTAAATTGCATAGGACCATGCAATGAAACTCCAATCTTAGGTATACTAATTTAGAATTATGCTCCACTGAACTCTTTGGAACTTATCCTTAATAAAATTGCACAGAATGGGAGAGTCCTCTAGTTCTGTACATTCTGTAGCAGAAAATAGATCATGTGGTATATAATAATTATGACTTATGTGTATAGTGGATAGTTCAATTAATATAAGTTAACCTATTTTTGTTGCTCATTTCCCTTGTTATTCTTATAACCTCATAAATAAAACAATATACTCAAAAATGTTTTAAATTTTTAATTTAAAAATGCCTCTCCCTTTAAGCTCTAATTTTTCAGAGCAAGCGCAACAAGCTCTGGGTTATATTGTCCTACAGTTTCCCAACAGTCAACTGTAAATGTTGTCAACAGATACTTCATCCAAGGCTATTTGAAATCATTGGCAAATCTCTGCTTTGGTGATCCTCAATAACATTATTATTCTTTAGTAATACTACTTATAACACTCCAGTTCTGACACAGTTTAAGAGAAAAAAGAGTTATTCATCCTTAGTTTGCACAATCATTGGTTCTCTAAAGGTTTTTAACTTATTATTTCTGTGCCTCCCAATCCCCTGAGTATTTAACATGAAAGAAGTCTTTCTGTGTCATATTTAATGTGCAATACATTCTAAACATTTTGTAACACAATTCCTGTAAATTTCTTGCAAAGTTTTATAGCAACAGTTCTACAGGATATTTACTTCAAACTCTGATTAATTTTTCTCTAAAGCAGCCAACTCTTTGATTTCTCTCCTGGCAAATAACTTTAGAAACGGAGGACAAATAAAATCATTCACACATGAGAAGGCCAAACCAGAATTGTTGTGAGTCTGGCACAGGCATACCAAATAGCCAATAGCTTAGCTTTTACAACATGGTCAACAAGCCCAGGGTCACAGCTGCTGGGAAAACCTCAGGATACCAGATAATTAGGCATGGTCTATTAGCCTGGAAGTTCATCACATTGGATCTTTGAGCATTTTTGTGTTTTCTGCATTTTCTGCATTTTGAGGTCAGCAGAAGAAACAGTGATGGATTATTTCAACTGTACAGTATTATGAAGTATTGTGTATGTGCAGAAATGCCCAAGGTTTTAAGTATTCCAGAAAAGGAATGAGTAAGTCATCATGCTGTTGGACATGCAACCAAAGTAATACTTCATTAAAACACATATTTTTGCAATGGAATGGATTTTAGACTTAAACCAAATTTACAATCAGAGTGGACCAAGTATGAACGCCACGTATAGAATGTCACTAAGTAGCTCTTAAAATAAACTGCACAAGAAGTTCGATGTGAGAATTATAGAATTTGGAATTTAAAAGAATATATCATAATGTTGACATTATACTTTAGGGTGGCCCCCAAACTCCAGAAAAGGACAGCTGAAGTTGAAAGACCAATACAGCATGTGAATACGTTAGAGACTGTGAACAAGCTGCAGAACTTTTTCTGCTTTCATCAGGGATACACAAGTGGGGCCTTTCCAGATGTTTTAGATTCAATTCCCATCAGTCTCAGCCAACATATATGGGCTGTGGGAATTGGAACCCAAAATTCTAGAGGGCATCCAGTTGACTTCTTTTAGGTTACATGCAGAACATGAACATTTTATTTACAGGTTTTTGGGGGTAGGAAAGGGGATAGTGGGTAAATTAGTAAAATTAGTAAATAATCAGTAAATTATTAAGAATTTAATTCTTATATTTTAAAACAGGATGTAATCTTGGCATTCTAGGGGGAAAAAGGCTCAAACGCAGTCTTCCTGTTGAAAGAAAAGCGTTGATTGTGTGTGTGTGTGTGTGTGTGTGTGTGAGTGATTCATTCCCTTATACTCACCATCGTCTTCGATCTAATGCCCTCCAGATACGTTTGATTACAGAGCTCATAATTCTAGCCAGCATAACCGGACTATGTGAGTTATGGGGACTAAGAGTTTTGGAGGATTATTTGGAAAGCAAAAGATTGAAGAAGACTGTTCCAGAGGATTTCCTGATTTTGCAGAAGAGTTTCTCAAGAGACACACAGCCTGTACTGGGAAAGAAAAATGGAACAACTTGGCACCATCCCTCTTTCTCCTGCTTTGAGCAGAATTCTAAGGCTCACGTGTTTGGATCCAATACAACATGTGGTTAAAAGGAATTTGTTTCTCATTTCAGGTGGAGAGATGCCTGCAGCCTGCTGCACATAAAAAGAGGTTTGGCTTTAATTCCATGGTAATGGCCACCATCTTGACTTTTTTGACTCCCTACAAGAGACCTGTTTCAGTCTGAGAACAGCTCAAGATGTCTCAGATTGTGTAGATGATATTGGCAACATTACAGAGTTAAGCAGAATTATTTCTCAATCAGCAGTGGTGTACAGGTAGTCCTTGTTTAGAGACCATTCAGTTACGATGGTGATGAAAATGTAACTTTGTGACACAATCCTCACATTCCAGTCTGTAAAGCAAAGGAAAGCTGAAGTAAAAACATAAACACAGTCGCAGTTTCACTTAGCGACTGCTTTGCTTAACTATCGAATTGCAAGTCTTAATTGTGGTCACTAAACGTGGGCTACCTGTAGTTGAGACCATAGTGAGACTAGTTTTTATTTCACAGTGCAAGGGAACTCTTGCTTTATTTGGCCTCCTAATTCCTGGGTTTGGTTTATTTTTTTCATGCATTCAGAGAAATATACTGTACCCAACATAAAGTAAGGATATGGGTGGGGTGCGGAGAGGAAGTGCAATAATTTATTTTATCTCCCACTTTGCTGGAATGGGAGTGAGTCTTTTCCCTATTCTAGAAACTGTGGCAGCTGTGGGCAGTGATTGTTGTTATTTTTTGCTCTAGTTCCCAGCATTTCAAGATTAGCAGCAGTGAAACTGTGATAGTGATGGTGCAGAATGGACCTGAAGTTCTGTTTGCACAAGTCTATCCCAATTCACCAAATTGTCTGGGTTTTCAAAACACAGCAAACCACACACCAGCCAGCCATGTTTTCTTGTAAGGGGGTGTGCTCATTAGGGATGTGCATAATGGCACAGGCCAAACCAAGCTTTCTGGGAAGGGTTCATGTGTCTGGAACAGGAAGTTCTGTGGACTCCTTTCTGTTCCTAATGATACAGGTCTGGAAACTCACAAGCCACCCTTGGACTCTGGGAGGGCCTGTTCCAGGAGAAAAATGGAATGTTCTGGAAGAAACCGGAATATTCCGAAGTTGAACCCCACTCTGTCGTGCACATAATTAGGGCAACAACGCCACTGATTTAACCAGAATGAACGAGCATTTGTTATTGGTGATTATTTATCTTTTTTCGGAACAAATACACCTCTTCAACAGAGTTTCTGCATTCTGGGAAGGGACCAGACTTAGAAGGCTTAAAATGTTGAGCAGGGGCTGCTGGGCTTCTCTGTTTTCCACCCTCAAAGCGTTTCGCCTCTATGGAGAGCCTCCACACCTTCGTCTCTGCAAAAGCATTTTGGCCTCGTGTTTGCACGCCTCCGTAAGAGCTCTCTGTCCGAGAAGAGTCAACCTCGAAGGGAAGGGAAGGGGAAGGGAAGGAGGGTGGCTGATTGTACAGGAATTTTTCAGGCAGTCTGGAGCTTTTGGGAGGCTGCACTTAGAAGAGGGAAGAAATTTCTACTTCTCTTTCAAACTTCGCTGGAGGTTTATTATTACAGTCTCTTCCTTGCCTCACTTTACAGTCCAGCTCGTGAAAGAGGCGGGGGAAAGGGGAGCTGCGGGGCGGTGGGGGGGGGAGAACTGTGGAGCCAAAAGCTTTCTCTCCTTTCCAAAACTGAGCAGAGAGGAGGGGCAGCAGAGGCTGGTCGTCTGAGCTTAGGCCGGCAGGAGAGCGAAAACTCTGGACTCCTTCAGACGGCTGAGCGAGAGGCCAAGAGTTCCATCCTATCCATCCATCCATCCATCCATCCATCCTCCTCCTGATCAGAAGATCCAGGATGCCCGGCATGGAAATCCAATAAAGGAGTTTTGTGTTAACAGCAGCAAATTCCTCCAGCATCTGAGTTTTCTATGTGACCGCCTTGTGTGCCAACATGAAAGGTAAGCCAATGGGTGGGTGGCTATTTCAGAAAGTAGTATTGGAAAGAGCTGGGCGGCTGTGAAAGAACAGGAGGCTTGTCATCAGTGAACGTGAGCTTCTTGTGGAAGCAAATGTTTTTGTAAGAGGGTTCGTGTTTTGTGTTTGTAAGAGAAACTGAAGCTGTGTTGGATCGCTCGTCATTAAGGATGAAAGCTGCCATTTGTTCTTAAGGAAAAGCCCAAGTCCAGCTCCCTGTAAGTTGTTTCTAGATGCCTCTTTTTGGATTTCTTTTAATTGAAAAAAACTGTCCAGGAGTGCAAAGTGTTCACCCGCACAATTTCTGCTTCTTCTAGCACATATTTCTTGGCCACTTATCTTTAAAAAAAAAGTTTTAAAACTTTCCTCTGCAGTTTTTTAAGAGACCAGTGGGGGGTTGCCAGCATTTTGTGATGTTCTTCTAGACATCTGGCAGTGATTAGATTCCAGTAGAGGCTTAACTGCCTTATGAAATATATTTGGCATTTTCTCCCTCAAGATCTATAGACTGGAAAAATATTTGGCCTTTGCTGTGTATTGCATATGCTAAAAGCTGGAGTTTACAACCCAACTGCACCCACCAGCTTTTGAATCCCACTTTAAGGGAAAGCATTTTAGGACCCACTGCTTGCGAGTGTCATTTAACTTCATAAATTAATCTTCTCTTTGGCACATTTTGGAGCTTAATAAAAAAGATACGTTACAATGTTCATCTTATTCATGGAAGTAATAATGCTCCAAGTAATCTGCGGAGTAAGCACACATCTCTGTACCATGTGGTGTCAAATGTTTTCAAATGTACAGGAAATAGTTGTGAGCTTTCAAGTGTAGATTTTCAGAAATAATCTTAGTAACTATGTGGATAAGCATACACATGTGTGGATATGCGGGAAACTGACTGAATACTAGCATGCTGTTTGAAGTGCGGCATGGGGCTGTTGATGCCAAGAAGGCAGGAACTGTGACTGTTTTTTCCAGAGACCAATAAAAACACTATAAAGTCATTGATTTTTTTTATTTTTTGCCAGAGAAGCAGCCTATGGGGAATAATATTTAGTTTTACGAAGCCCACACACTTGAAAGTAAGTTTTGAATATCATCTGGTGGTGAGGACTGTCCAGAATGCTGAAGATAATTAGCAATTAAAATTATTTTTATCAGTAAAACCACTAGGGGCTTATATTTCTTATTTTTCATGCTCCTACCAAGATTGATGACATTAGCAAATGAAAAACGGTGCATGTTTGCTTACTAAATAACTTAATGTGTTGTTTTCATAAAATGTGAAGATTAAGCCCTTTATGCAAGGGACTTATTTGGGAATGAAGAAGGGAAAAATGTTTTTTTGCTCTTTATTCCAAATGCTAAACACATTACAGTAATACCAGCAGGAATTTTACTTGATGCATGCATTTGTGTATAATGTAGGTCACATGGTAGGTTTTCACATGGTAAACACATTGCTCCCTTAGCAGTGACTACTCATATTCATGTATGTAGCTTGCATACATGATAAACTGAAATGGGGTGCTACTAACAGACAGATCAGTTGTTAAAGGGAAGTGATGTTTTCTGCCTGAATAGTAGTTTGCTGTGTTAACTCTAACCCAAGTTTATGCAGGCTTGTTCACGAGGTATCCCACTTAGTTCATTTCAAGTCAGTTCCATGTAGGTATGAGTAAGATAGCAGCACTGATGAGATTTTTCACTCTGAGAAATTTAATCAGGTACATTTTTATAAAATGTTACAGTGTTCAATTTTTAGAATTTGAGATTTTGCTAAAGTACAATAGTGTTCCCAGTCTCTTTCAGGAGCCACAATTAACCTTTCACAGTAATTTTGGAATGTTTCCCCAGATACTCATAATAAGATTAAAAACATTTAAAAATTAGGACTTCATAAAAACATCCTTCAGTAAAAATTTCAAATGGTTAATCAAGTGTTATGCAAATTATAAACAGTGTCAAGGTGAATATAGTGTTTCATAATATTGGATCCTTATTTAGCTGATTTGTTTATCTCTCCTGGTGTCCTCTCTCTGTATTTGGAGCTTTTTAAGTTTAGCATAGTTGAACCCTTAGATGTGTTATACAACTGTCTTTATTCCTGCACCCCTTTTTATGGAAAACTGTAAACTATCAAAATAATGACATTGGTAAATATATGTAAAAAAATATTATGTTTTTCATTATTTGTATGTTAATATTATGTGACAAATAACCTGGCAACAATGCCTGATACTCAATTAAATGGATCATAGTAAGATAAATCTTTATTTGTAGACTTTTCATTGTTTTTATATTATTCAGAGACTGGGCAAAATTGCATTGATGAAGAAGACTGCCTTCCTTCTGCCATGATATTTCCTGAAAAATTCAGCTTCTTTGCCAAATTTCAACTTTCTCCTCAGCTGTTTCATAAATGGCTGACTTAAAGAAAAAAGAAAAAAAGATGAGAAACGTTGTTATGTGAAAAACATATCATTTTCATTCTCCTATTGAGAAGTCCTCACCCAGTCTGGGATCAAAGTTTCCAATCATTTAGGTGATTTTTTTTTTTTTACTAATTTTACAAATGGTTACCAACTGAAGCCAAATGATTATAGTGAATAGAATCTGAAACCTATAAATAATCTATAAGCTTATTGCATTATCTTATAGATTTATTAATGAAATAAATAAGTATCAGCAGAGGCTATAAAACTACTCTGTAATGAAGTACAAATTCTTAAGAATGTAAACGTTAAGTATATGGCAAAAATACAGCTGTTTCATGTTTACTAAATGAAAGCAAGAACGTACAGTAGTTGTGATTAAATGGGAATACTAAATTTATTTAATGTTATTGGCTGCAATTTTATGACATTTAAATAATTACAAGTGACTCACATTTAAAAATAAACAGGCTTGATCCTCAGTTTTAGTAACTAAAAAAACTAAGGTCTGCAAAGAAAAGATAGTGGAGGTAGACCAGCTTTCCAAGGCAATAAAAGAACAGTGAATTATCAACCAGCATTATATGGCTTTGCAGCCAGATTGAATTTCTCTTGTTGGGAGCTCTTGGTCTCTTGGCCAATAGATGAGGCTAGAGTATGCTTTCCTTCAGCTTCCCAGGCCCAGGAGGAGCTAAGTATCTATTAAAGAAAGAGAAAGAAAGTTCCCTGAGTTTTTCCTTTAGTGATATGAACAGCCGCACTGATATTTCCCTTTGCCTTAATGTTATTTTTAGGAGTCAGGGGATGCAACTTGTCCCCTGGCTAATGGATAGGCTTTCAAGTTCTAGTCAGTATATTTGTACTGGGCATTTCCACATCCCTTTGTGATTATGAATCTCCCTCATGTACAGAAAAGTAAAAACCTGTTTCTCAGGTGCAGAATGTAAGTGTGTGCGCTTACTAGAATACACCTGGATAGGTGGATCATAGAGATTAAACTGGAAAGAACAGAACCTGAAAACTTCCAGTTAGGTTACTGATGATCCTTAGAAATCTTGTTCTTACTAACACATCTCAGATTTTTCTCTGTACCTGTCTTATATTGACTTTCCCATAATTAAATTTAAGGGCCCCAACCTTTTGGCCAGTGGATATGTAGAATTTTGAGGGCATGTTGGTTCATGTGTGGCTTCCATTTGGGAGGGCTTGACCATTCTCAAAACAGTTACTAGGATGAAGTGCAAGTTATAAAAAAGTCAGGGGAGGGTTGCATGGAGCTTAAAAGGAACCCAGGTGTCAAGTTAGTCCTTGTTATATTTTCAGAGACTGTGATGACATATTGACTAAGTTCACACATCATGGTAAACTTGATGGTTAACTTGTCTTTCACTTAGATGGCCTTTAACTTAATGCATTAAGTATACTAAACCCCCTTTTAGGGGGAGATGGGCGGTGATAGAAATGTGAATAATAAATAAACCTAATGTGTGACTTTTTTAAAGTAAGCCATAGTTAAATAAGCTATGGTTAGATTATGTGACTGTGTCTCTTCTTTCTGTTATTTTCTAAAATAATTAGAAACTATCATGTGCCCTTTTAACCTAGTTTGCTGAACCCATGGTTTCATTTCCTGCCCAACAGCGTAATCAAAGAAATACACACATTTTATTATAAATGTGTGAAGCAAAACGTAACACAGGTAGTCCTCACTTAACGACTACAATAGGGACTGAAAAATTGGTTAAGCGGTGCGGTCATTAAGTGAATCATCACATGACCAGACCCAATTTTACTCCAGTCGTTCAGCAAATCCAGCTTCCCCAATGGATGCTTTTTGCTGGAAACTGGCAAAAAAAGGTCGCAAATTGCCATCACGTGATTGCAGGACACTGCAACTGGCTATAAATGTGAGTTGGCTGCCAAGTGCCAGAATTGTGATCACATGACCTCAGGGGTGGTGTGATGGTTTGCGACAGTTGCAAGTGTAAGTACAGGCTGTAAAACACTTTCTCCAAGTCCATCATAACTTCAGACCATTGTTAAATGAATGGTCATTAAGCGACAGCTGCCTGTATAGGAACATACCACTTTGCCAGCACCAGGAGATCATTCTGATATTCACACAATGTTAAAATAACTTGTAGTCTACCTGTTCTTGAAGTATCCTGAACAATTACACACACAGTCCAATAGACAAAGCCCCATACAGTAACGTAGTGGCAGTAGCTATAAAGACTATCTTTACTTGTGAATTCAGTATGAAAAGGACATCAGAATGAAAAAGTTTAACACTGAAAGCAAGACTTGTTCAGAAAAATCTGAAAAACAGGTGAATATGATACGCTATCACACACACAAATTTGAGGCTTGCTGCTTCTCATGGGCAGTTCAGGAGGTAATATCTGATCTGGTTTCAGAAGTTAAGTTCATCCTTCCCTAATGTCATATTCCAGAGCTGGATTGGGATTACCATTTCTATATTTGCCAGTGGCATGTTGTCAATGTCGAAATTCTGAATTTTATTTTATTTTATTATTTTACCATTTGAATTTAGTGGCACAGTAAATCATTGGGTTTATGTTTACTGCATTGGAATTATTTTTATAGCCTTGAACAAAATGTTTCATGCCATCTGAAACTTTTCAATACTGAACCTGTCAGCCCTTTGAAATAGGCCAGGTAAGGAAACAGACACCACAAGAACTACTAAAACTCTATTGGTATAGGTAAAATAACAGAATCTTGAGAGTCTGACAGAGTATCTCTCTCCCTCTCTCTTACACCAAAGAGAGTCAAAGCAGGATAATCTTGAGTTTCTTCCTCACCTCCTGCTGTCTTTCTAGGCTAAACTGATGTTTTCTTAACAGCTGTTACACACCTTTTTCGGGGCTATCTCCATACTCCTGTATATCCCTTCCCCCATTGGAGTCAATCTCCACTCTACCATGCAAAGAAAATGCTGGCATGGTGGGAACCAACTACAATCCCACCCCACCCCCAGTTTGGCAGCTCCTCAAGGTCACTAGATGAGTCTTGCTGCCATAGTCAGATGGAGCTGAAAAGTCCCCCCACCCCCACTTCCCGACTGTTGCACTGTGGCCTGAACTGGAGAGTCTGTCATGATGAGAAACGTAGAGTCTTCATCCTGAGGTTCACTGTCTATTGATAATGGTGGCATATCATGGGAATGGAACTTGTGTGAGAATTTCAGATGAAACTGGTGTACTAGGCATGGAGTATGTGTTGGAATTATCAGGGGTCAACTCAGCACTGTCTCATAAGCATAAGGGGGTCTTTCTAGTAAACTCATCTCTATTGTGCTTGTGGGATGTCACATGGGTCACCTGATTTCCACTTCCTCCTCTTCCTTGGGTTTGGGGATTAACAATCTCCATTACCTCTTGGGCATACCTGAAAGCAGGAGGTGCTGCAGAATGCAGCTCTCATCCCTTTCATCTCGCTTGCACACAGACTTTCTATTTCCATAGAAAGTGTCTACAAAGAACTAGTGATGAATAAGTGCTTCCTACTATGAAGCTACTTGTATCCAGATCTACTGAATAAATGTAAGCTACCTTTTTTTTTCTTCATCTAACTACTATGTGAAGACTGAATTATTTTTGGAATGTAATTAAGCTTAATGTGCAAGTTTTGGTTCACTCTTCTACATTGCAAGATTGTTGTTAGCTGCTTGGAGTTCTTTTATTAACCTTTAAAAACTCCATCAGTATGGACATCTGTTGTGCATTCCCAAGACTTTGCAGATTCAGGGTAGCCCTCCCAGTGAATCAGATACTCAAAGTATCCCCTCCTGCATTTAGAATCTAGAATGCATTCTGCTTCATATTCTTCTTCCCCATCCACCACAAATGGGATGGGGAGAGGAACGGGTTCAGAATTCAGAGAGCAGGGAGATCCTCAGGCACAAGCAGTGACCAGTGGAAGACCAAATGAACCTTCATAGAAGCAGGCAATTGTCAATAAAGGAGCAATTGGTTAATTTGTTAGATAACTGGGAAGGCACCAATGAACTCTGAGTCCAAATTTTTGGGCAGGAGGAAAGCAAACATTTAGTGGAGAGCCATACTAAATCTCCTGCTGCAACCTTAGCACCCTTTGTCCTGTGTGCACCTGCAGCCTGCTTGTGTGCAACCTTTGCCAAATCTATGTGTTTCTTTAAGAGAAGCAGAGCAGCCTGTCTTTCCTGCATAAAATCAGGAAGAATGGAAGAACATATTGTTATAAGCAAATTTTGCAAGAGGCAACAGTTGGGTATGAAAAATGTGCTTACAGATGCTAGAAATTTTGAAGGGTAAATAAAAACTTTCCTCAGATTATCATCTGACATGGGGTATGGCCTCTTAACTAGGATCTGTGCCCCGGCTTCAAATTGATGTTACACACTCAAGGGGGAGGCAGAGTTCTTGCTTCCTCCTCCCCCAAAACATCAGCAAACATATTTTTCCAGCAAGGAAGGGGATTCAGTGAACTGGAGAGGAAAAAGAGTAGGAAGCTTGCAAACAGTGCTGTTGACATCTTAAAGATGGAAAAGAAATGGTTCATTGCTTTCAGTAAACATCTGGATTATGGGTACCCAGCACAATGGGCACATATAAGGAAGCTCAGACATACAGTAGCAAAGATTTTGGATGATTGTTTGTTGCCAGCTGCAAAGGTGTAGTGTGTTGCAAAACAGGACTAGCTCAAAGAGCTTTCCTGTCAATTGTTTCCACAAGCGTAGATTTCTCTAATAACTAAATGGGTAATGTAAAACTTTGCACTGTGGTCTCGTCTATCGAACTGGCTGAGGCACCAAAGTCCATAAGAACTGAAAGTGGTATTTCCAAGGTAAAGGTAAAGGTTTCCCTTGACATTAAGTCCAGTCGTGTCCGACTCTAGGGGGCGGTGTTCATCTCCGTTTCAAAGCCGAAGAGCCGGTGTTTGTCCGTAGACACTTCCATGGTCATGTGGCTGGCATGACTAAACGGAACGCCGTTACCTGCCCACCGAAGCGGTACCCATTAATCTACTCACATTTGCATGTTTTCAAACTGCTAGGTTGGCAGGAGCTGGGACTAGCAACAGGAGCTCACCCCGTCATGCGGATTCGAACTGCTGACCTTCCGATCGGCAAGCTCAGCAGCTCAGCGGTTTAACCCGCAGCACCACCGCATCTCCCGGTATTTCCAAACCTGAGTCTAAATAAAAAATGACAGGAGAATAGAATGTCCTTTCCTGTTGTCGGTTGCCTGGGCTCATCTTGATTGTCTGAGGCTGCCCTGGCCATTCTTTTGAGAAAGAAGCCTGCAAAGTTTCCTGAAAACAAGGCTTTGGAGCAATTGGGCACTTGGTTGCTGTGTTGCCTGCAGTTCCACTGGTGTGGCACTTTGCAGCTGACTCATAGGCCTGTACTTTAGCCGTGCAAGTCTTGGCCAGATGTCCGAGGGCTGCATAGTAGAAACTTAAACTGAGCTCTTTCCTTCTCTATTTCTCTGCTGAGAACAGGGATCTTTTTACTGCATGGGTTCTCCAGCACTGGTGTCCAAGGAGCCAAACAGATGAGGTAGGGGTGAAGAGAGGCTATAAAACCTTTCCATACCATTTCCTCCATGCCTCAACTTTTCCAAACACCCATCAATTAACACACAGTATTGGAGCAGCTCTTTCAAATTCTCTGGGTGCCTTGTTTTACTGACTCACCAGTAAGTCCTTCTTGAAATTGATCAGTCAGAGCTAGATCATTCCACCCACATTTCTGGCAGTTTTAGTTTGTGAATCTCTTGATTGATGCTTTGCTCTTTTAGCTGAATCATCAAATGCAGCTCTAAGTCTTTGCATAAAGTTCTGGTAATTATCCAGTAATAGATCGTTGCCCTCAATGAGCATTTGGCTGCCCCTTGTTTCAGCAGACTCAGAACAAAACTAATCTTGATGCAATCCAAAGGAGATTCAGTTAGCTGACCCACCATAAACAATTCACACTGAGTTATGAAAGTCTGAAATTGATATGGGGCTCCTCCAAAATTCTCTGGAAATCTCCCATGAGAGTACAGAAAAATATGTTGGTCTATAGACTGCTGTATTGTTCCTGGCTGAGGCAAGACTTGTCCTAAATGCTGTGTTAGTTGTACCATGACATTGCCAAGGTCTTTTATTTGTGTATCTACTTGCTGTTGATATTGTAACAGTGCTTCAGCAAGTGGTTCTGTGGACAACGTCATGCCCCAAGGATCTGATGCCATCTCCATGATCAAAGGCAAGGTTTGATACCTGTCTGAACAGAGAATAGTGAGGCTTTCAGGACTGATGTCAGCTCTTTAAAGTAGGCCAGATCAGGAAACAGATACCACAAGAACTATGGAAATCTATTGTTACAGCATAAATGACAGAATCTTGAAAGCCTGGCAGAGTTTCTCTATTTCTCCCTTTCTCCCCCCGCTTATGCCAGAGAGTGATAAGGTGGGACAATCCTGAGTTTCTTCCTCACATGTCTTTGTGGGCTAAGCTTGTATTTTCATAATGGCTGTTACAAGATTTCTTCAAGGCTACCTCTGTATTCTTCTACACAACCATACTCTGTATGGAGTCCCCTACCCTCCAAAGGCCCTGAATCAGCAGAAATCATTGTACTGTATAAAGTGCTCTTTTCTTCTTCTTTAAGTTATTTCCAGTTACTGTCAACTAGTTGGAAAAAATATATAGGTAGTCCTCAGTTAACGATGGTAATTGGGACTGGAATTTGCATCGCTAAGTGATGAGGTTGTAAAACACTATGTCATGTGACCACACCACTTGGAGACAGCAGTTCTGGCAGTCCCCAGTTACTGTCGTTAAGCAAGGACATCACATGATCACAACTTCTGACTTCTTGCTGGCTTCGCCTTTGACTTTGCTTGTGGGAAGCCAGCAGGGTAGGTAGCAAATCGCAATCATATGACCATGGGACACTGTGATGGTTGGAAATCCAGGCTGGCTGCTGAGTGCCCAGATTGTGATCATGTGACCATGGGAGCACTGCACCAGCCAGAACTTTGAGGATCAGTCGTAACTACTACTCATTCAGTGCCGTTGCAGGTTCAAACGGTCGCTGAATGAGTGGTTGTTAAACGAGGACCACTTATATGTTTTAAAAATACTTTTCTTTCTTCATTTAATTGTCTTTATTTTATTTCCATAGTTGCTGTATTTTCTTTGAATATATAATGAACAGTGGGCATGCACCAGGTCCCCTTGATTAAACAGTGTGGGACCTGGAAGTGTGCCTTCTCTGTCACAGCACTGTATTGCTAAGTTCCCAGCCCAGCAGGGTTAGGTTACAAGTTCTTTTGGATTCGGAAGCTATGATAATACAGTATTAGCACTTAAGGCTTTATTCCAAGGCAGTATAAATAAATAGCATAAAAACACCACCCAAGACAGCAATCAAAGAATATTCATGAATGTTGTTATCATTATTGTTATTTAAATTTGTACATGGGCCAACTCCAACAACAGAGTATACTGAATAATACAATAAGACAAAGAAAGAACATATGCCCCTTCTGCCATTCACGGAATCCCCAAAAGATGACAGCTGGTGGACCCATTCAAAGCCAGCAAACATTCAGCACCCTCCCAATCAGATCTGCATCAAAGTTATATTCCATGGGAATTTTGACTAATTTATATAGGTTCTGAACCACCATTACTCACACCCCTTTTCAGTGGTCTCATCTCACTGGAGTTTGCCAAGGATAAGTTAATCTTACCTTGTGCTGGAAAGCTTTGTCTAGTTCTGCCAAAAGTGAGACCATCAAGGTTAAGGACTATATGTTTATGTCAAAGTTAAGGAGTATTTGTTTCCCAAGGTTTTTGGCTGACAATGAGAAATATCACAGGTGTCCCACCAAGGAGAGGGCAAAATAAAGTATAACCAAGTATACCCTTTAGTAACTAAAATAAATGCTTGCTTAATTCTCACTACATATTGAGCCATTAGATAGGAATATAAAGTTCTGTGTACTACACACCGATGGGAAGAGATACACACCACTACCTAATTTTTCCTTGCCAACCTTCCGTTAAAACTACCAGCAGTACCGGCACCTGTTCTCTGGAATGAAGTTCCCCTGAGATGTGGATGACTCCCACCCTGATGGCATTCTGGAAGGCCTTAAAGACCTGGCCATTCTCCCAGGCCTTGGAGTAGAGTGGACAGAACCTCTTGTTACATGTGTTTGATATATGTTGTATATGTTAGTTGGCTTGAAGTTGGGCAGCGTTGAAATAAAATCAAATAAATAACCAGATGTGAGACACGGTTTATCAAATTCAGGTTTAAGGGTCAGATGGGTTTCCTTGCCTGAGCTGCTTGATGCTGTGACCAAATTGGTAGTGGAGTTCTTCAGATTTGTGGTACAGTGAGACTTCAATTTGCCTTCTTTTGGCCCAGAATTAAAGGCAGTTCAGGAGATCATAGCCACCATGGCAACCATCAACCTGATCCAGTCTTTTGATGCCCCAGCTCATAATGGAGATAGCACTCTAGACTTTGTATTTGTCTCAGGGCAGCGGTGACATGATCTGGAGTTGGGGGAGGTCATCATCACTCCTTTGTCATGGACAGATGACAAAAAACCCTGGTAGCCTTGAAGTTCTCTGTGGCTGCTCCCTGTTGCAGGAAAAAAGGACCAATTTGATTGGCCCATCCCAAAAGATAATGGACCCAGGTGGGATTTGGAGAGAATTTGGGGTTGTTCCTGAAGCTCTGCTACATAGCTTGACTGAGGCCTTCTTCGCTGCTTGGAATGAGTGGGTGACAGTGGCTTTGGATGGATTGTGCCTGTATAGACTCTGTGTGTGTGTGTGTGTGTGTGTGTGTGTGTGTGTGTATTCTGGAGGGCCCCCTGTTTTTTGTAGAGACTCCAGCAAATGAAATGGCACAAGAGATCCCTAGAGTGTTGCTGGAGAAAAATGAAGAATGCCTATGACCAAGCATCGATAAGAACCTTTATTAAGGATTGCCTTCTGGCAATAAGAGTAACAAAACATAATAATACTGTTAGGTGTCTTGGTTCCTCCTCCTTAAAGATGGGCCAGGGAACTTTGGCAAGGTCATTGTAAGGACTCCTCTAGGCATATGTTGGATAATGCTGCTCCGATTCACTTGAAGTTGGATTCTGGCTGTGCAAGTTACATGGAGTTCACTGAGACATCTTGTTCCATTAGCTGGGAAGAGTTAGAAGGGATCTTAGAGTTCATCTAGTCTAACCACCTCAGTGTAGCAACCACTGGAGCATCTCTGACAAATGAGCATCCAGTCTCAGCTTGGAGACCTCCAGCAAAGGAGACCTTCTAACACATTCCCATTTTCTTTGTTTTCAAAAGCTTTCTGCTTCAGGGCTTAAACTCCTGTATCATTCAAAAGGCTAACTGCTTCTAGTCAAGCTGCAAATTATAACTTGTCTAACTCCCTGGCTTGCTTAGAGACTTGATCCTCTTGACTTTTCTTTTGAACTTCCTTTTTATCGATCATTCTATTTTTGAGGAGTTTTCCAATATGAGTGTGTTAGACTCTTTTTTTATGTTTTTCTCTGAAATATGCATTATATAGAGACTTCCAGGGAAGAACTGGCAGATCGAAGATGGCTCAGAAGAGTGGAGCCAACGACCACAGCAGAATGAGGAGCCGGCAAGTAGACTGGCTCTTCAATAATTCCTCTCCAGACAAGGAGAGGACCTGAGACTGCCCACAAGTGCTCCAGACAGTTTTTTCTCACAAGGAAACTGCAAGGCAGCAGTCTCTGGTGGGTTTAGAGCTCTGGGAGATGAGGGAATAGCCATCTTGCTCAAACCGCAGTTGGCACCTTTGAAAGGACGCTAAGTGTGCATACTTCCTTTTCTAATCACTTTCAGAAATAGCTTATTAACTGCTTTTCAGTATTATAAACCTTTGGATCAAAAGGTTTTACACCAGGCGAGTTTCCTTCAATCCTTAGCAAAAGAAGTTTTAACTACAAGTTTAAGAACTTTTTTTAAAAAAATTGGGGAATAAACAACAAAAGGGTGATGATTATAACTTTGATTTTAGAAAGTTACAAATGGACTTTGTGACTTTCTAAAATCAAAGTTATAATCCAGATAAATTTGAAATAAGATTTTGGAATAAATTATAAAGAATCCTTGCCGTGAGAAAATACTTTTATTTTGAATTTACACACGCAGACACACACACCATACATATATATATGATTTTAAAAATTGGACAGTAGGAACTAGAGGGAACTAAAGATTACAGTTAAAGGAGAACACTCAAACTCGACTTACAATTATAGTTTGAAGCAAAATAATCTAACATTGAACATAGTGAAGGATATTTTTGAACAATGGACCCAGAGGTTAATTTTAATAGTGTCTGCCTTTATAGATAGACTGTGTTTAAAAGATGTTATAGAAAAGGAACAAGTTCTGCCTGACAAGATTGAGACTGATTTGAAAGTGGATCTACAAATGACAGGCTACAAGGATGGCATGGAAAGAGATGTTACAGTGGACATACAAAAGAAACTGGCTGATGTATTGATAATTAAAAGGGATTTACAAACAACAAACCAAGAGAGTGACCTGGATAATTTTCCTATACTGGATTTACAAAAGAGGCATGTTAAAGTTTGGAAGAACTTTGTGAGAAGGGACAAAGAAAAAATGAAAAGAAATCAAGTTCTAGGACATTATTTGAAGGGACTAAAGGTTAAGATTGCTAGAAGTAAGAGGAAGGAATATAAAGTTGGTTTATTTGATCAGAATTAAAATAGATACGTTGTTATCTCTGGTAACCCTTAATGGACTTTTGCTTACACCAGGACTGAAATGATGATGCTTTATGGATTTGTTTATTGATAAGAGATAGTATAAGAGATAAGAGATGGGATATGGGAAGAAGAGATCATTTGTATTTTAAGAGAAGGTGATACAGTAAGTTACTAAAATTGTTTATGCTTGTGATGAAGAGGGAAATCACTTCTTTATATATTTCTTTTCTTTTTCTTTACTAGATTCTTATTTTTTGTTTCTTTTCTATTTCTCTTTATTTTTTCCTTTTTTTATTCTTTTCTGCACCTTCTACTCTTTCTTTTTATTCTATTTTTTCAGTTTGTATTTGTTTTAACTGTTGTAAAAACCTTTACTGTTGTAAAAACAATAGTTTGGGAAAAATAGTTTCACCGTTGGAAAAATTTTTATTGTTGGAAAATCTTTAATAAAACTACTATTAAAAAATGAAATATTCATTACACAGCAACAATTTTATTGCTGAGTATTGAACAATACATCTGCAATAGGATCTAGGGCACCACCTTAGTTTAAGTTCAAGAGTGCTTCCATTCTGATGGGTAACATGGCCAGATATTCCCAAAGATTGGGCATATATCAGGACTGGACAATATGTAGGTCCACTCTTTGCGAGGACCCTTTTTGTGTGAGGACAATTCAATTCAACTCTTCATTTGAAACTTTCTCTTTTGGTTACGTGCCTGATTTCATTCTCTGAGTATAAGTAGTCTTTGTTTAGCCATTGCCTCATTTAGTGACTGTTTGCAGTTGTGACACTGATGGTAAAGTAACTTTATGACCAATCCTTGCATTTACAACCTTTACAGGACTGTAAAGCAAAGGAGAGCTGAAGTAAGATTGTAAGCACAGTCACAGTTTCACTTAGCAACTGCTTTGCTTAACGACTAAGTTGCAGGTCCCAATTGTGGTCACTAAACAAGGACTACCTATACATGACATTTCAGCACCATTATATCAGTTGTTTATATTTTTTGAATATTTTAACTTCTGTTTACAGTGTATTGTTACTAAGGCTCAAAATATTGCTCATGCAAGTATGGCAATTATCTGTACAAAATAATGCTGCAAAACAAATGTTTGAGTTTAATGCTTATGCAAGAATGTCATTGGCTTTAAAAAAACAAGTCATTTTTAATATGGAAGAAATACTTGAACATAAATGATATGGCTTAATTTCAATCAGGCTAAAATATGTTACTCAGTACTGAGAAACTTAAATAGAAAATTAATTCCCTTGCATATGTATGTAATTTTGACTGCATATGCAGCTAGTAAATTCCCATATACTACAAACTAAGATAAATTATCATTGTATCATTAAGTGGCCGCTGTAGTTTTTTCCACTAAGATTCAACTATGCTGTGAATCTAGATTTGTAAGGCCCTATGAACTATTTAAATATTCACAAAGATATGCTTAGTAAATTCAAATTCTTTATTATTAAATTAAATAGAAGCTGCAGGAAATGCTTTACTTCCTTCAGAACTGTCTTAGCACAAGTTCCATACTAAGTTTCAAGATCCACTTATGTATTTGTGATTAAAATTCCAATAGCAGTTGGTGATAAATGCAGTTACATCATCAAATTTAGGATAAAATTAAGGGCCACATTTGCTCTTACCATTTCTCAGTTTCTGAGTACTTTTTGCTAAAATCATGCTTGAGTTACTTATATTTTACAAGACAAGAACTTAACTCTCTTCCACTTGCCAAGAACGACATTAATAAAGCTTAGCAGTACGATTGTAACAGTCCCATTGAAATAATCTTGAAGTCCAAAAACCCTGTGGAACTGATAGGCTGCCAAAGAAAGAAAAGATTTTGAATCTGTATGAGTATAAAAGTTTGGTCTTAGCCTTCAATTTCCTTTCCTGAGCTTAGTGACTCACATATGGCCACATGTACTATTTAGGCATATAACATCAGTATAGAAATTATGCCATTTTTACTTCACATTTTTTGTTGATACATGGAAATGTGTTTTGGATGCATATTAAGTAACCTTTCTCAAGACATTGCTTAAGAACACCCACTCCTGGAAAATACTAAATCAGTGGATTTAGTGTTGAACTAGAAATGTAGAGACTCAGCTTTAATTCTCATTCAACCATGAAGGTGACTGTGAATGTATTCTCGTGACATACTTCATAAGTCTGCTGCTATCAGGGCAGACCACATACCAAAGCAAGCTACAGTCAGACATTGTTTGATGGTCACCATCCATTCTCATTGTGTTGTTGGCAAGCCAATTTTGCTCTTTTTTCTGTCTTCAGAATTTATTACATACTGGTATACTTTGGGAATTTACTAGCTGCATGTGCAATCAAAATTGCATACATGTGCAATGGAATTAATTTTCTATTTAAATTTCTCAGTACTGAGTAACATATTATTTGTACCTATTTTTAAAAAATCTATAGAAGAATGACTGTGAATGAGATGAGAAACTTCCAAATACCTTACTAAGTGGTCTTCTCTGTTGTTCATAGGAGTTCCTTTTCTCCTCTTCCAAGTCAGAATGGGGTTAAATATTTTTCTTTGTTTGTGTTATTGTAGTTGCAACAATGATATATTTCAAGCCAGATACACTTTTCTTTTTAAAATGTTTTGTAAGAAAAATCAGACTGTTCTATTACACTACATATTAGACCACCCAATAATTTCCATACACAAACTGCTGAGTATGACCAGATGATATACTTGTGATTCAGACAAATAGAGCTTCAAGAGTTACATTTCAACTAATAGTAGAAACAACCAACCAACCAATAAATAAATAAATAGCAGTAAGGGGGAATGCTGTTGATACTTTTCATACTACTTTGAATCAAATGTTATCTTTAAATGCAGTTCCTATGTAGACTTTTCAGTAGCTCTAGATGTATTTTCATATATATTTATAATATTCAAAACTATCTAAATTAAGTATCCTAGTTTATCTTATATTGACATCTATATTGATGTCCATATCTCTTTTTTTTTAACAGACGAGTTTGCAGAAGAGGAAGAGGTTCAGTCCTTTGGTTATAAGAGGTTTGGTAAGTTAGAATATATCTTCAAGTTTTCATAGTGTAGACAAAAAGGTTGCCCACAAAAATTCTGTGTATATGTTACTTGAAACATGGTTAAAACATTAAAAAGCAGGGGCAAGGAATCTGTAGGGGGGAAATTGATGAAGAACACTTCACTGGTGATTTTACAAAATGTGTTTATTATAGGGATTTCTTTTTGAGCATTTACTTATTTATATAAAAGCTTTTACTCTTTTTGCTATTCAGTAGGAATATTTCACTCTTAGTAACTATCATCCAACATTTGCAATTATCATATCCTGAATAGCAAGAGGAGTTGCTATATGTCATAAAAAGTGCCTACTTAAATGAATTGAGTTTCCATCAGATGCAAAAAATATAGCCTTCAGACTTGAAGTTCAGTAGCACCAATTAGTAAGGGTACTTTATTTTCCCATAGGAATATGTGGGTGTGAAAGTTTAGCACTTCTGTGGATTAACATGCTGAAATTTTCTGTGTTGTTTCAATGTTAATAAATGGGCAACTGAAGTGACTACCCCAAAATTTCAAATCCTGGAAGCTGAATCCTAGGTGAGAATCACCATGTTTTTCTATCACCTTAATCATGCCCAAATATTGTGGAGAATTGCAAAGGCAAGTTTTAATGCTCTTACATCAGCTGAGATGGAGGATAGAACACACCTTGTAGTGAATACCTCTGCCTTTTTGATTTTGGATCTGTTGAAGCTCTTGCTCATTTTTTCCTATATTACATTGGTATAGAGATATTTATAGGCATAGGAAGTAAATTTAATTTTTTTTTAACGCCTCAACCCAATCATTCGGATCATGTTTATGTTTCTTTCTCAGCAGCCTGATGCCGTTTGCAAGATAGCTAGATTCTGAGTGTTTGTTTACAAAGTTTGTTATGATATTGTTAAGGATCCACTTATTAATTATTAATACACCATATACTCAGTAGCTGTGATTCATGTATTTTATGCATTCATTAAATTGTTGATCTTGGACTATAATGAAGTTAGTATTAAAGTTTCAGGCTTATGCATTTGTTCTGTGTAGAAACATCCCTGAACATGGAGTAGGAACTGCAGCTGCTACAGAAAAAAGGTGCCAGGTTATTAAATGGAACCATATGATACCAGTCCTCAAAGTATTGCACTGGTTGCCTATGAACCCAATGTAGTACTTGTATGTGAATGCTTTCACAACTTAAGAACCAAGAATGTATAACAATGCTTCCCCCAGTAACATCAAACTCAAGTTTTAAGATTGGTTAGGCCCTGCTTGTGATACCATCCAGTGGGAATGGCCCATACTGAGAGAATTTGAAATAAGCCCTTCTTGGCAGTACTTTGAGATAAAAACAAGCTCCTTTTTACAGCTGTTTGGAATGTAATGTGGCTGTGGGACTTTTAAAATTATTTTTATTTATTTATTAAGCAAATTTATATGGCTGCCCCACTCACACACGGTGACCCCAGGCAGCTTACAGAATTAAAATCCACAGTCTCTTGATTTATATCTATCTTGTTCTTTCTGTTGTCTTTTTGTTAAAAAAAAGCCCTCTTTGGGTGTTTTTGGTTATGATGCATGATATAATTTACATTTTGCACTGCCTTGGAATTACTTTATTCAAAGGACAGCATGTATGAATGAATAATGATGAAAACGTCAATTCTGAAATAAATCCAATAACTTCAATCAGGTTGCTCTTAACTATGTGAGTAGCATTGTAGCCTTCACTCTTGATTGCTGCTGGGATCGTAACATCAGAGCACATTCACAGCATCAGGCTGTACGCTAACTTTCCTGTGGAAGAACTATTTCTTAATGACCTAATGATAATAAATGTCTCTGTTTTCAGATTTTTCTTTCTAAGCTACTATCTGAGAAGAATAGAAGAATGTTTGATATGATCTATTAAGATCTGTTGCTAGAATTTATATCTTTTAATATAAATTGTTTTTATATTTCTACTGTTTATATATTTCTACTGTGAAGTACTCAATACATTTTTGCTTTCTGAATAATGTTGCTGCTTAGAATAGATCTGCTGAATATTCTGTAAAATGGAAGAGGATTTGCAAGATTATAACTTGGAATGGGCAGAACTCAGATACAGAAATGTTGCTAAGCTTAGCAGACCCCCCCCCCTTTTTTTTTTGCTTCACTTTAAATTCCTTAATTGTTCACCCAGCAAAAATCTCCAAATTCATCCTAAAATTAGATGGTAATTATTGTGTTTCTTCTACATATAATTAGGGCAAGCAGATTTTTTTAAAAGGTTACTCGGGCCTCCTACCTCTCAATGGTACTATAAGAAAAAAGATTTCAACTAACATACTGTAGCTTGTCATGCTATTGTTGCTTATAGTTCCTTTTCTATACAAGTATTAAAATGGTGCCTTTATTTTACATCTGGCCATCCTCTGTATAAGGTAAAATTACAAATCACTGTGTAATAATCTTAATGTAGAGCTAACTGTGCAATTTGATCCATTTTGATCAGAAGTAAGTGCCATTAGTCAAAGGATGAGGACTTGGCTATAAAAAGTCAAAAGATCTGCTGAAGAAGCATGACATAGCTGTGCCAAAAATAAAGTCTGTGTCAGTAACATTTTAGAGTTATTTGTGAATGTCAGCACACATATGGATACAGATGATTCAGTAGATAGTATTTACTTGGACTTTCAAAAGATACTTGACAAAATCTCTCAACAAAAAGTGCTAAGCAAAGTTAATTAGGAGAATAGGAGATCCTGCTCTTAGGACTCATTAGTGAACAGATAGCAGAGAATACATGGACAAATCTGAATTTGGACTGTTGATTTTTAACTTGGTCGTACATTAGCTGGATTTAGGAGTAAGTGAATGATTTGATGGTTGAGTTTGCTAACAACACTGCAGTTATAATTAATGCTTAGAGCAAAAGGGAACCACGGAGACCTTCAAAAGGATCTTTTGAGGAATTGGGCAACAAAATGGCAAATGCAGTTCAGTGTTAGCATATGTAAAGTTATACGTATTATGAGTTAACAATCCTAACTTTTCGTACAGGTACAAGTGATAAGGCTAGTGGTATCAGTAGCTTAAAGAGCCAGTTTGCTGTGTTAGTTAAGTCACTGGGCTAGAAACCAGAAGACTGTGAATTCTAGTCACACCTTAGGCACAAAGCCACCTGGGTGACCTTGGGCCAGTCACTCTTTCTCAGCCCTAGGAAAGAAAAACTTCAGGAACTTGTCCTAGAAAACTGCAGGAACTTGCATCCAGGCAGTCTCTGAGAATCAGAATGATTGAATAGATGGAAAAAAAAATCAGCACCTTAGCCAGCTGGGTGCTTGATGCTTCTTACATAGATAGTTTGTTAGCAGGGGAATGCTGGATTTGGTACAGAGGCTCATAAATTTTTTTTGGCATAAATATATATTATTGGTAAAACAAAACAGTGTTTCTTCAATCATAAAAGCATTTAGGACAAATTCATTTTATTCTTGTACTTATTCATTTATGTATGTATTTGTTATCTATTTATTATTAGATTTGTGTGATGGTGAAAAGTCTCCTGTGCAAGCACCGAGTCATATCTGACCCTTTGGGGGGATGCCGCTTTTGTGATGTTTTCTTGGCAGACTATAGCAGGGCGGTTTGCCTTCCCCAGTTGTCACCTTCCCCAGCAAGCTGGGTACTCATTTTACCAACCTTGGAAGGATGGAAGGCTGAGTCGACCTGAGCCGGCTACCTGAGAATCCAGCTTCTGCTGGGATCGAACTCAGGTCGTGGGGAGAGTTTCAGTTGCAATACTGCCACCTACCACTCTGTGCCACACAAGGCATTCATTAGATTTATATCCTGCCATTATTTTGTACAACATAATACTACTGCTTAAGTAGATTTCAAGTAAAAACTGCATGTGCTCAGAATATTGATTTTGAGTAACAGAGCATTTTGTTTGTTTTTAGTTATCTGGTTTTTGTTCTAAGATATCAGGATAGTAAAAGCAATTTTAGAAAAGCACAACAGGAGAAAGGGGCCACCTGATGAAACATGACATACCAATTCTTCCATCACTTGGTGTTCTTTGGGGTCCTTTAAGGCTACTGGGGGCAGCTCTACACAGTTCAGAAGGCATTCCATATCTTCTGATCTCATGTTCAGCTGGTTTTGAGAGCTGAGTTAACTTATTTCTATTTTGGGGCTGATTTATTTGAACCTGAAGACAGTTAGCTTTTCCATGTGTAGCACTACAGAACTTGTAGGTGGGCCACACTGAGAATTATGGGAGATGTAGTCAGTTTTCCTACTCTGACTGCAATTTTCTTGATTTTCTCCACAACTCACAGATTCCTTTTAATTCATTAGCTATGGATTATTTCTTTTCTGCTAATAGTAGCACACATTAATTGCATTGTAGGTGTAGACAAGCATTAGAATCAAGCACTTCCACATCAGTGCCTTACACCACTTTGGTATCAGTTTCACATGGGATTGATCTCACAAGGCCACCTGGTTTGTGAGCAAAGTCATTTTAGTTTTGATTCTGCTTTGGTTTATTTGGAGCCTCGTGTGGCTCAGAGTGGTAGGCGGCAGTATTGCAACCGAAACTCTCCCCACGACCCAAGTTCGATCCCAGCGGAAGCTGGATTCTCGGGTAGCAGGCTCAGGTTGACTCAGCCTTCCATCCTTCCAAGGTCAGTAAAATGAGTACCCAGCTTGCTGGGGAAAGTGACAACTGGGGAAGGCAATGGCAAACCACCCTGCTGTATAGTCTGCCAAGAAAACATGGCGAAAGCGGCATCCCCCCAAAGGGTCAGACATGACTTGGTGCTTGCACAGGGGACCTTTCACTTTTTTTCACTTTGTTTATTTGAGTCTACAGCAACATAGATATTTTTCTTTTAAGTATTATGACTCTTTAGACCTTGTGGATAGACTGTTTTCTCATTGATCTCTCCCAACTTGAGCCACTGCAACAATATGCAGTCACAGTTGCAGCTAATGAGGAAAGCATGTGTTGCAAAAACGTTGACATGTTACAATTTCACAGCTTGCAAACATCTTTTAATTGCAACTGAGGAATGGCACTTTGCAGACAGCTTTGCCACATAGAGACTGCTTAGATTTGTTTCACAAATGACCAGGTAATTGTATACCTGTACTAAAAATGTGCATGGAATGTCTTTTGTGTGGAGTGGGGAGAAGAGATGTTTGTTTCTCCAGGATTTGGAGCAGCTCAGTGAATGGGTCACTGAATTATTATTATTATTATTATTATTATTATTATTATTATTATTATTATTATTATTATTATTATTATTTCTCACTCTGTTATTGGCCAGTTGGAGTGTGGGCACTGATTGACTCATAATGTTACTGCCTGCTGTCAGCATTTTGAGGTCTGCAGAAGTAAGGGCAGTTGCAAGCTGGCTTCAAAATACTTTTGGAGGAATTGGGGAGTGAAAACTGTGATGTGGAAGAGACCTGGGCTGGTGGTCTTTGTCTTTCACCCTAAGGTCCAAGCCTAGTGGAACCCCTCCCACTGTAATTTTCTACAGTTGTTAACCACAGCAGGCCTGTTGTTGGCAAAGGACATTATAGGCAAAATACATACTTTTTGTACCATCACAGTGGATTAGATACTGGGATAAGCAGGAAAAAGAAAGAACAATTGTATTTATTCCTCATATGTCAGACTTCGAAGATTCCACTGAAGAGATATTTCTAGAGATTCCTCCTAGCTCTTAGATTACGTGCTTCTTGGAGGTTAAAAACATTCTCGTAGAAGAAAGCCTTTAAAAATAACTAAACAGTGAAAAATTTCCTCCTACAATAGACACCCTCATCCTCTTTCTAAGGGGTCTGTATTTTATTGAACTCGTTTGAAATACCAGATTGTAATACCATTTTCTGCAATAAACAGAATTAGTTTTCATTTGCTAAGTCCCAAAACACAATAGACTCTTACCCTCTTTGAAAATTCATGGAGAAATATAAACTACCAAGCTTATGTGTTTGTGTTTGAGTTTGAAAAGGAAAGAAGGAAAAAGGCACAAGGATTAAGTCAAGTTTCACATTTAAGTTATCTTCTGTGTCTCAGTAAATTGAAGGAGCATGCTGAAAGTATAAAAGAGAAGGAAAAGTATAAGAAAGGTGGTTCACTCATTCCAAATTCCATTTGGTAGAAATACATAGAGCAGTCTTCCCCAATATGCTGTCCTACAAGCCTACTGGACTGCGGTTTCCACGATGTCCTAGCCATTGTGATGAGGGTAACCTGACAGAAACAACTGGTGTAAAATATAGAACATTCCTGTCAGTAATTAAGTTCAGCTGCTTCAAGGAGCTCTCTGCACCACCTGAGCATGCATGTATTGTAAGTAATCACATACCCAGAAGACATGGACAGGGCCTTGAAGTTGCTGGCAAATGTCTTATAGGCTGCAATGCCTCGGCATCTTGAGCACTAGTTTCAGAGGGACATTTTGGTAACCTTACAAAATGCTCCTCCAAACAGTTTGTACAACCCTAATAGCAATACTACTCATGATAGCTAGAAGAACAGTCACCTTTTTTTTTTTTTCAGTGCTATAGTCTTCTGACCAAAAGATTAAAAAGAAAACAACTGGAGAAATGTATCTTCCTTTGAAGCTCTTCAAAAGTTCCTGTGATATCTGAGTGGGCTTTGCTAGCAGATGGAAGAATGCAGTGCTATTTAGACCACTGACCTGATCCAATCTGATGATTTTTATCTGCTTGGGAATAGCTTTGCTGCTTCTAAGGGTATCCTGTTCTAGTGACAGAATGGGATGTGTATCCCACTGATGCTATGGAGTGTTCCACACTTGGCCAAACCAAACTATTTGCTGACTTGAATTATCCTTTCTCTGGTTTGCTAGGTTGATGAAGTGCTTGAGAAAGCGTGTTTTCTTATCACCCTCAGTTAGTCATTAGTCATGGAATAGCTGCTTTGAAGTCAACTTCTTCTAGATAAACTAGAAATTTATGTGCATTGTTTTTCTTCAGGAAACTGCCACCAGCACTAATCATTCTGTAGGGCAGGCATTTCCTGTTGAGAAATACTTTTTGAACAAATTTTAAAATATGATTGGTCTGAGATGTGCCTCTGAAAATCCCACTGAAAATGTTGTTACTCTATTATAATGTAGGTCACAATTCTTTTTATTTTAAATTGCCAAGCAAATTGAAAAATGAATATTTAGAAAAGCAATATAGCCTACAGTTGCAATCCCAGAGTTAAATATTACAGCAGGAATAAGGCTAACATAACAGACAATGAATGGAGAGCAGATACATTCCACTTTGTAAACAGATTTCTCTCTCCATTTTCAGTGGCCTCCCTAAAGATTCCAGCTAGTGCTCCCATGAATAAATACTTGGTATAAAATTTAGAAAGTTTATCATAGTTTTGCTTTGATGTAAAACTGTGTTGAATCATTCAAAGAAACTGCAGTGGTTTGTTCTTCATTGTTAGACATCTGGTATGTAGATAGGCTACAATTTTGGACTGTTTTCTGTTTATTTTGAGAAAATATATTCTCTAATTGATGTTAGGCATGTGTCTTTGGTGGGTTAGCAAGAATTGCATTGCAGCTTTTGGGAAGATCATGTAGTAAAAAACAGGTATTCGGGAGGAAAAACTCCATGATGGAAAGAAGTGGTTCCATGAATAAAGGAGGAAAAGAAAAAAAAATCCTCTTCAACTGTAAGACCGGAACAATCATTACAGCAGTGTATTCTGCTTCATGCTTTTATATGATCTCTGACTGAACTAAAAAGATGTGTGACATCTTGACACAAAAATGGGTATGTTAGGATGACAATATGCCCCCATATACCCTTGGAGAAAGACTTAACAAAAACCAGAATTTCTGAGTGTGGTGGGTAAGATTAATATATGGGAATTCCAGAAGTAGGTCTGCTGTAGTCATCATAATAGTTCTAAAGTAAAACAAGTTTCTTCTTTCAGTTGCCCATCTTTTCAGAGCCAGGACTCAAGATCCTTAGTAATAGACAACTGCTTGCTCTCACAAAATGAAACACAAAAGGCTCACAATTGAAGGTGCCTTCAGATGGAAGGTCCTTGTATTGCCAGTCCAAAGGAATAGGGCATCTATTCCATATAATTCTTCTTAGCAGGTTTTCGTAAGGCACATGGCTGCCTTTTTTCAAACATGGAATTATATTTGCTGCCTGTGCTGTGGTATTTGCAGAATCACCTGGTGACTTTTTAAAATTTTCACAGGCAATCTTAATCATAGAATGATTTTTAGATTTTGGACCAATAATATCTTTACTCATTTTAACAATTTCTTGCATTATGTTTTATGTTTTAATAATTTGGTAAGGTGGCCAGAGAACTTGCTTCTTAGCCGCTATATAAGTACTGTAAACTTTTAAAAATAAATATTTTCTAATGAGGATGTTAACTAATGTCTTCACACAGACTTCATGCCTACTGAGTAGACTGCCATATTTTCAGTGATCACTAGAGAAGAGAGTGTTATGGTAAAAGTTAAAGGCCATTAGCTTCAGAGTTAATTTAACTCCCACACCCACACAAAAGCAGTCTTCTCAGAGTCAAAAATGCTCATTCTTTGCAACCCAGAATCACAGCTAGAAGACTCACTAAATGATAGAGTACTCTCAAATCTGAGTTTGAGAACTTGAAAAGTAAATAGAAGAAGAGTAACAAAGTGCAAGATACAGTATCTTCTTTGCCAAGAGAGTGTTAAGGCTGCCACAAATCAGTTCCCTACCTTTCTATTCCATTTTTCCCAACAGTTTCTGTTCCCTGCTTTGGAATTTAGACAACTTACTGTATTCCTTTCCTGACCAGATCAGCCTTGGTACCTTGGCAGGCTTCATATAAGGTTTCACATAAGTCAGTCAGAACCTAACACAAACATAGAACCAGGTAATCAGGAATCAATACTCCAAATGTGACCAGTTAGAAGCTGGCATGAACAAAGGACCAGTCAGGAACCAACACCACCAAAATGACCAATGAGGATCGGGCACAAACAACCAATCAGAGACCAGCCCTCACTAACCTGCACCAATCAGAAACAAGCTTAGCTAAAGGCCAGTCAGAAGTCAGGACACCTGGCTGTAAAGACAGGAGCCCAGTCAGACCCTGCTCAGTTGCCTCTGGTCTGCGCAGCAGACCACCTTGCTTCTAAAGATGCCAGCCACAGTTGCCAGCAAAATATCAGGATATCTGTTGTCTAGACCATGATCACTAAACCCTGAAGCCCAACATCGCCTTTCACATAAGGTCATTATATGCATATAGGAGATAGTCAAAGGTGAGCTATTGTCCAAGTCTTTAAAGACTGATTGAGTTTTCCCTCCCTCCCTCTTACACTCTAATAAATTAGGGAGGAGTCAGTCTGAAGTTCTTTCTCACACTTTCACTGTTTCCAAGGCTTAAAGTATGCTTTTGTTTATGTAACTGGCCCTGTTTCTGCCTAGTCCTCCCAAGGTCATCTCTGGTTCTCTACAGAACCCCAGTTTTCATATCAGTTCCATCTGGGGGAATGCAACTAGGGAGTCAAGATCTGAAGGTCTATGTATCCACAGCTACTAGGATGAGTTTGTTCCTCCCCATCCAGATCCCCACAGTCTTTTGTCACTAGGACAAAATCTTGATAGCATAATTTGGTTGGCAAGGAGTTGAGATGTACAGGTGAGTATCATTAGAATACTGATGATACTTGATCCTGTATCTGATGGATGACCTCTCCCAGCAGCTTCAAGTACAGTAGATGTTTAACAGGAGGGGTGTGAGTGTGAAGCCTTTTGGCACCCTGCAGCTCAAGGACTTTAGATTTGTTTTCTCCACTCCTATCAACACCAACTGGAACTGGCCATGGAGAATGGATGAGAACCACCATATTATGTCCCTAACCCTAACACAGAATCTGGTTAAAGAAGAGAATCTTTAGGAATAGACAATTCCTTAATTAAAGATTTAACCCCCTAATTGTGGCTAAATTCTTTAGTTTTAAATGCAGGCAGAGAATCAGAGCTAAACACAAAATCTAATTGTATGCATGTGTCACCCTAACAAGCTTCGGTGTGTTTAATTTTGGTTTTTTAAATGATTAAGCTGAGTTTCACCCTTTCTTTTCTTTTTTTTCTTTTTGTAAACATGAGAAGCTGAGGGTTCATGCATACATCTACAGAACAAGCATATTCTTCTGACCATTTTTAAATATGTCCTCATGTGTTTGTGTCATTCCCAGCCAAAAGCAGAGACAACCTAAAGTCACCTTTAGCTGTCCTACTTTAAAGTAATGTTTTCTCTTTTCTTCCAACAGCATTTTTGCTGTGCATACAATCTGGCATTCTTCATTGATGATGTGGTTGCTGACACAGCTGGGGTGGGATCTACTCAGCTCCTTAAAAGTATTGGGGCATCCCCCTCACTGCTGGTTGCTAGGAACTGCATTCCATGAACAGTTTGACTTAGGCTTCTAGAAACACCTGGCTTCTGCAGAGGCATCTGCTTGTGTAATATATGACTGCCTCTTTATGAAGTACAGTTCTTATGCAAGCTCCTTATAAATATGGATTTGGTACTCTTGAAAGAGTGTCCAAACTGTGTTTAAAAACAGGACTGTTGCTCTTGTCCAAGAACACTAGTCTTGTGCTGCCCAGAAGATTGATTAAACCAGGAAAGAGAAGTAAGTTTCTGTAAGTTGAGTGTTACTGATTTTGTTACTGATTACTGCATTGCAAGTTTTAATGGGACTCCATTTTCATACTGATTCCTCCATTCCTGTGATTTGCCCAATGGGCTATTTTTAGACACAGGTTTAACACTCTTTCAAAAGAGTACTAGACTACATTTAAAAATAGGCCAGCTGACAAGTCACAGGTATGAAGTACGTCTTTGTGTGCATCCTGTTAAGGCAACTTGACAAGTGGCTAAACCTACCATTCAGAGCATTGACCTAAGTTCACCAAGCCCTGCCTCACTTTATGTTAAGGAGAGGGATTTGCTGGCAGGTGACACGTGGTGGGAGGTGAAATGAAGCCGTGGAAGTACATCAGTCCCTTTCCTAAGCTTGTCCCATTTTGAAATAGTAAACACGGCACCAGTCACAAGCTTTATTATTAAAGCAGAATAGGACTCAGTCATGAGTCACAATTTATGTCAGCATACTTTTGGGCTGCCCCAAGGAGAAGAGGATATAATGTGAACACAACCATGAAGAAAAGCCCTGAAAGCAGTTCACAGGTACACATGAAAAAAGATGACTTTGTATAACAAAGTTGATAAGGGGCTTGGCAACTAATTCCTATGAAGAATGGTTAAAAGGTATTTATAAAAATAATAAAGGCAGGATAGAAAATAAAATAAGTAAGTAAAAGAACTAGGCATGTTTAGCCTAAAGAAGAGAAGGCTAAGGAGAGACATGAGAGCAGTCTTCCAATGCTTGAAGGGATGCCACAGGGAAGAGGATGTAGGTTTATTCTCTGTAGTGACCAAGGGTAGGGCAAGAGCCAATGGGTGGAAGCTTTACAAAGAGAGATCCAAACTCAAAATAAGGAATTTCCTGACCATGAGAGGAGAGCTATTAACTAGTGGGATAACCTGTATCCTGGAGTCATCCAATGTGCCATTATTGGAGGTTTTCAAACAAAGCTTGCCTGGGATGGTCTGAGGATTGCTGCCCTGGGTTGGACTAGAAGATCTCCAAGGTACCTTCCAATCCTAAGGTTCTGTGATTCTGTGCTTCTATGAACATTAGGTGTTTTCTGTGGGATCAGATGAACTCTCTTTTCTAGAATGTACCTAGTAATTTGTCTGGCTATGGCCATATATGGCCCCTCAGTAGCAACTCTACCCCTACTCCTTCTCACTGCTTTTGGTACTGGGAAATCAAGCATAAGCATCTTCTTTTTTTTTTTAATCCATTCAATCATGCCTGATTCTTGGAGGTTGCCTGGACAAGTCCCTGCAGTTTTCTGGGGAAGGTTTTTCAGAAGTGGTTTGCCATTGCCTGCTTCCTAGGGCTGAGAGAAAGTGACTGGCCCAAGGTCACCTAGCTGGCTTTGTGCCTAAGGTGGGACTAGAGCTCACAGCCTCCTGGTTTCTAGCCTGAGGCCTTAGGCATTACACCCAACTGGCTCTCCATCATAAGCATCTGGCTTATGTATAAAGCCCATGTAGTAATGCAGGCAAAAGCCAGAGAGGGTTTTTTCCCCTTTCCCATATCTTACCAATGGAAATTGCACCAATAAAAAGATAATAATTTATACATATTCCTTTTTCCATAGGAACAGCATATATTGCAGCAATCAAATAGAAATTTATTCCAAAACATGCAAGTTTGAGTGCCTCTTTTTGCTGCATGCTGAACTGTATGCCAGTAGAATTCTCTTTAAGATTTCTGTAGCATGTTTTAGAAAACACCACCATCTTCCATAATTTTCAAATGTTATCTGGAATAATTGGAGCAATATTTATTTTCAGTGGCGTGAACTTTGTATTTGAATTTTGAGAAAACAGCCTAAATCCAGTAAATATCTGATTTAAGTACAATATTAAAAGACATCATCATCATCTCCAATCCGTGTCTGGAGAGACTTGCTGGCACAACATCTTAAAGATCAAGAATAGTTTTTTTTCTGTTTTTAATGAGTTTTGATGCAGAATATAGGTTGTGGTGGGCTTCTTTTTAGAAGCTCAGGAAAAGGCATAGGGAACAAAGAAACATTTCCTTCTATGCTACTATATCATTCCTGTCTTGAAGCTTCTGTCATTCTGGCACTAGAAAAGAAATGAACATATTCTCATAGCTCTTCAGTATTTCGGTGCTATAGCATTTACTATTTTGTTTTATTTATTAGATGTTCATACTATTCAAGTTCTCTGGATAATAATACAATTCAGTCAATATATAAATAGCTTGTTATAGTTGTCTTTGTTATACATGGTTTCTGCTTAGTGAATGAGACCAGCAAAGTTGTAATATCAGTCTGTACACTGAGTAGAAACCATATGAAATGGTAAGCTCATTATATATCAACATTACCAATGTATATAATGTGAAAGTGCAAGCAGACTGAACCTGATGGAAAAGGTTTAGATAATCCACTTCCTTTAGGATGCTCTGCAGCTGAATAATTTTCCACCACATGCCTAGTGACCTTCCCCAAAAGATTGGAGTAGTGGGCAAAAGTTATTAAACACTACTGGATCCAAGGAGAACTCTAAAGGAGGGGGCGCCCCACAGCCTCCTTCAAAGCTGCTGGCATCCTCTGTTCCATAGTGAGGCATTGACTACTTCCTGGATCCAGCAAGTCACAGACTCAACAGCTCTACAGGAGCCAGGAGAGTTGGATCAAGCCTGCAAGTGGCATGCTTCAGTAGAAATCCCTCATGGAATGCAAATTTCAGATGCAAATTCTTTGATGGAATCTGACAAATGTTTATATAAGTTGGCTAAAATTATTTATAAGTAAATACTTCCAGAACTTCAGTGTTATTCTAGTTCATAAAAGGGCTGCCTATATTTCCCTGCTAGAATACGCTTAAGTCAATCACCAACATTCAGGTTTTGTTGACACTAGGTTTAATAAAACAGAATGAAGACAGTATTATTTTCCTGTCCTGCGTTTGATGTGCATACTGCTGAGGACAGCAAAGCTGAAGAACAAAGGGCAACAGAGCAGAGACAAGCTGCAGTCGTAGAAACAGTTGTGGTTGGTGGAGGAGGCTAATGCTTCCCTTCATTTGGAAATCATTTCTCGAGAAATGACCAAAAGTAACAGATTGCTGTTTCCAGGCAAAATGTTGCTGAGTTTTTTTTTTCTTTTCATTATTGCAAAGTATATATACTGGCATTTTGGATATTTTCCTTAATAATGTATAGTGTGTGTGTGTGTACATACACACACACACACATATACAAACACGTACATATATACAGTGCTCATTGATAGACAATATTATTTAAAAGATCAGCTGCTCCAACTGACATGTCAGAAATACTCCCTCTCTGCTCTGATTTGAATTGTTTCGGTTTATATACTATCCTTAACTTCATCAGACTGGGGCATGTGATACAACTGCACTTTAAGACAAGGTTAAAAACATCTGCAGTTTAGAAACAAGGTCCCTGGGGAGGGCTTTAAACCAGAGTGCTGATCTGTTTCCTGTCTTTGTTATGATTTCTGCCCTGTAACTGAATATCCCTCTGAGCTGCAGCAAATAAGAATTATCCTACTATGGCTATGTCAGCAGGCCAAGAATTGCTGGCTTCACCTCCCTCTTTTACATATTCCTAGTGAGCTTCCAGAATCCCAAAGCAGATTTTTATTCATTTATATTTTAAACTGTGCTCTCAGAGCATGCTTTGAGAGTAATGGACAGTTGCTCTCATCTTACTTTCGTTATTAACATTAAATGGATGCCTTAGTGTGGGATACTATATTTTTATTTGCTACCTCCAAAATTTCACAGGAATGCTACACAATGGTGTTGCTGTTTATATTTTGTCCTACATTTTTTGCCAACCCTGCCAGGCTAATCTGATGCTGTTTGTACTTAAAATGTCATGTTTAGTGGACAAATGGAATGCAGTTGGTCATAAATCATCCGCATAGGAAACTTCAAAAAATGTGGTCTTACATAACCTTGTTATAATGTATATGGAAAATTACTGGAAAAAAATTGCAAAAGGTAGTAACAGGGAGGTTCTCAGCAGTGTTCTGCAGGGGTAAGAATCTCCTTTGTATACAGCACCTGGCTATCCTTGGCTGTTCTCAAAAAATTAAGCAGGATTAGACATGGCCTTGTTTGGATGGGAAACCACCATACCTAAGTGCTAGATTACACTAGGAAGTCTTTAAAAAAAAGTTGGGATGAAAACAGTGGCAGCTATTTCCATATTGTTGCCAAGGAAACTATATGGACATTCCATAAAGTCACCAGCATTTACTCAACACAAGAGAGATTTCCATTTTTTATGAATATATTCATTATAGGAAAACATGAGGGGTTCTCACAAGATTTATAGCATTTGCAAGAAAAAAATGCCTAAGGGAGGTAAAGGAGCTACATGGATTAGCTCCATATTCCCACTCCAGTATCCACCACCTTCACATGTTTAAAACTAATTGAAATTGTTTGTGTACATACACTTACTGTCCAAGTGTATAGAAGTAGTCCTTGTTTAGTGGCTGCCTCGTTTAGCAACCATTCGCAGTTACAACAGTGATGAAAAAATAACTTTGTGACCAGTCCTCATATTTACAGCTTCACAGGTCTGTAAAGCAAAGGCAAGTTGAAGTACGACTGCAAGCACAGTTGTGGTTTCACTTAGTGACTGTTTTACTTAATGACCAAATTGCCAGTCCTAATTGTGGTTTTTAAACAAGGACTACCTGTATAACTCTTCCACACAATGGGAATCCCTGGTCCTGTGATGTTCAACCTCAGCAGAGTTTAACTTCTATAGATTAGTACATATGTATATTTCCTTTTGATGCATTCCTGATACGTTGGGTGGAAAACTGCTGGACAGCTCCCGCTCACATTATTCCTTCATGAGCAAGAGGCAGTGTAATGACTTGGGAAAAAATAGTCTTCTACAGCACAGGTGTCATGACCTCATTGCAAGGCACAAAGAGCCTCACAACGTAGATCATGATCATCAAGGAATAGAGGAAGAAGATAATTAAACCAGGGATTAAAACAAGCACCCAAAGCACCCACACCCATGGACCCATATACAGCTGAAAAGAAGGACATCGGATGAGCAGAGATAAGCCGCATCTGGTGCCCCGGAGGACACACCAGAATCGAGAGGACAAGAGAAGACACCGGGAAAACGCCCATGCAGCCATCAAGGATCCCATCAAGAGGGATTGGCACAATAGAGGGTGGAGGAGCCCGGGGCCCTACAAGAGGGTATAAAATGGGCACCTCCACACCACACACCCCGTTCCCGTTTTTCGTTCTGTCAGCCACCATTCCAATAAACCAGAAATCCTTAATACCCATTAAGTGAGTCTGTGTCTTATTGCGAAGCGAGACTGACCCTGACAACAGGTGAGATATTATTTAGATTTACTCTACCCAACCCAGCATTGTGCAGTTGCACAGAGTGACAGTTACTAAGATTTATTTATTTTTATTTTATTTATTTATCATATTTTTATCACCGCCCATCTCCCCCACATGGGGGACCCTGGGCGGTTCACAGTAAAAACAATTTAAAATTCAATGAAATTATAAGTAATACTAATATTTCAATAAATATAAAATACAATAAAATCCAAATAAGGACAGATCAAATTCAGCCCATAAGGGATAAGGCTGATCCCTGCAGGGCTAGGGAACTAACCAGCCCCCAGAATGGCTCTTTCTCTTCCCACCCCAAGCATGGTAACAAAACCAGGTTTTCAGCTGTTTTCTGAAGTCCAGAAGAGAGGAGGCTAACCACATTTCCGGGGGAAGGATGTTCCAAAGGGCGGGAGCTGTTGCAGAGAAGGCCCGCCTTCTGGACCTCGCCAGATGGAATTCTCTTACAGATGGGGTCCGTAGCATGCCCTCTCTGCATGACCGAATAGAATGGGTTGATGTGACAGGGATGAGGCAGTCCCTTAGGTAACCTGGACCCATGCCATGTAGGGCATTAAAGGTGATAACCAACACCTTGAATTGGACCCAGAAGCAAACTGGCACCCAATGCAGCGTGTGGAGCAGTGGAGTTATATGTGCTGATCTTGAAGCACCTAAAATCATCCGCACAGCCGCATTTTGGACCAGCTGTTGCTTCCGTATACTCTTCAAGGGTAGCCCCATGTAGAGTGCATTACAGTAGTCTATATGGGATATGACCAGGGCATGAGTGACCATTCGAAGGGCCTCTCACTCCAGGAGGGGGCGTAACTGGTGCACAACACAAAGTTGTGCAAAGGCCCTTCTGGCCATGACTGCCACCTGCTCTTTGAGCAGGAGTCGTGAGTCCACAAGGACCCCCAAGTTATGCATCGGGTCTGTCTGGGGCAGTGCAACCCCATCCAGAACTAAAGACGGCGAATTCCTGGGCCATCCGTAAGACAGCCACTCCGTCTTACCAGGGTTCAGCTGAAGCCTGTTGTTCCCCATCCAGACTCCAACAGCCCCCAGCAAGATTTCCCTGCTAGTATAGAAGAGATTGGGAAAAAATGTGTAGATTATGAAGGATCTGTGCCATATAAGAATAAATAAGAAAAAGCTGGATGTTTCATCACCTGGCCAACCTCAGGCACTCTGGTATAATATGATGAACAAACAGAATTCAAATAAGCTGCCTAAGGAAGCTGTGGACTGTCTTTTCTTGCAGGGACAATTTAGGTATAGGATTCACTACTTTAGAAACAGTTGCTTCAAAAACTAGGATAATAGTTGTGAAGACCAGTTACAAAGCTGCTGAGAACGGTGAGAGTGGTAGAACAACAGGAACTGGGAAGGAGTTAAAGCCTTAAATTAAGGTCAGGGAAAACATATGGCCCTTCAAATGTTGCCGAACTTTAACTCCCAGCAGCAGTATGGGATGCTGGAAAATATACATTAAAATAATATTTCAAATCTGGTATCCCTAAATCAACATATTTTTCTTTCTATTGTTGTGTGTACTATAATTTGCCTCATTCTAGTAATTTTACAGTTATAGTGAAGGGGGAAAAAATTCATTATATATGAAACCAAGTAATTAGCAATAGAATAGGGAGCGTTTGAGTAAAAAATAAAATATCTGGACGAAGAGTCATTTGAAATGCACCTATGCAACTATGATAATTAAACATGTCTCCATTACTTATCATAGTTGACTTCTTTACTGGATTTTTAAAATGGATATATCATCTGCAAACAAATTAAGTACACGTAATGTTTTTATATTAAGACCTTGAATAGTCTTGTTATTTCTGATATTATATGCTAATGTTTCTATGTACTAAGATCAAACAAAATAGGAGAGAGTGGCTACTTTATTCGAAAACAATCAAATATGAGGGCTGTGTAAAAGTTTCTAAGAACACAACAGTTGTGCCAAATTCAGTTTGGGCCATTCTGACCTGTGGGACTTCAGGTTAGGCATGGCTATAATGCTCTGTTCTTTCAGAGAGTAAAAGAATGACATGTAACATTTATTGTAGACAGACAGACAGACAAACAAATAAATAAATTAGAGCGGCTGTTTCAAACACAAAAGGTTTTTAATTCAAAACATTTTGTATATCCCTACTAATGAGCTTTTTACATACATATATTCCATCATCCCTGCCTTTTCATGGTAAACAATGTTACCATGGAAGGCACAGAAAAAGAATGAGAAGTAGTGAGCAAAACAAATCAAGAATTAAGAGACTAGGAAATTAACTAAATATTGTTTACACTATTACTATTCACTGTTCTCCATATCTTTCTGTCCTTGTAAATCATCCTTGCTTTCACCGTATCCATACACTAATTCATAGCCTTCTGTTCCTTAAACTTCTCAACTCTTTTCTGTGAGGATCCCACCAAGTCTTTTCAGCCAAAATGTCCAGTCTTCCTCTGCCTCTCATCCTTTTCCTTATATATTTGTTTGGCAAGTTGATCCTCATTTGTTCTCTCTGTTTTGTATTGAGTTCATATAAGTATAGCGCACATTCATTCTTGAACTTTTTTTAATCACATACTTCTTAAATAACCCCTTCCCACTGCATTCAACTTACTTTTATATTTTGACATAGTCAGCTCTCCCTTCCATATGACGAATTGGCAGATGCATACTCTTATGCACAGTGATTTTTGCTTCTTTCAACAAACATTTGTTCCTTGCAAGAATCCATATACTACTAATACCCATCTACCAGCAGGTGCATGAATTAATTATAGAAATTAACATAAGTAAAACTTTAGTTTAATAAACCATTTGAGGGAAGGGCTTTCTGTTAAACCCCAATGTCCATTACATTTGAATTTACACAACTGACCTGATTTCCATTTGTGTCATTTGAACAATTACCTAACTGAAAAATAATTACTTAATTATATCGTTTGACGCAAATGATGTAAATTATATCAGTTGTCTGGATAGCTATGGAAATCTGAAATAAAATGTTGCTTAAATCTGAACACCACCGAATGGAGGTCTGGAGTATCGAGGTTTTATTATATTTCCAAACCCCATTTCCAAAAACAATTAAAAAAATTTTTATTTTCCACTCTGTATGCTTTGGAAAGCATCTAAAAACAGAAAGAGTGTGTTAGTGTACTTAGGACATTTAGTAGCCTTTTAACTGAGTCTATCATCTTTTAGGAAAAAACTCAAACTGATCAGGAGTTAGGTGAAGAAAGAAATTAAACATTAATTAATGTTTTTACAGCCTCGTCTGCCATATCTCAGCTAGCAGAAGGACCTAACAGTGTCGTATTTGGCTGTGCGATATTGCTGGATCAAAACTGAAATGTTTATAACTGCCCCATCTTCTTGGAGATGATAGTCTCCCTGCTTATTTACTTTCATAAACCTAAGTGATAATTTACTCTAGGACTGCCTTTGTACTGTCAGTTTTCTAGCTCCTTTGTTGAGTGTATGAAAATTATACCTTCCCTACTGGCTTAATTTTGTTTGTTTTCTTTCTTCTTTGCTAGAGAGATGGACATCTGGCAGGGCTTTGATGCTTCCTGGTCTGATCTGATTGTTCTCAGGCTGCCAGAGCTGACCACCACTGAGAGTCAGTGTAACAAGTCAGCATATTTCTTTGTCTGCTTGGAAAGTCTGGTACTCACATTGCTTCTTTTCAAATTAAGCAATAAAGAATAACCAGTGGATTTCCAGTAAACTGTATGGATATTAAACACAGAGGAAGAGCTTTTGAACCACGTCTTTTGCAAGACTTCCAAATAAAACGGGAAGTGTTGGAAGAAGAATGAGCTTGCATGTTTAGTGGGTTGTAAATTATATGAGTTCCTTTCAGCACAGTTAGTATATATAACTCCTCCATCCCCATTTCTGCTTGAGATCTCAGAAGAATATTACAGATTTTCCAGTACCGTTCTCCTTGTGTTATACTGCTATTGATCACACTTTAATACAACAAAAATAAACTCCATGCCCCTTCTGATTCAAATTACCTGTGTGGAGAAGTGGGCTTCATGTATGTAGCAATTTTTCTCCCAATTAGGATAGAATTCTCTATTTTGTTTAAAATAGGTTACCTGGATGGAGCAATGCAGAAGTCTGTTTCTGTTTCTGTGATTGCTCTTTCTAAGTCCATAGCCTGATCATGCCTTTTGACCCTTAAGTGTCTCTTTGTTAACATTACTCATCATTTATTGTTATGTTTCTTAAATTAATTTATTATCTCTTGTATTTGGTTTATTTGGGCCCTAGATCCTTTGTCAGCTGAAAAATTCACTACTACTTCAGGATGTATACAATCATACATGCAAACTATGTACAACCAAAAGCTGAAGAATTTTCAGTGCTTTGGTAAAGGATCTATGATAAAAAAAAAAAACTTCATAAATAAGGGGCTGTTGGAGTGACCATGTGTGTTAGATCGCTGCCACTCCTGATTGGTTAAAGCCTCCAGGGTGGTGTCATGTGGTTAGATCCAAGTGGTAGTAAATGCATCCTTGAGACACGGGTTGCTTCCTGTAGCTCTTAAAGTGATGGTAATCTGCCCTTTCCTCAAGAAACCATCTCTGGATCCAACAGAACTGGATAATTTTCATCTGGTCTCCGACCTTCCGTTTTTAGGTTTTTTCTCCTTTACTGCTCCAAAGGGCCTTAGAGGAAATGGATTATCTAGAACCCTTTCACTCTGGATTCAGGCTAGGTGATAGTATTAAGACAGCATTGGTTGCACTTGTTGATGACTTATGAAGGGCATGGGATGGAAGTAGTACATCCACCATGGCACTCCTTGAACTCTCAGTGACCATGGTGTCCTTCTGGACTAGCTGAGGAAGAAGCGATTGTTCTCTTCCTTTCTCCAGGATTGGTTCCAGTTGATATTGGTGGCAGGCAAGCAAGCTAACCTTACGTGTGTGTGTGTGTGTAATGTGTCTATTCATATCTTATTAAGAGTACAGTTTTCAATTGTTTTTGCTCCTTGTATGTTTCATAATTAGAGGAGGCCAGAACAAATAGATAAATGCTAATTGGAAGCTTCATATTTGAGGTTCATACACATATATAATGTCCTATTACATGATTTGCACTTGTAGAAGCTATGCATTTATCAATTCTTTCCTGACCTAATAAACATAAAGAAACATAGTCATTCCATTGTTTTTTACACCAAGAGAAAAAGGGTTGTTCCTTATTGTGTCTATTCCTGCAGCCCTAATTTATGCAGCTCACTGCAAATGCTTATTTGTGCATACGTCACTGTTAATTAATCTTTAATTATGGCTGATGTATTCAAGAAAGTGCTGTTATTAGATATTGTAAAGGGAAGGAAAGATTAATCTTCCCCAAATCTTACGGTAATTTTTAGTCTTCCAGTAAGGAAATAATGTGATGCTTATCCATTACGTGCTTTTGCAGTCTCTTAATTAAATCACATCATAAAGTTCCAGTTTAGAATATTTTATTTATGTTATATACACAGAAGTGGATTGATATGTATTACACAATAGTTAACAAAGCCAATATTTCCATATTGATCAGAATAAACTGCTGTTAAGAAGATGGAATTGTATGTTTTCATCCATCCATTCATTCACGCACTCACTCAATTTATACAGCTGCCCATCTCAAATACATGACTCTGGGCAGCTAACAATTATTAAAAGCAAGATAAAAACATTATTACAAACTAATAAATAACATATACAGTATATCAGCCAAGATTAAAAAAAAAACCAACCAACAGCAATTAACACAACCATGATACAAGCTCAACCACAATCTGAGGCCACAGGCTCAGTAAACAAAACCAGGTCTTCAAGACCTTACAAAAGGCCACCAGGGTTGGGACAAGTCTAACTTCCTGGGAAATTATGTTCCAGAGAGGAGGTGCTATGACAGAAATTCTTCCAGATGGTACTTCCTAATGGATGGGAACCACAGCATGCCTCTTCTGTCAGATCTAACAGGGCAGGTAGATACAAATGGGGAGAGACAATCCACAAGTAACCCAACCCGAAGCCATGAAGGGCTTTATAGGTAACTACTAGCTGCTTGAATTGAGTCTGGAAGCATAACTGACAGCCAGTGCAGCTTGTGAAGCAGAGGTGTCACATGTGCCAAACAAAAAGCAGCCATAACTGCTGGTACCACTATATTTAGCACCAGCTGCAGCTTCCAAATGCTCTTTAAGGGCAGCCCTGTGTAGAATACATTGCAGTAGTCCAGTTGACCAGAGCCTCCCAATCAGGGAACGGACAGAATTAGCATACAACATATAGCTGTGCAAAGGCGCTCCAAGCTACAGTTGCCACCTCTCCAAATTGTGCATAGGTTCCATCTGGGGTAGTGCAACCCCATCCAAAACTAAAGATGGAAAATCCCAAAACCAAGGGGCCCTAAAACCCAGAGCCACTTGGTCTTGCTAGGGTTGAGTTGAAGCCTGTTGTTTCTCATCCAGACCTCCACAGCTTCTAGGTACCGAAACAAGACCTCCATGACATCACTTGGATGATCCAGGGTAGAGATGTAAAGCTGGGTATCATCAGAATACTCATGATACCTCACCCCAAATTGTCAGATGACCAAGTGGCTTCATGTGGATGTTAAACAGGATAGGAGAGAATATTGAACCCTGTGGAACCCTCCAAAGCAGGGGCTGTGGGATGGACCTCTCCAACCTATCAACGCCAGCTGGAACCAGCCCCAGAGGAAGGAAAAAAAACAGCACAACACAGCACCGCCTATCCTCAACCCACAAAGCTAGTTCAGAAAGATACCATGATTGATGATACCAAAAACTGCTGAGAGGTCAAAAAGAAGAAGGATGGACACACTGTCCAGCTCCAGCCAGAGGTCAGAAGTGCAACCAATGCTGCCTTTGTCCCATACCCAGGTCTGAATCCCACCTTTAAGGGATCCAGATAATCTGCTTCTTCCAAAGTCCTCTGCAGCTGCCGTATAATCACCTTCTCCACAACTTTCACCAAAAAGAGAAGGCTAGAGATTGGATGAAAATTGTGCAGAACAATTGGGTCCAGCAATGGCCTCTTGAGGAGAGGGTGAACCGCTGCCTTCTTAAGAGCTGATGGAACCACCCACTCTCTCAAAGAGGGAATACACTACCACCAAGACCCAGCCACATGTCACCTCCCAGGAAGCCTTAGCCAACCAGGAAGGCCATGGATTTAAAACAGAGATGGTCGAGCTAAGAGTCCCTGTAAGTGAACCCTGTCCACTTCATCAAGACCAATAGGATGAAACTTCTCCCAGATAACCAATACTGGATACCTTCTTCACACTTTTTATTTTTGGAAGAAAAAAGGCAACCCAACAGAAGTTTAACATTTTGCTAAAATAATTTTGTGGTCCTTTCTGTAGGAAATATTTATTGTTCATGTTATTTCAGCAAGCTGATGGTTCTGTGGGAATGCAAACCTATGTAACTCTTAAACTCAATAAACTATTTTACATGACTTGTTAAACTATGGTATTGTTTGGCCTTCTGTGGCATGTGAGCCCAGATCTTGTAGTTAAGGTTGTTTCTAGATGGTTTATTTATCCTAACCATGGCTCTGCATGTTATCCGAATGTAGCTACACACACATACACACTGTCTGTCTAAATTTAAAACTCTCTTCTTGCCCCCAGACAAGCCAAATTCCCACTTGCATTTAACCATAGCACAGCCATTTTTTGAGTACAGCAATTCTCCCATGATGTTGCCTTCATTTCGTTCCAGACCATGAGTGAAACAGACTTAAGTTATCCATGGCTGTGCTGGTATTAAAGTTGTCTCTTTCCCTTATTCTAACATTGTTCAAAAGCAGCCTTAAGGTGTTTAAAATCTGTTTATGTTTCTTCATCCCTAGCATTGGAGGTGAAAAGTGGCCAATAATGGGAGTTTTTAGAGATGTACCTTCAGTGGAGATGTGGGGGGGGGATGGGGTATGTCTCCCTAAGGTACTGTTGTGCTGCATCATCATAGTCAGGGTGTATTCCAGGGAAGGATGAGCAAAGAATGCCAGGAGTGTATGCCAAGAGTATATAATCCCAACTGGGCCACCCATGAAGGCCATCCCAGCCGCCCAGCTAAAGTAAGCAGTGTATAGAAAGATGCAGGAGGCAGATGATCACTTTAGTGACAATGGCACAGTCATCATTTCATACTCTGTGGAAAAAGGCAGTGGTAAATCACTCTTGTATTTTACCAAAACCCCCAAATGGATAACCAATATAAAGTGATTGACAGTATATTGCCAGATGATTGGCCCCTCAGTCAGATGGCACTCAACATGCTACTGAGGGAGAATTTAGAATCTTTTGGTGTACTAATAGTGTTTATGTCATGGCCAGATTAAAGCCTTTGGGGCATCTAGTTGCTGATGTTTCCATACAGGAAAAGAAAATCTGAAGCTGCAAAGACAGAATTATGGTGGGAATATGGGATATGAGAAGCATGAATGTGGGACAGTTTAACACAGTGAAAGATGAAACAAGGATGCATTGACTTTAAGGCACCAGTAAATTGAAATGGACTGGAATTGGACACTTTCAGTCAGAAGAAGAAGTTTACCACTCAGAGCATGAAAAACTCCTCTCGTTACCAAGTTGGAAGGCTATAGGAATTGATGGAATAGCTACAGAAATATGGGAAGCAATAGAAGAAGAATCAGTAAGAGTTCTAACCAAACTATGCCAGCAAATCTGCAGAAAGAAATAGTGGCCAGCAGATTGCAAGAGGTCAGTCTACATACTAAAACCAAAGAAAAGAGACTTAAAAGAGTGGGCAGATTAGTGTACAATACCCTTAATTTCACATGAAAATAGAAAAATATTGCTTAGGATCATCCAACATGGAATGGGAGATTCCAGATGTTCAAGCTGGCATTACAAAAGGCTGAGGAACAAGAGGCATTATTACTGATACATGCTGGATAATTGAGAAAGCCAGAGAATACAGTATCAAAAATAAGTCAGTGTATGCTTCATTGATTAAAGAAAAGCTTTCAGTTGTATCAACGATGAGAAGCTAAGGAATTTGCTTGGGAGAATGGGCATCCCAAAAGATCTCCTTGTCCTCATATGAAAATTTCAATAACCTGCACTATGCTGATGACGCTGCTCTGAAATGCAAATGACATGCAAGTTCTAGTAATGAAAATCAAGGACCATAGTGAAAAAGCAGGTCCACAGTAAAGAAAGCAACAGGTACAGGAACCAATCTGTGTGTAGGTCTCTCAAAGGAAAATACGGCTTTAGAAGTTCTGCTAAGTTGGCCCAATTTTAATTTTTAAAATCTCATCACATTTTCTGTCCTTAGGTGGGATAAGAAAACTCTTGGAGATATACACATAATAGAAAGAATGCAAAGAGATGTATCTGGGTATCATTTGGCAGTAAATGAAAGCCATGTGCAAATTTCAGACTGGTTTTTAAGATGTACATTTGCACACCCACTTCTGAACAGAGCACGCTACTATGAAACAAGCAAAAGCATCTTTATTGCCAGATAGTCAAATCCATGTAACATTAATATGCTATTTCTCTATCTGTTTTAAAATATAACACAGGAAGAAATGGGATAGACTTCCTCATATTTCATATTATTAAATTCATAAATTTCAGTCAGATCTTAAACACTGAGTCATGGCAGTTCTGATGTGCACTTATTAATTTAGCCCTTTTTAAAGAAAAAAAATACACTTTTAGCTAGAATTATCACAGAGCAGCTAACAAGTATCGGTACTAAGAAAATATGTACCTTCCTACAGAAAAGGAAAATGGGTAGAGAAGGAACAAGCTCAGCCACCAATTCTTAAAGTTACAATTAAGTTCAAGTCCCATTGGGATGCAAATAATTTGGATAATGTGATTGAATGGCTACCATCTAGATGATGCAGAGCTCTCTTGGTCTGACAGAACCACCTTCCATCACCTCTGCTGATGGAAAGTCCTTTAGTCCAGTGATACTTCTATAAATGCAGGGGAGGGACAGCTGATCTTCATTGATTCTCCCACCCTCTCCACCATGTTCTCTAAAATCCTCCAAACTTTTGGAGCAGATTTGTGGAGGAATATAGGCAATTACAGAAAACCACTTCTCACAATGTTCTGTTGATAGAACCTCCACTGGATCAGAGAGTTTTCTGTTAGTGGCTGTACTTTTTGGCACATCCACCTGCTATTTTTCATTTCACAAACAAAGCCTCTCCATTGAGGTTCATCCTCCCACAGAAACTTAATGCATATTTGCCCACAATTTCCTAATTGGGGTAATGAAATCTGAATTTTTGATGAAACATCCTATTACATTTATGATTTCTGGTTCTCATAAATGAAATTTCCCAGGATCAAACAATGCGGTTTTTAGTACCAGTGGAAGCTTTCCTCCCAGACAAAATAGTATCTTCTCAGGGGAATTTTCTTGGGGATTGATCATATGCTTCCCATGTAATCTTGTTTTATTAAACTCAGTTAAAAAGGGATGTATGTACATCCTTTACTTGGCTGAAAACTACAGATAGCCTTTGCTTTCCCAAAAATTGCACTCTCAAAAGTAGGTGGTGTTACATTAAACACTAATTTGATTTAATTTACATTTATATTTAATTAAAAGTAAACTAATTTAATTCATGTTATAGAGTATTCTTTATTTTCTCTTCGATCAGATACTTTAGAAGGGGCTTCGGGGAAGGCAGGCTGTGCACTTTCAAATTGAACAAATGGTTTCATTTATGAGTAGTGGATTCTTAAGTGTTGTGGAGTTTTTTCTTCAAAAAGCAATTATGGAAATTCATGCCCTGACATAGTGGTTTTCATCTTAGCACAACAGGCACATTCCTATAGCAGAGAGATCCTGTAAATTCTCATTTATCCAAGTTCCCATTGTGTTTCCTTTTAGATATTCTCTTGGCTTTTCAGGCGCATTAGGTCCACTTTATGGAAGGCCTTCTTCCTCTTAATGAATAGGTTATAATCTTTACTTAAACCAAGATATCCTAACAAATTCTTAGATTATACTTTTTTGAAATGTGAAAAATGTCCATAATTCTGCATGCATAATATTTGTTTATTTATTTATTAATCAAATTTATCACCGCCCATGCTGGCTAAACTAAATCTAGAAATGATCTGCTTGCAAACAAGTACCATATGTAAGAGAATCTGCGTCTTGATCCTATTTCTTCTTTTCAAACAAGCAAAGTGATTTAAAGAATTTTACTGTCAAGACCCCTGATATTGGAATGCATTTGTACATACATTGGAATTTCTGTATAGAGACACATAAAGAGATATCTGGCCCATAGAGAGATTCGTACAATTTCAATATGCTGAAGTAAAAACTACATTAATTCTGAAAGTACTAATAATTTGCAGCAGTCTTCTTTATCCTTCATGTTATTTTTATTTTTTATTTAATAAGCTCCAGTTTGGAACATATTGGCAGATTTCCCATAAAAGACAAATTCTTTTTCCTATCCTTCTAGGTCATCTGCTATTACTAATGGGTTAATATACTGAAAACCTTAAGTCAATAGTGTGGCCTGTCAAGTTCCTAATGGTTCCTTACTTCCTCAGTAATCAGAAAGATTTATTCTGTTGTTCTCTGATTCAAGTTTAAGAAATGCATTTTAGCTCTTGAAAAAGGGTTCTTGGCTACATAATCTGAATGCAGAAGAATGTCCAGACATAACCACAACAACGCTCTGAATCTTGTCAGGGGCTGCTACAGTTCAGGTCTGGAGAGCCACCCGTTGCCCCTCTTGATATAGATACGCTACTATTAGGATGCGAAAAGTCAGTTTTATATTGGACTTGTCAAAAATATTTTTAAAATATGCCTTTTACCATGTCAGTAGACTTGGCATTCAATCTTATGACCTTTGTTCTAAACACCAAGAAGACTTAAAACTCAATGATTGCTCGTATCGTGGGGATTTCTCTCCTCACAAACACCTGCACTTACAACCCCCCAAAATGATAATCCATGATGCAGTGGATTACACCTGATGAAAATCAGTGGAATTCAAAGACATTTTCCAAAAATCAGATCCATCCAATCAATATCCACTCAAATCCACCCAATCCACCAATTGACCCAATCGTCAAATAATGATTCCTTAGCATGGTAAAGGTGTGGCTTTTTTGTGTGTCTGGGTGGGGAACCTGTTCAGTTAAGACCAGTTTTTATTACTCAGCCTCCTATTGGGCAAACTGCCCAGAAAAGACTAGGGTTATTTCCTGTGAGGATATTGGGATATAGAGTTTCAGTCCATGGCTTTTGCAGGATATTACTACATAGAGATGTTGCTTGATGTGCACAAAATATTGTAACCAAGCCACTCAAAGTACAACTGCTTTTGTTACCACTACTCTTGCTTAATATCCTTTCCCCGGGACACATCAATCATATACGAAATAGCAGAAGGGGACCATGTAGTGATAGAGGCTATTTAGGCTAGTGATTTATAGCATCATCCATTCAGCACTATGATTATATAAAACCTGTCCATATTAATGCTATGTCACTACACTTATGGCTGGATAATGCTGTAAATCGGTGGTGTGGATAGCTTCTGAGTCCCAGACAGTGATATTAGATTATGTCTATAAAGCTGCATCTCTGTAATTGTAACTCCACTTCCAGGACAAACACACTTTGCTTCCATCAGAATACGTATGGTCAAGCAAAGGGGCGTCTCATCCCATCCTCATACTACAAGCTATCAGACTTTGAGATGCAGCTTGCTCTCTTTATGCTTCAAACATTTCTAGATCTTTTATAATTCTAGATAAATGTATTGGCACATACTTAATGAACAATTTGGGAAAAAATATGGTTGCTGAGGTTCGCAAATTTTAGCAATATTAACTCTTAGTATTTAAGTGTAAATTTATCTCAGTTAAAGAGCATGGTTTTTTTTGTTTTGTTTTTGTTTTTCTGGGGTGTTCTTATTTGTTTTGATGGAGACAATTTTTTTAAAATAATTTTTCTTCTTGGAAGAGACCAGTGGAAGCTGGTCAAAAGACCAATGGAACACTAAATCAAACTTGTCGAATAACAATAAAATATATAATTGAGTTGACTGAATCTCATTTTCAGTTTGGACTGCTATTTCTTTTCTTTTTTCTCATCAAGTTTTGTTAGCAAGGCATTTCTATCTTAAATGAAGCACTGAAAAGAGGTTTTGGAAAACAAACTTCAGACTGCCAAAAGAACATTTAAGGCTCACCTCCAAATTAAAGTTATCTGATTTATATAAAACAGGCTTTTTTTCCTTTTTGGAAGCTGTGAGGGTAGTAAGTGCCCATAGACTGTCTCAGAAAACATTAAAAGGTAACATGGAAAAGAATCCATATTCTTTGGTTTTAACATAATTTTATTCTAAGACAGATTTTTTAAAATGTGATATATTAATGTTAACTGTTCCTAAATATAAGTATTGGCACATACGACAAAATCTTTTAGCTGTATATGTGAAAATCATTTGGCTATAAATGAAGGAATATTTCATGTCTGTTTTCTTTATATTTTGTTTTGTTTATTATAAGCAACATACACCAGGCTAGAAACCAGGAGACTGGGAATTCTAGTCCCGCCTTAGGCATGAAAGCCGCCTGGGTGACCTTGGGCCAGTCGCTCTCTCTCAGCCCAACTCACCTCACAGGGTTGTTGTTGTGGGGAAAATAGGAGGAGGAAGGAGTATTAGGTATGTTCCCTGCCTTGAGTTATGTATAAAAATAATAAAGGTGGGATAAAAAAAATCTAATAATTTTAAAAAATTGTATCTAGTAGGGATGTATTTTGGAATAAATGGGTGTTGTTTTGGGATTTGTGTGTGTGCATATGTGTGTGTGTGTGTGTGTGTGTGTGTACACCTGCGAGTCAGTGTTGATTCCTGGCGACTGCCTGGACAAGTCCCTGCAGTTTTCTTGGCAAAGCTTTTCAGAAGTGGTTTGCCATTGCCTCCTTCCTAGGATGAGAGAGAGTGACTGGCCCAAGGTCACCCAGCTGGCTTTGTGCCTAAGGCAGAACTAGAACTCACGGTCTCCTGATTTCTAGCCTGATGCCTTAACCACTACACCAAACTGCCTCTCAGTTTTGGGATATGAAAGTATAGTTCATTGTTTTTGTTTTTGTTGCTGTTTTTAAATGCTGGAGACAGTATAATAGTCAGAAAAATTCCACATAATGACCATAATGAAATTTAACTGACCAAAAGTAAACAATATTTTGGCTTGTATATCCTTTGCATAACAGTGAAATGTGGTTTTTAGGTTTTTCTTCTTCAAAGAATAAAGAAAGGTCTGTAAGAGGAGTTCTTAATATAGAAACTTTAGAAATACCAACTTGAAATGACAACCTGAAATATCTTTAAGCAAAACAGACTAAAACAATCAACCCCTCTCCCCACACCCAATAAGGGTGAGGAGTACTGTTCCGCTTTTTACAATATAATATTCATGTCTTCTTATATATTACTTTGTAGAGTTTCACAACTATTTTTAAAAGTCTAAGAATTTTAACAGTTCTTTGTATGCCCACTTCTTCAGAAGTAATATTTGTCTATTTACTTATTTAAATTTATTTATATGGCCATCCATCTCACTCATGCAACTCTGAACAGCAAAGAAAGATGTAAAAATATAAAATAAAATAAATACAATATTAAAAAAACAAACACTATCAAGGCTATCTAAAACACAAGGTGACTGCCAAAGTGTAATGGGAAAAAGGAATAACCCCGAGGAACAGGAGGAAGAGCCATAACCAAGACAACAGTCAGGTGAAAGAAATCTGACTCTGGGCCAGAACTGTAACCCAAGAAAGCGTCTCAGACAAGACCCTCCCTAGTTCTCACAAAGATAAAGGGAGGGGGGAAGCACAAGACTTGCAAGCTTCTGTTACTATAACCTTATACTAAAAGTAGTACAGATAGGCCTCATTTAACAACCACTCGTTCAGTGACTGTCAGACATTAACAACACTGAACAAGTGGTACTTAACGACTGGTTCTCAAGTTTCCAGCCATCCAGTACCCCCGGGGTCCTGTGATCATGATCTGGGCACCTGGCAACTGGCTCGCACTTACGACAGTTGTAGCATCCCATGATCATGTGATCACCATTTGCGATCTTCCCTGCCAGCTTCCCACAAGCAAAGGGGAAGCCTGCAAATCGCTTGGGTAAGTCTCCCGTGCCTGGCAGTGGCCACCCTAAGCCTTGCGCTCACACCACGCCACACCAGTCCCTCACGCATCCTCCTCCACCCCACAGCAGCCATCTCAAGCCTCACTGCAGTTATGCTGCACTGGTCCTAATTATGGTTGTTAACCAAGGACTACCTGTATTAGCATGCATGACTTTGGTTTCCTACTCTAGTCTGTCTTGAAGGGCTGACACTAAGTCACCATACGCCAACAGTGTGGGTCCAAATATTCTCCCAACCCCCATGGCTAGGAAAACAGGTCTTCAGGGCTTTCTGAGAGGTGAGCGGTGTTGGGGCCACCCTAACCTTGGGGTCTTATGGTGTTCCAGAATGCAAGGGGCAGTTACAGAAAAGGCACGCTTCCTGATCCTACTAGATGACAATCCATGATCAATGGGAACCAGAGCACCTCCCTCACGCCTGATCTAACAGGATGGGGAGAAACAGTGAGAATAAGGTGGTCTCTCAAACATCCTGACTCCATGCCCCGTAGGGCTTTATTGGTAATAACTAGCACCTTGAATTGTACCCACATGGAAATTGGGAGCCAATGCAGCTCTCGGCGCAAAGGTGCACAGAGGCATAATGAGGCATACCCGTAACTACCCCTGCCCCTGCATTCTGGACTAATTGAAGTTTCACATATTCAACACATGTAACACCACTACTATGTGACCTGCTGGTGTGCTTCCGGGTGCAGTTCAAGGTGCTGGTTGTCACCTTTAAAGCCTTCATGATTTGGGACCGGGTTACCTGAGGGACTGTCTTCTCCCAGTTGTTTCTAACCCTCCAATTCAGTCTAGTAGGTTGGGCATGCTATGGGTCCCGTCAGCCAAGGAATGTTGGCTGGTGGGGACTAGAAGGCGTGCCTTCTCTGCTGTAGCTCCTGCCCTCTGGAATATTCTCCCTTCAGAGATCAGGATGTCCCCAACCCTGTTGGCCTTCCATAAGGCCATGAAGACCTGGTTATGTGCCCAGGCCCTGGGCCCTGTGTGTGTTAAGGGCCTCATTTCTTGGCTATCCATGCATCGTTTACTTGGCGACCATATATATTTATTTTGTACTTTTAATTGTTTTTAATTATTTTAACTGTGTTATGGCTTGTATGATGTAAGCCGTCCAGAGTCACTTGTTGAGATGGGCGGCTATAGAAAATAAATAAATAGAATAAGATAAACTTTGAAAGGTTTGTTTTCAGCCCATCACAGTGTCCATGATTCTTCATTGCTGTTATTGCCATTCTTTGCTGCTTTCACTTTTACTGCCATTACACAACCACTATTTTAGCACTTTAAATGAAATCTGCTGTCCCATAATGTCCATAATGTATATTCAGTGAAGGCCCATGTAACCTCATCTGAATTAATGAAAATAGGTTGAATTACTTATTTCCAAATGTATAGGATTCTATTCTGTGCAAATGTCTATAATCTACCCCACAAACATTTAGAATTTTTTAAAGTTAAGAAACAATAGAAGTATTACCTTTTGGCTTTGGAGAAAACAAAACTATCATTTATTTATATCAATAAATATAAAACGGAAATACTGGAAAATAGTGTAACTGGGGTGTTTCATTTTTCTTCATGGACTGTTCCTATGCAAGTTTACATTTCTGGAAGCCATCATTTTTTATATTTCAAGGACTTCAACTTACATTGGAATCTATCAATAAATGGGAATGGATGCAAATTATTGTGGGTGGCTTACAACAATTAAAGATATTACAGTAAAACCAATAAAACATAAAAGGTAAAAGATGGTAAGCCCAACGACTGGATGGAATGAAGCAGGGGGTCTTCCTCTCCCTCACCAAAGGCCTGGGAGAAGAGCCAGGTCTGCACAGCTCTTCTAAACAACAGCAGAGCAGGGGCCATCTGGATCTTGGGGGGAACCTCATTCCAGAAGGCAGACACTGCTACCAAAAAGGCACACTTCCGGTGTCCCGATAGATGACATCATTTAATTGAAGGAATCTGGAGTGCACTAACCCTGCAAGAACAAATTGGCCGAGCAGATACTATGGGAGACAGGCAGTCCCTCAAGTAACCAGGTCCTATGCCATGTAGGACTTTATAGGTAACCTTGAATTGCACCTGGAAGCAAACTGGCAACCAGTCCAGCTCATGAAGAGGTGGTGTTGCATAGGCATACTGAAGCATGCCCCTCACTGCTCACACTGCTGTATTCTGGACCAGTTGAAGCTTCTGGGTGATCTTCAAGGGCAGCCCCGTGTAGAGCACATTGCAATAGTCAAGTTGCAAGGTGACCAGAGCATGAGTGACTATCTGAAGCCCCCCCCCACCTAGAAAAATGTGCAGTTGGAGCACCAGATGAAGTTGTTCAAAGGCCTTCCTGGCCATAGCTGCCGCCTTCTCTTCAGCATTGAGCAGATAGTAAGACAAGGATTATGATATCTGCTTGGTTATTTAATGTATTGATATATAAATGTATTAGGAATGATTGTGGTGACATTGGTGGTATGTTGGCTGGGGACACACATTTATGTGTACTTTTGTATACAGGTTATGCCATGTTTTTGGCTGAGAACTTGAATTATTTTACAAAAGAAGTTAAATCAGTTGCATGATGGAATCAGAAGTCTGGGCTTAAAAATTAATGCAACAAAAACCAAAGTAGTTGTATATGTCAGGTGAAATTAAGTGAACAGTTGCAAGTTATGCATCAGTGACAAAAGCTAGAGCAACTAGATGATTTTGTATACTTCGGTAGAAAATATAGAAAAATACTGAAAGAAAGACAGTGGGTAGTATATGGTCTGCTGAAAGAATGAATGTCGAAGACTTGAAAATGGCTGTGTATAACAGCATGCTTCTGCCTGGTTTGTTACAGCAAAATTGTAGGAGTTCATTCCTAGACTGATAAAGATTCAGGAGAATATTACTGTATGTAAACACCCAGTTGCAAGCTTCTCCATTATCAGTGAAAAGACCTGGCATCTCCACAGAACCCAGGAAGGCAGTTAGAAGTTTCAAACAAACCAACCTCCACCCCACTGAACATTTAGATATAGACATCCTGGAAGGGAAATATTTCAGTTGTGAGAATTCTGGTAATCCCATCACTTTCATCACTGTGTTACTTGCTGTGGTAATAAAACAGCAAATAATATAATTTAATCATTATATAGCTCAATTGGTTATATATTAATAGATGATCTAGCTGATTTCAAGGGGTATGGCTTGGCTAACAGAGGGTTATTGTCAATTCAGTCCAGCCTAGCCATTTATCATTGGTTTCTCATTCCTAGATCACCTGCCTATATCTTGATATTCCTGAAAACTATGCCCACTTTAGAATGTTAATGGTTTATATGTGAACTGCAGAGTGATAATATTTGAGTACTTAATGCATTTTGCCTTTTGTCAGCCTTCCTTATGAAGAGTACTGAGAAAATTCAAAGGGGATACTGTATAGTAAGGGAGTAGTGAGAAAAAGAATGTGAATGGATGGTGAGTGGATGAGATAACATGTTTAGGCATGAATTAAGTTGACAGTGAGCTGCTGGTAGAATCCAAGAATCTAGAAAACTGTCTACAGACTGTATGGAGAGAGAGCAGCATATTTACTATGGTTACCTTTAGGGACTGGAAAAGGAAAAAAAAGAGCGAGGGGATGGAACACACTGCTAGCATACACGAAGCACAGAGAAAATACCAGGTGGAATCCACCTGAGGGACATGTCAGGATGCTGTGGGAACTGAACTAGGAAAAACCAAGGTCCCTGATGCTATTGAATGTGGAAAAGGAAAGGTTTTCCCCTTACCTGAAAGGTAGGAAGTAGGAGGAGGGCCAGTGAGAAAAGAAATTGGCAGGGTTTGGGGATTTGCTCAGAAATTACATTTCTGATGTAACATAAGATTTCATTGACAAGCCAACTGCAGTTGGAACTATGATTGAATATACACACACTGCTAATGTAGTTTGGCAATATTTCCACTGAAAGACAAATACATTCTGTTCAGCAAAGAAAAGGATTCATTTACTCTATAATATTAATAAAATGTTCACTAATATTTTCCTATCTCTAGGGAGAGGGTTATCACCCTTTTTTCACTTAGGAAGAGAGGATAGTTTTATGTATTCTATGCCTATGCAGACCATTTAATACATGTGAAGAAAAAAGGCAGTGGGCTTTCCTGTGAGTAGTCAAATAACTTTTATTTCTCCCAGATTTACAACTCTGCCTTAGTGTGTATGATGTATGCTTCTGTTGGGGACGCAGCACATACTCAGCTGTATTTTCTCTCAAATGTCTTCTGAGGAGCCATTGAAGTTTGTTTGTTTGTTTGTTTGTTCGTTCGTTTATTAATTACTCAAATTTAGCCACCGCCCATCTCCCCCAGAAGAGGGACTCTGGGCTGTTTACAATGAAATCCCACATAAAACATAAACATTAAAATCACCTAAAACAATTATGATAAAACACAATAAATAAATAAAATCCCAGAGAAATGTAAAATCCAGGCTGGTGGGAGGGACTCTAGGGTGCAAGCCATCCCCAAGAATGGTTATTCACTTTCCCGCCCCAGGCGAGACGGCAAAACCAGGTCTTCAGGGCCTTCCAGAAGGTCAGGAGTGAAGGGGCCTGCCTCACCTCCGGGGCAAGATATTCCAGAGTTACAGGATATACCATGGTGCTTTGCAGATAGGGACTCTTGTGTTCATCTTGCCCAAGAGAGCTAAAATATGCACAATCCAATACCTTAGTAGGCCAGAATGAAAAGCCCTACACTTCCAGCATTTTCAAGTATGCTAACAATTAGCTCTGAAGTAGTTTAATTATGCAATTGAATATATTCATACAGACTGGATTGAGAGAACTCTTTAGGAATGCAAAGAATGTATTGTGCGTATGGTGATGGTTTAACCTTTCTTTAAAGAAACAGAATGGTGGGGGTCCTGGAATGACAAAAGAGAGAAGCAGATGTTTGGAACATAAATTACATTATATCATTCCATGTTGTTATGAAAGAAAATTCCTATCTTACCTCCGTGTTCAAAATTTTTTGAAATATTTTATTGTACTGAAGTTTTTACTCACAGCATTACCTCAAAATAATATGTGAAAATATAGGTCTCTCTGTGGCTTTCTCCTTTGAGTTGCTTCTTTAAAATTACCACTCTCGACACTGTACATAAGAACAATCCTGTGGGATCAGGGCAAAGCCCACCCTAATCCAGCATTTTGTTTCTTACACCAGATCACTCTGGGAGCATCTCACAGCAGGAGACTAAAACAGGCCCTTCTCTTGAAGCTCTTCTCTTGGGCACTCATGCTGCCCTGACCCAGAGGTGATCCTGAGTCTTCAAGAGTGATGGCCATTGATAAACCTGCCTCCCATGAATTTATCCCATCCCCTTTTAAAGCCATCCTCGTTAACTGCTTGGTAATGGGTCATGTATTACATGAAGAAGTCCATTCATTTATTTGTTTTAAATCTGCTTCAACTTACTCACATTTTTGCTATGCTAAGTCCAAAACTGTGCTGGTACTGCAGAGATGGTTTTAAACTGCGTATGACAAAAATTTCATGTAGGTTCTAGATTCTTGATATAACTGCCTCTTCCTTTATCTCCTATAACTTGACCTACAGCAGCTTTTTCCTTCCTTCTGTAAGACACAGCCCACTGATTCTGCAGAGTCCTCAGTGTCTTTGTAGTTGAATTACCTACCCCTTCCTTGTTACCTTTGCCCTTCTGTGTTTTGCTAAACCTTGATCTTGTTATGTGTACATTCCTTATCTTAATAAATTTAGATTATGGCCCCTTTCCAATTCTCAGCCCAGCAAAACTGAACAACAATCACTTCTCACACTGAGGCTGATCTGCAAACTCTTTAAGTTCCTGAGCAGCAATTTTCTCTGCTTCCAGAATGGTTTTGATTAGTTGATCAGCACCTGCAACTTCAGGGTCAGAAGTACAATGCAGTACAAATTCTACATTCTGAGTAGAATTTGACATGGTGATCCAAAATATTGTTTGCAGAGAGATGTGTGTGTGTGTGAAAACACTTTAGTCTGTAGTTCTGGAGTTTTAAGCCCTGTTTGCTTTGGATAAGGAAGAATCAAGTATCATTGCACAAAAACTGAATTCAAGACCTATAGCAGTTTGTTTGTTTTCTGGTAGAAATTTGGAGTTCCCTGTAAATCTCCTGCCGCATCAGTGGTACTGCTGCATTTTTAAAATACTGTAATGTGAGTCAAAACAAAAGGTTATGGCTGCTATGTTGAATGATCCCATATAGACACACATGCATATGCAACTCATTAATTGCTACCAGACTGTTGATGGCCTTAAACCATACCATGGCATTTCAGACAAATGGCATTGTGGAGGTTTTCAGTGCTTTAATGTTTATTACTGCCTTCAATATACTATAAATAGCAAAGTAGCAAACAAGCATGGCTTGTCCTTTGTTGCTTTTGCAACCTTTCCCTACACTCGTGAGGATCACTGAAAGCAAGCAGGGAAAGCTTCAAGAATGGAGACTGGCAAGGATATTCAGATGTCTTTGCAGTTACTAAGTCTGCTGGTTACGGAGTCTGCTGGTTAGGGACTCTTAGGTAAAGAACCAGTGGCTGCTTGGTTCTTTGTTCTGCTTGCTTCAATTCAACAGGCTATGGCAAAGCATCCTGGGATGCATTGTAAAATTCCTTAAAGTAGTCCAGAGGGGAAAGGTCTGTCTTCTCTATTAATTCTTTAACATGTCAGATATTAATTTTTTTAAAAAGATTTAAAAGATACATGAGGTACCTTCAGGATTCAGTTTGCTCTATCACATTCAAATGAATGAAACACCATCCAGACAATTAGCAATTTTATGAATGGCTTTTAAAAACTAAAGAGCTTTTAAAAACTAAAGAGCAAGTGTAAATATCAAAACAATAATCCTTCCCTCCAAATTCCTGCTATGTTCCTGATTTAGACTGAGATCTTAAACCTGATTTTTGCACTGAAAGAAAGAAGTCCTTGTTGGGCCAAGAAAAACTTTTCTTCTGATGCAAATAACAAGCACAGTGGGGCTGGATCCAGATTAGGTCCACAGTGGGGAGGAAGGGTTAAAACCACTGTAAGTCATACATCAGATGCTGATGGAGTTGAAAGATGTTCGAGTAGTATATCAGCAGCATGTGAAAGTCACATCATTCCCATCCTGGTCTAGAGCTTGTTCCTAAATTATACTGATTTATAACTTATTAGTTATATGCTATGGAGAGAAGACCTGTGGCCATCCAGATGTTGCTGAGTGCAACTACCAGCCTCTCTCACTATAGTTGTATTGTCTGAGACTGATGGGAGTTACAGTGCAGCAAATCTGGCAACAGACTGCCAATTCTTGCTATATTGGTTAAGAAGCCAGAGACCCTATTCTACCTGCACAGATTAGAAAAAAAAGCCAATATAAAAAATAGAACAGAACAAATATTAGTTCATTTTGCTTTGAAACTGGCATTTTCTGATGATGAAAGAGACTTACTGAAGTTAAGATTTCCTTACAGCTAAAAAGCTATCAGTTTTCCATGATTTTCCATTTCCCAATACACAGCTATCAGCTAGAGGACACAACGGAATGCATCAACAGAATTCTTAAAATCAGTACAATTAGCCTAGCTAACCTAGTTACTTGTTAGCAACTTGAACAAGGTCTTTGATTTCAGCAGATGTTCACTGCAGAGAAGATGGTTGGAGAGAGTTATTTTAGGCTTCCTGTTTCTTCATTCTTTCTCTTGTCTTGTTTTTTCTTCTCATCTTTTTTTCCTTGAACATTTCTTGGTTTTATAGAAAGTAATAGCCAGCTTCTTTGGGGAGACTAACTTGTCCAGTGAAAAACATACTCTGTCCATGACATCCTGAGTTAGGCCAGTAAATTAGAATATCTGTAGCAGCTAAATCCACCTTCCTACTGAATCTTGATGGAATTAATTGCAACCCAAACTAACCAGTAGCAATTGTCAAAAATGGTGGCTTTTAGGGCTACTATTTTATAATTAATAGCTTCCCCTTTCTCCTTTGTTATGGTTTCTAACCCTCACCCTCTTTTATTTTGAAAATGGAAACTGCTTACACTTGTCTAATTGTCCAAATAATCCTCTGCTTACTTGAAAGATCTTGATATATATTGATTATGTCTTTCCTGGCACAACTGCCTCTTTCCCTGTTTGTTCAATTCTAGAGATTCAGAATGAATTTGTATGTTGCAGTAAGCAAAATAATTGAGTTTGTAATGTCTAAGTCATTCCATTGGCAAACTGACAAAACCCTATGAGATTGAGTCTGCTACTCAACTTTGTTTTGAGAAGGAACAAATTCAGACGAGGAGATACGTATTTTTGAGGGTGGATTTCCTCATCCATGTATATCCACACAAAGGGTTTATATTTAATACTGCTGCAGTAACAGTGTGAATTTTCCAATATGATACAAATCTGACTTTTTAAATATATAGTGTATATACTAAAATAACATGGCAATCTTGTCTGTTGGAAGAATGATTATTTTAATGGAATTATTGATGAAATTGATAGGTGTGTGTGAAAACACACATATTTTGGGGCCACCTACTACTTCAGAGCAAGAGAACTGAAAGTAAAATTAATTCATGGCTTTTAAGAGCTTAGCCGTCTGAACAGAAGACCATAGCAGTGACTGACAAGCTTCCTGAACTTTATTTAGTGACTTCTTCATGGTAGAGAAGCACTTTGCAGCTTTATGGCATAATTTCACACATCCTGACACTCAATGCTCACGCATACACACAAAGAGTGAGAGAGAGAAAGTTAAAAAGCTGTGAAGTGATTAAATGTGACAGTTTAGGGAAACCCTTGAAAGAAACTTCTGGTCAGTTTTTCCCCTTCATCTGTTGTTGCTTCAGGTCACAGAGGTCCTGTAAATAGCCCAGTCATGGCTAATTCCTCAGCAGGCTTAGCATGTGGTTTGAGTTTGCAAAATGATTCAGAAGCACACTGTGAGATAGCTACTGATAACAAGCAGATGTGAAATATGCTTTTCAAAAAGAGGAGGTAGGGAAGTGCAGTGGACATTAGTTGGATCTGATTTGAGCAGGCATGGTATAATTCCAGTTATAACTGCTTTTGGCACTTAGATAACCTCTAGGGATAAAGGGAGCATATTCAAGGGGGAAAAAAAATCTTTCCCCCTTTTCCTAAGAATATTCATGTTCAAAAACTGTATTTGGATTCAGAGAAATATGAGCCTGTTTTTTATCCAATCTCATAACATTTTGAAAAGGCATTTTATTTTGATTTCATGTAAATAGTTGGTTTTTCATTATATATTGAAGTATTCTAAGAATATTATATGTCAACTAACTTTTAAATATCAAAAGGAATTAAATTCCACCATTCTTTTTAAAGGCAGAAAAGGTATTATTTCCATCCTTACCAAGCTATTTAACCATGTTTTTTTGTAATTTCACTTAAACTTCCTTAGCTCTGCTGACTGAAGACTTTCTACTGCATTTGTGCTGCATGTTTTCACAATATACTGTTGATTAACATCTTATAAAATGGAACATCTTCACACACTGTGTTTTTCACCTTTTCTGTCATGGGAACCACTAAATATTCAGAAAGTACAGGGACTAATTAAACACCCCTAAATTACTCTTAGATAATTATTTTGGACTACTTCAATTATTTTATGTAGCCCATGCCGTATTATATCTTAGCATAAATTTGCTGGTCAAGAATGTCTTTAGGACTAAGGGGTTAGGATAAGTGGATCTCCAGCCTGATGAAATCCTGTTTTCAGATAGTCATCATCGTATTTCCTATTCACACTATTTTTTCTTTGTGCAAGAACACTGTTCCCTGTTGTACAACACATGTAAACTCAGTCAATAACTCTTTTGAAACCTGTTTGTCAGTTTTTTTAATGTTAATATTTATGTTGCTACTTTTATTATCATTTGTATACTTCAGTGAACCACTTTACAGCCACCTATTCATTCTTGCCAACCAGGGAGGCAGGGAAGGAGATGATAAGTGGACTCTAGCCCATGCCTGTGGGGAACCTGCAGTGGACCTCCTGGTGGACCTTTACAGACCACCAGTGATCTGTCAGCCACATTCTGAGAATCATTGCTATAAGGGGTTAATGTTGTATTTATTTAACAGCTTGTTATCAGCCCCACTAGGTAGACCACACCAGGAAATCAACTCCAAAAGAAGACTAGAACTACTTTTATGAGATTGACTCTAATAACAGAAACTAGCAAGTCTGATTGTGCTGTACCTCCTCCTTGTACTCCAGTGACTCAGGGAGGTGTCTGCTTGAGCCACTTCCAAATACAGGTAGACCTTGGGTTATGATGGCAGTTGGGACCAGAATTTCCATTACTAAGCAATGTGGTCATAAAGCTCACTGTCATATGAACGCATCCCAGCAATCCCTGCAGTCCTGGTTGCCATCATAACCCAGGGACTGCATGGGTCATTAAGTTATGTGACTGCCCTCGTGTGACCATAACATGGGAAGAGGCAGGAATCCAGGCAAGCAGGCTGGCAGGCGAGAGCTGCAGGTGGGAACTACAGGCAGATGAGGGCTACAGACTGCGGGCGAGTGGGCAGTGGGTGCTGTGGGCGGGCGCTATGGAGTGAAGGCAGGCAGATGGGTGCCATGGGTAGGTGCTACGGTGTGGGCAGGCAGGTGCCGCAGGCAAAAAAGTGGCAGAAGTGACTTATGGAGCAACTTGCAACCTGCTGACTTCCCCATTGACTTTGCTTGTGGGAAGTTGGCAGGGAACTTTGCAAATGGCAATCACGTGACCATGAGATGCTCCATCACAATTGCAAGCCAGTTGCCAAGCACCCAAATCACGATCACATGACTGTGAGGATGCTGCGATGGCCACAACTTCAAACTCCAGTTGTAAGTCCCCCTCATAAGTCCCCCTATTGTAACTTTGGTCACTGAATGAGTAGCCATAACCTGAGAAGTACCATATTACCTCATTTCCCAGACTTAAAACATGCTTCAGCCCCTTTTGCCTAGGTATTAGTTGTTGCATATTTCTGTCATGGTCACTTCCTCTATACATCTCTATACATGTTGCATTTGCAGAATACTTTAAAAACCAGTGAATGCCTTAGTATCCATGCATATTTTATCCTCACTTGTTGGCATAGTTTAAAGAAAAAGAAAAATCCTTCCGTCTTCAAAATTCTGATAACTCTCAGGGAGATTCCATGGACTATAACAAGAAGAAAAGATTCATAGCAATTAATTCACATACTCCGTTCTTTGGATCTTGGATTAAAATTTGTTTCATAGGTGATTTCAGATTGATGATACCTTCAAAAAGTGGGACCCTCCAGTAGATACTGTTGAACAGCAGTGCAGTCAGCCTTAACTTGACAGTTGTCGTAAAGCAGCAAGCAACTGATGTTTTAGAGTCCCCACCATGTGGGCATTCCTAGATGAAATGCACTTAGACCAACTTGGGAAACATGAAAATGTTTGCTCCCCAATCAACTGCTTCTTCTGCTGCTTGACATATCCAAGCCAAGAGACATGGATAGGTGGGAAGATTCCATACAGTGCAAACCTCAGAAGCTGTTTTGAAATAACAAACTTGATGTGGGAATCAGTACAAAACTTGACTCAAAAAACACCTAAAACCAGTGGGCCATGCTAGGGCCAAATAGTTGTTTGTGGATGCTGTATGCAACTGCTAGTCCTGGCTGCTTTGGTGAGTATTTGTAACAGTGGAAAAAATGGTGTATGCTGAAGCTTGTTCAAATCTTTATTTTTTTATGGTTATGATGCTCAAAACAAATTCTAGATGCAAACTGCATAGTATCTCTATTCTAATTGCAGACACCAGTCTGTTTATACTCTATGAAGTAAAAATTATCTGCAGTACTACAGATGATTTACTAGAAATTGTATTTTAACTTCTAAGCAAGTATGTCTTGCTGCAACATGAAATCAGTGCTCATCATGCACTAATAAGGAAAATGATGTTTACAACCTGTTTGCTTTGTTCTATAACCCGAAAGTTTAGTATGGTTTAGGCAACGCCAAAAAACACTATGAAAAATAAATGTGATCAGAAAGTTTGCCCAGTAATTTCTAGTGTGAGGATAAAACCCCAATTACATCAGAAGTACATGAAACATAATATTCACCAATATATAAAATATTAGTCAATACAACCAATAACATCCAGAAGTTCAACCAATGTTCATTTTTTTTCTCCCACCTTCTCCTGAGATTGCTTCTTAAGCCAGTCTCCTCCCAGTAACAAGATAATCTTTTGAGAAGTTGATGTTGTAGAAGAGATGTATTAGTCTATGGTAGCTCCCCTCAAAAATAAAAAATCAGGAGTCTCATGGTCCCTTTTCCAACTAATACATTTTATTAAAAGGCAATTTAAACTGTACATCACTCAAGCCCCTCTATGCATCTGATGAAGTGAGCTGCAGCTCATGAATTCTTATGCCTTTTAATAACATTTGTGAGAAGCAGGAAGGGAATGCCTGCAGTCTTCCTGCTGCCATCAAACAAGTGAGGAGCTTAAGCATCCTGGGGTTAGGCTGCCCAAAGCAGAGAGTTCCTTTTGCAGTAGCCTTTTGCACATGGCAAAAGTGATTGCTAAGAGATCCGTGGTCAGTCATCTGTTTTCCCAGATTGAATTTGAGCCATCCAGCTAAATAAGTGCAGCACTGGGATGACATCTGTACTCCAAGTCATAGTCACTTACATTAATAAATGGTTTTAATTGTAGTCTTTCACTAAGTCATTATAACAGCCAGTTGTTGGGTGGTATATTGGGGGGGAGGGATGTTACTTTTACATTGCTACAAAATGGGCCTATGCTAATTTGTATTTGTAGATTCACATTTAAAAGAATTGTTATAGTTCAAGTGGTAATGCAATACACATTGTGGTGGGGAGGACTCTGATCAAATGACCCTTTGCTAGATCTCCAGATATTAACTCTTGAGAGGCAATTTGTGAACTGCCCAGAGCTGTGTTTAAGATGGGCGGCCATACAAATCAAATAAATAAATAAAGTCTGCTTTTCTTTGTAATGGATTTAAAATGAAATTCAACTTAAAAGCACTTCAGATAGAACCTCAGAGCATTTTCAAAGAGGACTGTCTCCTTAAAAAAGGAGAGAAGGTTATAAGTAAAACAGGAGATAAATCAGGTATAAATAAATGTTCTGTTTCCATGGTAGGTTTTCTCATGTTTATATTGCACATGTCCCATTAACCTCTTAGTTCAATGGCAATGAACACAAAAATATACTTTTTTAATGGAGAAAGTGGGATATAAAGTTCTTAAATAAAGTATCCTTCAGCAAAGGATCGTTACCTTGTCGTGGTGCTGGAGACTGAGCACCTGAATGATGCCATGAGCTAAACCGTGAAGGGCCACCCAAGACAGCAAGGTCATGACAGAGAGGTCAGACTAAATGCGATCCCTGGGGAAGGTAATGGCAACCCACCCCAGTATTCTTGCCAGGAAAACTCAATGGATCAGTACGACCAGAGATATGTCGGTATACCATCGGAAGATGAGACCCCCAGGTCGGAAGATGGTCAAAATGCTACTGGGGAGGAACAGAGGATGAGTTCAACTAGCCCCAGACGTGATGACGCAGCTAGCTCAAAGCCAAAAGGACGGCTAGCGGCCGGCGGTGCTGGTGGTGAACGGCGAATCCGATGTTCTAAGGATCAACACACCATTGAAACCTGGAATGTAAGATCTATGAGCCAGGGCAAATTGGATGTGGTTATTGGTGAGATGTCAAGATTAAAGATAGACATTTTGGGCGTCCGTGAACTGAAATGGACTGGAATGGGCCACTTCACATCAAATGACCACCAGATCTATTACTGTGGACAAGAGGACCACAGAAGAAATGGAGTAGCCTTCATAATTAATAGTAAAGTGGCTAAAGCAGTGCTTGGATACAATCCAAAAAACGATAGAATGATCTCAATTCAAATTCAGGGCAAGCCATCTAACATCACAGTGATCCAAATATACGCCCCAACCACAGATGCTGAAGAAGCTGAAGTAGATCAGTTCTGTGAGGATCTGCAGCACCTACTGGACAACACGCCTAAAAGATGTTATTTTCATCACGGGAGACTGGAATGCTAAGGTGGGCAGTCAAATGACACCTGGAATGACAGGTAAGCATGGCCTGGGAGAACAAAACGAAGCAGGACATAGGCTGATAGAATTTTGCCAAGACAACTCACTCTGCATAACAAACACTCTCTTCTGACAACCTAAGAGATGGTGTCATGTTCCCCATTTCAATGTTCTGTTAACATCGTAACGTTTCACATGTCAAACCGTTTTTCCGTGTATACCCACCTTGCTCATGGCTGGGTTTTTTCCATTCCTGCGCTCTGCTTTGTTTTGGAACTTTGGAATGTATGTTTGGGTTTGCACTCCTGTTCAAGGTTACTTTCCCAGGCGTGTGTAACGGATCCTAGCACCTGGGAGGGGGTGCGTGCTGACGGGTGCTTGGGGCGGGACTGAATTGAAGGCAAGGCTTTTAAGTTTGTATTTTGCGCACTTTGGCTCATTCTCAGCTTTCTCTGTATTTGCATACTATTCCTTTAATAAATCAGTTATCCTTAAGCCTGAGCTTGTGAGACTGAGTATTTGGGATTAGGCAACCACTACATAAAGCTGAGAATCATTTATGTTATTTCCGCTAGCCCCATCCAAAGTTTGGGTAAAGAGGAGCGCTAGCGATGATCGAACCTCCGCTTCGCGAGTGTGAAGGGAGCGAAGAAGAGCCGGACTCGACGAAGACTCTGCTAGCTCCAACTTCGAGAGCGCAAAGGGCAGCACATCGGGAGAGGCGAGAGGTCCAATTGGATGAGCTATTGTTGGCAGTGCAGGGCGCCACAGGGGGTGAACCCCAACTCAAAGTGGAAGCAGCACCGGGGAGGGGATCTCCACAACCATCCTGGGAACCCGAAATCCCCTTATCACCGAGGGTGGTGGTGACCAATAGACCCTTGGAAGAGCCTGTTACCCCTGCCCGCATGAAAGCAATAGAGGACAAAATGGATATGATAGTGACCCTATTAAAGGATATCCCCAGGGGCCCGGGGTCCCTACAGGAAGACTGGGAAGAAGACCCCTCTCAGCTGGCTTTCCCAAGACAGAGGTCCCTGTCATCATTCCGGGGAAGAAGTAAGACTCAGGCTCCCCATCAATTGGGAGGAAGGGAGCTGGGGGCATCCAGAGATCGACCCCCACTGGGGGCTCGACGGACGCTGTTGTTTGCAGAGCCACCACAGCCGGTGGAGCCGGTAAGAACCTTTCCACCCTTTGGGGTGAAGTTTGATGGGGATCCTACCATGCTCTCCTTCTTCATCACAAATGCTAGACATTATATGGAGGATTGGGGGCGAAGTTTTCGGTCAGAACAGGGCAAGATTAATTTTATTGCCAACAAGCTGAAGGGGAGGGCAGCCGATTGGTACGTACAGCTGTGCCAAGCAGAGGCCACGGAGTTAGAGGACTTTGATGAGTTTCTGTGGGCGCTAAAACAGCACTTTGAAGACCCATTGGCCCAAGAGAGAGCAAAGAACTCCCTGAGAAAACTTTATCAAGGAACCCTCTCTGTCGCAGACTATGCTTTGGAATTTAAAGCCCTGGCGGGAAAGGTGGAGGACTGGTCCCAATCAACCTTGGTAGAGATGTTCAAACAAGGGCTGGAGACGGAAATCCTCCATTGGGCTTTGTGTAGGGACGATCCTAAAACTTTATACGGCTGGATTCAGTTGGTGGGCAGTGCAGAAAACGCTCTGCAAATGTATGCCCATAGTAAGAAACTGAGACAAACCCGAATCGCGAAGGGAGCTCGTGCTACGGGATATTCGAGTCGCCCTAAACCAAAAGCCTGGGAGGAAGAAAGGGAGCGACGATTTGCAAAAGGTCAGTGCTTGAGATGCGGGAAAGATGGGCATCGTGCCACTTCGTGCCCAAGACGCCGACCAGAGGAGCGGCCAGGAAAAGCGCCAGGAAAATCGCCATCCCTCCCCCTTACCGAACTGCTAAAAACAACTACAGACGGCTTTATACACGGACTTCACCAGATGGACAACACCGAAATCAGATTGACTACATCCTTTGCAGCCAAAGGTGGCGGACATCTGTACAGTCAGTAAAAACAAGACCTGGGGCTGACTGTAGTTCAGATCATGAACTTCTTATTGCACAATTTAGGATCAGACTAAAGAGATTAGGGAAGACCCACAGATCAGCTAGATACGAGCTCACTAATATTCCTAAGGAATATGCAGTGGAGGTGAAGAATCGATTGAAGGGACTGGACTTAGTAGATAGGGTCCCGGAAGAACTCTCGACAGAAGTTCGCAACATTGTTCAGGAGGCAGCAACAAAATACAACCCAAAGAAAGAGAAAAAACCAAGAAGGCAAAATGGCTGTCTGCTGAGACACTAGAAGTAGCCCAAGAAAGAAGGAAAGCAAAAGGCAACAGTGATAGGGGGAGATATGCCGAATTAAATGCAAAATTCCAGAGGTTAGCCAGAGGAGATAAGGAATTATTTTTAAACAAGCAATGCACGGAAGTGGAAGAAGACAATAGAATAGGAAGGACAAGAGACCTCTTCCAGAAAATTAGAAACATCGGAGGTAAATTCCAGGCCAAAATGGGTATGATCAAAAAGAAAGATGGCAAGGACCTAACAGAAGAAGAAGAGATCAAGAAAAGGTGGCAAGAATATACAGAAGAGCTGTATAGGAAAGATAACAATATCGGGGATAGCTTTGACGGTGTGGTCAGTGAGCTAGAGCCAGACATCCTGAAGAGTGAGGTTGAGTGGGCCTAGACATCACTAATAACAAGGCAGCAGGAGACGATGGTATCCCAGCTGAACTGTTCAAAATCTTGCAAGATGATGCTGTCCAGGTAATGCATGCTATATGCCAGCAAATTTGGAAAACACAAGAATGGCCATCAGACTGGAAAAAATCAACTTATATCCCCATACCAAAAAAGGGAAACACTAAAGAATGTTCAAACTATCGAACAGTGGCACTCATTTCACATGCCAGTAAGGTAATGCTCAAGATCCTGCAAGGTAGACTTCAGCAATTCATGGAGCGAGAATTGCCATATGTACAAGCTGGGTTTAGAAAGGGCAGAGGAACTAGGGACCAAATTGCCAATATCCGCTGGATAATGGAAAAAGCCAGGGAGTTTCAGAAAAACATCTATTTCTGTTTTATTGACTACTCTAAAGCCTTTGACTGTGTGGACCATAACAAATTGTGGCAAGTTCTTAGTGGTATGGGGATACCAAGTCATCTTGTATGCCTCCTGAAGAATCTGTCTAACGACCAAGTAGCAACAGTAAGAACAGACCACGGAACAACAGACTGGTTTAAGATTGGGAAAGGAGTACGGCAGGGCTCTATACTCTCACCCTACCTATTCAACCTGTACGCAGAACACATCCTGCGACAAGCTGGGCTTGAGGAATCCAAGGCTGGAGTTAAAATTGCTGGAAGAAACATTAACAATCTCAGATATGCAGATGATACCACTTTGATGGCTGAAAGCGAAGAGGAACTGAGGAGCCTTATGATGAAGGTGAAAGAAGAAAGTGCAAAAACTGGCTTGCAGCTAAACCTCAAAAAAACCCACAATATTATGGCAAGCAGCTTGATTGATAAGTGGCAAATAGAGGGAGAAAATGTGGAAGCAGTGAAAGACTTTGTATTTCTAGGTGCGAAGATTACTGCAGATGCTGACTGCAGTCAGGAAATCAGAAGATGCTTAATCCTTGGGAGAAGAGCAATGACAAATCTCAATAAAATGGTTAAGAGCAGAGACATCACACTGACAACAAAGGTCCGACTAGTTAAAGCAATGGTGTTCGCTGTAGTAACATATGGCTGCGAGAGCTGGACCATAAGGAAGGCTGAGAGAAGGAAGATCGATGCTTTGGAACTGTGGTGTTGGAGGAAAATTCTGAGAGTGCCTTGGACTGCAGGAAGATCAAAGCAGTCCATACTCCAGGAAATAAAGCCAGACTGCTCACTTGAGGGAATGGTATTAAAGGCAAAACTGAAATACTTTGGCTACATAATGAGAAGACAGGACACCCTGGAGAAGATGCTGATGCTAGGGAGAGTGGAGGGCAAAAGGAAGAGGGGCCAACCAAGGGCAAGGTGGATGGATGATATTCTAGAGGTGACAGACTCGTCCCTGGGGGAGCTGGGGGTGTTGACGACTGAGAGGAAGCTCTGGCGTGGGCTGGTCCATGAAGTCATGAAGAGTCGGAAGTGACTAAACGAATAAACAACAACAAATAAAGTATCAATTTCTTTTTAAGAAATAGACACATATACACACACTGTATGTACACACACATGCACACGCACACACACATGGACTGTACTTCATGAAATTTAGCATAAACAAGGTGAAAATAAGTCCTCTGAAACAAAGGTGAGGTTTACATTTTTTGTTTGTTTGTTTGTTTTAGAAATAATTAACAGTCCTACATCCAGATGCATGAAAGTACTATTGAACTCAGATCAAGGGAAGTTTATTTTCAACAGCAGCCCCTTAGAATGCAATTTCCAAGTAGATGTCTGTAGGTTGAGTCATGGCATTGGATTTCTTTTTGGTTGGAACTTTTGCTGCTTGTCCAAGCAGCTTCTTCAGTCTGTGCAAAGGTTGGTAAGGGGACCCCATATATTTCTTCCAGGGTGGCTGCATTGTCCCTACACCTGAATGGCTTGTTAATTGTGCAATGGAGGTGTGGATTGTCTTTGGGATGTCTTACTCCTAAATCCTCTGCTTATCCCCAAGTGGATTGTTAAGTGTGGCCTTCCTGGTAAACTTGTGAAGTGGTCTTAATCTTCCTGGGGACTATGAAATAGCAGCATGAAAAATGGGGTACAAGTTGTGTCTGAGGCCTCCGCCTCTATTGAGGGAAGGGTTTTCCACTTTGGCATGAATGGATTCCTTAACCCCTCTCTCAAACCACCTATCTTCTCTGTCCAAAATGTGACCATCATTGTCCACAAATGAGTGTCCTGTTTTTTTTTAGATGAAGGTAAACTGCTGATTCTGGTCCTGTGATGTTGCTCCTCCTGTGTTGGGCCATCCTCTTGTGTAAAGGCTGTTTGGTTTTCCAGTGTAGTGCTCAGAACACTCCTCACTGCACTGGATTGCATATACTACATTCCTCCTTTTACGTTTTGGTGTTGGATCTTTAGGGTGTACAAGCCTCTGTGTCATGATCACCGTTGCGATGTTCGCTCCATTGTAACAGATCGCATGCCAGAGTGTTGATGCGTGTTCCTGGCTGGGAGGGTGCTGCTGATAAACCTTGTATGGGGAGATGTGTAGGGCTGTGCCAGGAAGGAATGTGTTTGGGTTATCTCTTAAATGTCAAGGTCTTTTTGCCCGTTGATCAGCAGAGCTCGTTAGGAGCACCTGGGAATGTGGGATTGTTCTATATGCAAGGGGGGGATCGTTGTTGGAAATGGAGCTATTTAGTTTGAGTTTAGGCGCGCTTTTCTCATTCTCAGCTTTCTTTCTGTTTGCACCTTATTCTAAATAAACCAGACCTTAAACTTAGTTTTGGAGTCTGAGCTTTTTATTTGAGTAGGGCAATCGTTACATAAAGCTGAGAATCATTCCATGAACAAACCTCGCTAATCTCTACCAAGGAATTTTTCTTGAGAGAGAAGAAGTTAGCGATGGCAGAATTGGGGAAGGAGTCGACGGGATTTGGGGAGGCGACCAGACAGCTGTTGGAGACGGCGTTCCCGAGCAGGGACTCGAGCCCCCTCCCATCCCACCCCGCACCCCATTCCAGAGATCCAAGCTCTAGCCCGGAGGAGAGGGAACCGACGGACGAAGGGCTCGCCGAACACCAACAGTTCCTGTGGGATGCCCTGGCAGACCCCCAGCCAGGGATGTCTCGCACCACATGGAAACTGTGATGCCCACTGACTCCTGAAAGAGAGTCCACAAAAGTGTCGGGAAGTCAGCGACCTGAAGGGCCGGGGCTGGAAGACTCTACCACGCCAGATAGGATCAGAGTCCTTGAGTCCAAGATCGAATCCATGGAGTACATGCTACGCTCACTTTCAACCGCAGTGAGTGACCTGGTAAAGGTCGTTACTGGTCCGGGGGCAGCAGGGAGTCCCAGCATTCCACCAACCCCATCGCCAGCTCCGAGGGGAAGGGGCCAGCCAAGGGACTTTTCCCCGGTCTCCGTGGTTCCACTCCGGTGGTAGTTACCCCGGCTTGTCCACCGGTTGGGGCGCCTCCGAGCGGTGGGGTAGCCAAGGACTTTTCAGTGAAGTTTGATGGCGACCCCACAAACGTGTCATTCTTCCTTAACAATGCGATGAACTATATGCAACAATATGGACATTGTTTTACCTCAGAAGGGGCTAAAATTACAGCTATTGCCACAAAACTGAAGGGCAGAGCAGCTGACTGGTATGTCCAGTTATGTGAATCAAGAGCCCCAGCGCTGACCGCATTTGATTCCTTTCTAGCCGCTTTGAAACGGTATTTTGAGGATCCCCTGGCTAAGGAAAGGGCTAAGTATGCTCTGAATGAACTGGTTCAGGGACAAAAATTGGTTGCTGATTATGCCCTTGAATTTAAAGTTTTGGCAGGGAAAGTTCCCGAATGGTCGGAGGCTACCTTGATCGAGAAATTTAAGGATAGCCTCAATCGGGAGGTGTTGCGATGGGCGCTGTGCAGAGACGATCCAGACTCCCTGCATGATTGGATCTGTCTGGCCGGAAAGGCTGAGCGTGCCCAGTGCACCTTTATGTGAGCTACAAAAGGAGACAAGCCCCCCTCCAGTGCGAAGGGGCCGAGGATGCAGTCGGACTCCAGCTGGGCTGAGGAAAGGCAACGCCGTTTCGCCCGGGGCCAGTGCATCAAGTGTGGCAAACCAGGCCACCGCGCAGCAGACTGTCAAAAAGCTAAGGCAGCGGATCGCCCCTCTAAACCAACCCAAAAGGTACCCCAAAAGGCACCTAACCCCCCTCGCCGGCTGGCGGGGGCGCTGGCGACCGTGGACGAAGAGGATGAGCTATACTTTACAGGAGATGCTTTGGCCGCCCTGGAGCAGCCAGCGGGAAACGCCTTCCACCTGCCTTAAACAGCGCCGCTGGGCAGGTGGTGGAGAATGGGCACGATACCAACATGGTGAGTGCTGATTGCGCCATCCTAGCTGTAAAAATCCAGTTGACCTATTGATCCAAGACCGTCGACGTGTGGGCTTTGGTCGATTCAGGGTGTTCCAGATGTTTAATCCATCCTGACCTGGTCGCTGCTTTGGACTTGCCCTGCTCCCCTCTCCCTAAACTGCTGATTTTTCAGCAGCTCGATGGTTCCACGGCAGGAGGTGGTCTGGCCACCCAGTTTACTGGGGAGGTTACGCTGCAAATGGGCACACACATAGAACTGATCCAGTTCATAGTTACCCGAGTGGGTAATCCTTTGGTTGTTTTGGGGATCCCCTGGCTAACCGAGCACAACCCTTACGTTAATTGGAAAACCCATACTCTAACGTTTGAGGATGGTTTCTACCAAGCTCCCGTTGTGGGGAGATCCCTAACTATGGCTGCGGGGAGGGCTGAAATTGTTGACTCGCAAGCTCCCGCTCCCCCCCTGGAGGGACTGCCGGCAAGGTACTTGGACTTTGCTGGCGTCTTCGGGGAGGAGGCTGACCAGTTGCCCCCTCATCACAAGACTGACTGTGCCATTGAACTTCTTCCTGATGTTCCCTTACCCAAGCCGAAGATTTATCCTATGACCAAGAAGGAACTTGAGGCGTTACGGAAGTTCATTGATAAAAACCTGGCTAGGGGTTTTATTGAACCGGCTAACTCCCCGGTTGGGGCTCCCGTTTTATTCCGTGAGAAAAAGGATGGCACCCTAAGACTGTGCACGGACTATCGGGGGTTAAATTCCGCCTCCCTCTCAAACAAGTACCCTCTGCCTCTCGTAAAAGACATGTTAGCTCATTTCTCCACTGGTAGAATTTTTTCCAAGCTTGACCTTCGCAAGGCATACTACTGCATTCGCATTCGGGAGGGGGATGAATGGAAAACTGCTTTTAATTGCCCCTTGGGTTCGTTTCAATATAAGGTTCTTCCTTTTGGCCTTGCAGGGGCCCCAGGGGTTTTTATGCAACTCATTAATGAGGTGTTACATGAACATTTGTTTAAGGGAGTGTTGGTTTATTTGGATGATGTTCTCATCTACACCAAAACGGAGAAGGAGCACAAAGGTTTGGATGGATCACCACAACCTAGAGGCACTCCGCACGCCCAGGCGTCTCAGCCCAAAACAGATACGCTGGGCTCAGTTTTTTAGCCATTTTAATTTTCGACTTAAGTTTATCCCAGGCAAGAAGAATTTTTTGGCTGATGCACTTTCCCGCTTGCCACAGGACGCGGAGCCTATCTCCGATGTTATTGGGACTGTGCTCACAGAGCCACAATTGGGTTTGGTCGCTGTCACCCGGAGCCGCGCTCGGGGGCAGCCCCCTCTCTCCTCGCAAATGGCTCCGGTGCAGCGCTCTCGTCCCCGCAGGCAACCGCAAATGCCTGGTGGGTTGCAGGCAAATTTTGTCTCAGCTTTGAAATCTGATCCCTGGCTTCTTGCTAACCCTGACAAGGTTTCACTTGAGCACGACCTAGCTTGGGTGGGGGGGCGTTTATACGTGCCTGACTCTCAACGAGCTACAATACTTGCCCGTTCTCATGAAAGCAAGCAAGCTGGTCATTTTGGTTTTCTCAAATCCCTCCATTTGGTTCGGCGGCAATTTTGGTGACCCTCCTTGAGAAAGGATGTCAAGGCTTATGTCGCTTCCTGCCCTGTCTGCGCTATGTCTAAGCGACCGTCAGGTAAACCCCAGGGGCTTTTGCAGCCTGTGGCTGACCCTTCTCGCCCTTGGGAAGAAATCTCCATGGATTTTATTGTTGACTTGCCCCCCAGTCAGAAGAAAACTGTCATTTGGGTGGTCAAAGACTATTTTTCAAAGCAGGCCCACTTTGTTCCCTGTGTGTCCATTCCATTGGCGCAACAGCTTGCGAAGCTCTTTTTGGTGCACGTGTACTGCCCCCACAGCTGCCCCTCTCGTTTGGTGACCGATAGGGGCACACAATTTACCTCCCTATTTTGGCGGGCTTTTTTGAAACTCATTGGCACCGAACAGGCATTGTCAACCTCTTGGCATCCCCAGACTGACGGATCTACTGAGGTCCTTAATGCCACCCTGGAGCAATTTCTTCGCTCTTACATCAATTATCACCAGGATGATTGGGTTGATTTGCTCCCTTTTGCTGAGGTCGCTTACAACAATGCAGTGCACCAAAGCACTGGTCAAACCCCATTTCGGGTTGTTTCAGGCCGAGATTTTGTGCCCATCCCTGAGTTTCCCCAACCTCCTGGCCCGGCTGTGGGTTCTCGGCTCACTGATTCCTGGCCTGTCATTAAAACCGCTCTCCAAGATGCCCAGGCTTCCTATAAGCTCCATGCTGACTGGCATTGCCGCCAACAGCCGTCTTTTCGCGTTGGGGACCTGGTCTATCTCTCTACCAGATTTATCAAGTCTCCTCAGCCTTCTAAGAAGCTGGCCCCTAAGTTTATTGGTCCCTTTCCTGTTACTGCTATTATCAATCCTGTCACTGTTCGTTTGGATCTGCCTCATAATTTGAAGTGTTTGCACCCTGTTTTTCACTGCAGCTTGCTCAAGCCTGCCCAGGACTCCTCTTGTTGGCATCCACGACCTCCTCCCCCTCTGCCTGTCATGATTGATGGCCAGCAGCACTTCGAGGTCAAGGATATTCTTGACTCTCGCAGGCTTCGGGGGTCTCTTCAATATTTAGTTCGCTGGAAGCATTTTCCCCATCCTGAATGGGTCGCTGCGCGTGATGTCCTCGCACCTGATTTAATCTGCACTTCTCATGTTGCCTACCCTTCTAAACCTTCTGCCTGATTTTTGTCGGGGGGGCAGTATGTCATGATCACCGTTGCGATGTTCGCTCCATCGTAACAGTTCGCATGCCAGAGTGTTGATGCGTGTTCCTGGCTGGGAGGGTGCTGCTGATAAACCTTGTACGGGGAGATGTGTAGGGCTGTGCCAGGAAGGAATGTGTTTGGGTTATCTCTTAAATGTCAAGGTCTTTTTGCCCGTTGATCAGCAGAGCTCGTTAGGAGCACCTGGGAATGTGGGATTGTTCTATATGCAAGGGGGGATCGTTGTTGGAAATGGAGCTATTTAGTTTGAGTTTAGGCGCGCTTTTCTCATTCTCAGCTTTCTTTCTGTTTGCACCTTATTCTAAATAAACCAGACCTTAAACTTAGTTTTGGAGTCTGAGCTTTTTATTTGAGTAGGGCAATCGTTACACTCTGTTGCAGTGTGTTAGTGGGTTTGAAAAATAAAGGTATGTGATGTTTTCCAAATACCAGTTTTATCCTTTCCAACACGTCCCAGTCATGTAAGGAATGACCAGGTTCTTCCGTTTACTCTGGGTCTCAGCTCTGTCTGCTGTTGTTTTGGGTTTAGGGGTAGACTTAGATTTAATGAAGGCCAAGTTTGTATACCCACAGGCCTTCAGAGTTTTCTTCCTTTTTGGCATCCACGGAGGTTGGGATGGTTTCTGTCCTGTGAAGTAATGTCCTGATGACTCCTAGTTTGTGCTGCAGTGGATGGTGGGAGTCAAACATCAGGTATTGGTCAGTGTGTGGGGGTTTCCTGTAAACCTCTATTTCTAGCTTGCCATCGGTCCCAATACAAACCTCACAGTCTAGGAATGCCAGCCTGTTGTCCTTGGTGTCTTCCCTGGTGAACCTAATGTTTGCGTCTATGGTGTGTATATGGTCTGTGAAAGCCTGTACCTCCTGAGCCTTGATTTTTACCCAGGTGTCATCCACATACCTGAATCAGTGGGTGGGCGCCATTCCCTGGAACTTGCTGAGTGCTTTCTTCTCCACTTCTTCCGTGTATAGGTTGGCAACAATGGGTGACGTGGGGGAATCCATGGCACAGCCATGTTTCTGTCTTCTAGGTAGATAATATCTAACAAAAAAGCAGTTTAATGTGTCAAGTATTTATTCTTCAGAAAAATAGAAGATAAGATTAATTGTTTCCATAGTTTTGTTTTTGTTTTTGCAAATTGTTAAAAACCTGGGTTTTCTCCCAGGCCTGGGTTAGGATGGTGGTCAAGTCCCTTTGGCTTTTGGTATGTTTTGGTCTTTTTGGTTACGGGTTGGGCTTCTGATCAGTTGTAGTCTCTTTCTTTGATAGATGCTGCTTTCTTTTTAATTCTCTTTTAATTGTAAGCCACCCAGAGTTGCTGTGGAGTCAAGCAAAATTGAAATATTAAATGAAATGAAATGACAGAATTTTAGGTGACTATTTAGTGAACATTCCCCTCTAAGTTTAGAATGTAAATTAATTAAAGCTAAAGTTAAAGCCACAAGGAATTTATGCGTCAAAAAAGGTTGACCTGCTAGTTGGGAAAGTCCACATCAGTTCCTACAGAGCAGAAACACAGAAACTGCCAGGGCATCCATCATGAACTGTGGATGAAGAAAAGGGATGTAATATTTTTTGTTACGTAGCCATGCCTTATGCACCCTTTCTAGGTATGCAGCGATCATTTGTTTGGGTCACTATGTCTTTTATTAAGTATGTCTGGTATTCAGTAGTACTTTGGGCAGATAGCTCCAAGCAGCAACACATGTTTATATTTGTTTCTAAGCAAAACGTCCATATGCTAATGCTATGAATAAGATGTTTAGTTTAAAAAAACAACTTAATAAAGTCTGTCCAGTAAACAAAAGTTAAATCTGATGAAATATATTATTTATCTTGAAATCCTTAAGTACTTTGAAGGCAACTCTTGAAGTGCAGGCTTACTGAGTAGAGCAGGTATTTGGTTGGTTCTTCAGAAATCTCTGATGCTCTTTAGGGGATAAATGCTAGATCTTTGGATTAAAGGAAATGTGCACAGCAATGTATTAATTTGTTTATTCAGCTTGTGAGTGCCAATAAGAGTTTGTCTCTTAGAGTTTACTAAGAGTTCTTAGTAAAAGCTATAATGAAATATAATAAAAACTAAGGGCAGCCATAAACTACTGTTTCAGACAGGCACCCAAAATAGCAAAACAAGAAATACCCTCAAATACTTTTGTAATATTTATATGTTAAATGTATATCCTGGCTTTTGTTCAGGAGCTCAAGGTGGTGTACATAGTGCTTCCTTTTCCCGTTTTTCCCCACGACAATGCTGTATGGTAAGTTGGGCTGAGAGAGAAAGTGACTGGCCAAAAACCACCCAGTGAACTTCTTGAACCTAGTCCCAGTGAGCATGGACTAGGACCTGGGTCGCCCCAGTGCCACTCCAGCTCCTTAACCACTATGCAGTGTTAAGCTACTTGGGGGCATAAAAATATATCACATGTAAAGGGACTGAGAGAATGAGGAGGACCCTTCCTGATACCAAAAGGGTCCACAAAGTAGGTGCCGGGTGTACCCATTAGCTTATGGCTTGTCTTGGCTTCTGAAGTAAAAGCTGCAGTCTAGGAGAACTTCCTTATCCCCTGAGTCGTCCAATAGAAGGTGGAAGCTGGTCAGTGCTATTCAGGTGTTTCAGTAGCCACCACATCATGGTGTCATAATGCGGTATAAAGAGGGCTGCTCATGAACAAGTTTTACCATTACAGAGGGTCAGTAACTTATGGCATAAGTGCATTTTTTTTCATGAAAGAAGTGTTTGGTTCCATCCCTGCATCTCTCACTACAAATACTCTTTGCAGGGTGTGGTTAAAAAAATAAAGATGGCAGCGGCAATGGTGCAATCAGAGTTCTGCCTGTTTTTAAATATGTGTTGTGTGTGTGATGCTCCTTAAAACACAGGCAAAGCTTCTATTGCATCATTGCAACCATCATCTTACCATGTTTGGTCATACCCTGTGGACACCTCTGACTCTATTAATGAAGTTTGCTTTTTAAGAACACAACATTGGTATTAAAAAAAGCTGATATAGCAAAGCTTACCTTCTAAACTTTTCCTTTGACTTAAAGACCTGCCTCTTTCTATATGTACTGGGAAGATGTGTGAATTTGCTAATAGTTGTGTATTTGAGTCTGTTTTTCCTCCTTTGCGCAAGTGGCTTCCTTACTGTGGTTTTACTTGTGATTACTTGTTTTTAACCCTTTATAAGACATGCAGAGTAATTGGGCAAGTGGGTGATGGATGGAAGGAAGGAAGATCAGCTGCAGGAATTAAAGGGTCTTAGCCCATTTTTGTGGCTAGATATACTGCTATAACAGTTTGCCTGAAAATGAACCATAAGCAGTCTTCGGATTCTTAACATTTTAGGTATGCAGACACTCTAAGTTCTTGTTTGTGTGTGCATGCATGTGTATCTATTTTCCCTTTTTGCAATTGTCTTCTTTTTCTTGTCAGTTAAAATATTTTATTTTGTGGTTAATTGCAGTATGACATTGTTCCATTTAATTACATGCCCATGGCTGTTGAAGTGTGTAATTAAGATTTTTAACAATTCATTCTGTATCTCTGAGCCTGCAGTGAGCAAGAACAAAGCCATAAACTAAGTGATTGGGTTATCAAAACAATTGGGAGATGATAATCAAGCTGGATAATGAGGATTCTTTACCTCTTTATGAAAAGGCTTGTTGGCTAGGTTGGAGTTGAAAAAATATCCTGGAGAAAGCAATGGCAAACTTCCATACAGTTGCCAAGAAAACGGCTTGGCTATGTCCTTAATAGTCACCAGGAGCTGAGCTCTGTTCAAGACAACCTTTATTTGTTTTGTGTACATTGCATGCAATCAAAAATATTTCTTTTGTTGAAACCCTTCCAGAGAAAATAATGGCATCCTTTGTGGATTCTTTATTATGTCAGAGGCTAAAGAAAGGATTAATGAAAACACAGAGCTGATGATTTGATGATCTTGTGAGAGATGTTTCCTTTCCCTTTATAGGCACACTTGAACTAATACTTTCAGAGGTCCTACAGAAATTTGGAGACCTAGATGGCTATGCCGGGCAGGAAATTTATTTATTTATTTATTTACTTACTTACTTACTCACTCACTCACTCACTCACTCACTGACTCACTCACTGTTATTAGCCGCCCAACTCCAGGAAGGTTCTACAGTAGTTAACTTTTGCTAAGGAGCCCTTAGTGGTGTGGCTTTTCCTCTGGCTTTAGCAGGATCTGTAGAAAATAGAAAGTCTACGCTTCATGCTCTAAACCCTAGAGCTTTGGGAAAAGTCTCTCTCTTTCTCTCTGTTCCAGATTTTCAGATAACAGTATCACTTCATATTTCACACTGATGATCTCATTTGAAAGTTCCTATACCACATCACAGTTCAGAACTATTATGAATGCATTTAAGTGAGATTCTCTATCTTTGAATGGGATCTCAAGATGCAGAAAGGAGTGGATTAGCTTAAAAGTTAAGGCTGCAAGGTATTTAAGGGGTTTAAGAGTTTGTGAAAATACTGTCTTTAAACAGTATCTTAGACGTTCAGCAGTAGTACTGTTCCAGCATCGTTTCCAAGGTAAATATTTTGACTGTACTGCAGCCTAAAATTTAATCCTTAGCAGAGGTTATCAAGCTTTTTAGGCAGTGGACAGCAATGTATTATTTTGCCTGATGTGGGTGCTAATTTAGAAAAAAAATTAAACCACTGAAATCTCAGGGGATCTCATGCAACACAAAAATCTTGTAATTGTTGGCCATCTTCTGAGATTTTCAGCCATTTTTTTAATGTTCATGGATGACACCTAGTGGTGCCATATGTGCTTAAAAGACTTCTTTTTTGTATTTCCAAAAGGGTTTCTGGTTTAAAGGTGAATTTTATATAAAAAAGGAAAATTAAGAAAATATCCTAATGCACTTATTATTTAATAACACTAAAGTGTTCTCATGTACTATAGACACTGGCAGGAGCTAGGAGATTAATAGTTTAATTGGCCTCTGAGCTTCTGGCTAACCAATAAAAACAATTCAGCTTTCCAAACCTTTTTTTCAACTAGAATAAATCTTGATAGAGCAGTTTAAAAGATGTAACCATATAAACAAAATCTTTATTTACAATTATTTGTTGCTATGTATTGTAATAGTTTGGATAGTTCATATTTTGTAGGAAGTTTCAACATATAATTTGAAATTTTTGGTAGAGTTGAATTGTGATTAACAGCTCTGTATTCTGCACTTATAGCTTCCCAGTAAAGGATAAAGAGAGAGATTTTACCTTGGGAAGAAATAATAGATAAGAGATGATGGGGCAGTTTTATTAACTATAAATTCTGTCATCCCTGGAATTAACCAATGCTGCATGCATCATTACCTATTAAATATAATTTTATTTATTTCAAACATTTCTGTACCACTTTCCATTAAAAATATTGAAGCGTTTTGTTTATTTTTTAAATCGGTGTGAGTGTTTTGCTTGTTATTTTGCTACCTTGATAAAGATAAGGCCAGACCAACTGTTTAGATTTGGGTCTTACCTGGAAAACGAATGGGTCCCATTTCAAGTGTACTTTAGATAATTATACCTCAAGTTTTCTTTTATGGAAAAGATAGGAATAGATTTTTCTCCTAAGATAATAAAGAAATAGCTTGGTATAAAACTCTTAGCAATTATTCAGTAAGAGAAAAGACATATGATTAAATTCAAAGATCCAAATAAAGGCTCTTGGAATTATTGATGAGGCTTACCAAAAAAAAAAAAGGCAAAAATATCTTTTCATTCCTCAGTAGTAAAACTGTTTATCTGCAATCTCCTTCCCTCCAAAAATCTGCAGATGGAGACCCCCACTTGAGAACAAAGTCCTCAGTCACTGGAATGTAGTCCAAGAAAAACAAATACTACAAAGGCTAGTAACAGGAGGATGTCTTTCTTTCTAGCTTGTTTTTTTGTGACCATCTTGGCTGCTGGAGAAAGGGGGTCCCCAAACATGTGTATCAGCTGGATCCCTTTGTACTAGGCTTCGGTCTGTTTAGCCAGATGTCTTCCCAACAGTGACAAAGAAAAAACAGACCTTGCATTATAATAAGCCAGGAAACAGAAAAGTGTGTCTAGTGAAAGAAAGCCCATTATATCCCATCTGATATTTATTAAGGGTTGTTTAAGTCAGTGGGGAGAAATGTGCAGCATCCGGAAGTGACCCGGACTCTCTGGTATGTTCAACCAGTGACAAAAGTTTGGAAGCAGCCCATCATTAAAGCTCTGTGCTCACATTACATAATGAAGGACTCAAATCAAGGAACTAATACGAGCAGATAAAAATCCAATGCAGACTAAACTCAGTTTTGCATAATTTAGCATATGATCATTTCAAGAGCATGGAATACTCTTACAAACTTTTAATCTACTAATGAATACTGGGAAATTCTCAAGAACATACAATTGACCATACAGTTTTTTCCTCCTAACAAAAGCAGTCAGGGACTAAAGTCCTCCCCAGTACATTCCATTCATTTTACTTAAATTTACAGAGAACTGAGAAGGTTCAGGAATGGAATATTTTAATAGGAGCAAACAAAAGTTAACAACAAAAACCATACAACTATAGTATGTATAGTACTATAGTAACTGGAAGAAATCACAGCTACTTTGTGCCCCATTGCAGTTTAATTGACCAAATTAGCATATATTCAGTTTCCAGAGTTCAGTACCAATGTTTTTGGTTGTTCGATATTTCTTTTAACTGTTAGGTAAGTGGTTAACTTATATTGAGAATGCTTTAAGTAGAACAGAAACTCTTCTGAAAGCACAATGCTATGTAAGACCTATAGAACGCTCAGGGGTGTTTCTTATTTCTAGTTGTTTGAATCAAACCCCTTATTAATAAGATTTTTAAAAAGATGTTTGTATCTAGCGTTTATTCATTTAGGAACCTGAATATTTTAACAGCAATGTAAAGGATAGTATTGTACCACACCTTTTTAGGTGAAGGAATACCTTTTGGTGTGCAAAAGAATACACAACTATCATTCAGGAATCCCAGTATGAACTCATGCATGGTCCACTGTGGGAATAAACTACATGTATGTAGTATATACATTGAACATTATGTGTGAGTAACTCCCTCTGTCTCAGGTCCACAACTAGGGTCTGTGTCAGCCGGGGCAAAAATGGATTCCATGCCCATTTTGGCACCCCCCCACCACAGCACCTGGGGCACATGCCCTGCTTGCCCCCCCCCCAGTTGCGGCCCTGCTCTGTCTGTCTGTCCTTCGATAGATGGATGGATGGATGGATAGATTGGTTGAAGTTGCATTGGATATAATGTATGACTGTCTCTTATCAAACCAACAAACTAACATTATGAGTTACCAGTAAACAACATTTAGTTTTAGCTTTATGCAGACTTGCAAATAAGTATCTTCGGAACAACTTATTACAAAATAATTAAAGCTAAAGAGAAATCTAAATTCTTAATTTTATTTTGTAGGTATTCAAGAAGGAACACAATGCACCAAGTGTAAAAGTAACTGGGCACTGAAATTTTCTATCATACTTTTGTATATATTATGTGCCTTGCTAGCAATAACAGTAGCTGTCCTGGGATACAAAGGTAAGTACCACATCTATAATAATAGCTGCCTATTGAGTCCAGAAAAAAAATGACCACAAAAAAGTAATGGGTTAATTCAATCAGTGTGATTTCAAAATATGTCACAGACTAAAGGAAATGGTAATCATCTTAATTATTTTCCATGGTAGCCTATCAGTTAATTTCCTCATCCTACTTAAATAGAAGAAGATTGGTTATCAATCTCAGATTATTGAACTATAAAAATAAAAGCAACTCCTAAAGTTTAAGACAAATTCTTTGCCATCAATCCATCATACCTCAGTCTTTTATAGTGTTACTGTATATAGGGAACAGGCGTATGGCAGAAGGTCAGAATCTCACTGACTGTTCTTGAAATAGCTTATTAATTACTTTCAATTTAAGGACTGGATGGATGCACACACAACATGGATAACATTTACAAATCAATAGTAATGGGAAATCTGAATGTGTCAATACTCTGCATATACTACTTGCCTGGTGGGATGCAGGTAACAGCATGTTAACTTGCTTGATTAGAGATCCTAGCTTGCATAGAATTGCATTATTGGGATAAAGCAGGGTTTTGGTTGTACTTGTGGCATACTGGCCAAAATGTACCAAAACCGGCAGGTACTCTCCATACTATTAGCTGGGGATGCTGCATGTGAAATGGGTACAACTAAGGTCGATAACCTAGACTACACCTTATCTATCTTAGTAAAAAGCATTATGTAAAACCCTGGATTGACCAAAGCCATAATGGGTGGTTTGGGTCAATATCTATGGGCTCATCCAGTGATGACTGTGGAAGATTATAACTTGGAATGTAAGAGAAGTAAATGGCAAAGGGCATGAATTAACAAATGAAAGGAAAATAAATACATTGTGTATTGTGAGTTTAAAAGAGAAAGGATATAGTGGATCTGACTGAAGGAGGTCTGAGCTTGTGAAATGGAAAGGATAAATATATGAATAAATGAAAGAGCTAAATATATGTCAGAAAGTATGCATTGGCTTATGAGAGTTGTTATGGGAAAGTAGGAGGCATACTGAATATCGATCATAGTTACACATTAATGCTCCAGTGAATGATAATAAGTAATGATTTTTAAAAAAAGAAAGAGATGACTTTGGAAAAATTGCATGTTAAGAATGAAAGTGATTTAGGAAAAAATATTCTGCTAGTTGATGTGAATGGATAGGTTGGGACAAGATAAGTGAGTACAGAGTGTATGCTGAATAAAGATGGACTGAATATGAAAGTGAATGGTATGAAAGAAGTGTGTTGAGGGAGAGAATGAATGAGGAGTGAGTTGCAAAACTAATATACTGTATGAAGGAAGAGTGAATGGGTCAAGGGGAAAAGAAAGACTGAAGAAGTATGGTCGGATGACGTTAATGACATCGTGAAAAAGTGAGAGGTGAGACGTTTAAAGAACAAAAAGCAGTCCATGAAGCAGCTTATAGATATAGTGAAGCAAGGTTTGTAAGAATAGAAAAATATAGAAAGGTATAGAGAATGGTGTTGGTGTCAGCTAGTTTTGGCAATGTTTCCTTTTCTTTTTCTTATTTCATGCCATCACTTTTCTTTGGCTTACTATTCCTTACCCCTTTTCTGCATTTTGCAATAATTTAACTGCAATGTAACAGTGGGACAGATATGCATGTACATATGTATAAGAACATCATAAGATCTTCATTTTCTTCTCATTTTGTACCCAAGTTATGATCTGTTGCAGTATCATTGTTGCCTTGCCAGGAAGTAGAAGCTCTTCTGAATCTATAAAAATGTGTAAGAATCAGTGATTCAAGACTATAACCCAATAATTGTGTAAATTATTGTTGTGCAAAATTATTTTAATTCTTGTAGTTTATCTGAAGCCATTTATGAGCTAATGTTACTGGCACAACGGTCTTTATTTAGAATTAAATGTCATTAGAATCTGGCATAAAATATTTGCTAAAATGTGAAAACTAACTTGCAAAAAGCACTATTTCAGTATTGTGTGCTCTCCCAAATGTTTTAGCCTACTTCGTAAAAAATTATTCCTATTTCCCCAGTATTTACTTTCTGTTTTATATTTGGCTTCTCCCCTGGCTTGACTTCTGATTGTAAATCTTGGTACTTTGCTTGTACAACATTGCCAAATTCTCTTTTCTATTCTTCTCTGATTATAACAAACAAAAAACACTATATTCAGTAAGGCATACGTGTGCCTACCAGATAGCTTTACAGTCATTTCATTGTGATTTTTTTCTTTCTTCTTCTTTTTCTTTTTTCCTTTTCTATCACATCTTCATCCAAATGCAGTTGCCTAGGGGTTTTTTTTATTGGACCACTTTATAGTGTATACTTTCATGATTCTAAACATTGGCTGTGAATTATTCAAATTTAGGTACTTACGAAAAATTCACTATTTTTATAAATTGCAACTAGGTATCTTGTGAATGCCCCCTCTGGCTTTCTTCCACCTGTGGGCTGGAGTGAAGCCTTCAAGTCCCATTGAGTCCAATGCAGACGGCAGCAGCAGAATGCTGATCAACAGGTCTGGAAAGCCCGACAAATTTGATAATTCTGATAAATTACAACTATTTAAAACAAAAAAGCCCTGACACAGTGAATGTGAGATCAAAGTGGTGGTCAAGATTAGATTTAGAGTCTCAAAAGTATAGAATCACTGGGCAAAACATATTTCAACAGGCTTTAGTGTGCATCACCTAGTTTTATTATAATACCTAATATATACAGTTATATCCCCTCCATCTGAATAACTGGACATTTCAATTGATGTATGTATTAATATTATTGTATTATTATTTGATTAGCACCCTACCTTTCTGCCTGAACAGCATCAAGGAATTTAGCAATATTTTTTATTTTTAATGAACAATTGAAAAACATTAAAATCTGTTAGCTACATGTATTACCTTCAGCTTCCTTCCATAACAGAATTTAAAGGCTTATCCTATAAATTAAGTATTCAAGGTTTTTCTATCAGTTCCATTTTTAGGAAATTCACTGAATGTACATAAGAGACAGGCGTCCCTGTGATATAGGTGGAATGAGTAAACCTATAATGCCTTCCTAGTTAAAATTTCTTCAGCAAAGGATTGTTACCTTGTGATGCTGGAGCTTGAGCACCTCAATGATGCCATGAGCTAAACAGTGAATTTTCAGAGTAATTTTGACAACCAGAGCTTCAAGATTGACAATTCCTAGTGCTTGCATCAAAAGCTTCTCCTCCTCCTCCGCTTCTCCTTCTCCTTCTCCTTCTAGGTGGTGGTGGCAAGAAGACACAGTGGGAAATCATGCAAGAGTTACCAACAGAAGAGGGCATCTGACCCTCCTCCTATAACATGCCATGAATCAAGGTGTAGAGTTGCACAATAACATCCTTGTCTGGAAGCACCCAAAGCTTCCAGCTATGTGGGCAAGTGAAATGGGGAATGAGAATACTTGTAAGCACTCATTTAGAATACAAGGAGAAGGAAAATGGCCTTGAACTAAAGGGAGTATTGCTCTGAATGGGACCAGGGAGGGAAGGGTGTCTCAGACAATTTGCATGATAAAAACCTTGTCAGGAAGCTCCCTGTCTACTTAACGCACAAGCGTAAGTAAATATTTTTCTCAGAAAATTACATCTCTCTCTCTCTCATTCTCTCTCTCTCTATATATAAATAGCAATATCTTAGAAATTCTTTCTCAGAAAAACGATTAGTTAAAAATATTGGTTTAGATCCAGCTCCTACAATGAAATTATTTATTTTATTACTTTTATTTTATCTAACATATTTCTTCACTGCCCATCTCGTATAGCTATGATTCTGGGCAGTTTACAAGTGAAATTATTCTGGTTCTAGTTCCGTTAATCATAATAATTGGCCCCAGAGCACAACCAGAGATACTCAGAAGATGAGGCCAGATCTCAATGTCAAACTGAATTTTACTCTCAGTCATGCCTATCACTTCAGCAAAGGATCGTTACCTTGTCGTGGTGCTGGAGCTTGAGCATCTCAATGATGCCATGAGCTAAACCGTGAAGGGCCACCCAAGACGGGAAGGTCATGACAGAGAGGTCAGACTAAATGTGATCCCTGGGGAAGGTAATGGCAATCCACCCCAGTATTCTTGCCGTGAAAACTCAATGGATCGGTATGACCAGAGATATGTTGGTATACCATCGGAAGATGAGACCCCCAGGTCGGAAGATGGTCAAAATGCTACTGGGGAGGAACAGAGGATGAGTTCAACTAGCCCCAGACGTGATGACGCAGCTAGCTCAAAGCCGAAAGGATGGCTAGCGGCCAACGGTGCTGGTGGTGAACGGCGAATCCGATGTTCTAAGGATCAACACACCATTGGAACCTGGAACGTAAGATCTATGAGCCAGGGCAAATCGGATGTGGTTATTGGTGAGATGTCAAGATTAAAGATAGACATTTTGGGCGTCAGTGAACTGAAATGGACTGGAATGGGCCACTTCACATCAAATGACCACCAGATCTACTACTGTGGACAAGAGGACCACAGAAGAAATGGAGTGGCCTTCAGAATTAATAGTAAAGTGGCTAAAGCAGTGCTTGGATACAATCCAAAAAAACGATAGAATGATCTCAATTCGAATTCAGGGCAAGCCATCTAACATCACAGTGATCCAAATATACACTCCAACCACAGATGCTGAAGAAGCTGAAGTAGATCAGTTCTGTGAGGATCTGCAGCACCTACTGGACAACATGCCTAAAAGATGTTATTTTCATCACGGGAGACTGGAATGCTAAGGTGGGCAGGCAATGACACCTGGAATGACAGGTAAGCATGGCCTGGGAGAACAAAACGAAGCAAGATGTAGGCTGATAGAATTTTGCCAAGACAACTCACTCTGCATAACAAACACTCTCTTCCGACAACCTAAGAGACGGCTTTATACACGGACTTCCCCAGATGGACAACACCGAAATCAGATTGACTACATCCTTTGCAGCCAAAGGTGGCGGACATCTATACAGTCGGTAAAAACAAGACCTGGAGCTGACTATAGTTCAGATCACGAACTTGTTATTGCACAATTTAGGATCAGACTAAAGAGATTAGGGAAGACCCACAGATCAGCTAGATATGAGCTCACTAATATCCCTAAGGAATATGCAGTGGAGGTGAAGAATAGATTTAAGAAACTGGACTTAGTAGATAGGGTCCCGGAAGAACTATGGACAGAAGTTTGCAACATAGTTCAGGAGGCGGCAACAAAATACATCCCAAAGAGAGAGAAAACCAAGAAGGCAAAATGGCTGTCTGCTGAGACACTAGAAGTAGCCCAAGAAAGAAGGAAAGCAAAAGGCAACAGTGATAGGGGGAGATATGCCGAATTAAATGCAAAATTCCAGAGGTTAGCCAGAGGAGATAAGGAATTATTTTTAAACAAGCAATGCATGGAAGTGGAAGAAGACAATAGAATAGGAAGGACAAGAGACCTCTTCCAGAAAATTAGAAACATTGGAGGTAAATTCCAGGCCAAAATGGGTATGATCAAAAACAAAGATGGCAAGGACCTAACAGAAGAAGAAGAGATCAAGAAAAGGTGGCAAGAATATACAGAAGAGCTGTATAGGAAGGATAACAATATCGGGGATAGCTTTGACGGTGTGGTCAGTGAGCTAGAGCCAGACATCCTGAAGAGTGAGGTTGAATGGGCCTTAAGAAGCATTGCTAATAACAAGGCAGCAGGAGAAGACGGCATCCCAGCTGAACTGGTCAAAATCTTGCAAGATGATGCTGTCCAGGTAATGCATGCTATATGCCAGCAAATTTGGAAAACACAAGAATGGCCATCAGACTGGAAAAAATCAATTTATATCCCCATACCAAAAAAGGGGAACACTAAAGAATGTTCAAACTATCGAACAGTGGCACTCATTTCACATGCCAGTAAGGTAATGCTCAAGATCCTGCAAGGTAGACTTCAGCAGTTCATGGAACGAGAATTGCCAGATGTACAAGCTGGGTTTAGAAAAGGCGGAGGAACTAGGGATCAAATTGCCAATATCCACTGGATAATGGAAAAAGCCAGGGAGTTTCAGAAAAACATCTATTTCTGTTTTATTGACTATTCTAAAGCCTTTGACTGTGTGGACCATAACAAATTGTGGCAAGTTCTTAGTGGTATGGGGATACCAAGTCATCTTGTATGCCTCCTGAAGAATCTGTATAACGACCAAGTAGCAACGGTAAGAACAGACCACAGAACAACGGACTGGTTTAAATTGGGAAAGGAGTATGGCAGGGCTGTATACTCTCACCCTACCTATTCAACTTGCATGCAGAACACATCATGCGACAAGCTGGGCTTGAGGAATCCAAGGCTGGAGTTAAAATCACTGGAAGAAACATTAACAATCTCAGATATGCAGATGATACCACTTTGATGGCTGAAAGCGAAGAGGAACTGAGGAGCCTTATGATGAAGGTGAAAGAAGAAAGTGCAAAAGCTGGCTTGCAGCTAAACCTCAAAAAAAAAAAACAATATTATGGCAAGCAGCTTGATTGATAAGTGGCAAATAGAGGGAGAAAATGTAGAAGCAGTGAAAGACTTTGTATTTCTAGGTGCGAAGATTACTGCAGATGCTGACTGCAGTCAGGAAATCAGAAGACGCTTAATCCTTGGGAGAAGAGCAATGACCAATCTCGATAAAATAGTTAAGAGCAGAGACATCACACTGACAACAAAGGTCCGCATAGTTAAAGCAATGGTGTTCCCTGTAGTAACATATGGCTGCGAGAGCTGGACCATAAGGAAGGGTGAGCGAAGGAAGATCGATGCTTTTGAACTGTGGTGTTGGAGGAAAATTTTGAGAGTGCCTTGGACTGCAAGAAGATCAAACCAGTCCATACTCCAGGAAATAAAGCCAGACTGCTCACTTGAGGGAATGATATTAAAGGCAAAACTGAAATACTTTGGCCACATAATGAGAAGACAGGACACCCTGGAGAAGATGCTTATGCTAGGGAGAGTGGAAGGCAAAAGGAAGAGAGGCCGACCAAGGGCAAGATGGATGGATGATATTCTAGAGGTGACGGACTTGTCCCTGGGGGAGCTGGGGGTGTTGACGACCGACAGGAAGCTCTGGTGTGGGCTGGTCCATAAAGTCACGAAGAGTCGGAAGCGACTAAACGAATAAACAACAAATTAAAATTTGCTGGATTCCCTCTTTGTGCATCTCACTGAAACTTTGAATAAACATATATTTCTACAGGCTTTAATGTATATGTCCTTGTTTTATTATTACTAATTTTAATATGGCATAATTGTGTTTTGCTGTTGCTTGATTTCTGTCTATTTGAAGAATAGTTGATTTTCTGTTTTTTGGTTGCATTTTGATATTTCTTTAGAAACTTTTAGTCATTTATTGACCATGTAACATAATTTTATTTTGTTTCATGCTATTCTGGGTAATATGATTTAAAAACAGCACATGATAAATTTATATTATTGTTGTTAATATTGTTATTACCAGCAACTATAATAATTATAGTTAATTTTATTTAGTGGTTCCAGTGGGAAGGTTACTCTGGTTTCTTTATGCCTATATTAAGATATAGTTAGGAATGGTGAACCGGAAGTTTCATTCCACATATTATTGGATTACATCTTTCAACATTTTATCAATATGGATCACTGCTATTGTTTTCTTTTGTTCTAGTTGTAGAAAAAATGGACAATGTCTCTGGTGACATGGAAGATTCACGCCAACGATGCAGTGAGAAACTTTTAGAAGTGAAGAGTGATTTAAAGAAACTGGGTAATTAATATGAATGAATGAATTGATTGATTGATTGATTAAATAAATGATGAAATTATTATGCCTTTACCACAGAAGTCAACAAGATACTAAAATTGGAAGCTGTGGTAATTTTTTTAAGTAGATAGTTATAGATTCCTTAAAAGATTAGCATAGAGTATGAATGGTTCATCTTTAAGCTTTCAGACTCTGAATCCCACACTATATACAGTACTATACTGAGTAAATGCATATACAGATTATACAGTTACTCACTATAAAGCCAAATAAAGCATGTGTTAGGTCTACTAAAGCAAAGGTTAATCTCTGGGCTAAATGGGGTATTGGCAAACAGTTTTCACCCTTCTGGAAACATGCAACAGGACAGGTTTCTTCTTGTCTGAGACCATGGTGAGTTTCTGATAGTAAGAACAGATGATACTGAGTTAGGTTTACTAATGGTCTCTCAATAACAAGGGAATTCATATGCTTTTGTATGCCTTTACTTTTCTATTTTGCAATGACCCTTCCTCCAGCTTTGTAAATAGAAACTAGTTTGCATTAATTCAGAATTTCTCAACACATACAAACTGATGTTCATTAGCAATTCCCAAAATAAGCTTGTTTATGTATTGGCTTATTCTTCTGTTTTTATAATGAAATAAACTCTGTTAAACTGCTCTTCTGATAAGTAACAAATGTGAAGATTTATCATTTTCCTGCTTCTTTCAGATTACCAAGCAAAGACAGAGCTTTCAAATTTCGGAACTAATATCCAAACCCTCCGCCAACAACTTCATGAGATTTCAGAGAAAACTGCAAAGAACAAAGATACACTGGAGAAGTTACAAGAATCTGGTAGCGTATTAAATGACAGGCAAAGCCAAATGAATGGTGTTTTGGATAGCAATTCTTTCATGATCAACAATATCAACAAAACTCTTCAAGCTTACAATGGCTACATCAGTGATCTCCAGCAAGACACAAGTAACATTCAAACAAGTTTGCAAAGCCAAATGCACTCACATAATGTTGTCTTAATGAATCTAAATAATCTTAACCAGACACAGGTTCAGCAAAGAAATCTTATCAGTGCTTTGCAGAGATCTATGGATGATACAAGTCAGGCTATCCAAAGAATCAAAAATGACTTTCAAAACCTTCAGCAGGTTGCCCTCCAAGCACGAAAGGACACTGATTGGCTTAAAGAGAAAGTGCAGAATTTGCAAGTATTAGCAGCTAACAATTCAGTTATGATCAAAGCTAATAATGATACACTTGAGGATATGAGCAGTCAGCTGAACTCATTCAGTGGACAGATGGAGAATATTACTACTATCGCTCAGGCTAATGAACAAAGTTTGAAGGAACTCCAAGAACACCATAAAGAATATGAAAACAGAACATCTGCCAAATTTAACCAGCAAGAAGACCGATTTCATAGCTTTGAGACAGATATTGTCAACATTATTAGTAATATTAGCTACACTGCCCATCACTTACGGACACTAACCAGCAATCTCAATGATGTCAGGACAACATGCACAGATACTCTTAGTAAACATACGGATGAGCTGACTTTTATGAACAACACATTAGCAAATATTCGTTTTGATGCTACTACTCTAAGGATGCAGCAAGATGTGATGAGGACACGGTTAGATATTGAAGTAGCCAATTTATCAGTAATAATGGAAGAAATGAAGCTGGTAGATTCTAAACATGGCCAGCTGATTAAAAATTTCACAATACTGCAAGGTAAGAAATGTCTTGGATGACTTTTTCAAAATAGATATTGATACTGTTTTTCAAAATGCCCAGGGTACTTCAGGGCTCCCTATGGCTTTCAGTGGCATTGTAGGAAAATAAAAATGGTGAGCACATCACTCCACTTCCTGGCTTTCCTGCAATGGTTGTGGGGAAAGAGAACAGAACAATTAAGGCTTGCAAGAAGGGAAAAAAGAAAAAAAAAAGTGAGAAAAGGGAAGAGCAGTGACAACACTACAGTAGGGAGAAACGGTGGGCAAGCTTCTCAGATCATTACAGCTGCTGTTTTCTCAAGTCAGAAATAATATTATAACCTTTGTATGTCACCCAGAGTCACTGTTGTGAGATGGATGGCTATATAAACTATTTAAATAAATAAAATTTAAAAACGTCAAGCAAAATATTCAAAACAGTCACATACCCCTAAAACAATTTTAAATTCTACATACTGCATTTACTATTGTAATGCTATTTACAGTCTTAAGAATGTCATAGAGACGTGACCTTATTTTCTTTAAAATGAGATTTACAAGTGGTTCTTTGCCTGATAATTCAGTAATATAAATTCGTTAATTTCCAAATCCTAATTTTCAGAACATTACCTATATTATTATTATTATGATTATTGAACCTTACATAACACAACTTTGATTAACAAGGCACATGACTTTTATTTACAGATAGTATAAATGACATTTGAATTTATTTCTGAAGATTTTTGCTCTTTTCATGCCCAACTGCTCAATAAACTCTTAATCTGGAAAACTGAAAAAGAAATAATACTGAATATGCAAAAAAAAAGAGGTTTGTGTCTACATAAACCACTAAATGCTGAGGGTGGAGTTGAACTGTAGGACAGGCTTGCAAGTTTCAGTGAGCAGAGCTCTACATTTTAGGTAAAGGTAAAGGTTTCCCTTGACGTAAAGTCCAGTCGTGTCCGACTCTAGGGGGCGGTGCTCATCTCCGTTTCAAAGCCTTGGAGCCGGCGTTGTCCATAGGACACTTCCGGGTCATGTGGCCAGCATGACTCACGGAACGCCGTTACCTTCCCGCCGAAGCGGTACCAATTAATCTACTCACATTTTGCATGTTTTCGAACTGCTTGGTGTGCAGGAGCTGGGACGAGCAACGGGAGCTCACCCCGCCGTGCGGTTTCGAACCGCCGACCTTCCGATCGACAGCTCAGCGGTTTAACCCGCAGCGCCACCGCGGGTTAAGGCATATTTATTTGAGAGATTTATTTTGAAGATCTGTAACAATTACAGGAATTAGAAAAACATTATACCTATGCAAAATGGGTTTAGTGTGGAGAAAGATATTTGCCCTGTGTAGACATTGTGATTTGCTTCACTGAGGTGAAGAGGTGACCTTAATGAAGCAATGTGGGTGATTTTGAATGGTTTCAGGGCAGGGCAGTTCTGGCTGGGCAGTCTTGGAATTGCCTGCAGCATTTACTGAAGCTTTGCAGCCTAGAAAGCCTTCAGGGTGCTCAGAAGCTGCTCCAGGCAGTCTTTGGCAGAACAACATGCAACATGCTTGTTTTGCTGTTAGGAGCAAGGGGATCACATTGCTTTGCAAAGCAGCTTTGAGGCAGTGCTCCATTTAGACCTTCTGGAAGTAATAACACCTATTCAAAGCTTGTACAACCATGAAACGTTTGTCCTTTCCTTCTGTCATCATAGCCTAGCCAAAGGTGTTTAATCCATTAAGCCTTCCTCAGTCAATTGGAAGTTTTGCTCCAGAATTTTAAAAAATTATAGGATTATATAAAGAAACACATGTAGTTTAACTATGGAATTTGGTAGCATAAGATTTGGTGATGGTTGCAAAGTTCAAGAAGGTGGATCTAGTAGTAGTAGTATTTATTCAGTCAATGACTAGCAAATTAAAACAAAAACAAAAACAAATTAATACAGTAGTAAAGAAGGAGGATCTAGTAATAATGGAAGAACAATTGGACAAGGAATGAAATATGATATCTCTTCAAAGAAGCATAGAAAAAGTTATACAAATTTCAGCATTTCATTCAAGCAGTACTAACTGCAGTAGTCTAGACCAGTGGTTTCCATGCTTCTGTATCCCTGTATCAAAGAACCTAGGTCTTCCAACATATGAACTAAAAGTCTGCCTGTTCTAAAAATGACATGTATGTTTACAAGCATTCTGTTACTATATGTATCTGTTGTGGTATGTTTAAGGACTTAAACATTGCAATAATACTGTTGAACTTCCTGCTATAATGGTAGAATAATGAGTGAGCTCATTGGGGCTGAAGAAGGGTTTGCCAATCAGGAAAGTCTTCTTTAATCCTTATTATTATTAAATAATGAGAGGGAACAAACTAGCATAAATGTTATTTTGGCATCAAAGGGGCTGCTCCAGTTCTGGACTTCAGGAACACTCTGAAAAAGCTGAGTTCCTTGGCATCAGTACTTTCAGCTGCAGACTAGCAATTCTGCCTTCCTTCTCTGCCTACTTGTAATGATTGCCTATCCTAATATACTCAGACTCACAAGCAGGAGCTTAATAATATCTGGTTTATTAAAGAATAGCATGCAAAAGCAAAGAAAGCTGAGAATGAGCAAAAGCGCGCCAAATACAAACTAAAAACCCTCGGTGCAAACATAATCCCTCCCCTCGCCCAACCGTTTCAAATTCCCCACCCCAGGTGCTGGTAACGAGTTCTGCTGATCTCCTGGGAAGAAAACCTTGAACACCCTAGATAACCCAAACACATTCCATTCAACTCAATACAGATAACAAACCCAGGAGAAGGAGTCCTCACAGCCCCTCCCAAACAGAACACGCATCAGCAACTTGACATGCGAAACGTTACGATGTACAATGCACATTGAAACGGTGAACACGACACTACTTTTCTTCTTGAGCTCTTTCATGATTTGGGAAGGGAAATGCGTCTCTCTAGACTACCATTGTACTGTATACCACCTGTTGAGAAACACTGGTGTAGACTACAAACTATTTGTTGTATAGTCTAATACAGATTATGTGAAAATGTGTTGTTAATATAGTACAGATGATACAAATTCTTTCTTTTATCGCTTGCTTTTTGCTATTCCCAAATTCGTATTACTCCAACTTTAACCATTGTGTACAAATCTTGCAGCCAAATAGAATTTATATATTATGTTTTGTTTTCTTTCAGAACTCATTTCTAAAACTTATTCTAATAATTGAATAAATTAGTATCAGCTCTCAAAGATGCCAATTTCTAGTAAGGAGGTACAGCACTGTATTTGTTACAGTACTAGTTACTATAAAACCATTCCCCAAACAGCTCAATTTAAAAAATAACTGCAAGCTAAAACTGGCCCATTATATGTCTGGTAAGATATAACATTTTGGTTTACTGATTACAATGAAGTATCTTAGAATTATAGATGAGAATTGTCATATAGGTCATTAAGTCAGTCCCCTCCTCAAGGCAGGAATCCAAATTAAAGCATCTATGGCAGATACTTATTTTCTTGTTAGATTTATACCTTTGCCTTTCCTCTTGAAGCTCAAGGAGGTATACATAGCACTCTTTTTTTCATTTTCCTCACAACATCCCTATGAGGAATTGAGCTGAGTGACTGGCCCCAAACAATACAGGAACTTAAATACCTAAGGCTGAACTTGAACTTGGGTTTTACCCAGTCCTAACCCAACACCTTAACACCTACACCCCTGGGCTTCCCATCAACAGATGTGTGCAAGAAGAGTTAAATAGTGTTTAGCCTCTGCTTGAGTCCATCCAGTGAAGGGTAGCCCACCACATCTCTGGAAAGTTGGTTCCACTGTCAAATCGTTCTTACTGTTAGGAAGTTTTATCAACATCTACCATCTTGTGATTTGTATCCATTATTTTGTATCATGCACTCTGGAACAATAGAGAAAAGTTTTAATATTATTCTGTGTAATATTCTTTCATTTACCGAAGAGTGCTATCCTATCCCCACTCAATCTTTTCTCATCAACGCCAAACATTCTTAGTTCCTTCAATCTCTTTTTATAAGTCTTGGTTTCTAATCCCTGATTGTCCAATTTACTTGAATCCTTTTTAAAGTGTGGTGCCCAGAACTGGACAAAATACTCAAGGTGGGGCTGCCAAAGGAAAGAAAGGGAAGTAATATATCCTGTGATTCGAAAACTGTACTTCAGCTGATGCAGCCTAAAATTGCATTTGCCTCTTTGCATTCACAATATATTACTGACTCATACTCAGTGTGCAGTCAACTATTATTTTAAGAACTTTTCCAGTACTGCTAAGCCAGCTATTCCCCATCCTGTACTTGAGCATTTGATTTCTTTTCCTGAATGCATAACTCTGAATTTGTCTCTCTTAGGCTGAAAATAATAAGATGCAACTTACCTGTCTAACCTACTAGTTTGAATTTTATTTTAGTCTTCCAGGCAAGTAGACGTCCCGCCCACCTCTGTGCCATCTACAAATATTCTAAGTGTTCCATTTATCTCCTCATCCAGATAATTAATAAAATCAAGGAATAATACTCATTCCATCAATGAGCACTCATTGAGTATCGTTTTCAACCCAGCTTTTTTCACTTAATGCTTACACCTCCCAGCCTACACCTAATTAAACTTGCATTCTTGGTGGATAAAGCTCAGATGCTCTTGCTTTGGTGTTTCAGTAGTTTACGTTACAAGCTGGAAGGTGGAATAATTTTATTTTATCTTATTGGCAGGCCTCTTTTTTTCCAGTGTTCTCCCAATAAAAGATCACCATTAGGCTGCAACTAGTTAGGCTGAACTTCCTGACATATCCTAGTCTGCATACTTGTGCTGTATCTTAGCTGTTTAACAAGCCCTTTGGCCAGCTATTGAAAAATAAAAAGAGGGTGCTTTGGCTCACCCTGCCAAAAGCAGCAACCCAGGATTTGATAGCCCTTGTGTTGGTCTCTGACACATGGGGGGGGGGGGGCTTTAATGAAAAATTCCCTTTTTAAACTACTGCAGGAGTGGAATTTCTGCCATTATACTAAAAAGCATTCTGAAATATATGAAGGCTTTATGTTAAATCATCAAAAGCATTAAGAGGAAATCTGTTTAGCACTAAAAGTAGGAAACCCATATCTTGTCAGAAGTGGTCTTTAGTGTTTGGTGTGCCTTTCTGTATTTCATATATATTGTCAATAAGTATTGCTCTATTTTCTTCTGCAAATACAGTGTATAACATCTTACCTGTCTAAAGTTTCTACTACTATGGTTTTTCACAACCCTACAATCATGGATATATTGCATTGTGCATATGTTGTAAGTAGAATTTGTCACTATCTGAAAAACAACCCAATGTTGCAAAGACACTTAGCAAAAGTTTTTTTTTCTTCTGGTGAGTGGAAATTTTTTTTGGCAATTTCATGAAAAGGAGTTATTTTTTATTTATTTAGTGCAACTTCCAAAAACTGCAGTAAGCGACAGTGTTTCCTTTCAGTTTCAGAAATGGAAATTTCTCCCTTGCTGAGATCTCTAAATATCTTCATCAGGCAAATAAAAAGATCTAGAGATTTTTAAAGCTTTTCCAATAGTTTAATACTTTTTATTTTACCTAATAAAGATTTTCCTTGAATATAAATTTTATAATAGTTCCACCATTTTTTTAACTTTCTTCTATAAATATGTCTCTCATTACTTGGAAAGTTAATCAGATTTGCTTTGTTTAACCTGTGACTGTAATAGATAGAAAAGCAAGGAAAAAAGTGAAACATGGGCATTGAATCACCCTTGATGTATTTCTCAAAATAACAAAAATATAAACAATAGAATGCTTTGATAAGATTTTGGAGATTCTTTGTGCAACACTGATTCATGTAAACAACTTTAATACTAAATGTGTTTAATACTAAACAAACTTGGGCAATTTCCTTAATCTTTTAAGGAAGCTGTAATCATCTACTTAAAATAAAATCATCTTAGGTTCTAATTATAGTTTTCTGTTGATTTATTTTGTGATAAAGGCATACTTAAAGATTAAGTTTTCTTGAGTTCTTTGGAGGAACCCACTTTTAAAAATATTTAAATATTTGACGTAAATTTAAAGTACAAATAGGTTCTTAGTACTATGATGTACTACAATTCATTATTTTTACTATATTATACTATTTCATTATTCTTCTGGCTTTCTCCATATGTTCATGTTATTGTAGGCCCTCCAGGTCCAAGAGGATCCAAAGGTGACAGAGGACCCCAAGGTCCTATTGGACTTACTGGGCCCAAAGGACAAAAAGGAGAAAAAGGTGATTCAGGACCTCCAGGACCTCAAGGGGAAAAGGGACCAAGTGGCCCACCTGGACCACCAGGTGAAAAAGGTGGAAAAGGTTCCAGAGGTTCACCTGGATCTAAAGGCCAGAGAGGTTCAACTGGGAAGACTGGGCTGCCTGGTCCTAGTGGAGATCCAGGGCTTCCTGGACCACCTGGGAAAGATGGGCCCACAGGCCCACAGGGCCCACCTGGACCCCAAGGTCTTCAAGGAGTTGTTGGTGAACCAGGAGTACCTGGTGCTCGTGGATTGCCTGGTCTGCCAGGTGCACCTGGACTACGAGGTCTTCCAGGCGAGCCTGGTCCTCCTGGACCACCAGGTCCAGGAATACCTGTGGCACTACAAAGCGAAACTAACGGTAAGATGTTAACACACATACTGTCTGCATGCCTCGCTGTGTATTTATTGTTGTTGTTGTTTATTTGTTCAGTCGCTTCCGACTCTTCGTGACTTCATGGACCAGCCCACGCCAGAGCTTCCTGTCGGTCGTCAACACCCCCAGCTCCCCCAGGGACGGGTCCGTCACCTCTAGAATATCATCCATCCACCTTGCCCTTGGTCGGCCCCTCTTCCTTTTGCCTTCCACTCTCCCTAGCATCAGCATCTTCTCCAGGGTGTCCTGTCTTCTCATTATGTGGCCAAAGGATTTCAGTTTTGCCTTTAATATCGTTCCCTCAAGTGAGCAGTCTGGCTTTATTTCCTAGAGGATGGACTGCTTTGATCTTCCTGCAGTCTAAGGCACTCTCAGAATTTTCCTCCAACACCACAGTTCCAAAGCATCGATCTTCCTTCTCTCAGCCTTCCTTATGGTCCAGCTCTCGCAGCCATATGTTACTACAGCGAACACCATTGCTTTAACTATGCGGGCCTTTGTTGTCAGCGTGATGTCTCTGCTCTTAACTATTTTATCGAGATTGGTCATTGCTCTTCTCCCAAGGATTAAGCGTCTTCTGATTTCCCGAGTGCAGTCAACATCTGCAGTAATCTTCGCACCTAGAAATACAAAGTCTTTAACTGCCTCAACATTTTCTCCCTCTATTTGCCACTTATCAATCAAGCTGGTTGCCATAATCTTGGTTTTTTTGAGGTTTAGCTGCAAGCCAGCTTTTGCACTTTCTTCTTTCACCTTCATCATAAGGCTCCTCAGTTCCTCTTCGCTTTCAGCCATCAAAGTGGTATCATCTGCATATCTGAGATTGTTAATGTTTCTTCCAGTGATTTTAACTCCAGCCTTGGATTCCTCAAGCCCAGCGTGTCGCATGATGTGTTCTGCATACAAGTTGAATAGGTAGGGTGAGAGTATACAGTCCTGCCATACTCCTTTCCCAATCTTAAACCAGTCTGTTGTTCCGTGGTCTGTTCTTACTGTTGCTACTTGGTCGTTAGACAGATTCTTCAGGAGGCAGACAAGATGACTTGGTATCCCCATACCACTAAGAACTTGCCACAATTTGTTATGGTCCACACAGTCAAAGGCTTTAGAATAGTCAATAAAACAGAAATAGATGTTTTTCTGAAACTCCCTGGCTTTTTCCATTATCCAGCAGATATTGGCAATTTGATCCCTAGTTCCTCTGCCCTTTCTAAACCCAGCTTGTACATCTGGCAATTCTCGCTCCATGAATTGCTGAAGTCTACCTTGCAGGATCTTGAGCATTACCTTACTGGCATGTGAAATGAGTGCCACTGTTCGATAGTTTGAACATTCTTTAGTGTTTCCCTTTTTTGGTATGGGGATATAAGTTGATTTTTTCCAGTCTGATGGCCATTCTTGTGTTTTCCAAATTTGCTGGCCTATAGCATGCATTACCTTGACAGCATCATCTTGCAAGATTTTGAACAGTTCAGCTGGGATGCCGTCGTCTCCTGCTGCCTTGTTATTAGCAATGCTTAAGGCCCACTCAACCTCGCTCTCCAGGATGTCTAGCTCTAGCTCACTGACCACACCATCAAAGCTATCCCCGATATTGTTATCCTTCCTATACAGCTCTTCTGTATATTCTTGCCACCTTTTCTTGATCTCGTCTTCTTCTGTTAGGTCCTTGCCATCTTTGTTTTTGATCATACCCATTTTGGCCTGGAATTTACCTCCAATGTTTCTAATTTTCTGGAAGAGGTCTCTTGTCCTTCCTATTCTATTGTCTTCTTCCACTTCCACGCATTGCTTGTTTAAAAATAATTCCTTATCTCCTCTGGCTAACCTCTGGAATTTTGCACTTAATTGGGCATATCTCCCCCTATCACTGTTGCCTTTTGCTTTCCTTCTTTCTTGGGCTACTTCTAGTGTCTCAGCAGACAGCCATTTTGCCTTCTTGGTTTTCTCTTTCTTTGGGACGTATTTTGTTGCTGCCTCCTGAACAATGCTGCGAACTTCTGTCCATAGTTCTTCCGGGACCCTATCTACTAAGTCCAGTCCCTTCAATCTATTCTTCACCTGCACTGCATAGGAATATTAGTGAGCTCATATCTAGCTGATCTGTGGGTCTTCCCTAATCTCTTTAGTCTGATCCTAAATTGTGCAATAACAAGTTCGTGATCTGAACTACAGTCAGCTCCAGGTCTTGTTTTTACCGACTGTAGAGATGTCTGCCACCTTTGGCTGCAAAGGATGTAGTCAATCTGATTTCGGTGTTGTCCATCTGGTGAAGTCCATGTATAAAGCCGTCTCTTAGGTTGTTGGAAGAGAGTGTTTGTTATGCAGAGTGAATTGTCTTGGCAAAATTCTATCAGCCTATGTCCTGCTTCGTTTTGTTCTCCCAGGCCAGGCTTACCTGTCATTCCAGGTCTCATTTGACTGCCCACCTTAGCATTCCAGTCTCCTGTGATGAAAATAACATATCTTTTAGGCATGTTGTCCAGTAGGTGCTGCAGATCCTCATAGAACTGCTCTACTTCAGCTTCTTCAGCATTTGTGGTTGGGGCGTATATTTGGATCACTGTGATGTTAGATGGCTTGCCCTGAATTCGAATTGAGATCATTCTGTCGTTTTTTGGATTGTATCCAAGCACTGCTTTAGCCACTTTACTATTAATTATGAAGGCTACTCCATTTCTTCTGTGGTCCTCTTGTCCACAGTAGTAGATCTGGTGGTCATTTGATGTGAAGTGGCCCATTCCAGTCCATTTCAGTTCACTGACGCCCAGAATGTCTATCTTTAATCTTGACATCTCACCAATAACCACATCCGATTTGCCCTGGCTCATAGATCTTACGTTCCAGGTTCCAGTGGTGTGTTGATCCTTAGAAGATCGGATTCGCCGTTCACCACCAGCACCGTTGGCCGCTAGCCGTCCTTTCGGCTTTGAGCTAGCTGCGTCATCACGTCTGGGGCTAGTTGAACTCATCCTCTGTTCCTCCCCAGTAGCATTTTGACCATCTTCCGACCTGGGGGTCTCATCTTCCGATGGTATACCGACATATCTCTGGTCGTACTGATCCATTTAGTTTTCACGGCAAGAATACTGGGGTGGGTTGCCATTACCTTCCCCAGGGATCGCATTTAGTCTGACCTCTCTGTCATGACCTTCCCGTCTTGGGTGGCCCTTCACGGTTTAGCTCATGGCATCATTGAGGTGCTCAAGCTCCAGCACCATGACAAGGTGACGATCCTTTGCTGAAGGTGTATTTATTACCAATGTATAAAAGCGTGATTTGAAACTGTTGACTATTGGATTGGATTGTACTCTGTGTACATATTGCAATGAAAGTTTGCAGCTTATAACTGTTCAAGCCTCCAACAAGCTTGAAATGAACATCATACTCTTTGAATCCATGGGTCCAGGTCAAGGTTCTAAGGAACAGAAAAGCAGCTCTTAACATTTTTTCCCCATAATTCCTCCCATTCTGTTTCAGAGTAAGTAGTGCTTGGGTTCAGCCAGTTAATCTATCACATCACACAGAGAGATGGCCTGGGGCTGTGAAATACATTTCCTTTTTTGTCTCTCTCACTCACCTTCTAAAGCTTCTCCCTATAGTGTGAAAAAGAAGTAAGGGATTTTAACCCCTGACACAACTCTTTGTACTATTATATTAAAAAAACATTAGAAACTCAAGCAGGTCAATTCCTCTTCCCCATCTTTTCCTTTCTTTCTCCTCCCGTGATTGACACCTACATTCTGTGGTATCTGAAGGTCACTGAACATCCTGAGTCTTCATTGGATTTTCTTTCCCCCTTGTTTTTTAATTCACAAAATTATTTCTACATCACTGTAGAGCCCACATACATATATGCAGGACCAGCATTCGTCCCTTGTAATAATGGCAAGCACTGGAAAAACAAAGTTATATTTCATATGGAAAAAGTAGGCAAAATGTGGTTAATATGCAGTGTTGCTGTTAGAACTTCATGTAATTTTGTAGGATTCTTGAAATCTCATGATTAGTTATTGTCTTACTTTTTGCGTCCAAACTTACCCCAGAATGGTATTAGAATGGTTTTGATACCTGAAGAAAATCTGTCTGCTTTTCAAAATTTATCCTGCAAAGTCTGTGCCCTTTTTTCTTTTATGGTAAATTAAAAACGATTTGAAGGCCAATTTGATAGAAAAAAGATGGCTGCAGCTATCAATAATGGAAATTCCACCTCAACAATATTCTGCACAGACAATCAGTTTTTAAACTTGCTTGGCTGCCAATGATTAGAGATGGTTATTAGGGCTCTGTGTGCTTCAAGAGTAATTCAGAAGTAATCTTTTGGATTTCTCATGGGCACAGTGTCTCCCTGCTGTTGCTTAAAGCTGACGCATCTTTTCTCAGGCTTCTGAGCGAGTCTGAAAAAAGGATGCTGCTGTTTTAACAGTGGCATTAATTTTAATGGGTTGATTCTTAAAGCAGAGGCATCTTTTTTCAGGCCCATTCTGAACCCTAGAAAAAGTGATGCTGCCTTAATGTACAGCAGGGAGGTGCTGTGCTCACATGAGGTCTGAAGCATTTCTCTCAAATCATTTTCAAACTGTTCAGAGCCCTAATTTCTAAGGGGGTTAAGTTTTCATTCTCATAGGGGTTTATTGTAAATGTTTCATGTTACAGGTTGTCCTGTATACTGGAAGAACTTTTCAGGCAACTGTTACTACTTTTCAAATGAAAGAGCCATTTTTGAAGATGCAAAGCTTTTCTGCGAAGAAAAATCATCACATTTGGTTTTCATCAACAGCAAAGAGGAACAGGTATAGAATCCCATCTGGCACGCAGCTAGATTTAAATAGTTAAAAGGAACAGGTATAAAACACACTTGTATGCAAATATCATTACCTCCAATCATGCCAGCTGACAATGATAGGAGGTGAGTAGGCTAGACAAGACAGCTGGAAAGCATTATACAGGTAGTCCTCGACTTATAATCACAACTGGGACCAGAACTTCCATCACTAAGTGAGGTGGTCATTAAGTGAGTCACACCTGATTTTACCTTTTTTGCCAGTCGTTAAGCAAATCACTGTGGTCACTAAGCGAATCTGGCTTCCCCCACTGACTTTGCTTGTCGGAAGCCAGCTGGGAAGATCACATATGGTGATCATGTGACCCTGGGATGCTGCAACCGCTGTAAATATATGCCAGTTGCCAAGCACCTGAATTTTGATCATGTGACCAAAGGGACTCTGCGATGATCATAAGTGCGAGGACTGGTTGTCAGTCACTTTTTTCAGCACTGTCATAACTTCTAACAGTCACTAAATGAATGGTCGTAGGTTGAGGACTACTCAACTTACTCTCATAAATATAAACATCTAACTAAAGATAATCAGGAGGGATGCTCAGGGGATTACAATCTTACTGTAAAAGTCAACAAAAAACTAGGTAGTCCTTGTTTAACAACTGCCTCATTTAGCGACCATTCGCAGTTACAACGGTGATGAAAAAGTAACTTTACGACCAATCCTTGCATTTATGACCTTCGCAGGTCTGTAAAGCAAATGAAAGCTGAAGTAAGATTTTAATTAAAGTTAGACAAGAATCCCTTTCCTTTCAACCTCCAAGTTCCATCCTTCCTAACCACAGAGCCCCAAACTGTTTATCTATTTATTTGAAATAGTTCTCTGTTAGTCATCTTCAAATCTGATTCCAGGACAACTACAGCTGCATTAATATCAACATCGTATTAGAATGAGCCACTGTAAATATAATAAAAGGCAGCATTTTGTACTGAGGCAGACAAGGGATTGTACAAATTAAAATGTTTGGTCAGCACTTACTAAGCTGGTGCTCTTGTGACAGCAAGCAGGGGGAAGGAACAAGGGGAAACTTCTTTTGTCATCCTTTTTCATTCTGGCTGCAGAGCACACCATGCAGTAAATAGCCCGTTGAAGCTACATTTCTCACAATCTGCTTTGCAGCATTTCCATTGCTAGAGAGGAAAGAAAAGAGTCCCTCTCTTCACTTCATGTGCCATAGCTGGCTATTGCTGGCACCAGCACACCATCTTTAACGAGAAAATTGGTTGGGAAAGGAAATTCTTGGCAGATGATGAGAAGGAGACTGGATTGAGATTGGGAGGGGGGAGGGAAGAATGGGTTGGAAGTGTGCTCATATAAAACGGGATTAGCTCAGAAATAGTTCCAAGTTGATTTCACCCATATGTACTCTGCATTCATGTTTATGTTCAATCTTAAAGCCCAAAGTAGTTTAAAGAGACAAAATCTTGGGGTGTGAAATAATGTGACCAATCCTTTCTTCTGTGCCCAGCAATGGCTTAAAAAACAAGTTATCGCAAAAGGCAGTTTCTGGATTGGTCTCACTGACTCAGCGAAGGAAGATGAGTGGCGATGGCTGGATGGAACCATACCAGAATATATGTAAGTGCAGGGAGGACATTAACTATCTGTTTTCTGCTATAACTGTTCTCTTAGCATCTGCCACTAGGAAACAGTGCTGCAATCTTACAAAGGGAATACTCTTTTAGACTCAACTACCTGTCCTTTGATTTCAAAAGGCTTATTGCCAGAAAATTTTTACTGAATAACCAATAAAAGAAGATAACAAGGCACCTTAAGATGCTTATTACAGAGTTTAGTAGCAAACTAGGGGTAGATAAACCACAGGTTTTTTAAAACCTTATTTTATATAAACATCGGGGGTGGGGAGAGAGAAATCGCCATAGGGAAAGAGTCCATGTTAGTTGACTGATTACATTGCAGAAGATAAGACTTCTTCCCTATTGCATCAGATGTAAATCATTGCTGGAATCCAAACTTGTGTCTTCACTTTTCACTGAAACTTACTGTCAGCCAAATTCTTTTCAACTGGAATCAGGATATACTGTACACTGGATCAGCACTGGATCAAGAAGACTAAGATCTGTCATTCCCACTGAATGAAATTATTACTGTCTCCTTCAGTCTCTCAGACTGACTGCTGTTGGAGCTTATATTAAGGAAATGTCACTGGAGGATTTGGCTAGTTCCTTCTTAACCTGATGGAATCTCCAAGTTTTTAACTTAAGCCATTGCATCATTAAGGACCTAAAAATCTTTAAGAGATCGTTCATAATCCATTCAAAGTATAATTTACTGGGTGGTACATCCCAAATAAATACTATATGAAGGTTACCGAAATCTGAAGGATCACTAGATGGCAACAAAGTGATAAAGAATCTCTGCTCTCGAGTTTTGCAGTCCAGATCTGGTAGCCCTAATTATACAAACCTGTCTTTATCATAAGATAGTTCTTGCAGTGTATGATTGTTGATGTGCTTTGAGTTTATGATATGGTAATATTATATATTCCTCTCTAAATATTGTATTTTATTTTTGGTATGACAGCCGGTTTGGGTAGTGGTTAAGGCATCAGGCTAGAAACTGGGAGACCATGAGTTCTAGTCTCACATTAGGCACAAAACCAGCTGATGACCTTGGACCAGTCACTTTCTCTCAGCCCTAGGAAGGAGGCAATGGCAAACCACTTCTGAAAAACCTTGCCAAGAAAACTGCAGGGACTTGTCCAGGCAGTCTCTGAGAATTTGAACAGGGTGTGTGTGTGTAAGTGTGTTTAGTATAACAAGAACCTATTCATTTTATTTTGATTTGGAGATGCATATATAAATCCAACAGGAAGGTGTATTTTATTTATTTATTATCAAATTTGTCACCGCCCATCTCCTCCGACCGGAGGGACTCTGGGCGGTTTACAACACAGAATAAATATACAATAAAAACTCAAATAAATACACGATAAAATTCCAATAAAATCCCATTAAAACCAAAACAATTTCTTAAATACCCCAGCTCATAAAATCCAGATGGCTATGATCTCTTCAACCATCATGTAGGAGGGGCACTTCAAGGCACCAGCCAACCCCAAGTATGTCGATATTTATATCTTAGTAGCTCATCTGCAGCTGTAGATGAAGCAAACACATACAATTCCACTGATGGATCACACTCTCTACATGTGTCTATGTGCCATCCAAAACCAGAACAGAATTCTTGGTCTAATTTTAGGCTTTTGAGCTTTGGCAATTTGTCCAATTGATTCTCATCTCTAAAGCCCAGCTGTTTTCCATTTCCAGGAAAAGTCACACACTGTTTGTTAAGGAGTATGTTTTCTGCTTTAGGAAAGTTTGGTTTTTTATTTGTTTTTGCAATTTATTAATCTCCTCTGTCACATTGTCACATGATAGCTTGGTTATGGAATGATGCATTTTCTGTTTTATTGCAAGAAACTGGAGTGCCGGACAGCCTGATAACTGGAAACATGGCCATGGGCCAGGGGAAGATTGTGCTGGGTTAATCCATGCTGGGCTCTGGAATGACTTTCACTGTGAAGATGTTAACAGTTTTATTTGTGAACAAGATATGGAAAAAGGTATGCTAGAGCCTTGAATTGAATGCATTCACATTTACCACAAAGGCCTATACCAAACCAAGTTTTCACAGCTGGGACAAAGGGGAATTGAATGTCCTGTTCATACAGTTAGATGATCTTGGAAGAGAACTGAAGATCAATCCTTATTAGCAGCTGTACTATGTATAGATTAAACCTTCTCCTTAGCTGCTTCTGGTGTTCAGGCCACTGAGTTTTTAAACTGTTGGCAAGTATTCCAAGATTACACAGATACTCTTACTATGTTACATACGTTTGGCAGTCAGTGTCCTAAAACATGCCCAGCTAATTATGAAGAAAAATAATGCAGTAATTTTCTTTTTCCAGTTAATACCTAAAAGACAGTGGTGTAGTTTCAGAATTCAAGTATGCAGTTTGAAAAGCTGTAAGCAACAGGACCCAATGTGGAGGTGGGGCGGGAAGGATTACCTGCAGAGAAGAATCAGTGGATGGAATGAGTCTTTTTCCAGTTCTGTGTTTCAAGAATGAAACTGACTGGGGTGGCCTGAGGGTTCATTGGCAATGGACATGAGATGGTCCTCTCCTCTTTCTTCCCTCACCTGCAATTGGTGCCCACTGATTTTCACATCAAATGTCCTCCTCCTTACCATTCTCATATTTGCATTTTGACTGGATATGAACTGACATGGGTTTGGAAGGCAGTACTCATCAGTGCAACTTAAAGTTCTGGTATTGGTTTCTGGTTTTTAAAACCAAGTTTTGCCTTTGTAACACTTGTTACTTTTCCTTTCCTGTTGCAGCTCAGCCTCCAGGATTGTAATAGGTTATGGGCCAAGTGACTGACATTTTCTTTGCAAAGAAATTCATCTGGGACTGAACCATCACCCAGCTAAGAGAAGGAGCACTGAGAACTTTGATGAATGAACTTTTATCAGCACAATTTGTCCTCCACATCTTCTAATTTTTCAGGGGATTTACAACCTGTTGCACAAACATGTTGATTGAAAATGCAATTGGACAGAACTACCTGTAGATTCTCCTCAGTCATAAAGCAGAAGATATGTTCTGGTAAGAAATAGACTATAGCAAGCTGATTACAAGTTATGACCTTACTACTCTAGGAAGACAAAAAATACAAGCTACTGTGTAAACAAAGCAGCCACTTGCTAAATTCCCAAATATTGGCAATTTATATAAATATACATGTATAAATTTATATAAATTTTATATAAAAATATATATAGTCCAGTTCTGATCAGTAATATAGAATATACTTTTAAAGCTTTTAAAATTCTGTATTTTTGTACAAAATTTTGCCTATTGATTTAATTGCCTTTTATATAAATATAGTAAATAGAAGTAAAAAAAAAACACCATTGATAATACTTATCATTCACTAGAAATAACTGTCTGGAATAAATTACCCAGGTTTAATAACCTTTGAAACTGATTTTAAATTGGATTTGCAGTCTTTTTTGCAAGAACATACATAATGTTATGTTCCCAAAGACAACATGCCTGTTGTTCAGAATTGGTCCCACTGACTACAATAGCAGAACTCCAGGGAGATGAAAGTCAAGCAGTAGACTTGAAGGAAGGGATTAAAATTAACCAGTAAAGTACATACTTTACATATAGAAAATTCCTGATTCATTCTTCCTGATTCCAGTTAAAATAATCAAGTAGTCAGAGATAAGGAAGGACTTTGCCCAGGGAAATTTTACTAGCTAGTATCATGCAGAGCTTGGTGGACTAACTGCCTAACATGACTGAATATAAAGTATGTTTTTATGTTCCTCTTATTTCCTTCATGTGTAGGCAATTTCTATTGGTGTGATGGGTTTCAGAGCATTGGGGACTAGATTTAAGATTAATAAAGGCTTTAACCAAAATAGATATTTCTGATAGATGTGTACAACTTGTTCTTAATGTCTTTTGGTATACTCACTCCTGGGGGAGTGGAAAGGAGGCACCAATAGACTTTGCCATTTCCCAACTAGATTTTTTTCTGCTCCAGTTCAGCCCCTCCATGCTTCAGCTTTTTCTTCCACATGGAAAAGCACTTGTCAGAAAATGGTTAACCATTCCATGCCACAGTTGCTTTCCTGTTGTTTGTCAATAAGAAGTTCCTTTGGAGAAAAGAAAGAAAAAAGGAAGAAAGCAAAATGTGAGGCAGTGGGGAAAAGTTCAGTATATCTGCATGCAACATCTAGTTTGGGAGATCAAGTGGCAAAAATACTATAGTAGTACTAAGACGTTCTGTACTTCCACAGTGTTCAGTAATGGATTGTGTTTAACATAAAATTACAGTGAAAATAAAAGGCAAGTCACACATGTTGACATATATAGTATTTACATGATTTTTATGTGTAAAATTGACACTATGATTGTGAACATTTATATTTAAGATAAGTATCTGCAATTATTTTGCTGCAGATCTGGACACAACTGGGTACCTAAAAAGAATGTTCGATAAACTCATAAATATCAAAACGATGAATATATTGAAGTAATTTCCTCTGAAACTTTTTCACATTAGAAAGCTTGTTGCTGTGATCTGTGCTGTTAGTTTAATAATGTACAAGACCTTTCCTTTCTATCTCAAATATCCTTCTGTATTACCTTCACTAGTACCAAAGCAAATTCTTAATTAGTTTGAAATAGGATAACAGGCAAGTTATTTATTTATTTGCTGAGGCTTACACGTTGCCCCAGTCACAAATGACTCTGAGCCACTTAAACTCCAATGTCCAGTAACACAATTAAAAACATAAAATAGCCCATTACAATGTGCCTCTAAAGAACAGTCAAAACAAAAATGACAAACACCTCTTCTCAAGGAGGAACCAATATTCTCAAAGGCCCCTTAGAAGCACCAGGTCTTAACAGCCCTTAAGAACCATAGTAGGGGTGGGACTCCAATCTCTGGGATATACTGTTTTAGAGAAGGGGAGCAGTGATTGAGAAGATCTGCCCCTGTGGTCCCCAGTGACAACAGTCCCTAGGGATTGGGACCCAGAGCAATCCTTTTTTGCAGTTTGCTACTTGGAATAGGTGGTCTCATAGATAGCCAGCTCCTGAGTCATATGTGACTTTAAAGGTGATAGCTAGCATTTTGAAATGTGCCCAGTAATTGACTAGCAACCAATGCAGCTTTCTAAATTCAGGTATGGCATAGATGAATCAAGTTGTGCCTGTCATTACTTAAGCCATTGCATTGTGAACCAGCTGAAGCTTGTGATCTTCAAGGGCAGCCCAAGGTAGAGTACATTGCAATAATCAAAGCCATGGTGACAAAGCTACTGCGCATAGCTTCCTGACCCAGAAACAACCATAAAAGGCACACAAACTAGAAATGGGTAAAAGCCTCTTGGCCATGGCTGCCACCTGCTCTTTGAGCAGGAACTGTGAGTCCAAATAGACCTGCAGATTATGAGTCAGCTCTGCATGGTGGAGCTCTATCCTGGCCAGGCAAAAAGATGGAACATTAATGGATTTGGTTGGCTTCTGTACCCAGAGCCACTATGTCTTGCTGATATTAAACTTGAGCCAGACCATAACAGGATCTCCAAAATGGGATGAAATTTTGATCACATCTCCTGTTTGACCCATGACTGAGCTACAGAACTGAGTGTTGTTGGCATACTGTTGATACTGACCCTGTACTTGTGGATGACGTCCCCAGTTGCCTTCATGTAAATGTTAAACATAATGAGGTTTGTTGCACCCCACAGTGGAGTGCTCTAGAGGTCAACTTCTCTCCCCCCCATTTGGAATAGCAAGAGGGTTTTGAGGAAGGAGCATACTACCATTCCCTTCAAAGGAGGACACGCCACTGCTTCTCCCAAGGATCCACTCGCTACTGGCCTGACTCAGCCTCCTGGATTCTTTCACCAACCAACCAGGTAGGGCAGGAATACAAACCACAGATGGTTTCTTGTCTACTTACTTAGGACCAACAGGCTCAAACTCATCTCAGATAACTTTGCAAGATGCAGCCTCTATCACTTCTCATAGAACTTGCCAGGATCGTAATCTGAATGAATGAATGTGTGTGTGTATAATAACAGAACGCAGAGAAAAAATAAGAGGAAAATATTGAAACATAACAAAAAAGAAGAAAACAATGCAACTACATCAAGGTAAATTGTACACATAATGGCTTCTCATGCATATGTAGACCATATACTGTATATAAAGATTTTGCATAACAATTTCGAAAAAGATAATAATATTTCACTGTAACTGTTTGTGAATAATCTATTTGCATAGGCAGATAACCTGAAACTTTTGCCTTTTTTTTTTTTCTAAATAGCTACTTTGATATTTGTTATTTGAGTTCTAATGTCAATTTTGGGTACTTTAGAGATTTCAAAGTAGCCATTTTGGGGGGAAAAAAGAAAAGGTCAAAAGAAAAAAGAAACTTGTCTAGTACAATTGAATGAGAGATTGCTGAACTCACATACATCAACAGATTTCACACCATCTCAGAAGGTCTCAATCAACACAATGGGTTTTTAGCAGATTACAATTGTTAATTGATATTCTGTCTCGCATGTAACCTGTACCTTCGTAACCACCCTGCCTTCCCCCAGGCATCACCCCAGTTTAAATCCTGCATCAGTTTAGCCAGATTTAGTGAAAGGTTATGCCTTTTAATAAAATTCGATAGAAAACTGTTACCAGACTCCTCCTGAATATGGCATTCTGGGGTTCTGGGAGTGGGCAGAACAATCATAAAAAGAAATTCGAAGTGTGTACACAAACCATGTCCAGAAAAGCACAACTTTGAAAATGAACCCAGCAAAAATTGAACTGTTCTCCATAATTAGGTAAAACACAGAGAACTCTTGGAAGGTGGAAGAAAGCAGTACAGACAAGTAGGCAGATCTTAATAGTTTAAAGGTTTACTAAGCAGGAGTTTAAGATTTAAGTAGAGCTCTCCCATCTAAGTTCCAAGTACCTTATCCCATTCTGAATTGGCTTTTCACCTGGCACCTATCCATTTTGCACTGTATAAATCATATAATAATGGTTGATTGGGTAAGAGTTTGGCTAAGCCAGCAGAAAGCCAGAAACACCATTGCTGTGATAGATTGCCCCCCTCTAGATGGCTGCTGCCAATACGGTACTTCTCTGATAAACTGTTACCATGTTTCCAAGTCCTCTGCTGAATGGGTTGTATTGTTCCCACCTTCCCTCCCAACTTAAACTGGCATTCCATCAGCTTAGCAGCAATGGCCATGTTACCCTTCCCAATATAATTGAGGAATGTGATTGCTGTGCTCATGACATTTAATATTTGCCCCTTCCCCCTGAAAAATATCTCTTAAGGCTTTTAAAAAATTTGAGTATTTCAGGTACAGATACTTCAAAAAAACAAAAAAGCTGCTAGTCTTTATGAGTAGAGAATTTTTAAACATTTATATCCTCTGAAAAGTATGTCTACATAGATGACAAATGTTTTTCTTCTTAACTCTTGCCATTTTTAAGTTTGTAGGAAACTCTTCCCAGAAGAGACTTCATAAGAGAAAAGTATAGGTTGTTAGCCTACCAGGGGCCAGCAGAGAAGCAGCATTTCTTTGCAGAAGGTTTTTCTGCTATACCAGCCATCTTGGGTGTTGTGCTACACAGAGGAAAGCCAGAATATGCTGTCTCATTGCTGGGAGCCAATTCACTCTCTGTGTGGAATGCTTTATCACCCATTATCATCAGCATAATGTGACGCACTAATTACAAAATAATGGGCAAAATATATTAATTGTGTGCATCTGGAATATGCAAAGAGCTCCATGATGTTCATGGAAAAGATCCAGCAAAATCTTCAGTAGTGGGGGATGGGGGAACCTCACAGTGTGAAAGCAGTGTGATATGAATCTAATGACTACTTTCAACCACAGTAATCTGCTGAAGGAAAGCAGTTCCTCCTGGAAACTTGTCAAATTTGTCATAGCCATTTCCCACCTACACACATTTTTACAATAATATGAAGCTGCATGAAGCACCAAGCTAATTTTAAAATTGCAGTGTGTGTGTGGGGGGGGGGGTTTCTGTGTGTAGGGACAGAGGGATAAAGAAAGGGGGAGAGAATTTGTTCATGCACACGTATACAAAAAACAAACCACAGACGTCAATAAAAATAGAAGATCAAGCTTCCTGGTTCAGGTTTATAGAGTGAAACAGTCACATACTTCCTAAATAGCTGTGATATCTATAAGAAAAACAACAGTCTTCAGTTTAAAAAAAGTGGAAGATAATGTTTTAAAAGGACAGTGCTATGTCTTTTATATTCTAAGAAACAAGTTAACAATCATTTCTCATTTACAATGTACTTCTTTTGAAGCTGTGCTTCTCTTCCTAATGCTCAAACTGCCTTAACTGTTGCTTGGACTGAGAGGTTCTTTTTCGAACCTTATTAAAAATGAGAGGTTCTTTATTGAACCTTATTTTTAAAAAAACTTGGTTAATCTTATGAGTTACTGAATAATTAATTTATCAAGCTATTAGGTCAGCATGAAAAAACTATATATACTGAAAAGATGGCATTCATTCACTGTTTATAAATTATATATACTTGTTTCAGAGTTGACCTGAAACCGACTTTCCTATATGGCAGTGTTTCTCAACTTTAGCAACTTTAAAATGTGTGAACTTCAACTCCCCGAATTCCCCAGCTAGCAAGGCTGGCTGGAGAATCCTGGGAGTTGAAGTCCACAGATCTTAAAGTTGTCAAGGTTGAGAAACACTGCTATATGGTATCAGCATTTCATATCCGAACATGAGTACATGGAAGTTCTGGCTGGAAACCCATTTAATCTATGTTCACACACTTCTTCTTACTCTATTTTTAAAGCATGCATTAGTTGGATCCTCACCAAGTTGCAAGGCTGGTGTCTTAAGACAAGTGAAAGCCTGAGAGCCAGTGGGATGCAGAGGTCCCCATGTCAGGCTAGGAAAAGAGAGACCTAGGGTCTAGGCCTCCTCATCCTTCTCCACAGAAGCTCACTTTGGACTAGTCTCTCTCTCTCAGCCAACGCTCCACACAGGGATACTGCTGTGGGGGGAAAACGGGCTATCTATCCATCTTGATCTCCTGAAGGAAAGGCAGGATAGATCAAATAAATAGCTATCATAGTATCTATAATGTCACTGAAAGTCTACTTAGGATCCTTTTTGAAGATTAATATTGTTATGTACTGGACAGTGTTTTCAAGTACTGATCACTGCATATTATCTTGGTTTGATTAAAATAAACATGGGTCAAAACTTGGAGAAGTAACATTATACTTTTTCTTGGCTCCTGAAATGATGTAGATGCCTACGGTATTCTCAGTACCACTGGGCTCTGATCCTGTTTCTGATCAGCTTGTGAATAATGAGCCTTTAAATCATGCAGCAGGATTTCTGGCAATGCTGCTGAACAGATTTCACAAACTATGGCACAGAAGTATTTGGAAAAATCAACATTTTTTTTTCTTTTTGGAGCGGGGTCCAAATATGCAGTGGACCTAACAACAATGAAACATAAGGACTTACAGATATTTATTCTAGTGTTATTGAAAACAATGTGTTTGGTTTTGTTTGTGTAGTGACTAGAATGAAGCATTGAAAATGCCGTACACTAAGTAATGAGGGAGTGGGGTTAGTTATTCCTTCTGTGCCCAAAAGGAAATGACTTCAGGAATCTGTTTGTAATTTCGCAATGAATTTGGCTTGCCAATTTCTATGACAAATAACTTGAAGACGTTCTGTTGTTTAAAACAGAATGTCTTCACTTGCCTAAATCTTCCATTTGTGTAATCATTATATAAACTGCAATTTGCTAGTGTGGCAATAATAATCTAATATAGGAATGTACTATAACACTGATGTTGGTTCTCCAGCCATGCTGTGCCACATTTCTAATCTTCCTTTTTGAGAGGAAGTTGTTTTGCCAGTGGCTAAATTGCAAGTAGAGTACATTTAATCATGAATTTATCTTCCAGCAATCTTGTAGTGCTGTACTGCAACACATTTTAATGGTCCATTCTGTCTTAAGTAGTGGTCCTAGGCAACCAGTCTTAGGCAACCATCAGAAGTCTTAGACAACTAAGAAGTCAGGCCCGCCTGAATTCTCAAGGTGTTAAATCTTGCTCTTTAAGACTAAATACTGTCTACCAACCTGCTCTTTCATGTCTTCCAGTGGTGCTGTCATGAGTACTGATGGTGAGCAGGAGGGGGCCTCTATCCAGGGGGGAAAACGCATGCGTAGTACTGAGGAGTTAAGCAGGCATTCAAAGAGACACAGATCAGACCCGCCTTAACCTATGGGGTTTATCTGTCTGGGTTTTTCCCACACTTCTTCAGTTTGTTAGGATTTTCTGTCTAATGTAGCAGTAATAAAGCACTAGAGACCTATTCCTTGTCTCAGCGTGGTTCCTGGCTGTTAGGACAGGTGCTCCCATCACCACTGTAATAGAGACTGCCCTGCTGCTGGTCATCCTCGCTTTCTCTTTCCATCCGCTATTCGAAGATGCTGTGTCTTTCCATAATGTATCAAAAGTATGAAATTTTGAGTCTGGTCATTTGTGCCTCAAGTATTAACTCTGGATTGATTTGTTCTGTGATACATTTATTTGTTTTCTTGGCTATCCGTGATATTTATTCTCTGGAGTTTACTCCAACACCAAGCTTCAAAAGTGTCACTGCTCCTTCTATTCTGCTTCTTCAGAGTCCAACTTTTGCTTCCATAGAGTGTCAGAGAAAATTGCTGTTAATGTAGCCAGACATATTGTGTATTTATGTGATTTTCTTGGAAAAATACAGGAGCTGATGGGTGGTGACTAACAATTTATCTGTTTTTTCTAGGATTTATTTCAGGAAGATGTTTCCTTTATTTACTGCTACCTTTTCAAATTGTTTAACTCTGAACAGTTGCCTCTGGTCCTTTTCTTTCACCGAGATCCACTTTGAAGGGGTGAATTATTTGCCTCTGTGCAGAAAAACATATGAATTTATAATCAAACAATTTTTGATGTTACCAGCTTTCTCTGGTAACACAAACATGAAAGTTTGAGCTTCAGTGAGTTCTTGCTGTATACTTCAAACAGTATAATACAAACAGCCATATTGCAAATGGCCTAATATCAAAGAATAACCAACATTATTTAAAAACGACACAACATTTGTAGAGCTGGTGTTTGAAGATTATGCAAGTGCTGTGTATTTGTGTAGAGGTTTACTTATTTAATTAATTGAATGTATTATGGCCACCCACTCCCATAGACTCTAATACTGAAAGGATAAAACAAAAGGGGCAACTCATCAGAACTAAGAACTAAAACTGAAGAAAACATGAAGAAGCAGCTTTTGTCCAAACAACAAATGAAAGAACATAACTCAGGTATGTCAGTAGGTATCTACTGACTTGTTCACTGGACAGTAGTGACAGAGCAATCACACTCATTTCACCAATAGCAGAATTAAACATTACAAGAAACATCTCCAAGAACTCCTGTTAAAAGCCATTGTGGAGCCATTCCATCTTTTATTCCTCAGCAGACTTTTTTTCTGATAAGCAAAAAGATGGGATGGAAAAACATGGGAAACTTGTAAAGACATTGTCTGAACACCTCACAAAATTCCATAAATGAGATAAAATGGAACAATGAAAGGGAGAACATTCTTTGGGTTCCCAAGTCTGAAATTTAAAAATGCTGAAATCTGAGATTTATTTAAATTATGCAAATAAAGGAAATACTTATTTCCTTTCATGTACTTGCTGGCACTGCCATTCTATCCTCCTTTAGCCAAGCTAAGCATACAAAGTTTTAAAGTAATTTTTTAGTAAATCTGGCAAAGTAACATTGTGTGTGATACACACTGTGGTTTGTTTGGATTTTTCACACAGTGGTTTTTCATAAAGTTTTTCAGTGTAGGCTTTTTTTTAGCGGTGCCTTCAAATATAAAACAACACTTATTATCCAAGGGATGTTCTTTCCTGTTGATCATGCATAAGTAGGTGGAGCAAAGCAGGAAATGAATCAAGAAATGGGCAGTGAACGGAAAGACTAGCAAGGTTCCATTAACTGAATTTGTCCTGCCTGCGTGAGAAAATCTTGTTAAAATCAAATGTAAGTAGTGAAAAGTAAGTTATTTATAAAATATGGGAGGAAGCATATGCCTAGTCTACATCAGTACAGAAAAACAATATGGATATTATTGTTAGGAAAACATTAACGATAATATGCATGCTATTCAAAAATAGCCCCTTTTTTTTCTTTCTAATTCTCTGAATTTATTGGTTATATTCAACTGCTGTACCAACACGAACTCTGATTTGCCTGTAACAAGTCAAGTTGCAGCTGAAGTGCCTCAAGCACCAATGACCTACTGTAAACTGAAAAACAAAACAGACAATGCACATTTATTTTCTGTGTTAGCTCTGACACCTACTGGCACATTAACGCCATACAGTAACTCAGCTAGAAATAAGCAAATTAAACAAAATGTTCTTATCCCAGAGGGGGGAAAGTAAAAAGGCAAATACCTTTGAATACAATTATTCCAACAAACAAACCTTTCATTTTGCTATCAAAAATACTCATTCTTTTTCTCCACCAGACAATAGGAATACTCACTAAAATGTTTACTGTATGCATATAAAGTTAAGTGTATTTGGTTTGCCTTTTCACAAGACACTTAAAAACAACTGTAATGCTGTATTCAATCCTCAAAATGCTGTGAAGACGAGAGAACTGCTCAGCTGCAGAGCCTTTGGTCAGTGTTACTTTCCATAACATTAGAAAATGAAATTTAATTTTCAGAATAATTTTGACCAGAGCTTCAAGATTGACAATTCCTAGTGCTTGCATCAAAAGCTTCTCCTCCTCCTCCTCTTCTCCTTCCCCTTCTCCTTCTAGGTGGTGATGGCAAGAAGACACAGTGGGAAATCATGCAAGAGTTACCAACAGAGGAGGGAATCTGACCCTCCTCCTATAACATGCCATGAATCAAGGTGTAGAGTTGTACAATAACATCCTTGTCTGGAAGCACCCAAAGCTTCCAACTATGTGGGCAAATGAAATGGGGAATGATAATACTTGTAAGCACTCATTTAGAATACAAGGAGAAGGAAAATGGCCTTGAACTAAAGGGAGTATTGCTCTGAATGGGACCAGGGAGGGAAGGGTGTCTCAGACAATTTGCATGATAAAAGCCTTGTCAGGAAGTTCCCTGTCTACTTAACGCACAAGTGTAAGTAAATATTTTTCTCAGAAAATTACATCTCTCTCTCTCTCATTCTCTCTCTCTATATATATAAATAGCAACATCTTAGAAATTCTTTCTCAGAAAAATGATTAGTTAAAAATATCGGTTTAGATCCAGGTCCTACACTGAAATTATTTATTTTATTTACTTTTATTTTATCATATCTCTTCACTGCCCATCTCATATAGCTATGACTCTGGGCGGTTTACAAGTGAAATTATTCTGGTTCTAGTTCCCTTAATCATAATAATTGGCCCCAGAGCACAACCAGAGATACTCAGAAGATGAGGCCAGATCTCAATGTCAAGCTGAATTTTACTCTCAGTCATGCCTATCACTTCAGCAAAGGATTGTTACCTTGTCATGGTGCTGGAGCTTGAGCATCTCAATGATGCCATGAGCTAAACCGTGAAGGGCCACCCAAGACGGAAAGGTCATGACAGAGAGGTCAGACTAAATGCGATCCCTGGGGAAGGTAATGGCAACCCACCCCAGTATTCTTGCCGTGAAAACTAAATGGATCAGTACGACCAGAGATATGTCGGTATACCATTGGAAGATGAGACCCCCAGGTCGGAAGATGGTCAAAATGCTACTGGGGAGGAACAGAGGATGAGTTCAACTAGCCCCAGACGTGATGACGCAGCTAGCTCAAAGCCGAAAGGACAGCTAGCGGCCAACGGTGCTGGTGGTGAACGGCGAATCCGATGTTCTAAGGATCAACACACCATTGGAACCTGGAATGTAAGATCTATGAGCCAGGGCAAATCGGATGTGGTTATTGGTGAGATGTCAAGATTAAAGATAGACATTTTGGGCGTCAGTGAACTGAAATGGACTGGAATGGGCCACTTCACATGAAATGACCACCAGATCTACTACTGTGGACAAGAGGACCACAGAAGAAATGGAGTAGCCTTCATAATTAATAGTAAAGTGGCTAAAGCAGTGCTTGGATACAATCCAAAAAACAACAGAATGATCTCAATTCGAATTCAGGGCAGGCCATCTAACATCACAGTGATCCAAATATACGCCCCAACCACAGATGCTGAAGAAGCTGAAGTAGAGCAGTTCTATGAGGATCTGCAGCACCTACTGGACAACACGCCAAAAAGATGTTATTTTCATCATGGGAGACTGGAATGCTAAGGTGGGCAGTCAAATGACACCTGGAATGACAGGTAAGCATGGCCTGGGAGAACAAAACGAAGCAGGGCATAGGCTGATAGAATTTTGCCAAGACAACTCACTCTGCATAACAAACACTCTCTTCCAACAACCTAAGAGACGGCTTTATACATGGACTTCACCAGATGGACAACACCGAAATCAGATTGACTACATCCTTTGCAGCCAAAGGTGGCGGACATCTATACAGTCGGTAAAAACAAGACCTGGAGCTGACTGTAGTTCAGATCACGAACTTGTTATTGCACAATTTAGGATCAGACTAAAGAGATTAGGGAAGACCCACAGATCAGCTAGATATGAGCTCACTAATATCCCTAAGGAATATGCAGTGGAGGTGAAGAATAGATTTAAGAAACTGGACTTAGTAGATAGGGTCCCGGAAGAACTATGGACAGAAGTTCGCAACATAGTTCAGGAGGCTGCAACAAAATACATCCCAAAGAGAGAGAAAACCAAGAAGGCAAAATGGCTGTCTGCTGAGACACTAGAAGTAGCCCAAGAAAGAAGGAAAGCAAAAGGCAACAGTGATAGGGGGAGATATGCCCAATTAAATGCAAAATTCCAGAGGTTAGCCAGAGGAGATAAGGAATTATTTTTAAACAAGCAATGCACGGAAGTGGAAGAAGACAATAGAATAGGAAGGACAAGAGACCTCTTCCAGAAAAATAGAAACATTGGAGGTAAATTCCAGGCAAAAATGGGTATGATCAAAAACAAAGATGGCAAGGACCTAACAGAAGAAGACGAGATCAAGAAAAGGTGGCAAGAATATACAGAAGAGCTGTATAGGAAGGATAACAATATCGGGGATAGCTTTGACGGTGTGGTCAGTGAGCTAGAGCCAGACATCCTGAAGAGTGAGGTTGAGTGGGCCTTAAGAAGCATTGCTAATAACAAGGCAGCAGGAGACGACGGCATCCCAGCTGAACTGTTCAAAATCTTGCAAGATGATGCTGTCAAGGTAATGCATGCTATATGCCAGCAAATTTGGAAAACACAAGAATGGCCATCAGATTGGAAAAAATCAACTTATATCCCTATACCAAAAAAGGGGAACATTAAAAAATGTTCAAACTATCGAACAGTGGCACTCATTTCACATGCCAGTAAGGTAATGCTCAAGATCCTGCAAGGTAGACTTCAGCAATTCATGGAGCAAGAATTGCCAGATGTACAAGCTGGGTTTAGAGGAACTAGAGACCAAATTGCCAATATCCGCTGGATAATGGAAAAAGCCAGGGAGTTCAGAAAAACATCTATTTCTGTTTTATTGACTATTCTAAAGCCTTTGACTGTGTGGACCATAACAAATTGTGGCAAGTTCTTAGTGGTATGGGGATACCAAGTCACCTTGTCTGCCTCCTGAAGAATCTGTATAACGACCAAGTAGCAACAGTAAGAACAGACCACGGAACAACGGACTGGTTTAAGATTGGGAAAGGAGTACGGCAGGGTGCGAGAGCTGGACCATAAGGAAGGCTGAGAGAAGGAAGATAGATGCTTTGGAACTGTGGTGTTGGAGGAAAATTCTGAGAGTGCCTTGGACTGCAAGAAGATCAAACCAGTCCATCCTCCAGGAAATAAAGCCAGACTGCTCACTTGAGGGAATGATATTAAAGGCAAAACTGAAATACTTTGGCCACATAATGAGAAGACAGGACACCCTGGAGAAGATGCTGATGCTAGGGAGAGTGGAAGGCAAAAGGAAGAGGGGCCGATCAAGGGCAAGGTGGATGGATGATATTCTAGAGGTGATGGACTCGTCCCTGGGGGAGCTGAGGGTGTTGACGACCGACAGGAAGCTCTGGCGTGGGCTGGTCCATGAAGTCACAAAGAATCGGAAGCGACTAAACGAATAAACAACAACATGCCTATCGAGCACCCATTTAAATCACCTGCACATAGGGGAGTTATGAATAGATTGGGTCTTACTGGGTCAATCAAAGCACTGATGGGAACCAGTTCATTGCATTAATTTAACGTTATTCTTTTTCCTATTCTTATGACTATTATTTTTATCCTGGAGTGTACGTATTTCTTCTTCCTAGTTTTCATATTGATTCACCACATGCGCCTCCGGTATTTCCGCTTTCTGTGCACCCGAAAAGGATGTTTTCAGAGTGTGCACATATTTCCAGTTATAGCATAGAAGCATTCAGTAACAAAAACTGAAATAAACATGACACGGTCCTTAACAACACAAAATGTTTTCTAAAACGTTTACATTATTTCAAGATTTTAATAATATATATGGAACCCTGGAAACATAAAGCAAGCTCTTCAGCTGCTGCTAAAACAGCCACAATGCAGGTACCATGCAACCCTCCTGGCACAGAGCATTTCATAACAAGGACACTACTACTGAAAACTCCTCTCCCTATCACCCCAGCTTGCTTCTGGAGAAAAAGGTGGGCATGGAGCAATACACAAGAGATTTCTCCTCAGCCCCTTCCTGCTGTGCTGATTTTCTGCAATACAGCCAGAGCACAAACTAGCACTCCTACCTCCCATCTGCAATCTGAGATGGTAGAGGTCATTCTGTAGAAGACAGAGGTTAGGTCTTTATGTTTACTGGTGAATGCTGGGCTGTTAACTTGATGTACGCCAATTGGAGAGAATACACATCGCAAGAACCATTTAAAGTTGTTATTTTACTATCAACTCTTTTCCTTCTATGTCATTTTTAAACAATTATTTTGTATTCTGGGAGATTTTTAGACTGATAAATGGTTTTAAATTAATAATTAATCAACTAGATGCACATGGAAAGAGCTATTTTAAGCATGTACAGTATACTAGCATCTAGACATCATGGAACACAGTGTGACCTGCTTCTGAATAATCACACATAGAACTAAACTTTGGGTTTTACAAGAGAAATTTTATTGGAAGGTTTAAAGGTTTAGGGTTTTATAGTTGCATAAATATTATTTTTACTGAGATTGTAAATATATCCTGGATGGGGAAGAACAGAGTTCAGCAAAATTCTAGCAAGAGTGAGTGGCTTTGGTTTTAGGGAGCTCTGTATCCAAGGATTTTCCAGCTTTAGTTCTGGAGGAGTTGCACTACCCCAAGCAGAACCAGTGCACAATTTGGGGGTCCTCCTGGACTTGTGGCCCCTGTTCAATGAGTGGGCAGGAGGGTTTTTGCACAACTCTGCTTGTGCATCAGTGGCACCCTTTCCTGGGCCGGGAGGCTCTGCCTACGGTCCCTCATGTCTTAGTCACTTCCCAAATGAATTACTGCAATGTGTTCTATGTGGGGCTACCCTTGAAGAGCATCCAGAAGCTGCAGCAAATGCAGAACGCAGTGGCACAAGCAGTTACAAATACACCTTGGTACGCACACATTACACCTGCTCCATGAGCTGCGCTGGCTCCAGGGGTCTTCCAGGTGCAATTCAAGGTGCTGGTTCTCCCCTAAAAATCATTTCATAGCATAGGATCAGGTTATTTATGGGACTATTCTCCCTGGTTGTTCCTACCCATCCCTTGGATCCAGTTAAGGAATGTCATCTTGCGGGACCCAGGAAGTGAGCCTTTTCTGTGGCTGTGCCTGTCTCCCCCCAAGATTAGATTGGCTCTGACCTGCCAGTTTTTCAGAAGGCTCTTAAGATGTGAATGTGTTCCCAGGCATGGAGGTCGGAGTGTTAATTAGAGCCCATGATGTGGTTATTATTTGTTTATACTGGTTTGGCTCCTTGGCTGTTGTTTATGTTCTTTGTATTATGTTTTTATATTATTTTTAAATGTTATAAGCAACCCAGGGTCGCTACTGTGAGATGAGTGGTTATATATATCGAATCAATCAAACAAACAAACCTGGTATATGCTAATTGTATTGCCTTTGTGTAATCTGAATTTTTGTTTCATACATAAAATTGGCCATGGAGTACATGAATTCACAAATCGCAATAAACCTTTACATAATATTTGTTATTAACTGTTGGATTTAGAAAACAGCCCAAAACGAATAAATACATTTTGACTTACTTCTACAAATACAGCCAGCAAAAGAGAAAACAGCCCAAAACTTCGTTTCTTTCCTATCTTTCAGTGAAGCGTTACTACGCTGGAAACTCACTTCCTCCAGAAATAGGCCAACAGGCAGAGGAACAGGAGACAATCTGTTAAAGCAGAGATTTTCTGGTTTGGCAACTTGAAGATGTGTGGACTTCAACTCCCAGAATTCCCCTGCCAGTATGGTAGCTGGGGAATTTTGGGAGTTGAAGTCCACGCATCTTCAAGTTGCCAAGGTTGAGAAACACAGTGTTAAATCATCGACCGCCGCTCCACACCCACACTTCCTCTCTGCAGGCGACGCCGCGGACGACTCCAGTGTATGCCGAGACTACATCGGGTACGAGGGGGCGCTCGCGCGGCCATATCCACTACGAGCGCCGTGGGATGACGCCATCAGAGAGCGTCACCAGTTGAGTCTGTCAGGAGCAAGTATGTCGCCGCCGCCGCTCTTTAGCTTGCCGGAGGCGCGGTTGCGTTTCGCGGTAAGTGGGAGACTGCAGCCGGGCGGGGTGAGAGGCCGCCCGGTTGGATTTCCGATAAAATGCGAGTAATGATGGCCTCCCCGTTCAACGTTTTGAATGGAGAGATTTTCTCTCTGGCGGACTGCTCACCTGAGAGAAACCAACGGCCCCACACTTAAACCCTCAGCAACGGGCGTAAAAAGCAATCTTAATGACGGTCCCCCTGCTTATTGAGATTTGCTCTTTAAAATAAGCTTCGAATTTTAACCTCCGTGATAGAAATTATTCCTGTGATTCAGGCAGAATAGTTTAGGCCTTGAGTGAACTTACAGACGAGTTTGTGCTCTTTAGGTGCTTTGTGCTGCAGTTTTTATCATCCTCGATTATTAGTCGTGCAGCCTGGAGCTTATGAAGTTAACTAGTGTAAATCAGTCAAATAATATTCCATCCTCTAAGAACGAGCAACGGTGCAAAGGTACTGCTTATCTCTTGCTGGTAATCCAGCACTTGAGCCTTGGTATAACATGGACATTCTTTGTGCCATTTTCGGGTTCATATAAGATGTTACCTGATGTTTTGTCAGTGTGTGGGCTATTGTAGAGTTCAAAACTTTGTGTAGCCAGTGTGTTTCATTTATATTTCATCTGTAAGTTACCACAGCTAGTGTACCATATCTATATTCAGTCAGTGTTCAGAAGTTTTGCAGAAGTTGAGTTGTAGGTTAATACATATCAGTGTAATTACATTACTTCAGAAATTTAAAACGGTGAGTAGGGATCCCCAGGGGGTTCATTACCAATTTGAGGGGTGTGTACTCATTCCTGTTCTGCCTAGCTAAGCTTGGCTTCCCATCACAAGGTGTTGTGCCAGAACTGGAAGAGGTGCTTGGAGCAGACATGCAGGTTCAGCATCAGCCTAGCATGACATGCCCCAAGAAGAAGTTTAGAGTTGCTCTTGCAAGTTGGGGACATGAGCCTAGGTAAGAACACCTCGGTCCTGGCTGCATCACCTTGTGGCATAGCGGTTGCTGCTGCAGGAGCAGGTGCTGCAAGTGCCAAGGCCATCAAAAGAGAGCCCCAGCCCTGGACAGTTCTGACAGGTGTTCAGCTTTTGGTATAGAAGCCACCCTTGCACACCCAACTGGATTGTTGACAGACTGCACTCCTGTTCTGCTTGGATGAGCTCAGAGGCTTAATTTATTATTTTACAGCATCGCAGAGGTTCTAAAACTCTTTGGGGTTGTGATGCTGTAAAATAATAAATGAAGGCTCTCGCCTTATCCAAGCAGAGGTAAGGTAGGTCCCAGGAGAGTGATATTTATGGCATCTTGAATTTCATGATGGAAGAAGGTTGTAAATGTAATTTTGATGTAGATTTTCTAAAACAGAAACATATTCCTTTAATATCTGATATCAAATAAGTTATTTCTCATTTTTATCTTCTTAGAACTCTACCCGAGATGCACTCAAAAACAAAACAATTAAACCTTTATTGAGTGCATTCATCCAGATACCTGGAAGGTAAATTTCAGTTTGATTTGTTGTATAACAAAAATATGTGTATAGTATTTTTATTGAAATTGAAAGTTTTGGCAAAACAATCTAATATTTTTATATATTGCTAGTGAAAATGAAAAAAGGTTTACACTGGATCAAGCTTTCAGAGTTGCTCTCGAAGAAGAAATTGTGAGTATTTTTTTATTAACTGTATATGTGGATTAATTGCGTATCTTGATTGATGTCATTCTAAACTATATATATATAAATACTTTTACAGTTTCTGGAAGTAAATACTGTCAACTGAAGTAAGTTTGAAGTGTGTGGGTGGTCTGATCTCAAAACAAGGTTGTTTCATCCAGAATGTCTAGAACACTTCAAATTGTGTCCAATTCAAAGGATCTACTTCTGCAGGTGCCCAACTAACCCTGGAACTGCATGACCAGGAGGAAGTTGAGCATTGTACCAAGGAGGAACAAAGCATTCTGTTCCTGAATCAATGAGTTTTGTGCATTTATATTAGTTACAATAAGCTTTAAATTCTACTAGACTATACTGTTACAAACCCATGAAGCAGCTTAACATTATTGTTTCACTTAAGTATCATATGTGGGAAGGTCAAAAGTGTAATTGGTGCATGCTGTTGTGCTTTACCTTTAGCCCTGGCCCTACTGTTGCATAGATATTCTAGTCCATGTCATCCATACACTTCTTTGGTCATTAAGGCAAGGAAGTCTCTAAATGCATATCTTTATATGTAGAGGCATCCTGGCTTCAGAAGCCTTAGTTGCACAGATTCTGTGGCCCAAAGAAGCCACTGTTCATACATGTTATTTACCTTGCATGAAGTTAGAATTGGAATCAAGGATGCTATACAGGTAAACCTTGCTTAGCGATTGCCCTGGGCAGTGTCCATTTGAAGTTATGACAGTGATGAAAAAGTAACTTTGCAACCAATGTCCACATATATGACCTTCGCAGCAGTCTCTCTCTCAGTCACATGTTCACCATTACAGTCAGTTAGGATGCGTTGTCCTGTGCCTAACCTGTTCCCCCCCACCGCCCCGCAGAGTGGAGAGATTGCCTGAACAAGCAGCCTCTTCCTGAGCTGCTTTTCTCCTACAGCACAGTGCTTTCCTAAGGGGAAGTTAACAAGCTGAGCTTTGTGAACTTAATTAGTTTGCTTGTCTGTAACTGACAAGACTTTAATCAGTTTCACACCTTCCTCTTGCTTGCCTCCTAAGTACTAGGGGCTAGGCAAACAGCCAACACCAGCATATTCCTTTTGATGTGCATTCCCCATTTTTTGTCTGCTTACTCTCTTGTAATCCCTTCCTCTCCAATGCTGTAAAGCAAAGGAAAGCTGAAGTAAAATTGTAAGCACAGTCACGGTCATGTGATTTTCATTTAGTGACCGTGTCACTTAGCAGCCGAGTTGCTGGTCCCAATTGTGGTTGCTAAACAAGGACTGCCTGTATGTGGCTGAGCAAGAGAAGTAATTAAGCTGCTTGTTTCTTTTCTGTATTGTATCATTAATACCATTACGAGTTAAATATTAATGAGTCTTGTTATCAAATCCCAATCTACACCCAATATGACCCTAAGATTTCTCACCACCTGCACTCCTGGAAATAAAACACTGTATTCTGTCCCAAGTGTCATACGCTTCCATTCTTGATGGCTTTTCACCAAAGTAAATTATCTTTTTTTTTTTTTAGATAAATAAAGCTTCGTGTGAAAATGTCTTGGCTATCATTTCACTTGTTATTAATGGGGTCATAGAAGGTGAGTCTGTTTGCCTATTTAAAAAGGTGAGAAGTGCTTTGAAATCAAATGTCATGACTAGAATGTATATTAATTCAAAAACTATTTTATACTGTTTATATTACCTAACACATAGCATACACAAATATTGCATTCTGCAAAATACCTTTATTAGTTCAGTTCAATTTGTCACTGAATAAATCTCCAGTTTTATACTACTTTTACATTTTGTCCAATGCCGATTTGTTATTATATGCAGTCTGTATAACCATGCATACTATACATTTGATTGTCACAACTGAGTCTTCTTAAAGAAAAGAGAGGAAATTGTAATGGGATTAGAATTTTTGTCTATGTTATACTTGATAATGCTGCTAAATTAAATTCAGTGTGAGGGATGTATTTATATGATCTCATTGATCCATTAGGCAGGTGATTTCTGATCACAGTGAATGGTAACAAATGTACAAGTTGAGGTAGCCACTGCTTCATAGTGGAATATTTCAAATCTATGCCTTTCTCCATTGGCATTTAACATTCCAGAATGTAGATTCTGGAATTTGAATGAGTTTGTTGAATCTGGGATTACAGTGCTTCGTCACAGCATGCTAAGTAAAGCAATAATCTAATGAACATTGTTCTGATTACCACTGCAGTTCAGTAGCTTTAGCCACGCAATTTAGCTTGCCTACTTTAAGACAGGTTATGAAGACATTGCTTAAAATCTGCAGTATCAGGAAAATACTTTAAATTTTCTAAAATGTTACAATATTTTTAAAGGCAGTTTATATCAAACAATGAAAATCAAGTTCTATTTTACTGTTAGTAACCTTAGCAAGACTCTGGAAAAATGCCCATTGTTACTTTTTGTTAAAGAAATCATTTTGGCAGACATTATATAAACAGATTCTGTCCCATGAAGGTATTTGTACTGCATCAACCCCTTTTGTGCTCTTGGGAGATGTTTTGGATTGCCTTCCTTTGGATCAGTGTGACAAGATTTTCACCTTTGTGGAAAAAAATGTTACTACATGGAAATCAGTAAGTATCATGAAATTTGATAAGTTTCAAAAGTTCATTTTTGTAGTAAGTTAATAGGTGAATAATTTGGTTAGCATGTAAGAATTATGTAAAACAAATGGATATGCTGTTTGGAATAATACATACTGATTTGTGGTAAGAAACATGCATGTTTGGTGGAATATGGTGATGAGTTTAGTAATTTAAAGTGTTGTGATTGATTCATAGCATAGATTTTTCAAAAAATTCTGCAGTTCTAAATAAAAAAAGTAGCATTCTAAATAGGTTCACAACCAATCTTAACTAGCTGCTTCATCCAGTATGCATCTAAAAGCCTTATATGGTACTTCCAGGTCATATATGGCTCTGCAGAATAGCTGCTATTTATGTTCTCTAGCCTTTTTCTTATACAAAAGAGGCAGAGATAAGTGTCTCTTTGCCTTCATGTTGACAGAGAAAGAGAATCCTTCTTCAAAGAAAAAGCACCTTTCCACTTTCTGAAAGGAGAAAGGAATATTTCTCTTTGCTCAGAAATACTTGAACAAGGAATCTGAAATGGCAAGAATGCATTGGTACCTTCCTCAGAAAAGAACTTAATTCTCCTTATCAGTCTGTATTAATTGATTAAGTGTTTAATCATTTAATCTGTCGACTGCAGGGGAGAAGTGCAAGTAGTTTGGAACCAAGCATTTTTGAGCACTGGGTGGGATTCTGAAATGAGATAAAAGTTGGGAACTTTCAAAAGCTTGATTAAGTCCATTGGCCAGAGACTCCCTGTGACTGTAGTAGGTGCACAGCTTAGCAATTTGCCTAGATCCAGCCTTCTCTGAATGTTTAACCACAGTGGTTGCCACAGTGACTTTCATTAGTATTGCTTGTTTTGCTCACAATGGCCTCTCTCGGAGAAGTTCTTAGATACTTATAAGTGGGTTCATGGATTAAAACATACATGTAACTCATTGTGCTACTTCATTTTTATCAGCTTTTTTAGGACTTAGTATAAAGCGTTCAGGGTAACTAGTCTTTAAAACCACAAATGATTTTCCAAAGACATCAAAAGACTATCTGTCCCTAAAATAAAATTGCTAGAAGTGTGAATTGTATCTGTGTTACAAAGAGCTCTTGTCTTCAGCTTAGTTATTCCCATTGGCAAAGTGCAATACTTACTCAGGGATAGGAAAACTCCTTATAATAAAAGAGTTTGCCTTTGCAGTTCTGGGGAGGTTAAATCAACGTTACATGTCCTCCTAAACTTTGTTTTCTGAAGCACATTCTTTCATCACCCTGATTTTATGTGTCACAATCCATTTTTTTGCTTGCCAGTTCATACCCCCAAATAGGTACACATACAAACTTAAAGAAGGTCAAATTTTGTATAGTAGCTTGTTAGATTAAAAAAGAAGAATATATAGTTGGCATAAAACTGTTTCTTGAGTCTTTTTAACTGTGTTGGAATACATTTGTTCTGTGAGGTTAAGTTTGGGCTTATTTTGTGATCATACCATCTTGATATGTATGTATATGATTGGTGATTGATCAAAAGAAAGTTATTTGATTTGCCTGCTTCTTACCATTGTTTTGAACTAATAATTTCTTGACCACAACACCACAACATTGGAATAATCTTAGTGTGATGCATGTCAGCTCCTGCTCTGTCTATATGCCAACAAAAATTAGTTATGAAAATAGACATATTTTTATTTTGATTCTGCTTTTAAATTACAATACTGATTTGAAACTGAATGTTTAGATATATTTTGTGGTTTTGCATTTTTTATTTGTATGAAGTATTATTGCTGCTCTACAGTAAGTACAAAAGCCTATTGTAAATATTTAATAAATATGAACATACTCTTTCCTGTTTGCTTTGAATATATATTTTATTGCATGCATGAGAGACTATTCATAATCCTATTCTGGCTCTCTTTCTAGTGTAATTAACTGCACCCTGATTTTTAAATATCAATTAATTACATCTTGAATCATGTGTTATTTTTAGAACACATTTTACTCTGCAGGAAAGAATTATTTGCTGAGAATGTGTAACGGTAAGTAGTCTTTTTCCTAGCATTGCCAGAGAAGGTCATGCAGCCTGCAGTGCAGTTTTCAATACTGTTTGTTAAAACTCTACGCATGTCCTACTATAGCTGATCAATATCTAAAAACATAATTCTGTCTTGAAACGTTACTGGCTTATTTAGCAGTTGCTGCTTGACATATGCTGCATTTTTATTTGAACAATAAATATTTTTCTGCCTGGAAAAGAAGATAGAACTGTGTACATATGCAACTCAGTAACAGCATGATCTTAAGAATATTTACTCAAAAGTTAGTCCCAAATAGTTTACTTCTTGTCAGTAAGTGAGTTTCCAGGCATATGGAAAATAAATAGAAAAACAGTCAGGAGATTAAAGAGAATGCATGATTGTATTTGTGGAAGCTATCTGCTGCTTCCTGTTCGATATCATAGTCTATCCCTGTAAGATTTTTAAAATGTTAGAAACCTAAATACATATATCTTTTATCTCATTAAGACCTTTTAAGAAGACTGTCAAAATCACAAAATACAGTGTTCTGTGGAAGAATTCAACTCTTTCTGGCCAGGTTATTTCCTCTTTCAGAAAAGTCAGGTAATTTTTTTTTTTAAATGATAGCATGAACAACAATACAATGGACAGATTAATCCATCACATATTTTTCAAACCCAATTCTGTCCTAATTTTATAATAGTTATTTTATGTCTGTAATCTGCCATGTTCAGGAGATTTTTCTCCAAATTGTGTTAGACACCTTTGTCTGCATTGGGTTTTTTGTAACTGAAATAATGTGTGATTGTTTATAAACTGCTCAGAAAACTGTTCCATATAGTGTGACCTATGGTAATTGCAAATGTCACTCCAGATTATTTTGCCTGATCAGTTTTTTTTTTCCTACAGGGCTTAACTTGCAAAGTCAATTTAATTTGGAAAATATCACAGTTTTTAATACTAGTGAGCAAGACAGCACCCTTGGACAGAAGGTTATTTTTTTATTCTCTGTTATCTACGCAATATGGGAAACTTGTAGAAATGTAAATATAATAAGCAGGCTGTAATCCTCTCTAAAGAAGGAGCATGAAGTGATTTTAGAGATAGCACTGCAGTCTGTTATTTAATTTATATTGCACCCAAATCATATGACTCATGGCGGTTGTTCAAGGACCAGGTCTCATCCCATCTGGAAACCACCTGAGGGACCTTGGGAAGAAGCCTAGGGGGACTTGGCTTTCACTGGGAGAAATTTGCTAGCATAGATATTATTTTGCCAGTGGTGCAAGGGAGACATTATTTTCTCCAACCACCTCAGAAGCTGGAGGCCTCTTCACAAGCCTGAGGCTGCAGAGTTATTTCCTCTCCCAATGGAGAAGTGAAAAAAACTTTCCAGTTTGTGAAACCAATTTCAGTGGCCATTTTTAAAAACAGTCATGCTTTTTAAAATTGGTTGCTCAAACTGAACAGACCACTGAAGTCTCTCAATAGGTTATTGATTATTTATATTTCCAATTTGAAATAAGTATTGTGATATTATTTGCTTCTTCCAGTTTTAGTAATGACACAAGATGTTAGTACTTTGTTTTGAATGAATAGAACAGACTTCCACTCATGTAGATGTAATGGAAATTAATGTTAAATTCATTCTGTTACTTCAGCATGCCGAGGAGAGAGAGGAAGGAATGGAAGTAGAAGAAGGTGAAATGGGAGATGATGAAGCTCCTACAAGTCGGTAAGGATAAACAAGTTTCAATTCCCAGTTGTGAAATGAAAGAAAATGTATGGAATTACACCTGTTAAAAAGACTGCCCCATAACTTTTAAATTTGTTTTAGGATACCATTTTTATGAAAGTTTAGTAATTACTCAAATCTTATTAACTCTTTGGTGGTGGCTATGTATATTGGGATCCAAAGGTGTGTATCTACTGAACAAGCTCTCATTTCTGTGTTTATGTAATATTAACTGGACAACAAATGGAAAGGGATTATATGTATATATTTAAATAATGAATGAACTAAATTTATTTCCAGTGAATAGCCAGAGATATATATGAATAAATATATTGTTTGTCAGTTCCATTCCAATAGATTATAATCTGTACAGAAAATTCTGGTCACTTCAAGATTACTTCAGAAATCCTGTACAGTGCTATGAAAAGGTCTCATGGAAAACATTTCTTAAGGTATAGTACTTATATTTTACTTCCATTTATGGGTAAATATATATGTATTCCTTCTGGAATATTGCAGAATTATGTTTGGTCGCACAATCAGCCGAATATTTAGACTGGATTTGGCATTTTTGCCCAACTATCGAGTCCTTCCCAAGGACCTGGGACAGGCATCATCATCATCATCATATCCAGCCTTTTTTATAACTTAGGGAGGTGAACATACCCGATACTCCTGCCTCCTATTTTCCCCACAACAACCCTTTGAGGTGGGTTGGGCTGAGAGAGAGTGATTGGCCCAAAGTCACCCAGTCAGTTTTCATGCCTAAATACAATACTTATGAATAATTATCTTTGGATGCATTGGAGGCACGTTAATTAAGAACTGTAGACAACACAGTGCAATTGACAATTTACCTGCAGTGATTTTGTATGTAATGACAATCTAGCCTCCTTTTACTGGCAGTCATTTGTTAATGTTCTTGCATATAAAATGCATTGTTGGACAGTGGGTAATGGGAAATAAATGATAGTAATTAGCATCTTTTGCATCTGATCAAAT